>NC_133576.1:47464868-48106478 GCF_964106895.1 Numenius arquata
ACCGGTCAGCTGAGGCGCCGTCCCGCCGGGAGGGCGGGGTCCTAACTTGAGTGGCGTTCCCTCTTGGCCAATCGGATCGTGCGAGATCTCTGCACCATTTTCCTCGCCGCACCGTAAATTCAGAGGGGAGCGGTGAGGAGGCGGAGCCTCGCCGGCGTCAGTTGACGGCTGATTCAGCCAATCGGAGTGCGAGGCAGCGGGACCTTGCCCCTCCCACCGCTCATCAGCATGAGCGCGATGGGAGGCGCGGTTGGATCGGGCAGCCGCGGCGGTGAAGGGGTGGGCGGGAAGGAGCTCTGATTGACAGTTAGATGGACCATTCAGAGAGCAAGGGCGCCCGGTCCACCCGCTTCGCACCTCTGTAGCGCGGGGCCCTCTGGCTGTGAGGCCTTGGGCGTGAGGGCAGGCCCTGGCCGTGGCTTTCACCCTCAGTGGCTGTGTTTGGTATTCTAGTTCTCCCCCTGTGCCCCTCTGGCAGCACACCTGGTGTACCTGAGGAGGCACAGAGGGGAGGACAAGAACCCATGGTAACGTGGGGGGGGGCTTTCTCCCTCTGCTGAGGGGGTTTGTTTCAGGGAGGAAGGGTGATGGTTGTTGGTTTTCTTTTTTGTTTCTGTCTTCAATGGGGTTTGAAATAGTAAGAAAAAAAAAATCTTAAGTTTGTGTACTTATGCCTGTCACCTGCCTCAGCACTTCACCCCCGAAAGGCATGCAAAGGAGCTAAATCAGTGAGTTGGGCACTGCCAAATAGTTTGTGGTTTGGATATTTGTGGGGGAAGCAGCCTTCAAGGTCTTGATTGGGTCCATTAGGCTAGTGAGGGTTTACAAAGCTGGCGGAGGAGAGGGGCCAAGATGAGGTGTTTGTTTGGAAAATCCTTGCCCACTTCCCTGAAGATTTGTTGTTGAGATCAGTTACAGCAACATACGTACTCCCTGCCCCAGCCATGCTCATCTCACTTCAGCTGTTCTTGCTTGTAATAGAAGCAGGCAGCTGGGTGCACGCTGTTCAGTGTATGTGTAGTATTCCTGTAATACGCCATGAACAATCCAGTTGCAAGTGTTTTGTGGGGTCTTTGTACGTTTTTAAGCTCAGGGATCTTGAGGAGACTCTCTGCAAGTTGAGACAGAGAAAACTTGGCTTGGAGGGTGAATTGCCATGTAGCATAGTGGAGAACATCCTGTAAATAAAACTGTCATATTTCTGTCCTGGATTCCTCAGAAAGCAATGTGTGTAAGTTCACAAGAAATCCAGCAGTGCTAGAGAGTATTTTGTCTGCTTTGCTGGAACACACTGTGTCGTATTCACATGGTAAGACTGCATTTATGTGCCAAACATGCCAGAGATTACTAGCCATAAAGCTATCTGACCAGTGCTATTCTGCTGTGTGTTTAGAAAATCCAGGCAACTATAGAAATACTCTGAAAATCTGCCTGAGCAACACTTCTGTACCAAAAAGGGGCTGTGTCTAGAAGAATCAGTGAATGAGTCGGGGAACGGCAGGTAGTAAAATGAAAGTGTGTGTACAACAATCCGAACATTATTTAAGAGAGTTATATCTTTGCATTTGCCATGTGATAGTGTGTGATGATGGGCAAATCACTTAAACACAGCTTTTCATAGGTGGCAATAATAGTCTGTTCCTTGTCTGTGATATGATTTGCATAAATGAAGAGGAGCTGCTGCTCCCACTGTTCTCAGGTGGAAATTACACTTTGAATATGAAAACCATGCCAAATGTGTAGAGTACTCTCAAATTCAGCAGCCAGGCGAGGTATGAGCGCTTCAAATGAGTACTCATTCTTTGCTCTTTATTGTGCATCACAAAACCAGCACCACATAACAGCTTTTGTAAAATAAATGCAAATAAAGGTTTGTGAGATTACCTGGATACTGTAGCAAAGAGTATGATCAAAATAGTTGTTTCCTTATCGGCTTTTCTGCCTTCAGAACAGGATTAGAAGAGCATATAAGAGACAAGGCCTGGATTACTGAACAACAAAGATATTGAATGATTGCTTTTTCAATGAGCCCAGCCTGTTTGTGCACTGAGCAAGGCAGGACAACATTAAAAAAAATAATATTCTATCTTGTAAGCTGACAATAATACCACAACATGTATGTCCATGGGTTCTGGGTTAAGATTCTGTGGGTTACCATAATTTTGGAATTTTGGCATTTACTGGCTCTTGGGTGCTTGACTTTGCAAGCACAGTGTGTTATTTATTGTGTATATCTTAGCAACATGTCACAAAGTTTTACCTATCCGGGAAAATATGGTTCCTGCACCAAGATGCTTGTAGTCTGAAGTAGGTGATCATAGGACATCAAATATGGGTATACACTGGGTTGCCTTGTCACAGTAGCAGCTGTAGAGCTGCATCGCCTTCCCCAACACCCCTTTCCCCCCCCCGCCCCCCCCGTACAGATTGAGTCTACACCCAAAATGTGTGTAGAAATAAGGCAAGAAGGGTGGCTCAAGGCAGTATATTTGTGAAAGTACTAGAGGGCATTAGGTGGATGTGGTGGTGTTTTAGATTGGAATGTAGCAGAAAGCGCAGAGCAAGGAAAGGCGTGTGTGAGGGAAGAAGTCTCTCCCTTCATCTAAATCATGGATTTCTTACAAATGTGATGTGTAAAAGAAGGGGTCCGGGTGAATAAAACTGTTTTAAATGAGTTGTTTCTCTTATAACTGTTACTATCTCTGTGTTTCATATCTATGTGTGATAGCAATCATTTCCAACTTAGTTATGGTTATCTTGACGCTGTTTTCCATAAAGCATTCACTCTGGAAGTCATGGTTACTGTCATCTTATTTTTTCATATTTGCAAAAGGAATTGTATTTTTGAGACTTTAGGGTTCACATTCCCCTTTTTTTCTGAACTGTTGGTCCTGGCAATACTATAATTTAATTCTAGAAATAGAAAAGAAATCAAAGTTCTGCATTTGGATATTCTTATATGCCTGCTCTGCTACTTGAATTGCTTTTCTTCTTGAAATAACAATAGAAACATGGTTTGTGAAGAATTCTCTTTTCTATCTTATGTTTTCCTGTTCTCATCTTGGTTTCTTCTTTGGGAAAATAATAAATAGAAGCAATAAATTTTATTATGAAACAGTCAAGTCTCACTAACTCTGTACACTGGTTTTCGGTGCCCACTGGGTATATCTGTATGTCAGTGAAGCCCAGTGTAAGAGAATAATACCATCACTCTACAGGCTGGCAGAGTTCTAGCTATTTTCTCCAGGCTTAATTTAGATCCCAGCTGTGCTTTGAAGAGAGTGAGTTTTGTAATCCTGTAAGCAACACTTGTGACAAAATCTACACGCAGTAAAATTATTCTATTAAACTGATTTAATTCTGAACTTCCGCTCAGGGCAAGTAAAAAAATGAGACAACATGCACATTAGGTCAGAAATAATTTTTATAAAGCCATATACTGCTAGTAGCAGTCACAAAATCAAAGTGCCAGCTGTAGGCAAAATACCAGTATTCACTGGCTCTCTTAACAGTGTGCTGTGCAAAAATGTCTTCGGCAGGAATTGCTCATGTGGTGTTGGGATGCTGCCTTTGCCTACAGCCCTGTCTGTACTAACAGCATTGTGGATGAAATGGTGGTAGAAGAGGGAATATGAGGAAAAGGCAAAGTCAAAGAGCCAGCCATTTATGCGGGACTTCTGTGTTGCCGTTTGGTTTCATTGTATCGCTACTAAATCTAGTAGTAGTTGCTAGCAGGAGTTAATTGTCTCAACCAGTATTTCCAAAATGCTGCTTTAACTGGAGAGTATTTGCCTAGCTGCTGCAAACACCAGGGCATTTCCTACGGGAAAGAATGAATTCCCAGTGCCAGGTACTATTTGGAGTTACCACGTCCAGAAGTACATGGAGTGAGCAATATCCCCTTTGGTTCTAGGCTTTACAGTCTCAAAGAAAATGTATACACAGAAGCTAAGTGTAAGCTTTTAAAATAAAATTGAGATGATAAAACACTGTTTTCCATGATGCTTTCTGACCTTGACATGGTAATGGAACATGTGTTTAACACAGTACAGTTAGTTGGACACCCCCTGTCCTTGTGTGGTGGAGGAAAAGGAGAAGTTTGAAAGACCCTCTGTTGGGCAGTTAATTTTGGGGCTCCTGTCATACTGGGAGAGTGGGAGGTGAGAGACTGGAGGCAATTGTGCCTGGCTTGGTGATTTACACTGGTTGCAACTGACGGACAGGTCTCACGTGAGAAGTTGTTAGTCCTTGCCGCTGAATTGCTTTGTGGTCTCAGCTCTCCTGTCCCCGTTTGCAGACTCTATCTGTGTAAGCAGAAACAGTTGTCCTGTGGACACCAAGGCTAAATAAATCAAAGACAGCTCAAATAATTTTTAAATTACTGAAAAAAACCTGAAAACAAGAAGAAGGAAAAAGAAGAAAAGAGCCAATTTCATGAAGACTCAAATCTTAAGCAAAATGTAAGTGCTGGCTTCTCTGAAAGGTGATGTCTTCCATGCCTCTTTGTGAAAGGAGGAAAAAATGCCTTTCTCTTTTACTTCTGTCAGTCAATGGAAGACTTTCTAGTCTTAAAGAAGATTGCCAGCTTTCTCATCTGTGGGACTGAGCTACAGCTAAAGCCTCCAAATACGCATGAGAAGCCCATTTTTGGGTTCTTTTTGCTAGATTCTATATGCACATCATATAAAGAGAACTATGCATCTTTTTTTGTGTATCAGTACAAATGTCACAATGTCAGAATTGTGATCTTTCGATGCAGCTCCTGTAGACTCTTGACATTTTCTAACAGGTCCCTCCACGGCTTTGTTTATGACTTTGCCAGCACCTACGGGCCCATTGGAGGCAAGAGTGCCACCGTAGACATGTTTTGCAGAAGGCAGTCCCCATCCCACAGAGTTTGCGGTCTGAGGAGCCGTAGTGGCTGGAACAGAGTATCGATGAGGCGACAGACTCACCTGAGCTCCTACAGCAGATCAGCGGAAGGATGAGGAGGACCTTGCCCTTCTTGCCTGTGCTTCAGCCTGTGCTGCCCTCTCAGCCCCTGAGGGATCTCTCAGCCTTCAGTGATCATAGCCGGTTTTTAGAAATGTATTTTACAAACATTTTGTTCCTGTACACAACACTGCGGTCACTAAGAATATAATTTTGATGTAACAGTTTTGAGGAAGATGGTCATCTGTAATCCACACAGGAGAGATTACTTAGTTTTAGTAGTTTCAAAGTCACATTAATCACTATCTTTTAATTAAGTCAGCCTAATCAAAACACATTTTTAAAGTGCTATTTTAATTTCTTTGATTGTAGGGGAACAGTATGGATTTGAGGATATTTGATATAATTAAAGGTTCACAGCTTCTGTATGTTGAGGTTGCAGCACTAATGAGGAAGGGAACTGAGGAGAAAGAAACCCAGTCTTTTCCTGAAATCGTGGAGAAAAATTAAGATGTGTGTGTCTGTGATGCCTATGAGTTATAGTTGATTTGTTCATTACATTTTCACTCAACTTTTCTTAATAATTTTAGCAGTAAGGACTTAAGCAAAGCAAAGCTTTGCCAGCAGCCCTTGGTAGGTATTTTGAATGAGCATCCCTAGATCGTGAGCACTGTTGGCACCATCTGGTGGTCGAAAATATGTCTGCAGCCTCGCTGGCTTTGTGGTTTCATGCTCCCAACCAGAAGTTCAATGAACCGCAGCCTCTCGGGGGTACTTCGTTTGGTGTCCCCTCCATAGGTTCCTGTTCTGTCCCACTGCCCAGCCTTTCTAGTAAACAGTGGCTAAGAGCATCACTGAAGTGGGTGACAGAAAGTGAGTCAGAACAAGGAAACACAAACCTGTGGTGGGAACTGGGGTGAAATCAGCATTCACTGTTTCCTTCCGGGTCAGTGGACAATCTAAGTTACTCTGTCCCACTTGTTTGAGCTTACATGGCTTAATAAGAGGTAAGAAGGTCATTCACAACAATTTATTAGCTTATTAGGGGGAACTTGCCTTCAGTAGTGCCAGGCTAAATTTTACTGACAATCTGCAAAATCTCATAAGCTGCACCGCGGGGAGCTTCACACATTTTAGCTGACAATGCTTAAAGCATCTCTGTTCCTAATTCTCGTTAAAGACTGAAGCTGGTACCTTAGTCATCCAAAAGCTAAAAGAATAAATTAGACTGTGTATTTATTTGACATGCAGCCATTCGTACAGGTCCTGAGCACCTTCTAGAAGGACCTTAAATCCTTCCTACATCCTTTCAATCGTGGCTCTGAGCTCTGGAGAAGAAAACCCATAAAGCAGGAGAGAGGCCTTGGTCATATGCAGTAGGCAAACACTGCTAATCCTCTTCTCCCCAAAAGCCTCTGTCCTACTCCAGTTCTTTCTCTGCCTGGTCTCACACCTGCAACTTTGATATTTGATTTTGTTTCTACAATTTTCCTCCAATTTCCAAGAAACCCTAGAAGCTACCCAGATAGAGAGGAGACATTGAGGTGTTGGGTGACTGGTTTAGGTACTGTGAAATGGCATTCCTCCATCCTGTCCTAAATGCAGAATATACACAATGTACCAAGAGCATTATCCCTTCTCTGGCACAACTGCCTAATATTAACATCAAACCCCAACCTGGGCTTCTAGGTGTAGGCATGTCAGCCGCTTGTCACACAGTAAGTTGAGGATGACTCTCCAGCTGGAGGTACTCAGCAGTACCTAGAGCTGTGACAGCAGGGCAGGGAGCTTTGGCTCCCTTTCAGCAAAGGGTAAACCTATTTTATGCTTTCTCCATAGCTAGTAGGTTTAAGAGTTGGCTTCTGAAATCTACCTTTATCTCTTCTCCAACTGAGAAGGACAAATGTGGTCTTTTCTGCTTTTGGTTAATGAGGCCTCTCTGCTCTCACCTCTTGTGTTTTGCAGCCTCACAAACCTAATATCCTGTTGTGACTACTCAGCCGTTCTGGAAGTGCACCTCTTCTTCCAGTTTGAGAAGATTTAGGATGTGGTAAGAGAGAGAGAGTTAAATTTGACATTCTTCCCCCTATGCTTGAAGAGGTTTAATTGAAGTTCACCCAGGGGAGAAGTCACTACCAGCAGATAAACACCTTAGCTTGCTCTTTCTACTAAAATGGTTAACAATGGAGTAGCTAAGACTTAAAATATAAGTTGATGTTCATTAAGCTTTTATGTTATCTCCATCCTGAGCTCAATAGACACTCCTGTTGAAGAGTCCAGGTGCTTTAGATATGTCCTATATTTTGAAGGTAATCATTGCAATCATTAGTGTGAAGATTGCTGAGCTAAGCTTATAGCTTCTTGCTTTTGAAAGGGGTGATAATGTTTCTATTCTCCCTCAAGTTTGGTTATCCCCTGCTCTGTATCGTATTGGCTCTGGGTCTCCTCTCAGTTTACTGTGTGGTTATTCTGACGCAGCTCTTTTGTGGAGTTGGTTTTCTTAAACTTCAGGAAGCTGAACAAGTCAGTTGAGAGGAAGATGAGTATCAAAGTTAGGGCAAGGGAAGAGGCAGGAGTGCGTGGTTAGGAGCAGGGAAAGTGGGGTCCCTCTGTGTTTCGGTGCCCTGATAGCAATTGATTAGATTAGGCTGCATTGCGCCTCTCAGCCTTACATCTAAGGTCAGGGGCCATGATTAACAGTCATTTTAATCCAGTTGCTGCCGTTGCCAGAAAAATTCCCAGTTCCTTCCCCTCGTTTGTGCTGTCTCCATCATGCTAAAGCTCAAGCCGGAACAGCTTTTCTTCCTCTGGGGTGGGTCGCTCCTTGGTGAGATCAGCTCTGTGAGCTAGGTCATGGTGTGGCCATACAAACGTTGGCGTTGCTGCAAGTAGTGAGGCAGGAGCCACTGGCAGGAGGTGGGACCGTCTCAGCACCAGTGCGGGTTCATACCTAAATTAAGTGACTATGTATCCATAACTTTAAGCCAGATTTTTCTTTTCCGAGCCCATCAAATCAGGCTTCCAAATGAGACACGTAAATACAAGCATGCTGACCATTTTCCTATTAATCACGCTTTCTTTAGTAGTGACTTCATGTTTGGGAAAACCAGGCCAGTTCTACTCATACACAGTTGCGCTGTGTCCTGGGTCTCGTTTGTTACTGATACTTGTTGTGGGAGGAGATAGCATGCTTCAGAGCTGAAGGGATGGCAGTATAATAGTTAACATCTGTAAGGCCAAACAGTGAACTTAAGGGACGTAGTGAGAATGTTTTTGGTAATCTACCATATGAGAAAATGACCTTTTTCCCGTTGCATCTTACCTCATGGAATTTGAAACCACAATTCTTACACATTTGGGAGGGTAAAGAAGGATTCAGCATTTCAACTGTAAGCCACAGAAAGGCTTTTCAAGCTTGCAATATCTTTGTTTCATTTAACAATTTCTATAAGTAAGTTTTGGTGCTTGCTTTGAGTACTTTCCCTAGTGGTCTCCCAAATTGATTATAGACTTGCTCAGCTGATTTCCATCTCAAGGTTTTCTGTCTGTCATTGGGTTATTGGAGAGCTGTTGTCAGATTTGAAATAACCATTGTGGGGGTCCCCTGTGTTTAAAAAAGAAAAAAATATATCTGTTCATATAGTGAAAGAGAGAAACTGGTCAAAAGGGCTGTGAGCTGTGGGTGAGGAAGCAGCCTTAGCAATGGAAAATGCAGGGCTTTGCCTGAGCAGTTGTGTGAAAGAGCTCTCCTAGCCAGTGTGGACCTGGGATAAGACCGATAACCTCAGCAGGGTTCAATGAAGTTTACCTTTTAGTGGCTTGAAATGAAATACAAAGGTGATGCATGAAGTGTATTATTCTCATAAGCCTCTATGAAATGTCAAACAAAAATGTCTTTCATATAATGGTGCAACAGAAGCTGAGAATCATGCAGGAAGAAATAGAGCCTTGAAGTAAACAGTTCGGTTACTAGAGCAATTGGAATGGAAAATAAAAAGTTGTAACCTGGAATAGTGGGTGAAGGGATTAAAAAAAAAACCACCACCACCAAAAAAACATACAACCTACTTTGAGGGTGGGTAAAAGATGCTTTAGACCAACTCCTCTGATTAAATTTTGCTTATTCTATTTCTTAAAAAAAATAACAGAGTAAGAACTACAAAAAACAAGGACCTTGCTGACAAAAAGTTAATTTTTTGGGGACCCTACTACACAGACACTGTATACTATTTTTAATACTAATCGTGTAACAGAGAATGTCTGTTGCACACTTGCAGAACTCAGTGTCATTTTTTTCTTGAATCTCTATATTGTCTGTTCTTGGAGCACATTAAAAACATTTACCTCCTTATAAAGCATTCAAAACATAAATGAAGCCCAAAGAAATGCTCCATCTATTAAGAACAGGGTAGAAATGTCAGCAGCAACATTAAGCCAGGGCTGACAGTCTATGATGTCACAGACACCTGCCCGAAAGGAATAAGGGAGGTCAGAATGATGAGTCTAAAGCATGTCATAGCAATTCTGGTGCCAAAGAGGCTTTATAATTACCTGCTGAAGTTGAAGAACTACTCAAGTAACAAGAAATTTCTAGCTGAAGTCAACATGTAGATAGTGGTGATGTTGTGAGGGGTGGCTGCAGCCTGAATACAGAGAGTAAAGTACCTCTGCTATGTTTCTATGCCACTATGCAAGAATTCTGGGGTTTCAACCTGTTCCCGTTTCTTTCTCCCATATAGGGTTGCAAGGGCTTGGTCTTACCTCTAGTAGCAAGCAGAGGACTGTATTCTTTGGTGACTCTGTTGCTGAATCTCAGTGTAGCCCTGCTGATGCCCCATCAGCATGTTGGTAGTAGTCATAAAAGAGCTTTGCAGTATTTCCCTAAAGCAGCTCAGCTTGCCACTGCTGCTTGCTCCAGCCTGTGTTTTTACTGTCAACAGTCGCTTAAGAATCAGAAAAGTCACGTTCTCCTGACAGAGAACAAGGAACTTTGTTCAGGTAAATGTTGCCCCCAAAGCTATGCTGTCTCTTTCATCAGAAAACTTCTGCCCAGAACATTCTTGTGTCAATAAACACAGCATTCCAGTGAAGTGATGCTGCAGTGACACTGCATTGCACTGTACTGCATTTGGTTGTTAAAAAGGGACATTGTAGTGTGGATAAATCACGGTACTTGTCCCAAACACAAGAGCTCATAAAATTCTTGCTATGAGGTCTTAGGCCAATGCTCTGGAACACTGCAGTGATTTTTAAAAGCTGTTGTGGTATTAGTTAATCTATAAATTACTTGTTCTGAGATGACATTTTTGCAAAACTTCTGTAATAAAAATTAAATAATGATAATGTTTTTTAAAAGAGAGGTATTAAAAGTGCCCTATTCTGCAGACCAAAGCAATAATATGTTGGGCAGCATCACAGCGTTAAACAAGATGGTTTGCATCATTAACACTAAATGAAATGGCTTAACAAGCCAATAAATGATGAGAATAAAACAAAGTTATCACACAATACAGTTTTTGAAAGTGCCAGAAACAAATTTTCTAAAGCAAATAATTTTCCTATAAAATTAGATGGAATTTAAAGGAACATGTTTTTCTGATTACTGAATGCAAGATCAAATATCACAGTTAAATGCTACTTTGCATATTCAGCGTACTGTATGTATGGGCTTCATAGCAGCCTAGTGAGTATAAAGGAAGAGTCAGCATTAATTTTCTTATTTTGTAGATCAGGTAAATAAAGGAATTACATCAGGAAGACTGGAAGGACTCTTGCCTCATTCTGAAATATGTATGCTAGTTAAATCTTTAAGTCGTGCTTTTTCTTTTTTTTTCTGAGTCTGCAGAAATTCTTTAGACATTACATTCCATAAACAAGGCTATGAACAGAAGTGTGCTTATAAAAATGTGGGCCGTTTCAGAACCTTTTGTGTTGCACTATGGAAATTGCAATTTTTACAGTGTGATATATCTGTGCATTAGGCTTTACAGCTGCAGACAAGAAGATAAGGTTCATGCTCCGCAAAGCTTCATCTAGGGCAAGGATGGGAAATATTGGCTGTTGGCTGGCTGTGACCTGTGACTTAATTTCATGTTGTGGGATTCTTTTCATCTTTAGATTAGGTGAGTGGTAAGGGCACTAGATGGGTCTCTGACCCTCAGCAAGGAAAAGCTTTCCCACCCTTGGGCTGACATGAAGTTGGTCAGATTAACATGCTTCTCAGTTCTACTTCATATCTGCATGCATAACTACTGTCCTGGGAGCTAAATATTTTTCAGATCCAAAATTTATTACTCTTGCTTTGGAAAATATTTTTTCCTGTGCCTCTAAAGAGTACAGGATGGCACAGATGAACCTGAGAGATTTTATCAAACTCATTAGTGCAGAACCTGTGCACAGCATTCTGAGATGAGAATATGTCTAGAGTATACTAATTTTGTCCTTTTGACATTCTGTAATCTTGTGCTTTTAAAACAAACTCTTGACATATGTGCATGCCCAACCAATTCAGCCATGGGAGTGCCAGGCCTTCTCCAGTGACTTCAGTAGGTTATAATTAGCATTCTACTGCTATATACCGTTTTCTCTTCCAAACTCTGATTCAGGAAAACACTTGTGTAATTATGAGCATCTGTTGAAGTCCATGGTATAGCCCCACAACATCTTCTCCATAAGCAGGAGGGTGGGGAACATTTCTTTTTTTACTAATTTTCTGGGGAACGGAAAAAAAGGATTTTGGTCCATTCCTAGAAGAGAAAAATGGGCATAGATTGGTTATGGTGGTTTCTTGGGTCAAGTAAGCAATAAGTACATGCAAAGTAGCTGAAAGGACTCATGGGAAGTTTGTGGATTATACTTGCCTTCAATTAATTTTTATTTTATATTTAACTTTACATTAAGTACCCTCTTAATGTTTTGCTGAACTGGTGTTTCCATCAGATATTATTTCCCTTTCAACACATTGCATTGAAAGGAATTTTAAGACAAGCCCCTCATAATTCCCCAAACTCCTCCGAACACTGTTCTTACATGATTTGACTGATTTTGATCGCTCATCACTTCCTTTTCACAGCAGACCCCACCCTCCTTTACTGATGGCTTGGAGAATGCTCCAGAGCCCTTTTCCCTGATAGAAACAGAACTTAGAAAATAATGAGTGACAGTTCTTCTCTCCCTCTAGCTGGTATTGAGCTGGGGCAATGAGCTGCTCCATTCCTCCACTGGGAGATGCCTTTAATGGAAGCGCAGTCTCAATGGGGAGAATTGGAGGTTATTTCTTTTGCTGCAGGGGATATCCCTGTGGTGGTGGTGACCTTCCTTGCAGAGAAGCCCCAGCAGAAACTGCATGTTCCCCATGGGTGGGTTCAGGCAACAATTATCTTTTTTCTTCCTGGTACCTTGTCGTGAACTGTCATCATGATGGCAAGTGTTTTTTTCCTCTTTACTTATGAAGGCAAGGCTGTGGTCTTTCTCTGAGGGGCCTAAGAAACATAGAGTTGGATTTGGGCAAGGCTGAGGGCTTGTTTGTGATGGATCTTCCTTGCAGCTGAGGGTAATGATGCTCCATTCTCTAGGGTCTAAGTCATGGATACAAGCAGCAAAATTTCAAACAAATAGAAAGAACAACAAGCAAAATTAAAACTCATATGAAAAATAAAGCTTTAGAAAAGAGTTTTTCACATGCAATTGGGCAATTTGTTGTGTTTTATAATATTTCAATTGATATTTTCTCAAAGACACATCACAGACCTGCACCACCAACCCCAACCCCTATAGCAATGGCATTTTCTTTTTGATTACAGTGGGGGTTTGACTCGGGCTCTAAATGCTTTGAACCTGTTCCTGTCTGTCTTTAAAATCAAATGAAGGATTGGCTGTCAAAATTAGGAACAAAACAACTGGGACTTCTGGGGGTCACTTTCCACCCTGAGCTAATTGTCCAGAGGTGCTCAACTCCTGCTGGTGCCCGCCCATTGTGGTCATTGCTTTCATTGCAATGTCCTCACTCTCATCACACTTCAGTGTGATTTCTCCATTGGTGAGTGCAGTTGAGCTTGATTTTGTAAATGCTTTTAGGATCTTGGAGCATTGTTGAACAGCCTTCAATGGTATGTATGTGACAGCATGAGCATCTGGAGGGTTTGTGTGCAGATAAAGCGTCTGTGATGTTGGGAAATCACTGTAGTGTTTTTGCCAGACTGAAGTTGAAATGTCCATATCTAATTGAATGGCAGCTTTTGAATCACAAACTGGAACTTTCCATGCTACAAACACACACATGGATCGTATGGCAGAAAGAATAGTTTCCAAATCAACACAGGGAAATTATGCAGCTAACTCCCTAGCACAATTAGAGAGTACTAAAGGCATGTGAAAACAAAAGTCATTTTTAAAGCTAACAAAATAATCACAGGTTGAGGTTTTCCACAGCTTTATAAAATGAAGCCAAGGATCGTTTCAGTGCCAGGTAAAAGTTTCAGTCCATAAAGAGCAGCTGTGTTGTGCTACTTTGCACAAAACAAATAAGCCAGTAAAGTTTTACAGGACACGGGTATACTAGACTCAACATGCTTAACAAAGAGGCCCTACTACAGAAAAAAAAAAAGTATTTTGTTACCTAAAAGAACTCGTGTGTTTCCATGCTTTAGAGAAGGTGATTTAAAGGCTGATGTCTTCTTGGTTATGCTGCAAGTTCAATGCTCTGAGAGACAATCTAACTGGAGAAACTGCATGTCAGCTGATGGATGAAGCTGATGTAATTAAATTCAGGCCATCATAATGTAAAAAGAGTTTCATTGAGATAAATAGTGTCTGCATACCTCAGCCTCACTGATTGTTGATTGTACATTCCCTAAAGTGGTAATCCCAGCCTTTGTTCTGTCTGGAGCTGTGTGGAGTGACTGAAAAGTCAATCATACTTAAAAATTGGACATCCTTTATGAATTAGCAATGGTTTGTCCATAAATCATCCGTAGGAGCTTTCTGCAAAGTTCCTGACCCTTTCCAGCTTCTCTCCACAAAATACTTAAGTTTGAACCTGTTTGGTAGAAATGGGGTATGTGGGGAAGAATTGTAGGGGCTGTGGTTAAAATACAAGTTTACCTTAACTTTTACATTTGCAGTACTCCTGCGTTTAGGATGGAAAAAGTGGGAAACTCCAAGGTCTCTCTAGCTGTTGTGAGTGCTAAACAACAATCAGGGCTCATTCTCAAACTCCTCCTCACTTTTGGGCTGGTCAGTCTGGCAATGGGGAATTCCCAACACGCCAAGGGAAATGGAGCTGGAGAGGGGGAGAAACTCTACTCTCTTGGTGCTTCTCTGGCTGCAGCCCTGCAGGGAATCCTGTCCAGTTCTTGCAAGTTTAAGGGCCCCCTGATGAGAGAGCCTGGGCGAGGGCCAGCATCGTCCGAGAATCAGCACGGGCTCCCTAGCATCCCATCCCTTCTCCTGGGCTCAGCATATCTTGGCACGGGGATTAATCTGGCCCCCTCCTCAGAAAGCTCATGTCACTTCTTCCATGTCCTGCGTTGGCTGAGTCCCTCCCGAGTGAGCAGGCAGGTCGGCTTCGCACAGCGCGAGCCATTTTCGCTGGGTTTCTCAGAGAGAGACTGTGTTTCAGCTGAATTCAAAGCAGCTGGATTGTCAGGAAAAAACATTTCTTCTTGTCCCTTGTGTCTGTCTAGCTCTGGCAGTCAGTGTTTTAGCACATTATTATCTTTTAATTCCTATAGTTATTGGGCATTGTCCAATTTCATAAAATGCAGGCCTGTTTGGGTCTGGAGTAAATATGGTGAAAACATGAAGAAAGACAGCAGAGGGGAAAGGTTTTTGGTTTTGCTGAACTGTAGGTAGATAGTTCAGGTTTGGCATAAAAGTTTTGGTTGATTCTTTTGTTATCCAATCGTCACAGACAAAAGAGCAGAGTCGGGGAATTTCACAGATTTTAGTATATTGCAATCAATGTAAACTTTTAATTTCTTATTCCAGTATTGAGAAATAAAGAAGATAAACACTTTGGGAAAATACCACTTCCTTCTGTGAGACTCCTCCTCCCCTTCCTCATCCCCAGTCCCCTCAATGCACGTCATGCTTCATCCCTTTGATGAGGCAATGGGCATCACAGCAGAAGATGGTCAGTGTGTGTTTTTTCCTCTTCTTTCACTGCTCCTTGTTCCTTACTCAAATACTCTGATAAGGTTCCTCCATGGGCCACAGTTCCCTCAAAGTACCTGCTTCAGAGACTCCTCACCCTGCTCGAGCCTCTCCTCTTGCTCTGCCCCTGCTTTGCCCTGGATTGGGCTCCTCTTGTCCCTCCTTTTTCTCCAGCATCTCCCCTGCTCTGGTGTCTCTCTTGCCTCTGCTTGGGCACCTCTTCTTGTTGTGTGCCTGTTCTGGCATCCCTCCTTCTCTGGTGTCTCTTCTTCAGTGCTTACCGCCTTTCTTAAATATGTTTTTGCAGAGGCAAAACCAAAATTTCTCCTCTCACTGGTTCGGTCTTGGTGCACAAGTGGGTCAGTCTTGTCCATTGCGGACCCAGCTGGAAACCGCTGTGACTGGCACAGGGCAGCCCCTCATCTCCTCCTACACAGGTTACCCCTGCAGCCCCTTCTTCTACCAAAACCTTGCGATTATGCCCAATATAGCAAGTCGTTCCAATTATCTCTATCTTTAATGTATATTACACTGATCTCTGTGAGCACATTCATTCTCTTGACTTCAAGTGCGTCGGGCTATGGTGCTCAGCACGTTTCGGAGCTGAGCCCTGAGTTAAAATTACAAT
This sequence comes from Numenius arquata, assembly GCF_964106895.1. Lineage (NCBI taxonomy): Eukaryota > Metazoa > Chordata > Aves > Charadriiformes > Scolopacidae > Numenius > Numenius arquata. The sequence goes on from NC_133576.1 coordinate 47,480,581, forward strand.
GATTGTAGCAATTCAGTCTAATAATTTATCTTGCATGTACACATACGTATACATTTTATTTGCTGGCAAAGAGGCCTGGGAACTACCCATAAATAAGAGCAAATAAATTAGAATATGTAAAACAGTTTAACGCAAATGTGAGTATTTTTGAGATTTGGGAAAACATGGCTAATTTTCAATATTAATTTTTCACAGTTCTCTAGGTTTTGCATCTGTTCATGGATTTAAAAGGCAGTGAACATCACTGAGACATTTCTAATTTAGACAACAATGACAAATGTATCATATGGGTACATGTGTTAATATGCACATATAAAGGACCAGTTTATAAGGTGAAGCTCTGGTATATTTGATGAAATCAGACTTGAATCTCTATATTGAACACAAGCCAAATTGCTAGGTCCGTATCTAAGTAAATACCTAAACCTCTTCTGGGTGATGGGGTACCTGGGTGCCAAACGTACATTCCACAACCCTTGTGACCTGCTCTCATCTCCAGTTGCTGAAAGTCTGATTACAAGTTCAAGCGATCCTGTCTGATGTCCTTTTTTCTCCCTGCTACTTGGATTATGGCACAGTCTGGGGCATGGCTGTGCCTGACACGGAAAAGCAAATTTGTGGAGACCTTAATTATGACAAACAGCCATAAGCTATATATGTGCCCCACATGGTCTTTGTTTTATAGCTATATATTTCAAAGCTTTTATCTTTTATTGTTCAGAGGTAGGTATAAATGTTAGACTGGCAGAAGGGCGTAAGCCACCACTAGGCACATTAGGTGATTAATTCTGATATTTAGAGCCTCAGCCAGAAACTTATTGAAATGAGAGAGAGTGAACACCTCAGTTAATCACTGCTTCTTCACCGCACCACTGTGGTCCTGCACATGGCATTGGTGTTCAGCTCAGTCTCCCTGCCTGTGTGGGCAGCCAGGGTACACCAGGTACCCCAGGCAGTCACCAAACCACTGTCCCCTTCCCTGGACATCACCCTTAAAACTACCGACCTGTAATGCCATAACTTGTGCTACCTGACGCTAGCTCACTGTATTATCTACACCTCTTAAAAGTGGAGTTTAGTGGGTCCCAGAATTTCTGAATGCTATCACCTGCGCAGGCTAAAACCCAAAATCATTTACTTCAGAAACATAACATACAGGAGTGTGTATATGTGTATACATGTTTTTTTAAACTCCTATAGATTTCATTTCTGCTGTGGTGGAGGCAGTTGCATGCAAAGCTAGCACAGCTCTATTGTCCCAAAATAGCCCTATCCATGCTGTTACTTATTTTAGGAACACATATGGGCTCTCTTTCTTTAGCATCTGAGCATCTCACAGTCCCTGTGAGACTTCTTTGCTATTGTTTCCCATTTTACACATGGGGGACTGGGACACAGAGATGGGGTGACTTAAAATAGTGCGAGGCACTTTGCATTCCTAATGAGGAGTTCTGCATAATATACAAGTACCACTCTCGTGCCTCTGGTAGGATAAGGAATGGACCCTGGGCTTCCTGAGTCTGAACTTGCTGCTTAACTACTTGACCACGCTTTTTCCATGACAAACCAGTCTTTCATTTTAAAGAAACATCACAGCTAGCCAGAAGCCAGCTTCTGATTAATTTTCACCATAACGTGTAGGAGCAAACCCAACTTTAACAGATGTATTGCAGGAAAAGCATCCTAGTTGCCCTGGTTACTTTCAGTTTAGAGAGTAATAGACCCTTCCTGACTAAGAAGTAATAGGCCAATAATTCTTGTTCCTTCCCTACCCTACACATTTGCAGCTGAATACATATAAATGCTTTAACCCTAGTTGAAAAACCTCGGTCTCATCTTGGGCTTCCCATCTTCGGCCTTGCAGTGGAGCATCAGCTCCAAAAAATTGTGTTCTACCTTGAGCAATCTGATTTGCAGAGCTGTAGTCCTAATGAAGTAGGAGACCAGCCAGAGTTTTTGACCTCCGCTTCCCCTTCCTTCAAGGTACAAGGGGCCCCTGAGCTCTTGTACAACTCGCTGCCCCTGTGTCACGTCCCTTTCCTAGCAGGACAGCTGCAGAGCTCTCAGCCCAGCGAGACCCCTTGGCGCACACATGCATTTTCCCATCAGCTTTCTATGAGAAAAGCGTAGCTTTGGTTGGCAAGTACTGGCCAGAGGCCTGGTGCTCCAATTCCCTCCCTCCGTGCACGAGAGGCCTGGCCTGCAGCCACGTTCTCACATTCCCCAGGCAAGGGAGGACTACTGACCTGGGAGAAAGTGCTGGCTGCAGACCTGGCTTCCAATGCCTTTTCCATGAGAGAAGATCACTTGAGGCCAGGTCATTCCAATTCTGTATTAAAAATAAGATCTAGAAAGTACAGTTTTATTTATTTACAAATTGTCTAAAATAGAACCCTTTGGATATGTGTAGCACGCCCATCTCTGGATCAGAAAGCACTTTGTAAAACATTGAATTAATTAAGCTTAAGAAACACTCAAGGGATACAGAAGTATTATTACCCATATTTTAAAGATGAGGAAATGGAGACAGAAAGAGGATAGGGGACTGGAGTGAGAGCACAGGCTGAGTCACTTGTAAACTCAGAAATTAAACTTAAATTCAAGATTTTATATCCTTTCCTGTTCGCAACTAGAATTGGCTAGAAAATGGAGGTTTTCATCTGTGAAAGCATATGCCCCTTTCTGTTGTAGATAAATAACAAACATTTTTAATCAGAACATTTTCTAGGCTGGATCATATCTACAATTTTCTGTAATGGTCCTCAGAAACATCATTCAATTCTTTGGTATCCATAAATCTGAAGTGCATGTTCTTGGCTAGGTGCTGAGAGGAGGGTTGGAGGTACAGCTTCCCCTGGTTCTAAATAATAGGACCATGTTCCTGGTAATAAAACCAAACCAGGTAAAGGTTTATGTAGGTCCAGAAAATTCAATTAAGGCCTGTCAGTGGTGAATATGAGAACAGCGGATGCTTATTTTCTCTTATACCTTCAAATTTTAAGTTGCTTACTTCCCAAGAGGTACCTTTTCCTAATGACTTTTCTTCTTTGCTCATGCTGGTTTTGAGAATTAAACTAAGCTCTTTTTGGCTTGCTTATCATTACTCGTAGTAAAAATCCCCAGGGGTATATAAATTAAAGCTAGAAAATAAAAGTAGGTTTCTAGTCATCCAAATAGCGAGGTTCTGGAAAAGTGTCCCAGGAAGAGTGGTGGTGGAAAACATTTAGCCTATTATTAGACTATGCTTGGCAATTTTATGAAAGAGATTTTGTGATGTCGTTTCTATGATAAAGGCCCTCAAATTCAATGACCCATGAGATCTTTTCTGCTCCAATGTTATTAACAGAAAATGTTATTGATAAAGAAAGACTCAGATTAGAAGTTAGCTCATTTTCTCAGATCAGAGTTTTCTCAAGTGGGTTGGGGGTGTGGTGGTGAGCAGCTGCTCTTCTCTATAAAGTGGATAGATACAGGCTACGTCTAAACCACGGGATCCAAGGGCAAGTCCTAAGTTCTGGCTCTGAATAAGCACCCTGGCGATGGCTTGACTACGTGTGGAGGGGAGATACGGAAACTCACCGCCCTCCCTGAGCCCTGTGTGAGCCCTGGCTTCCATGGGCAATGGAGCAGGGATGAATTCATGGTGCTCTCCAAGAGGTCCCTTGGGAGCAGCTGGGGAATGAATCACAGTGTGCGCTTCAGCCATGAAGCTCCCTTGCCCTGCTGTTTTGGTGCATAAGGAATGAGAAAGTACCATTTTTGCATCATCTCTTTTCTGTACTGCTTTTATATTTGAAGTGTTCTCACTTTTTTGAAACCCATATAGAACAGCAGTCAGATTAGCATCAGGGGGCCCTGAGCAATATATGCATTGGAGAAGTTAGGTTCAGTTTCCAAGAGCAAAGCTTAAGATTATAGAGAACAGCGTAAGGAACAATGATGTTTGAATTTTTAAATATTAATATTGCCAAAGAGATCTTCCTTTTCATTTTACTAATTAACCGATGTCCTGACACTAATATGTACATGGAAATAAAGGACATATCAAAGTAAAGATTAGGAGAATATTACCTGTTTTAACATACACTGCTGAAAGTATTAATTTCAGCTAAAAACCCTACTACTCTTCTTACCTTCATTAGCTTTGTTCGTTTGACTTAGCCTAATGTTAGAATGAAGTTAGTCCATGCAAATGACATCATTCTATAATCAGACTTTTACTACTTTAAAATTAATTTCAATTAACTGTTGGAAAAAGGCTTTTTAGTGTCGTCTTTAACTGTGGAAGTATTTCATTCGTGCTGAACTATATATCTCAATTAAAAGAAAAAGCGTTGCCAAATTAGTTGGATTGTGGGCTAGACCCAACCTGTAAAATATTAATTTCTATCCAGATTTTGAATGCTAGAAAGTGTCACAGTCCTTTCTCTCTCCATACAAATTCTATTAGTTTGGGGCCTTCAAGGGAAAAAATGCTGCTCATTGTGAAAGGCATCAGAATCTGGCTCGAGTGGTCAAGCTTCAGAATTTGATCCAATGCATTAGGAAAATAGGTACCACGCAAAATGCAGTGCTAAGTTTAAATATGCCAAAGGTTTTAGAGTTTTAGTGTAATGTTTGGGGTTTGAATCTAACCCTATGGGTCCATTAGTAAATGGTTTTACTTTTCAGTTTCAGGACCATCTGTGTTGTGGTGAAGGCTAGGTGAAGGTAAAAAATGACCTGTATTAATCTAAAGTTCAAAGCCTGAAATCTGCAAGTAGGGGAGAGCAAAGATGTAGTTTTCTCCATAGTAACATGGATGTGTACGCACCTTTTCATCTGTGAAATAGAGAATGGCTTTAAATGCTTTGGAGAATCCTCCCTACTTTAGGAACATTTGGGCTTTCTTTTTGGAACAGTGGGCACACATCAGTTGATTGAACCATCTTCCACCATTTCTCATTGTTAACCCTTCATAACTTCATTTCATGTTGGGTCTGTAGAAGCATCTCCCTCTGAGTCACTCAACACTTTTTTCCCAGCTGGTAGCTTATGTAGCTGAATCCTCCAAAAGTAAATATAATTTCTTTAGCTATCTGACCTTTCCCTGAGTGAGATCACAGGAGGGACCATGCTGTTACTCTGCATCCTGAAGCTCAGTGAAATATCCTTTTATCATATGGAGAAGACACGATCATCAACACTTCATCTTATTTTGCAAATAATTCCACCTTGTGTGCGACTTTCTCTGAAGCTAAAGCAACTGTTGATGTGCAACTTGGCAATTTGCACAATGGAAAGCAATAAAGACGTTGCTAAATTTGGATGCAAAGTTTGTGTTATGTATACTGTGTAGTGAAACATACTATCCTTTAAGTGCTCTGTTTTCTTTTGTTCTACAAGGTCTTCAACCACAATACTTCATGGTAAAGAACCCCAACAGTTTGTATGCAAGATGTGTTTGTTACGAGGTTCTTTTATACTGGGTAAATGTCGTGCTGCTTTTGCAGATATTTGTAGTTACTTCATTTTTCTGAAAACCAATGCGTCTGTAAATATAGCAGCTCACCTACATTGGGCAGATTGGCAAGAGCAAGACGATCTTCCATTCAGGGTATCTGATGGCTCTTTTACTCAAATACCCCCGCAGTCTGCTGGAATGTGAGCTTGGCTGGTATTCATGCTCATTCCGGGCAGAGGAGATGCTATCGCCAAGAGCTTTGTTTCTAGCAACATTAGTTGGCAATGCTGCCTTGTAGTCTCTTCCCTGAGGCTCAGGCTCCCTTTGATTATGCGCCACCAAGTACCTTCTTGAAACTCCCGGTTGTGCTACTGCTGATTCCTCATTCTGAATGCGACCAGTGAAGCTGCTGGCTCAGGGGGAGCTTGTGTTCCTGGAGTCAGGGGTCCTGAGACTAAACATTCCAGAAGTGCCGTCAGCTGATGACAAGAGGCCTGGCATGGATACTGCCTTGGATTATTCTTCATTTATGCCAAATCCATTCCAAAAGATGGCTGGCTCCCCGACCACACTCTGGGAGCCAGCCGCTTCTTGAAGAGACATTTCAATAAAGCCACCATCATCTCTTTCGAGGGGAATATTCCAGCTCATTGGCTTTTTGATTTGAGCATTCAGCTGTTACTTCTGGATTCTCTGCCTTGAAAGAGCTACGAAGAGGGGCTGGTACATCACGTGTAGAGACAGAAAGGGGGCATTCATATTCTTCAGCTGTAAGTCTTTTAATAAACCACCATCACGTGCTTTCATATTACTTTGCTGGTTTTATCCTATTTTCTGCTTCTTACGTATCTAGCTAAGTGCCAAAGCCCCAGAAAAAATAGTTCACTTACATCAAATCTGATCCTCCCATGTGCTGAGCACTTATTAGCTTACAGGCATTTTTCCAATATCACCAAAAGAGATTAATGCAGGGATATTAGTCTGAGGTGTTTTAGTAGCAGCTATCATCATAATATCCAAAGCCCCAATAATGAAGACATTACAGGTGAAGCAGGTAGTAACTCTAGCACTTAAGCTCACCTGACACTTCCCACTGTAACTCTTTTTTCAGACTTTTTACCAAACTTTAACTGTAGGGGTTGCAGTTTTCCATTCTACATGCCCCAAGTTGATTACAATTTTTTGTGAGAGGGAGACAGGGATGATGAGGTTTCATACAAGATACTTTAGCCACTTTCAAAATGAGGCTGGCTATAAAATTTTTTTTTTTTTCCATGTCAAACAGCTTATGTTCAGTTTATATAAGAAATTCAGTGCATCTATGCATCCATAGCAGGGACACAGTATTAAATAGGGGAGATACTTCCTGTGGCAGGGTGCACTTTTTTATTTTGCTGTAACAAAGAGTCATATTTGGCCAATTTAAGAGCCCCTAAGTATTTTGTACTTCTGATCTAGGGTGTTCTGTAGTGTGAAAGGAGATGCAGAGCTGAATTTTTAATGTAAAAAGTTCTGTGAAATTACTTTGCTTTTTCTATGGTTGGGAGAAGTAAAATGTTTTTTCTTCCTGCTGGAAACTGCACCTCTGATATCCAGAACATAAGGTAGGTGTGAATTAGAGGAGAAAGTAGAACATGGAGATGTCAAATTTTTAATTTACATCAGGATCAATACTTGGAATCAGTGTTTGAATATGTTAGTGATGTAATATTTGAAAATAAGGTGTCATTTAATATTTATTGATTAAAAATACAAAGGATTTTACTGCTTTTCAAGGATGGAATATACCCCACTGAATTAGTCGTAGATCTGAAAAAATAAAATCAAAGATGGTATTATGATGAATTACAGTTTATCAAACACCTAGAAAGAAAATGTTCAGGAGACACAGCATTCACTGATCAACTAGAAAGATGACTGCTGCTGAATGTTTTTGGGTCTATCTGGGGAGAAAGGAAAAGGGAAGAGCAGAGGTCATTAAAAGTCCTCTTTACACTACAGTTGCTTCATTTGCAAATATGAGCAAAACCCTAGGTTACATCAGGCTTGCTTTTGTCCCATCTATCCCCTAACCCAAGAGGAATTTGTTGCATTACATGGAGGCGCTCCTCTTAGGCATCGTAGCGATTGCTGTCTGAACATATCATCTCTCACTGCTTCTTCTACTGCTTTCCATCTCTGTTGGCAATCACATTTCCAAAAGAAAGCCCAGTGCCTTTTAGCTTCAACAGGTAGGACTGATTCTTCATTGTGAGATGGGCCCCCCCATCAGAGGCCAGGAACTGCTTCTTCAGTTGCTGCCTGCCATCTTCCATGTGTGAAACGCCAGGGTTCATGCACGGCCATCCAGCTGAAATCTGCTTAATGGCTCAATCTGTGCATGTAACATTTCTGGCGTCATTGTAAAGGCCGTCTTTGCAAATGTGCTGTACGTATTTGTTTACTTGGCACAGAACAGGGCCACATGGAGACACCCAAAGTGGTTTCCAGTGGGGGTAATTGGGCCAGGTGGAGCTTTGCAGTAATGCAGCTATACTGCCCCTACTACCATGCTAGGTTTCTTAAAACCAGTTTGGTAGCTCTGTGTTATGCAGCACACTCAGGTCCCCCCGTGTCCACAGAGTGCCTGGATTAACAGCAAAGGGACCTTTGAAAGACTCATGACCTCCCGGAGGTGGTGGGGAGTGTGAGGGGTACCTCCTTCTGTCAGAAAAGTTCAGTTCTCTCCTGTCAGGCTCAACCTAGAGGGGAAGAGTGGAAATGCCGCCTGCTAACATCCTGTGCAGAGAGAAGCAGCTTTTGTTTCTGCTGAGCGCTCCAGGAGAGGTTGTCTGGTCAAAGTCATGGAGGCAGGGAGAGGGGATTTCCCGGGGGAGCTGTTTAGGCTGTCAGTGTATCTACTGGCCACCCTCGGCATGCCCTCCTCCTCCTTGGCTAGCATTAGTCGCTTTGCAGGTTGGTGCTTGCCGATCCTTTCTTAGACTCTGGGTGGCTGCTAGGCTGAGATTCACGCCGATGGAGAGCAACCTAAGTGGGACTTCAGCACACCCTGCGGGGGGGCACTGGCTAACAGATGTCAACCAGACAGATGTTGCAGTGGGGAGGGCTGGAAGATAATCTGCCTGTTAATCTCCTGCATGCTCTCACTGTGCTGTCTGAGGTCTGAGACAACTAGTAGACAAGATCCCCATTTCACATGGGGATTACTGGCTTTTATTATGGGAAAGAGTTTTCTGGCAATCAAACGCAGCCTGACATTTTCACTTCCCCATTTACTTCTTTATTTGCAAGAAGTGAACATTCTGGCTTTCAGAGCTGAAGGCTACAGCATCAAAGAAAGCGAGTTTCACTCTCCCTGGTTTTGCAGCCTAATGGTTAAAAGTGGGTTATAAGGTTTTTTAAATAGAACAGATGCTGCTATAAGGTTGAAAACAGAAGCTGATTTAGATGCGTGCTCCCTCAGATAAAGAACTGCTCCTCTGTCTGTCTCTGGTACCCAGAGCTGGGACTCAGAAATCACGTGCATTGGAAACTTGGTGAGATAAAAGTAATGCTTCTCCTGGACTCTGTTCACAAGTGATATTTTCAGTATGTTGTAGCTTTTTTATTTCAATGTTTTTAAAACTGATTTGTTCATAGTATTTTGTGTGTCTTAAGCTATTACCCCTCCCTTTAATTTCACGTGCATTGCTCCCCTGAAAATAAGAAAATTTGAAAGTCAGTGCTGTGCTATATAGAGAAGTGTTAACTGAGTGTTAATGAGCTGCCACATCGGCTCCAAGCCATCTCTGTAAGCCAGCACAGTAAAACAGAATTTAAAGGCTATCAAGTCCATTTCATGGCTGTGAATCCTGACCATGTTTTGCAATGAAGTAGATGTCCTTATTATCTAGCTGCCAGTTAAATGCAGCTTAACGTGTGTGTGGGAGAAGTTGCTTTTCTGTGTCTGGAGTGATTATTTTACTGTACACACATCAGCTAGGCACTAGTCCTCCTCTGCACCTCATCTGTAAACTGAAGAATAGGAAAAGCTTTTGGTTCAAGAGGAGATAACAGCAAGTGCAGAGACCACTGGGTGCTTGATGTGAAGCAGCCACAGAACACAAGGAGAGAATGGCTGGCATGTGATGGTGGCTAACAGCGCTCAAGCACATCTGAAAAGCTCTTTTAGTTCAATGTGGCAGAAATACCTCTTCAACTAACAGTGAGCCATGGAAATTCTGGAAATGATGATAGTGAAATTTAAAAGAAGCCCCATTTACAAGCAATGCCCCCTCCACATCATGCTACTGACTGCCATGTTCACAACACAGCTAGTCTGCAAAGCACTATTGAAGGTAACTGTGTCTATATTCTTGTGAATATCTTTTCTCTTCAGCTTTCCAACCAAAGTGGGAAAGATAGTAGCAGTAACTTCATCAGACAGTAAAAAAATAATTTAAGGAAAGGCAGTAAAAGAAAGGAGGGTCAAACAAGCTGCTGTTCATGGCAGCAGGAATATTAGGTAGTCATTGAGCAGGATGGTATTAATTGCCCTTGGATCTCTTTGCAATACCTCCTCTTCCTCTTTCTGGACAGTGCTCAGCCAACGTAGTGACAAGCATGTCTGAAGAACTTACATAGGATAAAATTCTCTCTCTTTCACTGCATGAGCTAGAAAAAGATAAAGATATCTCTTTGGACTCTTCGCTTTGGGGAAGACTAACCAAAATACAGACACTTGGTAATTTGATGTACAGAGCTCAAATCTGAGATTTGTTGTGGCCATCAGATGAACATCACCCATAACTGCATCATTGCATTGGGTGGACTGTGGGTACATGGTAGTGCAGACATAATCTACTTCCACCCATACCCATTCTAGCAGAGGAAGATCGGGTGAAGATGCATGATTCAGCTGTATCTGTCCCATCTTGTGTCCAGAAGCTGTACTGTCTTGCTGAGAGGTGAAGTGTAAATACTCTTCACCTCTTGGGCACAGTGCCATGAAAATACAACTGTACTGGTTCTCTAAGTTAGGATACAGCACATCATACATACATCATAACATCTCAGGGCTTTAACATCTTGGGGACTGCTGTCCTATGGATGCTCTGTTGCGCTGTGTGAATATGACTATTCAAGTACCAGGGGGAGCTGAAGGAATTTGTGTTTGGACAGTAAGTTGGATGGATCAGGAGCTGAGCTGTATCATGTGTGAGCTGACTTCTCCAACCCACCCTGAGTAAGCTGACGTGGGATGTCTGCCTAGGCTTCATGCCTCTGTAAATAGCCCTTCAGGCTATTTACATGCCTAATTTAGTTGGCAAATTTTATTCTGGAGGCAATTTTTTTTTCTTAGCTCGCTTTAGGTAGCCAGTAGACAACTTGCCACTTAATATGTCTTTGATGCTACATCACTAGCAATACTAATGTACGGTTTTACTTCTCTTCAGTGAAGTAGTTAAGCACATATGTAACTAACATTGAATATTTAAACTTAGATATGAAGTGGGGTGCTTATTCAGACCTTGTTATAAAGATTGTTTTTTTCTCAGTTTCTTTCTGCATACACAACAAGAAAATAATCTAGACCCAAACACTTTGAATACACTTTTGTAGAAGGGAGCTTTGAAAGAAGAGTTGACAAATCTGAGATATAAAATCCTAGATAAATACAGTTGCTGAAATTAATCTTTTCCATTGGGAATGGATAGGGTGCTTTACCAGTTCAGGTTGAGAAAACAACACTCTTACAAAGTCTTCCCAGAAAATGAAGGGTTAATCTTCTTTTCCCCTTCCAATGAGAAAATAATTCCAGCCTGAAGAACTAGTTTTTAATTCTGTGTCAATCAGAGATTTCCTACAGAAAACAATGATTGAAGATTTCTTGTATATACACTGGAGAAACCGGTATCATCTGGAGGACAGTAAATGAAATATATTTATCTGCCTTTCAGCCCTTTGGGCTATGATTTTTCCTTGCCATCAAACTATAATTCTCAAATGGTTTAAGAATAAAAAATACTTAAGAGTGTGATTCAGGAAAATATTTAAGTACCTGTATGGATCTTATTGAAAACAGCTGATTTCAAGGATATGATTTTCTGAATAGGGGTGGTTTTATACACGTGTTTGGACACAGTTCTGAATTATGCCCTCAGACTCATTTACGTCAGGCATTCAACTTAATTAGCCCAAATTAATTTAAAATATAAATTTAAAATGGATTAATCTTTATACAAAGCTGAATTATGACTACTTTAATTTTGAAAAGTCTTTACAGGGTTAAATGCATTTAAACTAATCTGCTTTAAATTAAGCTTTTAGTTAATTTGGATTAATTTTCCGGAATATTTTTGTGAAGAACAGCTCAGAGTTAGGATCCAGTCCTGCAAATACTCACAGAAATACTTCATATTAAAGGAATTATTCCCATGCTTAAAGTTAAGAATGTGAATAATGTTAGGTATGCGGTAAGGTCAACACATGCTTTAAGAGCCATGCACATCTCTGCAGCATGCAGTAACTTGAGACCAACTCAAATGTCTGATTATGAATGAGTTTTAACCACGATTGATCAGTTTGTCCAGTATCAGCAAAGATTACATAGTTAAATTGCTTGCTTGCTTTACTGTTTGAACACACGTACAAATGCTTGATGGACATGGCCCATTTAGTATCGTCTCCAACCTCATGCAAGTTGGACCTGGAAAGCTATACCAGAATATTTGCTGTATGTTAATTTTGCATTTCCTTCTGATGTTCTGATGTTTGTGATTACAGAACATTCTGTTTCCATGCCCTTACTAGTGATGAGTTTATTTGAAATAATTTAAAACAACTCAACCTTCTGCCCATGTTCTTGATATGATTGTTATATTCTTGAGCTGTTTTATTAGTTGGATGGAAAGGATGAGGTCTGCTTCCATTCAAGTCAAATAGTCAAATACAAAGTGTTTCTGTTGAAAATGTCCCAATAGAAGGATTCCCGTGAATAATTCTTGGTCCAGAGTTTGTCAGTGAGGAGCTGACATCAAAGAATTTGCTGGTGGTAAGTTTTGCTTTGAACATTAACACAACATTTTCATGCTTAGGATTAAAAGAGATATAAGTTCTGCCATCAAGTGTCCTAAACAAATAATTCTTTCTTAATTCCAACAGGTGACACAGGAGTTCAGTAAATTAATTTGTTTGCTGGAGTGGGCGGAAGCTTCCTTTTCGCTCCTTCAGGAACAGTAGAGAGGATGAGGACTCATTCTCCCCACCCATCTGAAGACCCCCATGCCTTGAAAAGGGAGAATACGTACCTGTTCTCAGCAATGCATCTTTCAGGTTTGGGCTCCTCAGTGTTCTCCACGTGTTCCCCACATATGCTGGGAAAGTGGAAAGCTCATAGCTGTCTTTAGGAAATCATCTCCCCTGCCCTCCAGGTGGCAGAGAACTGCTGCAGTAACCTCAAGGCAAGAAAGTTTGCCATCCTGTGCTTTTGGCTCCTCTTGATCTTTGTGGCAAAGTGGACTCCAGCTCTCTTGCTTGAGGCCACACAGTCTTGCAGTGCAGATGCTGCAAAGAGAGGTGGAGCTGTGGGAAGCACCTGGCAGGGCAGGGAAAGAGAGAGCCCCAGCACTTCCCAGCAGTGAGCTCCGGCAGGATGGTGAGCTCTGTGCCAAACTGGGGAGGGTGCCCACCACATGGCCTCTGGACTCACTGAGTATGTCTTTGCTGCCTCTTGAAAGGGACTCTGTGCAGACTCACATGGTCAGATTTACCTGTTAGCACTGAGGGCGAAGCTGAAAGCATAGCCTCCGGTGGGGTGGGAGGGTGCCCCGCAGTACCTTATCTCCAGGCTCTGGAGGCCTGGTACCCCAGTGCACACACAGGAACAGGCTGCCTTTGGGCTGCCTGCAGAGCTCTCCACATCTTCTGTGGTTCACCTGTGAAACAGCCACACATGGCGAGAGCCAGAGTCTGGGAGAGCACACCGTGCTCACGGCTGCACCTGGGGGCAGCCACTAAGGACTACAGTCCTACCGTCCCCCAGGAGGGGAGCAGGACAGGTCAGGCCTTGCAGACTGTGGTTTCCTGCAGGTTCTGGCGGTGATGCTATCTCAGTTTGCATTCGGCTTATGGGTTTTAGGTTGTCCTCGCAATGAAAAGGCTAGAAGCACAATTAGAAGCTAAACGGAGATGCCAGAACACAGTTGCATAGGAATGATTTCCACAACTATGGGACTGCAAGACATATATATATATAAAAAACACTCATTATAGTGGAATTGTAGCTAGCTGTAGTCTGAGTTAAGCTGTCTGGAGTATTTGAAGTCCTGTTCTGGCTGACGAATACAGTGCAACACTGACTCTCCGGCACTTGATGCGCTGCACAGGAGGGACTCTCGCTGGAGGCTGCCATCCCTTGTGCTTGTTTGGGTAGTCCTTTGCTTTTCTGCCTGCAATTTTAGTGAGCTCAACACACCATGGACTAGACAGATGTCATATGCAGACAAACTCACGCAGGGCATCCAGGAGCAAAGGGGAACAGGGAGATGAAAAGTCATTGCCATCTTTTTGAGGTAAAAGAGAGGTGGATCTGTGGTACTTCACTGCCTAGTAAGAGAGAAGATTTGGCTCTGGTTAATCTTTGTTGTGTGGCTGCCAGTGTTGCACCCACTGTAACGGGAAAGATCTTGCCTTGGCTCCGCAATGAAGAGGCAGGCCTGTTCCTGATTCAGTGAAGCTCTATATTTTGTCTCTGGGGTGAGAAAGGGAATGAGGAGAGCAAAACGCAGTTTGCTGTAGCGTGTCTCATACATGGCCTAACTATTGAGAACTAGCATCGCCAGCACCTCCTTCTGCAACTGCTTACAGCTGCAGAGGCAAATGACCCCAACTATTACTTCTAATACCTGATAGATCACAGACCTACACACATTTGCACAGGGTTCATAATAATTTTATAGGCAGATATTGGCAGGAAAGGTATTATGGGGTGTTTCAGTTTACGCTTTCTTGACAAAAGCACATATATATATATGTATATATAGTTATGGTGCTGCCTGATAAACAGCGCGCATTGTTTCAAAGTGAAGGTTTTCAGAGTATGTAATAAAATCTGAAGCTCCTCTTTGAGAGTCTGTATTGATAAGCCACTTAGCGCTGAAAAAATATGGAGTGATATCCCACTTAACAGGTGATAGTAAGAAGACTGTAATGTTTCTGAATTTCTAGAGCCTACCATATTCCCACCCCACAACCTTGTAGGCCATATGTATTTAACTTGGCTTACTTAAATGGAATTACACAAGACTACAATTTGCCACATTACTTCCTTTAAAAAGCCTGAAATGCTCACACACTCTTTTTTTTACTCTCTAAGTGAGAAACAGTTTTACTCTTGTGGATTTTGAAGGCCTTTTATGAAATTGATGATATAGGAGGAAAGATTATTTTTATAAAGCCAGGGTCCCTTGTGTTGCTCTGGTTTTGATTACTCTTTGTGCTTTGAGACAGTCTTCATGGTGAGTGACTCGTTTAAATGCTACTTAGTTTTTAATATTTCATTTGTTGCCTTTAGAGAAAGTGAGATGTCCATAGGAACTACCATTAACATCCTTTACTGTGTTCCCAAAGGTTGCCTTCTATAAGAGAGATTATTGATTGTGACTCTTTGAAGGAGAATTGGCCAAAAATAATCCTTCTTGACAGGATTTCTTCTTGGGATAGGACCTGAGAGGGGGCAGTTTAACAAAAATAGCAAACACAGTTACAAACAAAACAGAATTTATTTCAATCTCATGAAGGAATTTTGTGGATTTCACTGGTTATAACAATATATCACCCTGCTGTGCAAAGTCTGCTTCCCACTATAGGGCGTTAGAGGAAAAGCTGCTTTTTTCATATTAGGAGACTTTTACATCAGCAAACGGACAATATTACATTCCTTAAGAATTAGTGTTTCAGTGGGTTGACGCAGGAATGATGAAATTAGTATTCTGTGTCTAAGGACAAGGTAAACTTACATGAATCGCAAATTGTGGTAGATTTGCAAAACTGGCCTAAGAATCAGAGGCACAACATTCAGAGCATTACATTCATTTTCCTATGTCACTATGTGTCTGCACTGGAAATTGTCTTCAGGGATCTGTTCGATGTAGACAGTTATTTCTTCAAAAACACACACTAAAAATAGTGGCAGGTACAAGAGGGTTGTTTTTCTTTGAAGGACACAGAGGACTGCCAGAATGGTGAACAAAGCCAAATTCCCTGAGACAAAAGGAGACACAGCTTCCTAATTTCTTAACATGATGCAGATTTCTGAAACAGCAAAATCAGGAGATGCTGTGGAATTAAAACCCTGACCTCTCAGTCCAAGAGGCAGCTGGTCCTGAGCTAGGTTAGCACCATTATAATGATTTCCCTAGGCTTATAAATACTACCCCAGATCTTAGCCTCCCCCTCTCCACCCTTTTCAAATACCTGCAAGAGATAGTACAGGAAAAGAGTCACAAGTCACAAGCTATTTTAAGCCTTTTGTGACACCCACAGGGAGGAAGAGAGCAGGAAATCCAGGCAAATGTGGAGGTGTAGTTTCCGCAAGTTCAGTTTTTGTAGCTTCTGTGAGTGTTAAACACCACTGTGAAGAGAAGAACAGGCATCTCAAAATATCAGTCCTGAGACCTGAGACCTGGACAGGGTTCGGTATCTGCATGTGACTCCATGGTCCTGTATACAGGTGAACTTGGGCACCACTGGAGCTGTGCTGCAGGAACCACTGTTTCCCCAGAGCAGATCACAAAAAGGTGGTAATAACAGTGGCAAGCCATTGATTATGGGCTCTGAGCTTCAGAATTTGTAAGGATTATCCTCCCAGTGCAAAAGAGTCTGAGTGAAAAAGCTGTACCGTGTGGGTTCCTCACATTGTCTTTACCATGCACGGATTGGTTTCCAGAAGTTCCCTGAACAGTACAGACAAATCCATAATTCAGAGAGCTTGAGAGATAAGACGTATGGCATCTTCTTCATAAGCCAGTATTTATTACTGGGGCTGTATGCCATTAACTTAGTTCATTGCAGTCCTACCTATTGCAGGCTCTGCTAATGCAGGTTTTTTGATTAAAAAGCATTTTTCTAGGCATGTGTGTTTTAGACAAGAAACTGTCCAGTGAACATCACTGAGTAGTTACCATAAAAATGAGTCATTCCTACAGATCTAGTAAGTGCAGAGATTTCCAAATCCAGGCCCACAGACAGAGGTTTTTTAAGGTGAATGTTTGCCTCTCGAGTTTGGTTAATGTTTACTCTCCCTTTGCATCTGAGCACAATGGGGCGAAGCAGCTGCTGTGCATGTATCTGAGGAGTTTTTATTCTAGGCACGCCAAAGAGAAAAAATCATTAATATTAAAAAAAATAATTAATTACTCACTTCCAGCGAAGGCTTCGGCATGCCATCATGCCCTTGTTCTTGCTCAGGAAGTACTTGCTTCAACCTGCCCTCACACAATCAATTTTTGAGATAATGTTCCATGATACCTCAGATCTTATTTCCTCTGATTCTGTGCTATATAGAATCATAGAATCATAGAATATCCCCCATTTGTTTCTCCAGTAACTCACAATGCTTTTCCTCAAAGGTAATTTTGTTTATTTTGGGTAAATAACGTTCAGCTATTCTGCCCCCAAAGGTCTGTCCCGTTTAAACTTTTTTCTCTGTGTGATAGCTTCCTTCTTTCCAACTTTTAGTGGCTCCCTGAATCCTGTGGAAAAGTCTGTTGCAAAGAGAAAAAGGAATAGTTTGTTCACTGAACCCGTACTGGGGTGGGCAGGATGCAAGGGTTTTACATTTTAGCAGCGGAGACTTGCCCCCAGCCTCATGGTAGGAGGGCAGAATAGCAAGCTCTATAGTAGGTTACTTAAGGAGGTATGTCTTAAAGAGCGAATAAACAAACATTTCAGAAATGTTTGTAATTTTGCCTCCTGGTCCAAGTATAGAACTCTTGCGGTCTTTTCCTCAGCCCTAGTTGCTGAAAATCTGTAACTCATTCAGAAATTCTTCTCAGCTTCTTCTCATCTGCTGTAACTTCTTTTTTCCTCGCTTTTCCCCAATACCTCGTTGACAGTTCAGTGTGTTTGTGGCATAATGACTGTATCTATATGGTCATATGGATTTATTGGAAGTCCTTGTACAGCACTAATACTTCCTATACAAAGCATTTATATCTGTGAGTAGTAAATCTTTGATCAAGACAATGACAAGATATGTTACAGAAAGAAGAAAGTCTTTCCTTTGGTGGAGTTATTTCTGTTTTTTTATAAAATATTTGAGACTTTCTGTCACTGGCAATAAAATTCTAATCTACTTGGCTGTTAAAAAAGCATTTGAAAAAGACCAAATTAAGAAAATCCTTTTTTACATTCCAGGGACAGAACAGATCCCTTTATATACACTTTTCTTGAAATTTAGTTATTTCTTCAACATTTCTCATATTCTGGAGTCTTCCCCTAAAGCTACTTCAGAGTGTTTATGATAAAAATAATACTAGAATTATACTGAAGTATCAGAGGAGCAAGTAGTGACTATTTTGTATGCAGGAAGAGGTTGCCCAGAGAAGTTGTGGATGCCCCGTCCCTGGAGGTGTTCAAGGCCAGGTGAGGTGGACCTTTGAGCAACCTGCTCTAGTGGGAGGTGTCCCTGCCCATGGCAGGGGGGTTGGAACTCAATGATCTTTAAGGTCCCTTCCAACCTGAACCATTCTATGATTCTATGATTCTATATGTGAAATTTTTAAATTGTTATGTGTACATTGCATGACTATTGTATGACAATATGGTATGATGATATATTATATTGTATAGCAATTGTTAAATGTTTTATATTTTGCAATGTTATTTTATTACATTTTCAGAAGATTTGTGTAAAGATGATAATATCTATTTGATCCTTGGATTTTCATCCTCTTCATGCATCATATATTGTGCAAACCCTACTTGTCCCTATTGTCATTTATACTTGGTATAAATCTAATCCTTACTTCACTGAAAATAAGAATTTTTGCTCAGTTTTATTCAGATGTTTAAAATCTGCTTTCTTGGACTCAGAATGAAAACTGAACTGAAATTAATTTCCCAGTGACATGGAATGTCCTAAAATACTTAAAAATGAAGTGTTGAATTTCAAAAAGTCCTCTCAAAAAGTTGGGATATTCCTGGTCTGAAATGCTTGGTTTGCACTTGGTGAAGGAAGAGGACCTGTTGCCACTAAATTCACTGTGACATTAATCTCAGTCTGTCTGGCAAGCTGTGGCACCCCATGGGATGTGTGTCAGGTATCAGATCCTCAAATTCTCTGTTAACATCGTGGTGGGACAATCTGTACCTCCGTGCAGTGCTGTCGTGGCTGATGCAGTGCAAAATCTATGTCACATCTCACATTACCCTGTGGATGTGTGGTGGCCCAGCTGGGTCAGGGAACCATTCTAGATTAAAAATCACCTTTTTTGTTGTTGCATTGTCTGTTTTCAACTCATAGCAGTTATTCAATCTGGTTCATGGTATAGTCCCATGTTCTAGCACATTCAAGAAGTAGCACAGTGTAGGAACAAGCAGCAAGGTGTGGGGGCTGCCCTCATTGGCACTGAGGCTGGAGGAAATGGTCATCAAACTATGACAAGGTGTTGTGGTTTAACCCCAGGCACCAACTAAGCACCAGGCAGCCACTTGCTCTCTGCCCCCATGGCTGGATGACCAAGCTCACACTTTGGAAAGGCTCTAAAAGATGGCAACAAATAAATAAATGACAACTTCTGTGTCATGCCTAATCCCATCCTGTGCCTTGACTGGACCTAGGAGATGAGAGAGGTGCTGGTGGTGGTCTTTATTTAGTCACATTTTTACGTTATTGACACCTTGCAAGACACATCCCCTCTCACCAAGTGAGAAGGTGTGCTGTGCTAGGCACAGAAAAGTGTACATATAATACCAGCAACCTTCCTGATCCTGTGTTATATGTGATGAGATGTGTTTCCTTGACGTCTGTGTAGTGAACTAAGTACATGAGAACAATGAAAGCCATTTCTAAACCATCTGCAGAGGATGGTATTTCTCTCATCTTGCTCTCCTTTTGCTTCTCAGTGTTGGCTGACACGTGTGGAACTGAGGTGATCATCCCACAGGAGCAGAGGGAACTAGAGATAGAGGCTGTGCTCCTAGTTCTTGCCTACGCTCTTCCAAAAAGGTGGGAAGCAGAGAAAGGGAAAAGCCTCCCAGAGAAGCAGCAACAAGGAATAGCCTTAGAAAAGCCAACTCTCTGAAGTCTGGAAGTTTAGCAAATATTTGTTTTTGTACCTTGAGGCCAGCAATGTTTAAAATTCTTTTCTTGCCCTGAGGCCGAAGAAGTCTGTGCTTTGATTTAAGCATTCATTCTGGTCTGTATTTAAGTCACCACAGAGTAAACTATCTCACAAGCAGGGCTCTCAAAAATGCTCATTGTGTATCCACCCTCTGGCTTCTATTTTATCACAAGCGATGAAGGATTGAAATTTAATAACGCATAAGCTGTAGAGCTGGCCCGGAAGGGTTAGCACTGTCACCTGGGCTCTGTCAGGTAAAGGGCTTTTTCCCAGCATGTTTCTCTAAGGCTTGGAAAGCCTACTTCACTGTGCAGCAGTCAAGAAGCAGCATAGATAAGCTCCATAGAGAGCCTCCTCCAGACCTTCACAGCCAAGGCAGGTTGCTACGAAGAGAAGCCTTTGGGAAAAGGAAGTCTTTTCCAGCCAAATGGGTCCCATCAAATAGTGACGTGTTTGGCCATTCCACTGAGTCCTCCTGCAAACCTGAAAAGTGAGAAGATCTGTTTCTCATGCACAGTCCATCTGCCTTTCTGAGGAGCTCTGGAGCAATGAATATGGGCTGCAGCCTGTGAGATGCGCTGGGGTTTAATGACCTTAAAGAAATCTCATTGACTTCATCTGTGATGTCAAATGAGTGCTGTATTTTCAAAACCCTTTGCAAATGCACCTTTGCACTCCTTAAATGGCAGCCTTGTCGAATGGTTATAATAATACCCGTGTGTCAAAACTGAAGTGTTTTATAGGTCATCTAGCATCAGCAACTGTGTGACTGAGTCTCCTGCTGTATCACAGCATGCCCATTTGTAAAACGGATAATATTTCATTACATCAGAGAATGGTTTTGTGCAACTGATAAAATGTCTGCAAGCAGTGCAGAATCTTTAAAAAGAAAGAATGTGCTTTTCTTGATTAAGCTGTGTATCAACAAACATTCCAGTTCTTTGCACACAAAAACCCCCTATCACTTCTGTACCACAGTTGTCAAAGCTTCAATCTAAAGGCAAGGCTGAAAGAGTTTCTCTCTCCTTCCATGGTGAATGGATTAATGTGAATGTTGCTATATGCCTGGCGTTCGGTACAGCCACAGTCAGATTGCCATCTGATTTTGAGAAAAGCAGATTTAGTTTTGTGAGAAGGAGTGCTCTCTGGCGGATACCATATTCCCTAGCTGTTATTGACTGCTTGCTCACAAACTGCACTTCAAGCACCGTACTTGTATGGTATTTGACTGGATGTGGTCATTCTTTGCCCTTGTCAGAGCTGAAAAGTTGTGCACAAGTAATTATGTCAGTTATGAGGGTGACCACCAGTGTTGTAAAAAATACCATTGTAGATGTAGTTATATGTAAATAATGAGTGGCATAAGTTTCTACCAGAACGAACCACATCTGGATATCAACACAACTCTATCCCCAGTAAGGAGAATGTAGAGCTTTGCAGGTCTCTTCCATTAACTGGGGGGAAATGGGAAGCAAGGGGAAGCATTGCGCAGTGGTGAAGCCTTTTGCCATCACAAGACTGAGATTAAGCACTGCACCAAGTAGTATTGATGTTGTATCCCTTTTAAACCCATGCAACTGGTAAACCACAACTGGCCTTATATCACTTGAAAATAAGTGCAGGTGAACCTTTAAACTGGTTTTAAAACAATTCATAGTTATAAATTTTTTAATCTCAGTGATTGCTGTCTTAAGTTAAATGGATGCCAGCCATTCTTGGATTGGATTTGAAAGTGCCTTTACTGGATAGAAAAGCCAACCTTTGGCTTTTTTTACACTGCTGACAAAGATTTGTTTGGGAACCACAGTAAGACATGATGCTTTTAAAAAACAGACCAATACAGATGTAGGATGCAGCACCAACCATCCAAACATTCAGGCTAAGCACTCAAGCAACTGGATAAACTGAGAAGCTGTTTCCAAGCATACACACCAGCTGTAGGCGTGTTGCTGTCTGTGTGGATGTGGAGACTGCTGACACAGCCAAGAGAGAAGAAAATACTGTTCTTTGGAGTCAGCTCACCAGGAACTGAAGAAAATGGTAAAAGTACAGATTACAGCACCTTACCAGTGCCAGTTTTAAGTCTTTATATATATGCCTTATGAACTGTCATTTTGCAGGTTGCTCTAGTTGTCTGTGCCTGCAGCCATACTTTTCTCATATGGTTCTGCTTCTCTTCTTTTCTTCTTGCTATCCCGCAGCAATTCTAGTGGGTGCTGGTCCCATGATTTGGAGGTTACATCTGTTGCCCATGAAACTTTGGCTTTATAGGATCTGTCCTATACTGCAAGATGAATTTGGAAGGTAACTAACTGACCAACAGACTGGTTGTTAAACAGTGTTCAAAAGCTATACTTGCTATTCTAGGTCAATGTTAAAATAGTCAAGTAGCGATTGTTGTGGCTTTCCATAGCCTCAGTCACTTATTTTAGTGCGATTCAGAAGGAATACTCAGTCCTCTAATGCTGATAACCCAGAGGTTCTGAATGTAAAGACGTCACTGAAGTCTCAGATACCAGCAAATATTACATTTATAGCATGTGTTTCTGCAGAGTTTCCGTTCTTCCCTACAATTATTTGAAGGCTGTAAGCCAACTCCAACACCCACAGTGAACTGATTTAAATCAAGAGTTACATCACCATGCAAGAAACCTTAGTTTAAATAATAGATTTTATCTCTTTTTGCAGTTGTAAGTTATGCTAGTTATTTTTTGAAACAAAAGTTAGCTTTCATGGTTGGTAACCATTAGAACAGCTTGATTTATAACAAGAGATAGTACTCAGTGAGGTCTTTCTTCTTGTTAACCACAAGTATTTATCTATACACATTTATTATGATGATAAATTAAGAATCACTTTAGCAGATTCTTAATTTTGCCATATTTTTAATTGGAAAATGAAGGATGGTTCATTTATTTTCATTTTTTTCTTGTTTTTATGAATCTATGTTTGAATGAAAACTAGAATTCAATCAAAATTTCCCAAAATAGCCTAGTACCCTCTTTGTTATTAAATAAACTACCTTAAGTAGTATCTCATAAGAAAATAAAATGAAAAAAAACCCAGACATTCTTTTCTAAGTTTAAAAGTAACTAACCAGTTTGTTGCTATTAATAATTAAGTAACTTATCAGTCACTGAAGTAAGTCATAGCCAAGAACGTTGCATACATTTTTATTCATAGATTGGAGAATGAAAAACAAGTCTTCCTCTTTTTTTTTAACTTCTTTATGGTTTTTCAACTTGAAGTGAACTTATTGAATGGAACTAACTGTATTCTGTACGTGCAAAGAAGCTACTGCTTCCAAATCTGGTTTTCTACCTCAGCAAATGTTTGTCCCAGGGAACCCACCTAGCTCATCTGACCAGAACTTCAACAGTAGCGATATGTTGCTGGATGTTATTTTAATAAATGATATAATTTTAGGCCTTCATATGAATTGTTTTAATTTCACATTTTATTTAAATAAGTGTATTTTTAAGTGTTTGTTTCATGTTTATGAAACCTAAATATTGTTTAGGTTTTAAGCTACTGGGGATTTTGTCCTCGATGTCAGCTACCAGGGAGGATAGAAAAGGCAGTGCCTTCTGTTCTGGATAGCCCCACTAATTTAACTCAAGTTATGCATGTTGTGAATTGGCACAATGTTTGTGCTCTGAAAAACAGCAAACTGCATTAAAATGACCTGGAAACCTCATTCTCCAGAAGGAGAAGGGTATTTTGAGCTCCAGCACTTACAGGGGAGGGGAACTGGCCACAGCTGCTCTGGGAGATTTTTGACCTAAGGATTTTGCTGTTCCAGGGTGATGTCCAGGGGGAGGATGGGGCCTAAAGGGAGAAGGGGGGCAGAAACTGCTCTGCTCTGGTCTGAATAAACACTACGTGCAGCAGGTTACCATGTGATCTATAGCATTACATGCCCTATAGGAACAGTTATCTTCCAGCTAGTATTACCTAGCATGGCATGTATTCCGTATCATGCAGCAGGGAAGGTGCTATGCGTCTCTTCTACTACCATTGCTGCTGCATTCAGCTTTGGGGTGGGAAGATGTCCCCACCTCCTTGCTCTTTCTGAGACTCCAAATGTCAGGGACATCCACAGCACCTCCGAAAAGGAGGAACAAGAACTAATTCTAAGGGCTCCCTTCTGCAAAGCTTGTTGCACTTCTGATGAGGTGGGCTCTGTAGTCCTTGCCCAGCTCTTAGAGCACTGACCATTGCACTCCTTGTAGCTCATAAGCTTATCTTTCAAAACAGAAGAGTTTATTCCATTGCTGTCTGTGTATTTTGGACAGGCAAGCACCTTTTCAGCAAAGATCTAGAGAAATGTTTCTTGATTGGCAGCTGCAGCACACGAACACAACTGGGCACAACGTACTGCTAGAGTCTCCTGGCCCGGCCAGGAATTCCCTGGGCTGAGAAATATTCATCTCCGGCAGGAGCGGCATCTAGCATTGTCGCTGCTAAAGATCTATTTTTCCTCTGTATAACAGTATAAAGAAGGGGATGGAGGTCACAGCAGCAAATAACAGTTGAGGCATAGGGCATTTCCCAGGGAATTAATGGCTGACTGGGGTTAATGGCCCTCCAGTTTGCTTTGGGCCATCAACTTTCCCAGCTACTCATTAATCCCTAGGAAATGCCCTGTGACTCAGTTGTTATTGCTTAAGTGGGTAGTATGAATCAACAATATTCTGCATCTGCTCTAGGTATTTAAGACAAGAACAGAAGGTAATAAATGTGCTTTTATTATGAAAATCTTCTGTATTTGCATCTAGAAACCTTTAGGTCTCCCTCTAACATTGATCAAATGTACTGAAAAAGGATTCCTCATCAGTAAAGTGATGTCAGAGGCTGGCAGGATACAGACAAAATGGCTCACCTCTTTACTCCAAGGTCTTTTTCCTTTAGCTTTTTCACCCCTAGCAGCCCATTTGCAGGTTGTTTTATACCTCCTCCTGAGTGGGTTTTAGAGCATGGACAGTTCGAGGAGGAAGTCACTTAGCAGGTAGCTGCTAGTCTTCTAGACGAGAGTTGCTGAGCAAGATTCCCACTTACACCATCTGTCTGCTTTGCTATTGGACAGGCCCAGAAGTATTACATTAGCAGAAAACTCCTTTGAGACAAGTCAGAAGGAAGACGAGGAGTGATGTGCCTCTCTGAACAAGTGTCTTTGCTGCAAGAAAGGAAATGATCCGAACTGGTATAATCAAGGCTCTTGAATTGTTTGTAGAGCAGATAATATATAGGTGGAAGAAAAGGACATGATACATCTTTGTTGGGAAAAATACTTTATATTTTGGCTCTTCACCTGTCATTTATTTATCACAGTTTTGAGTTGTGCATTGCAGCTGATAAACACAACACACCCTGAGCTCCGCTGGAAAATGCAGTGCCTTCTGCCTGAGGTAAGTTGAATTCAAAACCTTGTATGTACAAATTCTAATTTTGGCATGCACAGATTCTGCATATAACTTACTGTGATGTAAAATTCCATAATGTTGCTATGGAAGAGATCTGATTTTATACTAGCCACACACAGTGCAAAAATAAAATTTTTCTTCCCCATCACTGCTATGTATGAGATAGGTTCTAGCTGTATCCTTGCGTGGACAGGTCCTAGTAAGTCCAGTTTTCAGGGCTGGTTTAGACAACCTTAAACGAGAATTATGTCAAAGCAAAGGGTTGTTGCTAGCAGAAGTGCATGTTAGTTCATATTACCGTACCATTTGGTTATGGTAAAATAAGAATACCAGTGTGTGAAAAGGATAAATCGTAGAATCATAGAAGCATAGAATCATAGAATGGTTTGGGTTGGAAGGGACCTTAAGGATCACCAAGTTCCAACCCCCCTGCCATGGGCAGGGACACCACCCACTAGACCAGGTGATAAAGAGGAAAACAATACAGCAATATGAAGACACACATGGCCTTTTGAGATAATTTGTCTGTTTCATGCTTGCTGGCTGGACCTACTCTGTGGTTAAAAGGTTAAAAGCACCTTGATGATGCCCTCAGTATCTTCTCAGCCTCTGGCTATGAGTGATATCTTAGGCACCCTCAGAAATAGGATAATGCCAAGAGCAAAATGTTTGGGCTACCCAGATCTTGTAGGATGCCCCTGATGTTCATCTACAGGACCTGCAAGCACAACATGGTAGGCAAGCTTACCATGTAGCCCATGTTATCCTTCCCCGTAGCCCATGTTATCCTTCCCCAATCTGCAGTACACCTTTTCAAGAGCTCCGCAGCACACACAGGACCTCTGGCTCTCCTATGCCATGAGCAGACCCTGTTGTCCCACTGTTGTGGTTTGACCCCAGCTGGCAGCTAAATACCACACGGCCACTCGCTCACTCTCCCTGGTTGGGATAGGGGAGAGAATTGGAAGAATAAAAGTGAGAAAATTCATGGGTTGAGATAAAGACAGTTTAATAGGTAGAGCAAAAGCCACATGCACAAGCAAAGCAAAACAAGGAATTCATTCAGTACTTCCCATCGCAGGCAGGTGTTCAGCCATCTCCAGGAAAGCAGGGCTCCATCATGTGTAATGGTGACTTGGGAAGACAAAATGCCATAACTCTGAATGTCCACTGCCCTTCCTTCTTCTTCCCTCAGCTTTATATGCTGAGCATGATGTCATATGGCATGGAATATTCCTTTGGTCAGTTGGGGTCAGCTGTCCCAGCTCTTTCTCCTCCCAACTTTTTGTGCACTCCCAGTCTGCTCGCTGGCAGGGCGGTGTGAGGAACAGAAAAGGCTTTGACTTCTTAGCACCAACTGAAATATTAGTGTGTTATCAACATTATTCTCATCCTAAATCCAAAAGATAGCACTATACCAGCTGCTAGTCAGAAAGTTAACTCTATCTCAGCCGAAACCAGGACATCCACCAGCTGCCGGGATGTAGAACCAGAGAGGAATCCCACAGATTCTCACTGGTTGGAAAATGCAACTGGCCTCCTGTGGAGACAAGGCTTGCCCTGGGCCCACTATGATTCTTGGAGGGGGGATCTAACCATAGCACTTACACCAGTGCTTGGCTATTTGGTGTTTGCAGTCAGGGTGTCCTCCATTCTCCTGAAAGTCGCACTCTACTGGCAAACTTTGCAGCTGGGACCACTGTGCAACCAAAATGTGCTCAACAACCAACCACCTCTACCTCAGGACCAATCATAATGTACCTTGACAACTAGTCCCATTGATTTATAATCCAAATGACAATATGGCCCCAGCAGCTACCATAACAGGTGCTGGTACCCTCCTCTTCCTCACCAACCAGCAGAACACAGCTCAGTCTGTTAAGCCATTTCTGGTGATGCAACAATGCTGTCTACAGCTAACATATATGAATGTAGTCATAAAGGTAAGAAAAGATAAACAGAATTAATATTTACATACAAGGTATTCTGTGGGTTGCACAGAGACTGTTTATTTCATCTCAGGTGTGGCATCTGCAGGCATCCCCCTCATCCCTGAGCTGAAGAACAGTACACCTCAAAGAAAGCAGAGCTGATTCACGACCAGAGCAGACTGACTGGCTTGATCTGAACACATGTCAAAAAGAATTCAGAGGAGGCTAGTTACGCACGGAAGGGTGCTGGAAAAAGTGTTTGCAGACATGCTCTGAACCACCTCCAAAGTCCCATGCTGGGGCAGAAGCCTGAGTGATGCAGATACCTGCTAGGTAAGAGTGACAAGCAGATGCCAGGTCTACCTCCTTTTGAAAAATACTTGGAAAATTTGTTCTTTCTTGTTCCCAGCTCACTGGGAATAGTTACCCAGTGTTGTTCTCTCCAGACCAATTGCTTGCCTGTCTGAGCAGACAATCCTCAGATCAAGCCCTTTTTTTTTTCCAATTTGTAGGCTGATCTAGGAGAACAGCATGGCTCACTGTCTTTTTTGGCAGGGGTTCCAAGCTAGGCTCTGACAGCCTGGATCTGGCTCACTGTTGGGTGCTGTGTATTGGAGATAGATCCTAAGATAAAATGTTCCCTATCCACTGCCTCATGCCACTTCTGTGGAGGGGCTACAGGCCATCAGGCCTCTGGGAATGCTATTCTTCAGGATCTGGCTTCACATTATTACCTGCTTCATGGTCGAGTCTCCCACCTCCGCCAGCTCAATGCATTTAAAAATGCTCTTATGGGTTTCAAAAGCCTCATATGACTTCTCTGATACTGCTACAGCCTACAGCAGAAGAGGGAGCCGGGAAAGGAAGAAAGTGAAGCCAGGAAAGTTACATATGCAGGAAGGAAGCTGAATTCTCATGAAGGAGGTATTGGACATATATCACAAGAATTTGTCTCAGATCCCAGCAGCTTTGATGTAAGTCCATGGTCCCCTAAACTGAGGTATACAGACTATTGCTGTTTATGAGGCCATGCACAACCACATTACATCCCTGTTACCATGTTTTTACATGTAGTGTCCATAAAAAACAATGTCTGGTGGACTCTGAAAAAATCAGAAATGTGGTACTGGTCTGTAGTCAACATTTTCTGCAAGCACAGGGATATGCTATCCATCATCCTGTTGGTAGTCCAGTAGTATCTTGTTTAATTTTTTGATATCACACTTTCACAGTGGGCCTATATACAGAGGAGATCATCTTGTTGTAAAGGAAAACTTTTCATTTTTTGAAAACAAAACCCAAAATGACCAGCACTAATATCTTCAGTGGTTTCTACATGCTCAGTGGTGGACTTACCTTGCATTTTGTGAAATTAGCTGTTGTGCTGGGCAATGGGCATGTGGTTGGGCGATGATTCTCTGAAGAACCTCCTTATGGTTGGCTTTGGATCTCATGTAGATTCAATGGCAAAACCCACATCAACAGAGAAATGGTTTCCTTTTCTGTATTTCACTATGTATTTTAGTAATTGTCTATGAAGTAATAACTCTTCTTTTAAGGTTTGCACCTCTTACTCTGTTGCTGTCATCTGCCACTTGTAAATGCAGCAGGCTCCTACAAATCTCTGTGGTTTTGGAAAGGAAGAATATTCTTTGCGTGCTACCCTAATAAGCCTAGGTGAGATGCTCGGTCTGCCTCCACCACAAGAGAATCCTTAGGGGCAAATGTGGAGCTGTGATACAGGCCAGAACTTGACTTGTAAATAGGGAAGGAGCTGGAGCACTCGGTGGCCAGCACAGTAACAGCTCCAAGCTGTTTCCTTGGCCCCTGTTTCTTTCAAGGCAGCATGGATGCCTGTGATTTTGGGGATCCAGAAAGTGAGGGAAGAAGCTGGGAACCATAGCTGGCTCCCGTTGGGCCTTTGGCAAGGTCTCCTGCTGGCTCCTTGGGACAGACAATGGTGCATGCTCCCTTTCTTTCAAAACCATCATTTTTTCATGAGAATCAGGTAAAAGCAGAGCAGTGGTTTGGTTTTTTTTCCCAAGCCTGTTGCTCTGGGTAGGGACATCTTGCTCCATGACCCTCTGTCCACGTGTAGAGGATCTCACCATGGTATATGCTGTGTGGAGTGAATATCAAATCCACAGCCTCTCTGCCGGCACAGTGGGCTCTTCCAGTCCACCTTATATTTTTGTGCAATAATATGGCTTCAGTAGTTAAAAATGTGTGGTGTATATGTTTTGAGGAGGCAATTCCAGGACAAATCATAGAAGAAAGGCACTGACTGTTAGCAGTTCACTGAGTTTACCACTTTTCACCTCTGCTCCCTTATATAAACAGCAAAGCTTTAGCTTTTCTTTCATATCAGAACATGAGTACTTTCATTTTTTTTAAATAAATTATTTAAAATTTCTCTGCAGTCAGCATTTTCACTAACTTAATAAAATATAATTTTCTCTCTGCAAGTCTCAAATCAAAAGCTGTTCCTTTGCCCTGTAATCCTGAGCTCTAAATTTTAAACAAAAATGAACGTATTGAATTTAAAGGATTGTGGAGCTGAATTTTACTACAAGACTTAGACCAACACATACATGATTTTAATATCTGGAAATGTGTAGTTTTATTTTGTCAGTTACGTAACAATATGTTATTAGCTATTCCATTTCTGTGCTAGACTGGGATACATTTATGAAATTCCTTAAGGTAACCTGGAAAAAACAAAATATAATGGACTAAAATGTAATGGCTGGTGCCATAAACAGCAAATTAGTACACAGATCTGAATTTGAGAGTTTATAAAAATACATGCTATTTAGAGATACATTGAGTGAATATTGAAGTTGTGCTAAAAACGTGTGCACATTGCCCTGACTTTGCTGTTGGGCTCACAACATCCTCCAAATACGTGCTCTCAAATTGCAGCCATAACTACATTTTCAGCAGATAGTCTTTCTTGTGGGGGAGAAAAAAAAAAGAAAGTCAAAGAGACAGATTTGGGTTTCTGTTTATTTAAAAAAAGCTACAAAAATATGCTTCTATAGAAGCCATATGAATTTTATTCCTACACGATCCCCTCCCGAGCATCGCCTGGGCTATAGACAAAGGGCCGAGTTGCTTAGCAACCCCCCTAAAGCTCATCAACACAGCCTCAGTATTAATATTTATCCCCCCCTTAAAAAAGGCCTTACTCTGAAATTTGAAATGGGATCTGTCCTCCCTCTCTTTTGCGCAATTAAAGTAATACTGCTCACTTTTTCCAGTTAACGTTACTGGCTAAACCAAACAATTTCTGCCAGGCAGGCCAAATCCGGATCTTGGGTAACCAACTGAAATAAAAGTTACATTGGGGAAGAATTTCTGTCGTCCAGTGTGTCTTCTGCTATCAGTATTTTGTAGTTTCTCTTTCCTTTAAATAACCTAAATCCATGTTTTCCATCTTCCCAGCCTTTTTTTCTGAGTCCTCTCCCTCCGTGCCTGTATTGAGGGGCTCCCTCCTGGCTGCACGTTCCTCGCTGCCTCCAGCAGCTCTAGCTTTCTTGGTGGGGCACTGGGGGAGTAGCAGGGGTTCCCCTGCAGCCACTGAGGGCACCCGGATACCAGGGCAGATGCTGAACAAACCAGGGTGAAAAAATATCCAGTAAACAAGACTAAAAGATCAACTATCTATGCTAGGACAAATCAAGATCCAGTTGTTACTTGGCAAAATACTTCTCTACACCAGCAAGAGCCCTTTGCATTACATGAGTCCCCTTCGCAGCCCATTTTTGAGAATTTCAGTGGAATGTAATGAGGAGTGAATGAAAGCCTCTCTGGAGGGAGCAAAGCAAATTATTCAATGCCATGGAAATATTCTGTTTTGGCTCTGGCTTTCTGTTTATGTTAAATGGCCATAAGATCCAGGGATATTCACTTTTCTGCCCTTTAGCCTTTCTAGAGAAGTACCATCACAGGATGCAGTAATACCTGAGACCCGAATCCACCAGGCAGCATAGACTCCTGTCATCATATTAAAACACCATGGTTATGTTGGGACTTGGTGTGAAAGAGAGGAGAAGAATGACAAGAAGTCAGCTGGAGCTACTATGCACTGCGCACTGCTGAAAAAGGGGCATTTACAGAAGTGCCTAAATATGGCCTTGGTGCTTGAAGTTTTGGTCCCATTTGCTTTCTTCAAAATCTTGGCCACAAAACGAGATGCTCGGCAAGGCACAGATTCTTTCTGGAGTAAGCTGGGATGTACGAGACTGCCTGCCAAAGCCACCAAAGGACGGGAAAAGAACTAGGATTCTGGAAGCAATTTCTTTACAAAATCATATTCCTTTGGAGGTGGAGGGGAAATTATTTTAAGGTCTGGAGCAGATGTGCATGGAAAACTAATTGCAAATGTGACAAAGGAAGAGAGGTGAAGGGTCCTTCAAACAGAAGCAGCAACCCTGTGAACAGCAGGCAATATTGACTTCAGGCTCCAGCAGTGTCTTAATACTATGTATATTCTCTTTTTTTTCTCCTTAACTTCCCCCTCTTCTCTCATGCTGAGCAATAGTAAGAACTGTTTGCTAATATCAGTAAGACAGGAGTCCACAAACATTTATGTTTGTTAGGCTAAACCAGAATGGGGAGAACATCGTGCAGATGCCTCACAGCCAATTCCCATCTGCCCTTCCTGTCTGTGAATACAGAGCACATCTCAGTCTCATGCTTCCCCTGGAAGGTTACACCAAGGCCTGTCACGTGGTCTTTTCTCTGCCTGTAAACTCAAGCAGGGTTGTTCTTTAGAACAGTGTTAATTCCACCTGGCCAGATCCTCAGCTGGAACCAGTCAATACATCCATTGCTTTCATCATCTACCCTGTCTGTGACAGCCAGGACTGATCGGTTCTTTACATCTAAAAACGTTCTTTCTTAGAAGTCCTGAAATCTGGAAGCTTCTTACATTTGATTGGCTTAGCCTCCATTCTAAAGAAAATCAGCTTTCAGCCTCTGTAAATTGGACCTCCTTTTGATTCCACTAATTTTTCACTGGTTTTGCCCTTGTGAATCTCCTTTAGGATTACTCCTGGCTTATACTGATATAAAACCAAGAAGATACAGGACCACTAAGTGCGTTTAGAACCAAGATGTGTGTGCAGCAATTCAGGTGCAAATACATCTCAGCACAGTGGCTACAAATACAGGAAGAGAGACAAGGAGGATGGAGCAGATGAGCAAGCTGAGTGGCAGCTATGCAAGGGGCTATGCCGTATAGAAAACAGTAGAAGCACTGCAACACCCGCATCTCCTCTTTTGCCAGTTGTTGATGACATAGCCTCACCTTTGCTGGCTCTCCCATCACTCAGGCTATAAGCAGACACCGTCTTTTGGATCCAGTTGTGTCAGTCAGCAAGTCCTCTTTAGCACGCAGCTGATAGACTTTAAATCCCTTCTTGACAGGTCTGGCAGGAAAACAGCTTGCATAAAATTCCCCCATTTTACTTTAGGCGAAATAAGTGGGCAGCTCAGCCTGCTTATGCCTGACCTTTCCTGCTGCAGGATAGAAAGTCTACACATGGGCTACTCTTTCAGCACATCTGGAAAGACCACACTGGTGGCGAGGCACACCTGAGGGTAAGGATGCCTCCCAGAGACATTATGACATGTAGAAGAGACTGACTGGTTGTTGCTGTAGGCACCCTGTTAACGCTGCCTTTATGCCCAAACAGCTATAGCACCTTGAAAAGTTGCAGAACAGCGCTTCCAAGGGTTTTGTCCTGCTAATTTTACCTCTTTAAATGGCACCTTAGGAGAGCTGATGCTTTTCATTTACTTCCTCCCTCCTTTTTTTTTCTGTCAGGAACTAGTACTGCTTCTCATCCTAATCACCTGAGCAGATTCTCATAGTCTTTGTGACAGCAGCTCCTTTTGTTTTGTGGGCATTTACTTTTGAATCCTTTTAATTTAATTTAATGCTGGTGAGAAGCAGGAGAAATAGCTGCGTGATCCTACCTTTAATCCCAAAGGCTAGATCTAGCCTGGGCAGGGAAAGTGCAAATTTCCTTGCTTTCTTTGGTCTCTCTCAGAAGCACACCCGAGGCAGCGCTGAACTTGTTTGTTCTTCTGCAAGCCCAAGTGGGAGACTATGTTTTCCAGTATGCTATGCCTGCTGCTAGACTGGTTGGATTCAGAGGCCACCAGACAGTCAGGATAGCTGAATGCTGACCGTCGGGCTTGAGCCAGGAACCAAGGAAGAGATCCTACTTGTCCACTATATGCTGCTCATTTTCACCTTATTTGGCATCCAAAGGGCCGAAAGGTTTCATGTTTGCAAACCTTTCCATGTTACGATGATCTCCCTTCCTCAGGATTCCCACATCCTGCTGGTTTTGAGTGAGTCAGTATCCTCAGCTTTTCTTTTCTTTGGTTTTGAGCTTTTAAAATCACTTCTGTAAAGTGGAAGGAGGGGTTTTTTTTTGTCCCAAAGAAACAATAATACTTAACATGTGTAAAATGCTTTTCACCTTTCAAGCAAACTCAGTTAACTAATTAATCCTTGCAAAATCCCTGGGAGGAAAGTAAGCATTATCTCACTTTTACACATAGGGAAACTAAGGCAGAAAGGTGAATTGCTCAAGGGCAGTGAAAGATTTAGTGCTGCAGTCAAGTATGGAGTATATAAATGCAGGAGTTTTCTGGTTCCTGGTTCTGTGTGCAGGCAACTAGACCAAGTCTCCAATGGATAAAAAAGACTACAGGCGTGATCTTCCCCTGGAAGCAATAGCGTTGCTCTGGGGTCTGCAGCGAGGCTGAGGCTCAGAGCTAGGAAGAGGTGAATTAGGGGCAAGCACTGCCAGGCAGACCCTTTTTCATGCCTCGTTTGTGTTCCAGTCCCTTTCTAACTGTGATCCATCACTGCCCCAAAGCGAAAACCAGCTACATAACGTGTACAGCAAAGGGAGCTGCAGAAAGCAGCAAGAGTTGAAAGGAGTTTGTGGCAGCTGTGGTGAATCAGGGGCTGTAATTTGGAAGCAGTGTGGAAGACATGAGTGCTGCATCTCCTGCAAATGAGTCTCCATACGATGGAGATATGACATACTATGCTGTCATCCAGGGGAATAAATAAGAATATTCCTCTGCCTATCTTATGGTTTTTCCATCTCAGGAGAGGGTGTGAACAACATTTTGATAAATATTTTTAGCTGGTACTTTGCTCATTCTGCTTAGAACAGTTCCACTTGTTCCAAAATTACACCAAACAAGTGAGCAGCCTTATCAAGGTACTAGACAAGAAGCCTGATTCTGATATCAGTGACAACAGTGCAAACAGAGAAGCTGCTTCAGAGGAGCTTCTTGAGCTTTCTGCTGCTGTATCTGAGCACTGGACCAGCCCAACATATCTGTCTCTGGACCAGCTGAGAGAGGAAA
Source organism: Numenius arquata (assembly GCF_964106895.1). NCBI lineage: Eukaryota > Metazoa > Chordata > Aves > Charadriiformes > Scolopacidae > Numenius > Numenius arquata. The sequence continues at coordinate 47,515,100 of NC_133576.1, forward strand.
ATTAGAGCATCTGTGCAGCACACAGCAAGGAAGCTTTGCTATGTCATCAGCCAGCACTACCAAAGGCACTGCTCTAGGGAAGCTTGCTCTGGCGCTTCAGTCTTGCTTTTAATAATGTGCTTTTCCTGGGAAGGAGGATTGGTGACTGAGCAATTAGCACAGCCCCTCCAAACTCAACAAACCTTTCTCCTAGTTTTCTTCTAGAAACCTTTCTTCTAGTTTCTTCTAGAGCCCATGCTTTAAAACAAAACAAAAAGAGCACCAAAACTGTGGCAAGTGAGTGCCAATAATTTTTATTTCTGCACTGAAGCAAATTGTGCCAAGCATTTTGTGAGAGAAGGACAAGAGAGGACAATCCATCAGTGCAGAGTACATCAACGTATTAAAAAAAATGCAAGTAGTGGGGAAAGCTTTTAATTTGAATGATATCAGTGCCCACAAGCACGACAATAATTAAAGGTCTGCCAGCATGGTTATTATACATTCTGGTTTAGTGCATTTAATATCTCAGCTGCTTCAAATCACATCAGCCTGATGGCTGGCAAGCATGTTTCCACTCTGGATGCAAATCAAACTCACCATTCTGAAGCCTGACTTTAAGGGTAGGACTTTTTTGCATCAGGACAGGACAGGCTGTCCTTCGTCCTTGCAGTTCTATGAGGCTGGTACACTTCTGCTGCCTAAGAAAGAGGAGAATAATTTATTCTCCTTAGGGTTAGACTGAAGTGATGCTGCACCCTACTTCAGAGCAATTTTTCCAGTTCTCAAAACTTGCCTTCTCCCCTGGCAGCTGCATGTTCTGTGAACTGGCTGGGATGCTCCCTCCCTTTTGTGTCGTAGTGAGGGGTAAGTGAAGGGATGTATCCACAGAATCACAGAATGATATGGGGTTGGAGGGGACCTCTGGAGATCATCTAGTCCAGCCCCCCTGCCAGAGCAGGTCCACCTAGAGCAGGTCGCACAGGAATGTGTCCAGGCGGGTTTTGAATGTCTCCAGAGAAGGAGACTTCCCACCCTCCACCGCAGCCCTAGGCTGGTGGCTGACAGGACACGTTGAGCTACATTGCATTTGGCTTGCTGTTGGTGGGCTTATTGCTAGACTCCAGCCATCTCTGATGGGGCAGGTGGGTAACCAAGTGTTTTTCCTTCATCTTCTGGTGCTTCCGTGCTGTGCTATTCCTGCAGCGCCGCAGGACCTCCACAGGAAGCGCAGCCCAGGGCAGTGTTGGCACAGAACCAGGGTGGACAGAAACAGACGATCGCTTTTGCAAACAGTAATTTACAACACTCCCAAAAACAAGCCAACAACTTATTTTATTTTCATTTCAGGGGGGAGGAAAACAAAAAAAAAAAAGAGAGAGGGACTAACAAGCGATGTGACTAGCATCACCATGAATACTCCGCTTACACGTCTCCCACTTGCCTTCCCTCTGCCTGCTTTCCCTTTCAGCCCATAACCTCAGGAGGGCAGGAGCTGTCTCTCACTGGGTGTTTATGCAGATCTGAGCACAATGGGGCCTTGATCCTTGCTGGGTCCTCCCGATGCTACTGCAGTACAGATGAGGAGGTTTTAGACCAGATGACTGCTATCTTCAACTCATAAGAGATGGAAGGTGCCCTGGAGGTCAGGGGGGAGGTGACACATCCTGCGACCTTGGGAACGTGAAGGAGTGGAACAATTAGCTGGCTGGAGGTCAGCAGGGAGAGTGCCGGATCTGAAGCCACCAAGCAAAAGTTCAACCTTGTTAGGATTAAAAAGTGGAAAGTCTTAGGGGGTACAGGAGGGAGAGTGGGAAGTCAAATGAAGGGTACAGATAGACAGATACAAAGGTTAAAAAAAAAATCTGATGGCAGTTTTCTTTGCCAGTTTAACATCTGCTGTTGTACCAACTTAGTCTCTTGGAAATCACATTTGAGCAGGTTTTCCCCCTTAAGAGATATGGTAAACAATGGCTCATGCACTTCTAGACCATTGCAAATATGAGGTAAATTATAAAAGCATTTCAAGCAAATGTTTCACTGTGTATTTTCAGTGGACCAGGAGAGTACAATTCAGAGGTTCGTATCATGTCAGCTGAGAGGCAGAAACCCCCTTTTTTAGTAGCCAAACATTTCTTATAGAATCATAGAATAGTTGGGGTTGGAAGGGATATTTACTCCTCCCAGAGGACGTGCAAATTCATACTGCAGCTTTTCCTTCAGTGGGGACATTAGTAAGGCTCTGTCTATCTCCCCCTTTGCAGAGAGATTTGGGAGTCTGATTAACTGTAAAGCCTTTCATGCCTTGTCAAAGTGCTCAAAAGTTATTAGGAACAGGTGTCTACCTTAGTAATTTAGTGTGATGAAGGAGTTCTTGGTATAAATTCATGTCCTTTCTTTGAGCCTTACAGCTGCACTCAGGTACCCATCTGATCACAGCAGTGACCAGCTCAGGACTATTTCCCACCTGTTGGACCCCACCTGGAGCACCCAGGGTGCTCCACTTGCAGAGTAGACAGGAGGTCTGCCAGCTGTTAGTGCTCTGAATTCCTGTGGTGCGTTGCACCACAGACCGCACTGGCACAGATTTCATAGCTGGTAAAGATGTGGTGTGAACGTGTGGATTCGGAACCATAATGGGAGGCAGCAAAACGAACTAGTCCTTCCTGCTTAGCATGACGCCAGTTGGTTATGTCGATGTGCCCACAGAGCATTTGAAATCGGGTAAGCCTTGTCTCCCGAAGACGCAAAACTAAAACCGACACCAACCCCGTGTCAAGTGTTGTTGGCTAGATTCGGTTGTTAGCTATAATGAATAGCTTGAAACAGCATCAGTTCTAGTGGCTACGTTGTTAATTTTAATAAGAGTTTTGTTTTATGCTGATCCCCGTAATGATTAGTTTAAATATTGCTGTGTGCTATTAATTGGTGACTGTGCCGTCTGCCTGGCTACCTCCTGCCAAGGCAGAGTGTGTGACGAGGCGCTGGCTCCCCGCTGGACACCCTGCCAAACACAGCCCGAGTGTAGGCAGGCTTTTACAAAGAGCTGCAGTCTGAAAGGAAACCAGATCAAACACGCTTTCATTTGCGCTCTGCCCCTCACCCACAGGATCCTGCTACCCAAACCTGGGCAGCGTTTGCAGTTACCGCTGTTCTCCAGTGTTGTGTCTCACTGGCCCAGGCTCATGCTTCCTACTCCTTTCCATTCCTTACTTGCATCCAGTGTGCTGGGAGCTACCTGCTGGCTTTTGTACATTGGAGATGCCCTGAGCCTGCTTTCCATGAGGTCTGCTCCTTTTCCACAGCATCCAGCTCTCATCACACAGACTCTGATGGAAACTCCTTTTCCCCTCTGCTGCCCCTTGGCTGCGGGAGCACACCAGATTGCTAGTTAATACCTGGGGAGAGCCGAGTGTGAAACTTGATTTGGGGAAATGCATCCAAAGGCAGTGTTTGGATGAGAGCACCTGGAAGGTGCTGTCTAGTAAAAAATTTCAAGCACAGGGAAATAAGCTGGACACCAAGATGGCCTACCACCAGCTAGATGATGCTGACTGGAAATATGGCAGCTCCTACTCTGTAAGAGTTCTGACAAGATGCTAGCCCATAACCTTGGTTGCTTTAGCTGTGTGGGCATCCAAATGGTTGTGGAGACAGTACTATGTTCCTTCGTCCTGCTAAGCATGCCACCACTCTGTAGCCACTCTCTGTAATGAAACCTTTTTCTTCCAGTCCTCTGAGGTCAGAGTGGTCTTGTTAGCTCAACGGTGGGCAGCGTCCTCAAAACCAGCAGGGAGCAAACACAAGGTACGGTGTGAAGTAAACACCAGGTCCCGTCATTGCCTGACACCCTCCTGATGCATCCCATGCCAGTGTTCATGAGCACACTGTCCTGAACAGGCAAGCTCTGCACGGAGGAGTGGAAACCCGTGATGTACTCATGTTTAGCAAAGCCTGAGCCCACAGGGATGACATGGACACACTTCATCAGTGTCCCTTGCTATCTCAGCTGCATCACTTAGGTCCTCTGGGCCAACAGAAGTGTCGGTGACCTCCAAAACCTCTCTCAGCGCAGGGCTTATCATTGCAGGCTCGGGCAGGGTGCTACGGAACTTCTAGTTCAGGCTGTGGGAAACAGAGAGGGATGCTGAGGAGGAACTGGAGAGTAAGACAGATGGCATGGGAGGGGATTTATCCCAAAAGGAGGGATGTATAAGAGCAGCTGAGGGGGGATCACAGCAGCAAGAGCAATAATACAGCTTTTTTGCTACAGAATAAAAAGAGGGAGTTAGACTGACATGCAGATATCACTGCTGGCAGATACAGTTCCCAGGGAGTTTCCAGCAGCGCTATTAATAAATAACACTTTATATTATATGCTTTGTACTTCAGAACCATTCTGATTCTCACTGCTTGCTTGTTTTATTTTTGAAGGAGCACTGCCACAAAAGTGGCACCTGGGGGCACTTGGGCATCCATCTTTGTAATGCATAGATTTACCCTAGGCTTCTTGCACCTGCAGGTTGCCATTTGAGGGTGGACAGTACATTTTTAGGGTAACTTCCATATCTTTCAGCATTGGGACATTGCATTTTCTTACACCCAACATCAGAGACAGGCCATCAGAGGAAATACTAGGGGTTGGGGAAGCTGAAAGAAGGCAGATTCTGCTGGTTCCCAGGTGGTATGGAGATTTTTATACTCCATTTATGCATAAAAGAGAACAACCCCCGGGCCAGGCCGGGCCAGGCCAGGCCAGTCCCATCCCTGTCTCCCCGCAGAACGTCCAAGCTCATCAATAGCTTCCCATTCTCCAGGATAAAATAGGTGACAGGTGCACATGAACATTTTTTTTAAGTCATATACCCATGTCATCCCAGTTTGGTTTTACTTCTGGGGATGCTGATACCCAAATTTGATCTTTGGGAGCAGCAGGACCTGAATGGAGCAATGTAGCCAGAGGTTCTATCCTTGGTAAATGTTTGGGGAGCTGCAGAAAAGCAAATCTAAAACCCAGTAAATCTTACCTGAATGCTGGCATCAAAATCACATCAGGACGCCACATTTGTGAATTACATGCTTGTGATCACAGAGTAACTTCCATTATTTTAAATGTAATGGTGAAGCCAAACGGCAGCACAGAAGATGAATGAGAAATTGATCATCAGTTCTGGACAGATCCCACTATATCCAAAAATCTATGTGCACAGCCCAGATACTAGAGTGATAAATGCTTTGGAGACATTTATGCATTAGAGGAGACTTGTATTATTTAGGACACAGTGGCTGAATTCTGGAGCTATGCCTTTGGAGTTAATGGCTTGCACCGAGTTTTCTGACCAGCACAGTTTATTCTTTTTTTTTTTTCTTTTCGGGGATTTTGCTCCAACAAATAGCTCTAAAAGCAAGCAGTCTTAAAAGTTCACAGATTAAGATTTTGTTGCACAGATTGGTTTTATTTCTTAAATCCTTTTTTTTTTTATTTCTAAAGATCACTAAATAAAAATTCAGATCATCTAAGATCACTTTCTTATCAGACAGGCATATTCAAATATTTGATACACAAGTTAAAGTACACAAGCTCTGTCTATTGATCACTCTCTTCACATCTAAACCTATATAACCTACATCTCTGTTTCATAGCAATGCTTTTAAAAAATGCTCCTGGTTTGTTTTTTCACAAATTAGCAGCAAGTTTATAACCGAAGTCCAGACCTTTGAAACATGTTCTCCAGGCCAACTTTCATCCAACTGTATCAAAGCTTAAAATGGTGTTTGTTACCTCCCTGAGGACGTCTTGTACTTTTTCCCCCATGGGGCTGAAAATCCATCCAGTCAGTGATGCGGCAGGCTTGCTGGAGGTGAAACAAATCCCTTTCCAACCAACACCCAGGCTTCAGTGTTTTCTAAAAGTTCTGATATCTTAGATCTCCCTGTGCCAGGCTACCAGAAGAAGGAAGGAGAGACAGGTGAGCTCTAGTCTTCCAAGGAGAGAAACTGCTTCAGCTGTAGTTTCCCCCAAGCAAAGCATTCACGCACCCCAGGTTGGCTTTGCTTTCTCATAGGGCTAATTAGCTCTGCTAATAGGTCTTGACTCTGGATTTTAAGGCCTTGTTTCTGGGTCAACCCCCACCCCAACCATAGCTTCATCTTTACTGGGAAGTGAGTGTCTTCCTTTTGCTTTAGACTCTCCCCTAGGAAGTCAGCTTCCCTGGATTTTATAGCGTCTTCTCCAACAGCGAAGATTTATCGGGTGGGTATTACAGCTCTCTACGTGCAGTGTGGCGTGGGGGCTGCCGTGCTCCAGGTTCATGGAGGTGCAGAGCACCCTGCCAAAGGCCCGCAGGGCACTCACTGTGAGCAGCATGGCGATTTCCAAGGAACCACACATGCTGCAGGCAGCAGTAAGGGAGAAACCACAGTGCAACACTGTGGCTCAAAAAAAAAAAATAGCAAACAAGATGTCTTTTCTTCAATAACAAAAAGAGAGAAAAAGCTGCCTGGCTAGCCTTGGACCAGAAACCAGAATCGTATAGGTAAATTTATGCGGTCTTGAAAAAAGGGTGCTTCAGTTCAGGAGAGTGGCTGTCTTACTTGGTTCGTGAGAGACATACACCATTTTGGGACCCTAGTGGGGAAATACTTGTGCTAAAGCAATATAAAAGTCTAATTCTCAAATTCAATCCTCAAATTCCTGACATTTTGTTGGATTATGGTACCGTTATGGTGTAGATTAAAAAGCATTTGTTACCTTTATTGTTTATTTTATGAGCTAGAATAATGCCACTACATCAGTTATTTTGCCAAATTGAACCATCAGTTCAAAACCCCAAAATAGGCATGTGAAAAATGTCCAGTAGAGTATTTGCTATCTAAGATTAACTTCTACCCTATCATCCAGGGTTAATTTAGGACCATTAATGATGTGTGGATTGGCCATAAGTTTTCAGGCATGTATTATTTTATTACTTGATCACATAATTAAAATGTCACTTATCAAGGGACAAATTTTAATGAAGTTAAAAGCACCTTGATGACATATTATTATTTGACCTGTTAGATAAGAGGATTATTTCTTGCCTGTTACTGATTGAGTTTCTTTGACAGTGTGAAAACAACTGTTTTTCAATTAGCTTTTTCTTCAGAGAGAGGGCAAAGCCATACACTACATCCTTCTTATTACCTCCAAGACCCCCCTCTCACTGAGGTACACTGAGAAGACCCTCTGTTTTTACACTTTGAGCTCATCAGCTTGTTCAGCTGCTAAAGAAAGGGTAAATGTTGTTAGTCTGCAATAAAATGTGTGAAAAGAGGGTCAGGAGGAGGAGGCCATAATTACAATGGTATCTGCTGAAGGTCACGCAAATTGAGCTCCATTCAGCTGGGACTGCAGGAGACAATAGAAAAATGTAAATTTCAACAAAGTGACAGCTAGGAAAGTGACAAAATAACCACTAACACACTTCTGAAATATGTAAATTCCACTGGAAAGAGGTGAATCCGGCATAGTGCAAGGTGGTCTAGTGAAGGATAACATGGAGGAACTAGAAAAGCACCAGTTTACTACCAAGTACTTCCTGCTGGTGCCACTGAGATGGCCGATGAGTGGGGCTGGGTGGGGAGGGGTTTGCTACTGCTCGGGTAGTCACAAACTGGATTGATCATTGCCATTCCAGATTCTAAGGCCTGGCAATAAGTTTTATTCAGGTATGTGCTCAAAAGATTCATTGTGAATTTCCTTAAAAGAGGACCCAACATAATATACCACCATTTCACCTGGATTGTAAATGTTCAGCCAGCTTGCTTTCTGGCAGCAGTAGCAGGATGTGCTAGATGTTTCCTGGCCAGCAAGAAGGAAAGGGGGAGGTACTTAGAGCAATGCACACTCCTACGCGTAGTCCTTCTTAGACTCATCCTGGCTGAGGTCACTCTCAGCTTCTTCTGAAGATGCTAATAAGAATTCATTGGTTCTTGTGAAAGGAACCAAAGTAAAAAAAAAATACCATTTCTAGGGTGAAACAGGAACTCGGAGTTAATTCTAAGACAAAATGTAAGACTAACTAGCAACAACAAAAAAAATCCCTCTGGAAAGTCCTACTAAGTTTCAAGATAGTCTCCGAAGAGTAGGAGTTCTATCATTTTGGACACTTAAAACATATACAACAAAGCACTAGTGGAACTTAAGAGGGAAAGATGCTGCAAGGGACGGAAGATGGAGTAGATTATCTAATATTCTCTTTTATCTCAGTTTATGATCTTGAAACTAGACAGACTATGTTACAGTTACATAGCCTCCAAATTACAAAGATGTACATTATACCAGTCTGGTCCACTGTAGAAAGGAATTAATATAGCAACTTTGACCAGCCTTAAGTGAGAAAAGGGATTAAATACTGTTACTGCTGCCTTCAGTCTCATAGCAGTGGTGGGTTCTGTTTGAGGCCACCATCGTACCGCCAGAGTGGATGCACATCCATTCTAAGAGGTGCAGAGATAACCCTGGTATTTGCCCCCAGTCCAATCATTCCCAGAGTTTTGTTTGTTTAGTAGATGGGGCATCGCGGGGGCGGGGGGATCCTGTAACAAAAGTCATTTGCAGTGCAGTAAGTACTTCTGTGTCTATCTGATTCAGTGGCAACAGCATAAATTCAGAAACTTTCTGTGTTTGTTCTGGATCCGAGTTCAGCCTGGGGGGTGAGCACTACCTCAGTCTGACACATGCTGCAACTCGCAGGAAAAGCCGTGACCGCCAGATGCCCCAGCCCTTGGGACAATTCATCCCCCTGTAGTCCTTAGAAGGGGCTGTTGGACTGTACATCTCCTGCTCCTGGCATCCCCCGTGAAAGCATAGAGTCCTCTAAGCCTCAGTGGTGCAGCACCCATGAAGCAAGCCCTGCAATGGTTTCTTACTGACAGATAAAATCTACCCAGGATGATGGAGGAGCAGTGAAGAGCAGGAACACACTGCTGGCAGGATGCTCTGAGCTCTGGTAACTCCAGAGGTGAGGCTGCATTCAGCTCGAACCAGCTTGTTGCTCCAACCCTGGAGTGCCAGGACACTCATCCCAGCGTAGCCCTGTGTCTGCTGCTGCCAGGCAGAATCACTGCAGCTTCCAAGATCAGCTGGCTCTCGGCAGCAGATATGAAGTCCCTCTGCCTGGCTGCACACAAAGCTTTGGTGGGCTGCAGCTGGCCACAAGCCAAGCTTCCCCTCCGTTTACCAGCCCCGCTTTGACCTTACCTAGACTAAGCTCAAGCTATTTTGCTTCTACATGTCTCCTTTGCTCACATAATCTGGCAAAATTTGGATGCTACGTTAACCACAGCAATACAAAGTTTGATAAAAGGTCTCACCCTGTGTTCCAGTTCCTTTCAGAGCCCTGAGACCCATATTGGACAAAAAAGATCAAGGGCAGGGAACCACCTACAGCCACTTATTACACATTATGGATTTCTTTCCATTGTGAAAAACACTCCCTTTCTCAAAAAGCCACCTTCCACCCCCTTCCTCACAGCTATTGATTCCATAGACCAAAACAATAATGTGCACCCTGCTACAGTGAACTTATGAATGCCTAATTTTGCACAGGAAAATGTCACAGACCTCCACTTGCAGGCAGGACTTTGAACTGAAATGTATATCCTGTCTCTTCATCCGTGGTTTCCTGCAGGGGTACATTTACTCCCTCCAAAATTCGCTATTAATTTAAGCATTGTTAATGATACCCAGCCTCTTGCTGGCAGAGAGAGGAGGATGCAATTGTCCATTTTGATTCCTAGGAGGTCCTTGAATGGCTGTGACAAGCACCAATAATAGGACTTAGATAAAAGGAGAAGTTGCTAACTTTGTCCCAATGAATCACAGTTATAATTTCCTTGAAAGATGAAAGGATTATTAAACTGACTGGGAATACAAAGCAACACTCCTCAGATTGAACTGAATCATCTTTGCCCGTTTCAACTGTATTGTTCCTTTTCTTATCTGCCTATGGCAGAGTACTAACATTTCTTGCAAGTAGATTACTCTCAAACCCATGCCATAAGTGACAGAGATGCTGGTTTGTACGAGCTTTAGGTGCACTGAGAACCCGATCCTTGCAGGTATTTAGATGCATAAAGATGCAGAGATGCCTAGGGATGTTTTTCTCAAATGCCCAAAGTTACAAATCCTCCTGGACTATCATTTCCAGTATACGAAAATCAAACTGTCAGTAAGGTTTTTGACCACAGTTGGTCTCATATTGGGCTGTATCATTTTATGAGAAAGTTTCTATAATGTTGCATTCTTATTACGTATTCCAGGGCAAGTCTGGATTTTGACCCATTTAAAATCCCAAGATTCCTATCAGAAAATAAACTCCCCAAAAATATAAGTAATTTACAAGATGATTTTAGAAGATTACCATAAAGGTTGAATCTGCTGGATATAAAGGACCTGCGTGTGGACAGGGGTAAGTTTCCTCTTAACAACTTCAACAATCCTGATTTTATAATGATTAGGAGCTTTTGACAGAGCATATTAATCAAATAAGAGAAATTTTGGATTCACTGCTACTTTCCATCTATTTTCAGCTTCAGACAAAGGCATTCTTGGCGTGGCAGCTTTCAGCCACACGGGATGTAGCACCAGAGGATGTTGACAGGGGAAATTGCCAGCATAGGAAATTATCTTTCCCCAAGAAGAGGCAGCCAAGAAAAAAAGTTTGTGTTGTGGGTCTTTGCAATAGTAGGGCAAGGGAAGACTTGCACTGGGGTAGAGAAATTAAATGAGACCTTAAAAGAAACAGGCTAAGAGCTCTTCTCCTTGGGGTGCTGAGAAAATTTGTGGCCTCTGGGTATTAGAATTAAGGACCTAAGAATTTGTCAAGCAAGAGCGTGGAAAAAAGCAGGCGAAAATGGGGTAAGAAGGTGTTGATGCAGGAGAATGGTTTGTCTTAATTGCTGGGGGGGCGGGGGGAAATGTGGGAGGTATTCCTGGGATAAGAAGCACTTGAAGTCAGAGAAATTCACTATGATGTGAGATTGGAGTCTGTACTAGGTTTTGTGTTCCCAGGAAAGACATGCTCAGAGCAAACAGCTATAGCCTGTCTTACTTCACAGATAATTTCTTTGTATTTAATTGCTTATTTCCCTACTTGAAGACACATTTTCTTTCACTGGTATTTGTATGGGATTGTCAACATGTTAAAAAATTGTGTGGATTTCCAAGAGAAGGCTGCATTTGCTGGTGCACGCTGTGTTTATGGGTAGGTACACGTATCTGGATTAATTTTGTTATCATGCAGACTTAATTCAAAATACATTGGAGGAAGACATTATTCAACAACTAATAGATGTTATACCATCAACATATTCTAATGGGCTGATTAGCAATTTTATTGTATTCAATTTGCACCGTGGAAATTCCGTGTCAAGCAGAAGAGCTATCAAAATGAAAAACTGCATTAAAATTAAAAACCAATAGTCCAACTTTCAGTCTGAATGAGCTTCCTGGTGGAATGATGAAGTGCAGTTATCCATGAGTCTGCCCTGGATAACCAGTAAAAATGGTCTACAGAAATCCTTGTATAAAGGTGGAGAAATTAGTTGCTCCTGCTATTTCACACACAAGTTTAGTAAATATGTTATTGGGGTTTGGGGGTTTCTTTTTTTTTTTAATCCTCTGTGTTCCCTCGTTGGAATATCATTGAAAAGTCATGACCCTGAGCATTTCTGTTTGGAGGACCCGTTGTCCTGCATTGAAAAAACACCTGATTTGTCTACTGCTTTCTAAAATACAGGGATGGAAGCAAGAGCTTGTTGTCCTTTTTGCCTCTTGTTTTCACACTTACGAAGAAGCTACTTCTTCACTCACTGGAAAAAATATATATATACTGAAAATACAGCCAAACTGTTTTTCCTTTTAGAGCATTAGTTCTTCTGTCACTGGGGAAAAGGCTAAGATTTTTCATGTAGCCTGCTCAATCCTTCACAGAGCCTAGGCAAAAGCAAAGCTCCTGCCTGAAAGCCAGTTTGAGTCTTGAAGGGAATGGGTAACACCACATTTGTACCCCTAAGTGCGAGAGGGAAGCCTCTTCACTCCTGAACCTCTCCAGAGCCCCTGTGTTGTCGGTGGTAGCCCTCATGGTGCGGTGGCTCCTGTGGTGAGTCTGGCCTAAGGGGACTTCCTTGTTCCCACATCCTCACAGCTTGCTTCCATGTTGTTTGCACTGATGCAACTGTTTGCGGAGCTGCACTTTGGCATCTTGAGTCACTGAGGTGATCCAGTTAAAAACAGCCCTCCCAAAGCAAGAAGCGAGAAGATGGATTTGCAGCAGGTGGAGATACCCCATCCCCTGCCCTTCTGGCTCTCTGGTGGAGCACTTTGTCCCCTAGTAGAGGCACTGACATGTCTCTGCGTCTGCGGTACAGCCAGCCCCGGCTGCCAAAGTGAAACCAAAATTCACAGCAGCTGAAATTAGTGCTCAAGCTGTAAACTCAAAATGTGACTTTGCCGTCAGCTTAGCTGAACTAATGACTAAACGGCCTAACAAAAGAGAGAGTGCCCACTTGTCCTACCCATGTGCTCCTGCAATCTCATCTCAGGGTGGGACACGTCACCTTGCTGACTGGTGAAAAAGGATCTTTTTCTCCTTTTATCTGGTGAGCTTTCAGCTCCATCAGCACCCATCTCCCACTGCCCATGTGGCTGCAGGGTCAGCCACAGCAGTGGCAGGGGAGGGGGAAGGAGAGGGAGGCACTGGGAACACGCAGCTGGGCTGGAGGAAGGCAGCATCATCCTTCTGCATGGGAAAGTCATCTTTGGACCAATTGCAGGGTTGTGCCTTAAGAAAGTCGTGGAGAGGACACCCGTCACACTCATCGGGTTCCCCTGCGTGACGGTGACTGACAACAGAAGGCCATGGTTGTGAGCTGGGACAAGAACTGCCTCAGTCCTGGCCATTAGACCCATCGAGGGTGATGAGACAGACCCCCCAGGCACGCACATAAGAACGAACAAGGTTTGTGGGGGGGGTGTTTGTGTAATCAAAATTTTTTTCACCACATGTTTTTTCGAACACATACCCCTTGGGCACTTTATCTCATAAAGGCCACAGAGAGGCATCCCGCCTGACACAGCCGTGACTTCTAGGAACGAAAAGCTTTTGGAACCGATGCCTGGATGAGCCCTGCTGAGCCGGGCTCCCTGCAGTCTGCTGAAGGCAGTGTGAAATGCTGCCCAGTGCCAGCGGCGCCGCTTTACACCCCCTGAGAGCAAGAGCAAACAGCAGCAGAGGGTGCAGTGCAGTGAAGCATCGGGTCCTCTGCGCTTGGGAAAAGCCTTGGATGAAGAGGGAGGTGGCACGTCTGAACACAGTCCTGTTACAATCCTATTTCTGTGAAAGAGATGAACTGGCTAAAGCAGAAGCCGCAAAAAGCTGCCGGACGAAATTCTGTGAGCCGAAGTACCCTGAACATCACGTGACATCCTTTTAAATCTTATTTGGAACTAAAATATCCTCTTTTTTTTTTTTCTTTCCAATGAAAAACATGTTCTATTGTTACTTAAATAGCATATATTTCTGTAATAGCCTTTTAATGCAGAGCTGTTTTTCTTTAGGGCCTTGAATATATGCAAATGAAAATGAAAAAAAGAGCTGAAGTGTAAAGGAAGCACAGTAGTCTGGAAAAAACGGAGGGGCGAGTGACTGTAAAGATCAACTGGCAAAGCAAGCTTAGTAGGCTTTTGGGGGAGGAAGTGGGGGTTATTAAATGCCTAGTGTCTCATCCTATGCGAATATAACTACCTTATTACAGCAGCTCTGCAGAAGTCAGAATATGTGAAGGAAGCAACCTCCACTGAGATAAGTGATACAAATCAGAACGTTTCCATTCCCTCAGCTGTGATGCCATCCGACTCCAAAAGCACTGTTTAAATATGAATGGCATCCTGTTTATGTGCGTATTAACAATATGTATACCCGTAAAAGCTTGCAGAAATGCAAATATTGCTCCGCACACAAGTCTCTCCCACCGAGGCTGCCTAGAAAAATAGCACCGGGACACAAATTGGTAACAATAAGTACAGCTGAAGCCAATAATGAGGTAAAATACATATGCATGTGTGAGGGGTGTAAAACCTTGGCTCCAAAGCACAAGCCTCGTAGTGTCTGGTGATAACAAACCCCCAGTGCCTCTGTCCCTCTGTCCTCGCTTGCACGTGTGATGGGGGATCCCTCCTTCTGCTTCCAACACCTCGGACGGACGGACAGGTGTCCATTTTACGTGACAGAGGCTGCCAGAGCAGATGGGCTAGGAACGGCTTTGTTGCACATGCGCAGGTTTGAGCAAATATGGTGATTATGCTGAAATTTGCTTAAAATGAAAATACCACTGAAACGTAGGAAAGGGTAAACAAATGGAAAGCCCGCACTGCAGTATGAAGTGCATACATCCTGTCTGATCAATGAATGCATTAGCGCTGCCCAGTTTGCAGCAATATCCTATGCACACACTTTCAAGGAAGAGCTCAAAGAGAGAGAATTCCCAGTATGGAAGTTTACAGGTTTATGTGCTTAGTTATTTCTGCTATGTTATCACTAGGAGGGTCATGGAAGGTCCCCATGACATTTCTGTATGTAGGGTGTGTTTTTTCCAACTCATCTGCTGTTTTAGTCTAGTGTCCCTAGCTGTGCTGGAAATTCTGACTAAATAGATTTTGTTCCAGCCAAAAGTTCTCCAAAACATTATTTGTGAACATTCATTCGGAGAAAACCCTAAGATTTGCCTCTAGCTGTTTTTCACCAGTATTTGCACAAGTGATACCACTTCATTTGCCAGAAAGTTGGTGGAAAACACAAGCCTTGCAAGAGCTCATGTGAAAGTATCTGCAAGTTTGCAGAGGAGGTTTTTTCCTGCCCTTAATCGCTTTTACTGGTTTTGCCATAGAAAGTGTAGAAAGTGGTGCCCAGTGAACATGCTCGGCAGGGGATTTCTTCCTGTCATGTATCTCTGAATTCTCACCACCTCCCAAACTGCAGCCTATGACTAGTCCTATGCTTTCTTGCCAAGTTTCTGCTAAAGTTCACCCAGCTTTCAGAAACCAGGTTGGAAACAGGTCATTAGACCACTTCTGTAATGGTGAGAGAAGTGTCATGCTTTTCCATTTAGCTGGAGAATAGTTAACCAGTAGAAAGTCATGTGAGTGACATTGATCTGGACTAAAATCACTTATCTTCTGAGCTTGTCATAATGTCAGCCAGGAAGCTGAACCTCCGAAAAGTGGGGAACTTTTCACACAAAGAGAGAAATTAAACTATTTGCAGTTTAAACTCCAACAATTATAAGCAAAACTAGTTACAGAGGATACAAACAGATGCAGGACTTTTTAATTAGTCTTTGTCTGGGTCAGTTTGCATTTGGTCTCTCTACAACAGGCCATCGTCTCACCTGCAGTGAGGAATATTTTGGTCTGTGCAGTATCTTTTTGATGTAACTTTTATTGTTTACCTCTGAAATTTTAGTGGACTGGAAATATGGGGAGTTTTGGGTTTTTTTCCCTGAATTGTTGTCTTACTACCTTACATTCAGAAAACTTCCCAATTGGGCATGTCACCTGGGAACAGAATTAATAATTATATGATCTATCATGGGGATTTCACTGTCATTTTGACAGATGAGATATTAAGCTCTGCCAGGCTGTAGAACTGAGAGGGTCTGGTGCGTTAGCAGGTATAGAGTGCTACCCTTGTTTTCTTCCCCACTGTTTCTCAACCCGGCCTCCAAAAGGTCCAGTTGTGAATCCCGCTGTGAATCAGGCAGAATGGCCATGCAGTTCAATAGGAGTTTTGCTCAAGAACAGCAGGATCAAGAATCTGAACTGACACAGGCCAGCGCTACCTGGGACTCAGAGGTATGTCCAGCTCTAACAGGGGCCAGATACTACAGTCAAGATGCTGCCCTGTAAAGAGAGATAGGAAGGGCTGCATTTACCCTGGAGGCCACATGCTGCAAATATTTTCTTTATTCTCATATACCTATGCTTCATAACCCGGCTATATCCTATATCTTATACATTATGTAGTACCTTGTCTATATGGTGTTTCTCCTTATGTTGAAAGAGTCAGCCCCTAGCAGTTTGCAGTAAACACGAATGCCCAGGGAGGAACTCCCCAACTAGGATTTAAGGATACGATAATGCTGGGAGCATATACTCTCTCTGTTATTATCACAGATTGTGTTTAGGGGCTTTTCTCCTTGCCTAAGTATATTGATATTTTTGTTGCAAAGCTGTAACAGGACGTGTTGGATTGCGTGGTACCTGACATCATAGAGGTGCACAGGATGGGGTGGGAGGGCAGCGTTCAACATATTTACCAAACACTGGTTAGCCTCAAGCGAGGCAAAATGTGTCAATATCCTGAGTCAGATCCTTTCCCAGGCTAACTTCTCTTGTCTTCTGCTTGTCCTTGGCCCATGGAGCTAACAAAACTCTATACCCCTAAGAATGCTCTCCTCTCTCTGAACACTCACATCACCTCTTCACTCTGTTCTCCCATGTGCTAAGGCATCATGTTTGGTGCCTTTTATGGGGTTGGTGGCAGCAACAATAGTATTCTCTGCCCCCAAGCCTTGAACATCCACCAAGGACCAGAGCTGCACCCTGCCACTGTGTGAGGCTGGGAAGCTAGGGGTATCCAAGGTTCACAGGCTGGGGAAGAAGCTGTACTCACACCCAAAGCTGAGCCCACCTGGTGGGGCAGGAGCTAGGCTACTGGTTAATTGCAGTGGGGCTGGAAGCCTGCTCTTGCCTGTTCTGACATCCTACTTTGGGTAGGTCACTGCTCTTTGGGATGCACAGAGCCTGCTTGACCAAGTGCTGCTGAATTAGGAGACAGCCACCTCTCATACTGCTGCTGTCGTTTCCATCCTGCCCAAAACCACACCTAATTCCCCGGCAGGAATTCTTGGCCAGGAGCACAGCAGGTAAAGGCTGCAATGAATCTGCCTCCAAACACATACGGGACTTGATCAATGCATCCATTTATAGCAAAGCCCTGCTTTGAGGTTTAGCTTCACTTTTTTTTTTTTTTTTTTTAATTTCCATAGATAGTTTGCTGATTTCCTGCCATTGCAGGGTGGTTTTTTTTTTTTTTCAATTAAAATGAGCTTATGTTCTTCAGGGCACTCAACAAGAAAGATTTCTAGATTCCCTGGGAAAATGGAGCTTTTCCAAACTCTTTTCTCAAGTTTTGGTCATGGATGGGATTGAGCTTCTGTTTTATTAACCAGCAGATGTGGCCAGCGGGACACGGCAGTAGTGCCGTGATCCTCTAGATAGCGTTGCTGTGGATGGCTGTAAGACACAGCTGGATCCGTGCCGACAGTGCCAGAGCAGAGCGGCATGCCTTGTGTCCTGCTTTGCTCTTAAATTCCCGGGAAGAAAGTAAACTCTTTTGCCACCGCATCTAGTTATTTGTATTGACTGCTTTCATGTGGTGCTAGCTCATCTCTTTCACTGGGAATTTTTATCCCAACTTGGGGTATGGTTAAAATTCTGAAAGCTGGAGTAATTTAATTACAGTTGTATAGACAGTAAATGAGAGCAGGCTCTCGGTCACAACCCCTGCAGTTGGGATGATAAAAGAATTTCCATCACCCCCTTCTTTTCCATCTCAGGAACATCTGAATAAAATCTTTCACTCTCTTTGAATAGTGGTAATTAAATTGGTGCAGCTTTCAGGATTTTAGCCATACCCCAAGTTGGGGGGCAGTCTCTTCAGATAGCATTCTTAACTCTGAAAGCTACTGTCATCAGACTAAGAAATAGTTTCTAAAAAACAAAATTATCGATATACGATATTCACTGGCATAATTTCACTCTTCATGGAAGAGTTACATGAAATACTGAATCTAATTGGCCCCTTGAAAACTGGTATTATACATTCCTGTCTAGGCTGTAATCAAGCCACATCTTCAGGTAACGTGTTATGACTTTAAAGGCTCAACCCAGTTGTCAAATACCTGGCGAACATGCTATGATTAAGAAACAAAAAGTATTTATTTACTTTTATTTGAACATCTCTGCTTTCTCTGCTGCCTGTGTCATGTGCTGAAGAGATTTCAACTCAGCTATCAGTTTAACCCTTCAAATTTTAGGGTTAAAAGCTGTTTTCTGGTGGCTACAAAATTCTGTAAAACAGTCTATTTTCCGCCTTTGATTTTCTGGTGTGGCAAGAGTTAAGGAGGTGGGAACAGCCACCTGAGAGTGTGCTGGCCTCCAAGGTACCAGCCTGTACACATCTGTCCTAGTGATCCATGCATGCTCAGTGTCCCACTGCACCCTCAGGCCACCTGGGGATGTCCTCAGGACCCAGTTCCATCTTGTTTGCATGCTTGTTTTATCCTAAATGGGGAGAAGCTGGGAAGAGTCGTGCTTTGCTGAGAGCTGTTGAGCAGCTGCTGGTTCTGCCCTGCCGTGGAGGCACCCTGCCTGCCCCTGCCATGATCGTTCATTATCCCAACACAGAATATTGTTACTGGGGTTGGAATATGGCCATGCTAACTTTATTTTTTCATTATACTAAACAAATGAGGCTCAGAAGATTCATTGGGATCCAAAAGGGGCATTACTGTTTTTTAGCCAATTTTCTTATCGTTGCCGTAAAAGTATGAGGAGATGCATTATAGGACTATAGTTTTAAACTGTGCCAGCAGAAGAATTTAGACTTTGTCCAAAATTAACAAATCCAAGATGTTATTTCTCCCAGAGGTTTGATGATATAATTTTATGTTCTTTTCCAGCATGCCTAGGTAACACCACCTATAAACTACTGCCAAGGAAACTCTTGAAACATTTTAGCTGTTATTAAACTTAATTTTAGAGACAATTATCAAAGCATGATGAACACATGTAGCAGGGTGAGGGTACAGTGCACTTTTATTGCACATCCAGGAGCTGGTGCTTATTTTTCCCCAAATTACAAAAACCCTGGGTCTCGGTCATGCAGACTTGTCCATGAACACCTTCGTTCCCAGGACCCTGCTGGCTTTCTTCTGTGGGGTGTCTCATGTGTGCCCAAGTGTCTGCAGGATTTGGACTGTGGCACATAATGGTTCGACAGAGGGAAAGCACCGCTTGCCTCAGGTGTACTGGCAGGTGAAGACAACAGGCAGAAGAGGAGCAAACATCTCCACAGAGCTGCATGCACTGAGGCAGATGTCCCCTTAGCTCAGCACTAGGAGAGCTGGAGTGGTAAAAGTGGTGCTCATTCCCTGAGCCAGCACAGTGGGCAGTTGGACGCTTTATCTCATTAGCAACACAGGTATTAATGCTCCTTTGAACTAAGGCAATGTGGAAAATACAAACTGCCAAATGTGCCGATGAAAGGTGTCTTCCTGCCCTCCCTGCCTGCACCCAGCCATGCATCAGGCGCAGGGGAGGTTCAGATAGATGTGCCCGGTTACCTCCCGATATTTACTGCCAATATCGTCTGCAGGGAGGATGTTCACTGTGTACTCTTCAAACATCTGGGGACTATTTTACCTTGCCAGCTGTGCATGAGCAGCCTCCGTGCATGGCCGTGGCTGCTGCAGCCTGCTTGGGAAGGCGCTGGTGGCTCCATCGAGAGGAGGGACCAAGCCATGTGGCCTCAACCAGAGCTGAAGAAAGGAGCAAAGGGGAGGGGCAATAAATTGCACCTCTGCAAAGCTGTCCTTACACGTGAGGAAATGGATGACGATATTTCTGATGTGCTGTTTTAGTTTAAAGTTTTTGATTAGGTAGTTTAGGCAATTACTCCCATTCTGAGGAGAAAAAAAAAAAAAAAAAAAAGGTTAATCTCAAATTTCATTTTAGCTCCGGTCTCAAAATGTTATCTTGTCTCAGCATGTGAATGACCAAAGTGTTACTTCTTGTCACACTACAGGAAGGGCAGTAAGATGGTAAATTGAAATTCAGTTTCTAATTGCCAAAATGTTTTCCCCTCTACTTACCCTATTTTGACAATGGGTATTTTATGTCAGTTGAAAGGAGTCTGAAGATACGTCAGCATCTTACTTTTTTTTCTGTCCAACCGGCTGTGTTAGCAAGTCAATTTATGAAGGCTAAATTATAAGCAGTAGACCAGAGATGGAAAAGTCTTTATTAGATAAAATAGGCAATGCAGGGTACAGCACTCTGCCTGAGAACTTATCTGATGCCAGGCTGACAGTATTCTTGCCCGGCGGAAATTATTAGTATTTGAAAGGGGTATGTAGTGAAACACATTAAAAATGGCAGTGCAAAAGACGTCTGTCTGCTCGTCAGTTATCACAGGTAGCTACACCGCACTGCGTGACAACTGTGGAAGAAACCCACCCGGAGCTGGAGATGTGCCAGCCTTTAGGACAGATCACAGAGCATATCAGATGACAGTGCCACGTTTCCTATAGGTGGATGTGACTAATCATAGAAATAAGTATTCAGGGTGACACTGGCATAATTAGTTTTCAAAACTCTCAGAGGTCACTGAGTGTACATATACAATTTTATCCAATTAACTAAAATTAGTTTTGTACTTTGCGTGCTGGGGGTGTTTGTAAGGCTCTGGGGGTAAAGACTGGAATCATTACTCTGGTTCAGCAAGCTATTAGGGTTTGAAGTCCTGATTCAGCAAGGTACTCCAACACACGCATAAATGTAAGCATTTGAGAAGTCCTGTTGTTGACAGTGGGACTACTTAGGTGCTTCAAGCTGAATAACTGCTTAAATGCTTTGCTGAATATGACAATGCTGAATAAATGTGATACAGGTCTAGAGCTTTTAAATGTCATGTCAGGCAGAGCAAACACCATTAACGAACACCAGGTTCCTGTCAAAAGGGTACCCTGCTTCACCAGGGCGAGGGAAATTTTGAAGTGGTGCTGTTGTGTGGGAGCAAAGTCAGATCTGACTGTAACTCACTGCTCGCTTACCTTTCCTTGCTGCAGAGACTGTCTCTCATCTCTTCTTTGGTAGCAGTTTTGTATGACTTCTCCTTATTAGAAACAACCCCCCAAAAAGCGGATCGCAATCTAAGTTCAAATTCTTGTGAGTCTTGTGTAGTTTCATTCAAATTAGGGGCCAGCAACATGTCCAAGATATATTGATCTGCTGAGGAACCTCAAAGGCTGCAAAATCCAATGACAATTCATTTTTTTGTTTCATCAGATTGAGTCAGAAGCCAGGGAGGAGCAGGGGTGGAACATTTCCATGGTTGATATTGCATTCATGAATCCAGCCCTTTGTTCGGCTGGGGGCTGCACGCTGACAAATGTGCTGTTTCCTGAAAGCCGTAACATCTTTGTCCGGTGTCCAGGTGCAGGAAGTAGGGCACAGACCGGGGCAGCCTGTTTCTAAAAAGGATTTTTTTTTTTTTAAATCATTTTAAGATTAAGAAAGCAACCAAAAATCTCAAGACATGCTTAAGATCAAAAGGACTCCAGCTCAAGAAAATATCAGAGCCTCTTTTCATCCCATCGCTAGCCATCTTTCTCCACTAATGAAGCCTGGTTGAATCAGCTATTATCTATCCTTTTTCATAGGCGCTGCCTTGTTTTTTCTTTCTGAAATCTTCTTTATGGTCATTAAGTCTACTGCAAGCTACAGATTAGGTAGTTGTGTGTGTATTGAAATACCATGTCAGCCTTCTCCTTGGCTGTGATCGACAGAAGGCCAGTTTCATGGCACTGGCAATTAGTCAAGAACGGTAATACCCTGAATGCTGAGTTCTCACATATTGTCGCATTAGATCATTTTACCCTTGAATTGCCTCAAGACCCAAGCTAACACCCAGTCAGCCTATCAGTTTCATACAGCAGTTCCCAGCTTCAAAATCAATAGGAGGTAAGCAGAGGGTGGTAGGGTCCCACGGAATTTGACAGCTTAGTGTTGAAGCACCGTGCACCCCTCTTAGCAAGAAAATGTGGGACTCAGCTTGCGATAAAAGTCACTTTTTCAGTGCAGTGTTAGAGCTCAAAAATTTAAGGAAAAATAATCAAGATTGACCTAGTCATTTTTTTAGAGAACAAAAGATTCTTTTGGGATGTTTTAAATAAGAATGGAGGAGATCAGAAACAAAAGACTAGATCACAAGTCTTAGACATTAGCTTAGACACTGCTCATAAAACTATAGAGGAAAAGCTGTCCTTCTCTCTTCACCTTAGCCTGATCATCCGCACTGCAGAAAGCCATTTGTCTGTCTGTCTCCTTATTCAAACCCCATGAGCGCTATCCACAGTAGCCTACAACGTACTGAGTCGACATTTGAGGTCTCCAGCACTTAGGCCAACAAATGAGTGTCTTAATTATTGACTTATAAAGTCCTTTTCTTTCTCCAGTTAAAATGGATGTTCAAGTGTCTCTTTCTGCTGAGTGCAATAGCTCTGCCAGGACATGGAGAGCACATCCCTCTGGACCACTTGGTGGCTAGGAGATGTGCCTGGCAGGGAGAAGAGCTTTGTTATAATTTTTATTCCAAAATAATCAGATAAGGCTTGTATACCTGAGTGTCCCACACTCTGGGATTGTGCTTTATCCCTTGAGCCACAATGGGCCAAATGCCACTCCCCAAAAAATAAAAAGATGGCTTAGATATGCCAAAATTTCAACATTCCTACTTCTTTTTTTTTTTTTTAATTAGGTCATAACTATTTCTCAAATTCAACTTGAAATGGAAAATGGCTTCCTTTGATCTGAAACTCCATTCTTCTGCAAATACACTGTATTTTTTTTTACAGAAAAAACCAGGCCTACAGAGAAGTAGCTAATATGTTTTTACAGCTGTACCTATTAAAGGGCCCATTCACAGCCCAAGTAGGATCCAGCACTCAAAGAAGTTGACACAAAGCCACTGAATTAAATGGGCCTTGGACAAGCCATGAAACTCCCTGCAGACAGCATATAACTGGGTATCAGAAATAAAATTTAACCAATGGTAAGTCATTGCAAACGGTACAATCAAAGCCAAATACCTTCTTGTGTTTTGTCACACCACTGTTTTGCAACTTAGGTTCTGAGCAGCCTTAGAGGAAAAGACTCTGTGTTAGGTGTCAGGAAGAGCTGGGCTGTAACTCATCTGCTAATCCAGATGTTCTGGGCAGTAGCTATTTAACTGTCATGGCTAGTTGTGACAGTTACAACTTTCTCAAATACCTTCTCTGGAGGAAACTGTGCATATAGTCCTTGTGCTTTCAGCAAGCAAGGACACCACCACTAGACACACAGGGAGGGAAAGGATGGTGCCTCACAGCAGTCAGAGGAGCACAGATGGTGAGGAAGGGCTGAGGGTGACCTTCCACCATGCAGGGAGGTTGTCCTCTCACTCTGTTCCCTGGGAAACCCCCTTAGTCACCCTTGGTGGAAAGGATGGCTGGATGCTTCTGCTAGACTGGGATTATGGTGGCCCTAGTGTTTTTTGTTTTTTTTTTTAATTGGAGTATACTCTACAGCTGCTCCTGGACTTTGCTCCTCTGCCTTTCAATTGCGTATCATATAGTGCCCTAGGACACTAATTACTTAGGAGGCTGACAGGCAATCCTCCATGACTCCTGCTGCAGTGGTTTACAAAGTAACTGCCCACAGCTTCCCCACTGCAGCAGCCAATTTAAGTCTTTGGCTCTTTCGTGGGAAGGAGTTGAATTGTCTCTGCCCACATTGAAGCCTCTGAGATGAGAGCAACCCAGGGAGGTGAAGGGGTAGATGGGAATATTTTCCAGTGCTGAGTGAGATTTTCCACGACTCGGCAGTCAATGGCCACGGTGAGTCCCACATCACCCTTGAGGACTACATGGAGTATCTCTGTCCTGGTCTTACGAACAGGAATGCTGCAGCGAAAGGGGCCAGTGTCATGGTCGGGGCCAGTGTCATGGTCAGGCCCAGACTCTGCAGTGCCCCATTCCAGGTCCTGTCCCACCTCTGCTAGCAAGGGGCCATGTCCACAGAAGAGCTGAGCACTTGCAGCATGCCTGGAAATCCCCAGGCATTTCACATGCTCACTGCACATCAGGATTTAGGTCCCTACAAACAAGGGGATGTCTTTGTAAAAGGTAGAGGCCTTCAGGACTTCAGAATTGTGTCCCTGTTTGATCTCCGTTTATTTATCTAGCCTGTTTTGAAGTTGTTTGGGGTTTTTTGCACAAAAAATAGGCTTCTGGACATACATGTCGTGCCAGTGTATAAATCACTGGCTTTGCTAAGTAAAGGCTCTCCTCTAAATCCCATGCTGAATCTCTCATGCTGCCTGAGTCATCAACTGTGTCATTCCTGGGGGATCCTCCCAGGCAGGGCCATAAACCACCCAGCTACTGACCATCTTCTTGAAGATATACTTGTTAATGTGTATTTTACCTGAATTGCTCAACAGCACCCATTTCTCTCTGTTCGGCAAAGACAGGAAATATTACATTTCCTGAGCATACACTCAGGAATTTGCAGCTTTCGTGTCATGTGCCCATTTCACTCAGGGCACAGAGCACCCTGAAGGCAGAACAAAGGGCATTTGTTCATTTGACCTAGTCTTTTTTCCATTCCTTAATCTTCAGGGCTTTGTTCTTTTATTCCCTTTCTCTACCACTGAAGACCATATGTTTTGTTCAGTGTGATGTTTTTCCAGTGTGAGGATACCATCAAGAACGCTGTAGTATCTCATTCATGCACCTCTCCTGTCTTAAACCCTTCTTTCACCCTTCAAGAAAGAGGAGAACAGAGCCAAGATGGAGCCCAGCAATATGCAGGCACCTGAACCAATTTTGAATGCATTCACGGACTACTGTCCCTGTTCTGCCCTGGAGTCATTTGCGTCACTTATTTTTCCTTGTAGTGGGATGCCACGATGTCATACACCCACACAGCCGTTGTCATTTCATTGGTCTTGAGCACATATGCTTCTGAGGTACTGAAAGAGTTAAATATTGGAACTCGCGTCCTACAGGACAGCCTGCTACAGTGGGAGAAGATGCTCTGCTATGCATGCAGTTGCCATTAGATGTCTCTAGCCCCCTGGTCTTGGAAACGAAGGCAGTCAAGCATGACAGTCGGTGGTTGGTAGCAGAAGATGGAATTGGAAAGTGGTCATTAATCCTCCTAGTTAGCAAGCAAGGGCTGATATAAAGTGTCCAGCTGCTTGGGAAGGAGCTCTTGGACTGCAAACTAAAACTTCTTATAAAACAGGGTCCTCTCTGACCTCTGGTGGACCTGGACTTGCTGAAGGAAGCAGTCCAGTGCTCCAGTGGAAACAGAGGCAGTGGTGGAAAACATGCTGAGATCAGGATGCTCTGCATGTTATAAACATGGGCCTAAAGAATTTACTTCTCAATTGTTGAGGAGGCTACAGTTCTTTTCCTCAGTTTAGTTTGCTTATTTAAACAACACAATAGCTTTTCCCTGTGTGATAACAGGAATTTTTCAAAAGCTGAGCTTCTATTATCTTAGTTGGGGCTGGATTAGACCTTTAATATGGATCAATTTGCTATTTCCATTTTCTATATAAATAAAACAGCCCAGAGAAAAGCGAAATTACTTCCCATGGCCACCGTGCAAGTTAATGGCAGAGCTAGAATTTAACTAAATGCTGAGTCTGGTCAGTTTGTCTCTTTCTAATATATTCATGCAGTTGACCACAGAATGACGTATGTCTTTTTTGCTGTGGGCTCACTGAAAGCAATGAGGAATGGCAATAGGTGTTAAGATGAATGATGGTCTCAAAGGTAAAGAGACATGGATAGGAAAAACTGCAAAATACTAATTACATTAATTGTGATCAATTAGAGAAAACTTTCCCCTCCCTCCTCTTCTCTTGAGCAAAAGAGTTTTTGGAGAATTTGACTCATGAACTGTATCTAGTGCTCAGCAAAACCTCATGGGCCCTGGACAAGTCAAGGCAGCAAAACTGGACCAGCAGCAGATGTAAGAATGGCTCCATCACGTCAAAGCAGAAGCTGGTTCCCTCCAGAGTGCCCAAAAGTGGAGGCCTTGGGGTGGGTGTCAGTCCATGGCAAAGGTCTGCTCTCTCCCAGAAGGCTCTCCTCCTTCTCCGCCTGCCGGTGGCACCTGGCTATGCCCAGGCAAAGGGAACGCTCACAACCAGTGCTGCCCCATGCCGTTCATATTGCACATGCCTGTACCATTCGCCTGGGCACCCTGGCCCTTACTCACGCGACCGCTGCAGGCACTGGCCACCCTGCTAAGGACAGGTCCCTCACAGGCAGGATAAGGCTGGTCATGCTGTGTTTGGCCACATCAAACTTTAAATCACTAGCCATGAACAGCTGCAGGGCCACACAAATAAATAATAATTTCAAAATTTTCTGATAGTTGCTGAACTTCTTGTAAAGAAGAGTTAACGAAGATGAATGAAGCAAATTCTAAGTGTTTGAGATTTATGGTCTACGCAATGACCTTCCTTTGAAACAGTGTCAGTGTCATTCCCCTTGCTGGCTGAGCGCACACACGCACACACACTGTCTCTGCAGCTCTCCCAGCCCATTTCTTTCTGTTTTTATTTTTTCTCCACCCTGGTTTATACGGATGTGCCCTATCTTCATGTCTCGGGGAACACATCGAACTTTGAGTAAACATACACAAAGTGGTTCCTTTTTTCCCAACGGTCAAAAGGAAAAGGCTCCTCCCCACAAGATAAACAACCCACCCACCCATTCCCTCAAGCAAACACATAGAGGAAGAGATGACCCACTTCATGTTGTGCCCTGCAGGTCTTCAGGCTGCCGCCTTCTGTGGTGGAAAGCTCCATCAGTGAGGGCTGTCCCTTGAGAGAGCCCAGCCATGGGTCACCCCAGGTGAGGCCTGGGGCTTTCAGACCCAGCGGTACCTGGTGCCTGGCTTCTCCTTTACCCCTTTGCCAGAGAAACAGGCACTTTTGACCAAGGCTATGTAATGCCCAAGGAACCAGGCATTTCAGAACATGGTCTGCAGGAGCTGATCCTGTTCCTGTTGAACTGGTACCAAGTGATTTCTACAGCTGATAGCTGAAATGTCTTTTAAATTAATAGCATGGCATGGTTTTGATTTAAAAAAAAAAATCCATTGACCTAGGGACCTTCAAACTTGTCCAATTTGCCTTACAACCTGACCCCAAGACCGTTAAAGTCAGTTTAAAGTCCCCCTTTGATTTCATCGAACTTTAGATCGGCCCTTGGCAAATGTTTCAATTAATCTTTGCCAGGTTCCATGTTTGTAATGTAATCTAAATTCATGTTAGTTTTGTGCAGTTCCTGTTTTTATAACAAATGTTCTTCCCCATCTTGTTTTCAATAAAGAGATGTGCTCAAGCCCTACAGACCAAGTAGAGCCTTAGATAGAAGGTAAATCAGTGGCCACATGGGTCCTACATTTTAGAAGGATGTTACAGTAATGTCAAAACCATAGGGGTTATTTATCAGAAGGTCCCCAAATCGCTTTTCACCACAGGATGGTGTGCTTATCCCTTTACTCTCTGTACAGGAACAGTCTCGTTATTGGGGAGCAACACTGGGCTCACTGACTTGATTACCTGAGGAGGGAGGAGAGAATTGCATCACAGTATGAAAAGCCTAAATGGCCAAAATACAGGCAGTGACACACTCATCCAGCCACAGAAACTAGAAACCACAGGAGAACCAGTTGCCACCAGTCAACTAGTAGAAGACAACTGTCTACATGAGTGCTCTTAGGCTGCAGCAAATGTGAGGTCGTTCATATTAGCATAGACCTTCTCGTCTTCCACGGAGGATGCAGAGATCTCAAATTATCCCACATATGCCACCGTGTGAATCAGCAGGGACAGTTGCCATGAAACAGCAGACACCTAATAATTTGTTACCCAGCAGAAGTTCTTCATGTGTTCAAACCCGCAATCTTCCTTGGGACTGAAAGGTGCTCTGCAATGTTTCGGAGTGTGCCAGGCTTTCTGCCTAGCACTCAGATCCTGTTTACCTCTTTTTAATGCGCTTTTATTGTTATTTAAGAATGCAGTCAGAATTGCAGTTCCTGCTATTTTTTATTAACTGTCATTTCTTGTTATTCACCTGCTGACTGGAGTGATTATTTCAGAATATCCTTAGTGCTTGCCCTCCTCTTCACTCCAGTTTGAGGACTATCATTTTTGGAGCTGCTCATTTCTTGAATGGTTCTGTGTTTGGTGGTCTCTCCAGTAGGGGATAAATCACTCCCAGATGGGCTATGAAAACTCTTCCTTCAAAACACCAATATTAATCAGGCTCCAGCCTTTATCTTTTGTATTGCAGCTGGTTGTCTCCCTTATCCCACCAGAAATGTTTAAAATTTAACCAGAGCCAAGAGAGCTTAAATTAGCTTTCAAGGACACAAGCTCTACATCATACTCACTTCCATTCAATTTTGTTTACGTACTCAACAGTGTTGGCTCAACGATATCTCTGTATTCCTGGCCAGTCCTTATTCAAGATCAGTCTGCAAACCACATCTTCTGATGACAACTTGGGTTTTCCATTTGTAGTCCATAAAAGGCCATGATGTGAAGGTGGTAACCGGCTTTGGTGCCTTCTAGAATAAAACCTTGCACTGGCAGAAGCCACGGTATGTGTCAGCCTCTCAGTGTATCTGATCAGAAAGGCAGTCTGGATAGCACATAGCATATGGGAGACCTGGAAAAGTTGATTTAGTGCAAGTCTAGCTTCCACGGCAACCAGCGGCAGTGTCACGTCCTTGGGGTATGTTCTGCCAAGGAAACTTCTTCTGCTGACATGATGCTCAGACTTCACTATCACACAGGAGTCTTTTGAGGGATAAGGCAGTGCGGCACTCCAGCTGACGTCATCATCCTTCTGCTTTTGTGTGCTGTTTCATTCCCATGTGCTGTGGCCAATGTGGGTTTCCACAGAATTAGTAGTACTTAGCATGTACTATTAATTCTGTGGAAACATCTAATTAAAGGATGATGGTCTGCATGTTTTGCAGAAGGATGACTAAATACATTGGAGTCCCTTGCTGAGCTGCAGTTTGGGTGCCTTTCTTTATCTGGTAGCCAACTGCATATCCTGAATTAACACAGATAAGCTCAGCTGAATAAAAAGTCCTTTCACGCAGGGTTTAAGGCTCTGTTTCTTGAGGAGATAGACAAATGTGTACTAAAAAGCCAAAGTTATCCCAAAGAAAGCTTATCCCAAAGTATAAGCTATCTTGGCTAGTAACACACTGCAAAAGCTAGATTTAAGAAATGTGTGGTATTTCTTACAAACTCCAAAATATTGTGTTGTGTTACATTGCATTGTGTTGTGTTGTGTTGTGTTAGAGAAGTTCTTTCGAGAAAAGAACGGGCTTAGTATGAGGCAGATCCTTAAGTCTGACTCAGGGTGGTTAAAACAACAACAGCAAAAAAAAAACTCTATAAAGCAATAATTAGAAGGACAAGCAGGACCAGAGAGCAAAAGCAAATGCAAACCATACAGAGCCTTGGAAAATACAAGAAAGCAGAAAAAGCCTATAAATACTTATGTCAATAAAGCAAACCACTGGCCCTCATTTAATTAGCAATTTTTATTAACAGTGGTTTGTTGACTAGTGCAGTGTTTACCTAGGGCCTGCATAAAAAGCATTACAATCAGGAGATAGTGGCATTTTAATCCCCCTGTTCCCAGAGTGGAAATGAAAGTGCTAAACTGGTCATTTGTGTCCATCAATAGACCAGGGGCAGAGAGATCAACAATCTTTGTATTTTCTTTGGGGGACGGGATGCAGGGGGGTATACCCGTGGGCCCAGCTGAGCTGCAGCTTCCAGAGAGGCAGGAGGTAAAACGACTTTGGCTGATGCTGTCTTGTCTGTTGCACATGGATTTGCAAGACTGTGGCCAGCAAAGCCACTGCTGGTTCCCAAATCCATCTCTTCCTGCTGGCGGTGTAGCAGGATGTAAGCCTGAGGTCATGTATTTTATTTTCACTATTTGAACTCAAAACCCATTAATTAGAAATCTAAAATCCAGTCTACATCTAAAATGCAGACTTCCATTCTAGCAAGGCAAATCCACTGGAGACTTTGGATTGGATGCAGGGGGACAGGACCCACCTCACCAGTTTATTTACTGCAGTGCTGAGTACTGGAGTTATCCTCCTCGCTCTCTCTGTGAAATGGAAAACAAGATGGTCCATGATTATTTTTTTTTTCGGAAGTAAGGTCCTCTTTAGAATTCAGAAAACACTGATTACTCTGTGACCCATTTCTGCTTCCCTTAATCTGAGGTCAGGCAGGGGCGCAGCCAGATCCAGAAATAGCTTTAAAAGAGTCAAATAGAAGTGTTAGATGGGGCTGTTTAGCGTGACCCCAAGGGATCAGTGCACCGCTGAGGTTTGCTAGTCCCTCTCCGCTCTTTTTTAGTGCCCTGTGCCTGCCCAGACAGTCCTGGGGCAGGGGGCTGGTGGCAGAGAGCTGGTGACACTGGCCCTGAAGACAGGGAGGTCTTCCCTTCCATCCCCTCAGTCCCAGGTGAGCTCCGTAGGGGAAGCCAGCTGGAGAAGCGTGGGTGGCTGGTGTAGGTAGGGGCCAGGATATTGTCTGCAGTCCTGGCTTAGACCCAGCAGAGTATTGTCCCCATCGTTGCTGGATCCTCAGCCTGCTGCGTGGACTCAAGGTATTTGAGCAGGGAAGGCTGAGGTGGCAGGAATGCAGCCTATCTGGGTTACGTTACATCCAACCCCTAATTACAGTAAGAGACTTCCAACTCAGACGCCGGTGACTAAATGGGTGTGGACTGAAATCCTCTTCCCGGTGAGTCGGCTGGGCTCCGAGGAGGCTGGCGTGTGACCAGGATAAGGTAAGGCAGGCAGTCCCCTGCCAGGCGGTGGGCAGCTGGCTGACATATCACGGGGGGTGGTTCTTGTGCCTTCTCCAGGCTTTCCATCCAAGTCCAGCAAGGACCCCCCCAGCATTTGCTGGGCTGAGGCCACTAGTAGAGGAAGAGCAGCTCCTGGCTCGGCCCCAGGCTGTGGGCTCACCCGGCGGTGCAGCCCTGGGACCAGCTCCGCACCCACTGGCACAGCCCAGCCATGTGGGTACACATCCTGCCCCTCCACACACCATCACCCTCTGGTTGATCATTACAGTTTGAAGAACCCATAACAATTAATTGGTGTTTAGACAATCATTCTATCACCCAATGACTCCTCCCCACCGAGGAAGGGGAATCAGGAAAAACAAGGAAATCCAAGGGTTGAGATGTAGACAGATTTAACAGAATAAGACTAGATAATTAACATTAATAATACTAAAGAACCAATATTGATCCTGATACCAATATAAAATATACAAGGATTATACTCAGCCAGTTCTATCAGCAGGAAGCTCTGCGCTCCCAGCAAGGGACAGCAAATGTCAGACACTACCAGCGCTATGGCTTCAGGAGAAAGGGAAAGGCTCAGGGGTCCGGCACCGGGGCAAGGAGTGCTCAGGGTCACAGCAATCATAGGAGAGAAAAATCCTCAGCAAACTTTCTAATTTATATTGAATGTGATGTTGATGGTATGAAATATTCCTGTTGGCCAGCTTGGGTCAAGTGCCCAGGTCGCGCTCCTCCTAATCCCTGCATCTGGCTGGCTTGGAAACAGTGAGACCTTGAAACCCACATAGCATAGCTGGCTATAAAGTAAATATTTTCACAAATTCAGACACTGGAGTCTTCTAAAAATGCAGTTTTCCATAATATCAGACAAGACCTTACCAAAAAGTAAAATTATTGAAAGAGAAATTAATCCTGTGTTGCTCAAACCAGGGCATTGATGCAGACACCTTTCTGCTTCCTCAGCTAGCACAACTAATAATAACTATCCCACCTTCAGCCCACTGCAGCAGGCAGTGAAAAAATTGAACTTTTTTTTTCCAGCTTACATTTTCCTCAAAAACGAAGGGAACTGAATTGCACCGTGCTGCCAAAGCAGGCATCAGGATCTCCGGCTGGCTGCCTCTGTCGCTGTGCTGGGTGTGAAGCGTACCTGACAGCTGACGGCATTAATGACCTTTATCTCCAGGAGTGAGGAGGGGAGGGATAACTCACAAGTGGCTTTAATGGGGGAACATAAATATAGCGGGAGGCCCACAATCATATAATTATCTGTCTAATCCATCCATCTGTCGTACATACACTTTATTGATTATACCCACACATACACACAACATATATCTGCAATATGTATATATATGTGCAAAATGCTTAACAAATCATCCATGGACTGGAAGATTTATCCTACTTGTCTTGACTGTTCAGGCTGCTGTTTCCATTATAGCTATTCTTTTCCAGCGTGCCTAACTTTCTTCAGCATGGCACTTTTATACTGGCATTTAAACATTGTATTTCAGCAAAGTTTGAAAGGAAAAATATGAAGGGATCTTGTTCAACCACTTCTAGGTTCAGTAAAAATGAAAAATTACTTTCCCCACATTTTTGTGTTAATAACAAACTCCTCTGCTCAGCCTGACTGATGATGAGACAATTTACCTGGGAGGCATTGCAATTCTCTCAGCAAAACAAAGCAAGAAACTTCTGTAACTCTCCCTGGTCCTCACTGCCTCAGGGAAAGGGAAGGGAAGGGAAGGGAAGGGAAGGGAAGGGAAGGGAAGGGAAGGGAAGGGAAGGGAAGGGAAGGGAAGGGAAGGGAAGGGAAGGGAAGGGAAGGGAAGGGAAGGGAAGGGAAGGGAAGGGAAGGGAAGGGAAGGGAAGGGAAGGGAAGGGAAGGGAAGGGAAGGGAAGGGAAGGGAAGGGAAGGAAAAAAAGCAAGTAAGACTATTTCCTTCCCAGCAAAGGAAAATGAAATGTATGCAGAAGAAAAGAAAAAAACAACCTTATGTGTGAGTCTGTCAGCACTATTCATAAATATTTTCTGAGGTTGAAGCTTTTTCCTTCCTTCTTTTTAATTAAGAAAAAAAAAAAAAAGTGAGGGGGGGGTTTGTCTTGTTCCATGAGAGAAATTGAGCTGCTTCACTGCAGACAGGGATGCCATTGCCCTGCTAACCCAGTGCTGCAGAGCGGTGTTGCCAAACAGGAGAGCTGTGAGGGGTGTGAGGGGGACAGGGACACTTTTCCTGGCCACGGCCTGCCAGGTAGGATCCACATGGCAGCATTCCGATTGCTCCCACAGTAACTCTCCTCAAGAGATAAAGGGGATTTTTGCCCTTCTTCTCTCCCTCTGGCACTAACAAGTAACAAATTAAAGGCACTAAACTAAAATTTTAAGATGGCATAGCTGTAAAAGGTTAGGCTACGTATAAAATGAAACAAACGTTGATTTGGGTGTTGTATTTCTTTTCTGTTACCGATATCAACAGAAACATGTGGAAGTAGGAGCGCTCTTAAAGGCAAACAGCACCTGTGGGGTGCTGCCCTCTGCCCTGCCTTGTGCAGGAGCTCAGAGGGATGCTCCAGCAGTCTGGCTGATCTGGAGAGCTTCAGATCCAAAAAAGTGTGAATGGGAAAGCACTACAGGTGTGCCCCTTGGCCAAGATAACATTGTCCTAGAGCCTTAACTCTTGCATTTCCTGGCTTAAAGTTTGCAAGTTAATTGTGTGGGCCTAATGACTCTATTGACATAGTGTTTGGCAGGGAAGGGAAGGGAAGGGAAGGGAAGGGAAGGGAAGGGAAGGGAAGGGAAGGGAAGGGAAGGGAAGGGAAGGGAAGGGAAGGGAAGGGAAGGGAAGGGAAGGGAAGGGAAGGGAAGGGAAGGGAAGGGAAGGGAAGGGAAGGGAAGGGAAGGGAAGGGAAGGGAAGGGAAGGGAAGGGAAGGGAAAAGGAAGAAGAAAGGAGGAAACAGGGCTCTAAAGTATGGTGAGAGTAACCAGGCTTTATTACAAAAAGACATGAAAGCCGCCTTCTGCACATAGAGCCAAAGTGTGGAGTGTGTCTGAAACCAATCTTGGCCTAAATGCCCCAAAACCGTGTGTGTGGAAGCATGACCAGGAAATAGGGACTCCTCTGATGTGTAACTATGGCCCACTGTGCTCTGGAAGCACCATGGGGCTGGCATCCTTTAGCAGTGGCCTCTGTGGTGGAGGTGAAGTTGGCTACCATCGGGCTCCTTTGTTTAAGGCAAATCTGCCTTTTTTGTTCTGCAACAGTCCCTGATCCTCATCCTCCCTTACCTGCAGCACCCCTCTCTTCTGGAGCCAAAAGTCAAATATGCCAAGACAATGCTGTGATGCAGGAGCTGTTGAGTCAAAGTCTGCTGAGGCTGAGAGGACATTTCTGAAAGTGGGATCACTGTGTGCGTGTCCTGTGCTTGTACTCCTCCCTGTGCAGCTGCGGCCAGCTGCTGTCGGATACAAGATGATGGGTTTAGATGGACCTTTGATCTGACCTGACACAGTGGGTCTTCTTTCTGATATATTATCTGTAAAACCTAGTCCCTCTCTGTTTAGGCATGTTACAACACACAAGGTGCCTACCCAGTGCTTTTTAATTGCGTTGGAAAGCTGTGACATTTCCTAAGCTCCTACCTGGGATAAACATGGTGACAGTACCACTGCATACTCATGTGTCGGGAGGCTGCCTGCGTGGCCATGCCAGTGGAGACCAGAGTGCCCGGGAGGTTGGGCTTCACACCAGGCTGCAGATGCTGGAAGGAAGGCTGGGGAAGAGGAGGTCTGGGGGCTTTGAAGGCAGCATGACATTGGTGCAGAAGGTATGCGAGAGCTAAAGGTGGATCGATAGCAAATTCAGGCTTTGCTGGTGATTGCTAGATTTTGAAGGATTGCCCTGATAAGAAAGGTGTTCCTGTAAGCAGGAACAGATTGGATTATTTTTTTTTTTTTTAAATGATGGGGCTTTCCTGGCTTGAACATATATGTCAATCTTTCTGTGGTGTAAATTAGTTTCAGCTGATGGTTTAGACGCACTGATGGTTCGTTCACATATCCTTTTCTTCCTTACTAACGTGTTTATGGCTTAAGTTATACTTCTCCCCAGGGCCATGTTGAGCTTGCGGTGAGGCCCAGCAGGCTGTGGGATTTGCTGGAATACAGCCATTTTATCGCGCAGCCGCAGCTGGAGGCTGAAGGCCCCACACTGAAACACTGCAGCCGAGGTGCGACGATCGTGCAGTTTGGCATGGGTGGGTGGGATGGAGCTGCTGCCTGGTCCGGGGCTGGGATGGTGGGGAGGAGGACCAGTGCTGGTCCCACTGGGGCTTCTTCCCCACCTGCAATGCTGCACGTTGCAGCGGTGAAACCCCAGTTTTAGAGGCAGCTGCCCAAGAAGCAGACATCGGCCACTCTGGCACGAGAGCAGCATCTTCGAGGAAGGTGCAAGTCCCTTCACGCCACTCAACTAACGAACCTCTTCCGAAACAGCACTACCTCCCCGCTGGGGCTGCAGGGGGTCAGTTGGCCCTGCCAGCCCAAGCAGCCTGCAGGGATGAAGCAGGGAGAGCGGAGGATCAAGGAGGTGGAGCGGTACCTCCCAGGTCCTCGGGCTCCCTGCTGCCCCAGAGCCAGGGTGCGTGGGCAGCAAGGTCCCTGGGCACACAGGAACCTGGTGCCAGCAGCCCCCCCTCACTGGCTGCAGGATTCAGGACTACCCAGTAGCCCATCTCACATG
Source organism: Numenius arquata (assembly GCF_964106895.1). Classification (NCBI taxonomy): domain Eukaryota; kingdom Metazoa; phylum Chordata; class Aves; order Charadriiformes; family Scolopacidae; genus Numenius; species Numenius arquata. The sequence continues at coordinate 47,550,626 of NC_133576.1, forward strand.
CCCCAGCGCTGGCCACATACATAATCCCAGGGCGGGAGCCGTGCTTGAACTGCACATGAACCGTAAATCCCCACTCCTAAGGCTGAGGGCAGTTCCCGCTGGCACGCCTGCTGCGGCGGCTCAGCCTGGTCCCGAGCACTGACGCCCAGAGCAGCCATCTCATTTAAATTGCTTTATAAATGGGCCAAGGAACCCTGGCTCCAGCCTTCATCTGAGTAATAAATACACAATAAAGCAACCTCAGTGGCTGGGGGAGGCCAAACAATCAACACTTCCAAAACAGGGAGGATGCTCTTACTGAAAGGAGGTCAGCTTTCGTAATGTTTTAGCCCTTTTCCGCCCCTTCCAAGGATCCCTCCTGGAGGAGATGGCAGCAGAGGCTATGTTTAGCCAGCTGTATGCCCAGATGGTCACAACACTTATGAACACCATCCCCTAGGAATAATTGTATTAAGTCTTCTTTGGATTTTATACTCTTGGGGTTTAAAAAAAAAAAACAACAAAAACCACAATTCTCTCTAGAATTAATGCCTTAGCACTTCTGCATTTGATTACTGTATTAAGAAAACAGCCAGCGCCCGACAGCTTTTTGTAGCCACCTCCAAACATATGACATCACACAGAACTGTGACTTCTTAATGAAAAGCTGGAAAGTATATAATTGAGGCTGAGGTAGGATGTGCTGACATGCCAGAAAGGACATTTGAACCCTGTTATGCCAGTATGCCCACATGGGCTAGACTCCATACTCACCAGCTGGGTGAGGAGCTCTTCTTGCACGGACAAGAGGAGCCAGGAGTTTTCAGCCTCCTGTTAAGCAGCGCACATGGGAATGAATGGATGTATGCTCTCTTTGGCTTGCAATTTTTACATCACCTATTGCATTTCCACTCACTTCTTTCTTCGGGGAGAAAGAAAAGAAAGCAACCAAAGAAAAGAAAGCAACCAACAAGAGAAAGCAATGAACCATAGCAGAGCACTCTGCTGCACACACACTTCACACCCGCCTTGGCAGAAGGCAGGAAAGGGCGGGGGGACAAGGGGATGAATGAAGGCAGTGCCACACAGTTCAGTTAAGGAATGTGCTGAGAGATCTGAGTGATGACGGTAATGTAAAAACTTTTCAAGGAGACCATTTCAAAGGGTATGTAACTTTTAAAAGCTAATGCTCGCTTCCCTGGTACATCCCAGTGGAGGACCATGAAGTGCTTGGCAAGCAATGTGATCCCACAGCACAGCCCTCCTGCTATCAAACTCCCGACAATGTACCCATTTTATGGGCAGGGACACTGAGGCACAGGGAGGTTATACAGTTCTGCAAGGAGAAATCAACGTACATTAGGAAAAGATAGATGACACCTGTGATTGCAGAGATCTGACCCTGATGGTCAGGACGTTCTTGTCCAAAGACTTATATTTCTACTTATTTGCAGTATTGGAAAAGCCAAGAATTAGAGGCATATGAAGGATCTGCAAAACATCCACTCTGTGCACCAGGGTCACCAACACTTCCCTGCAACCCATTGCAAACTGTAGTAAGTGACCTGCAGCCACAAGTGTTATATTCCATAAAAAGGAGCTGGAAAGGTAGTCTAGGTCCTTGTGATGGCAGGGAATGTACCAAATGGCTGAAACAGAAATGAAGACTGCTACTTCCTTATTAGTCCTGGTCCAGCAAGGTCTGAATGCCACAAGCAAAGCTTTCCGGAGGTATCCTGAATGGAGGCCATGGGGAATTAAACCCGTGCTTCCCTGAAGCCATAGCAGTCTGCACAACATCATGCTGAAGGCAAAACCATCTGTTACTGACCCAGCAGACCCCAGCAGAAACCAGCTGTCTGGTGTCAGGAGGAAGGGAGCATTGCTCTTCACCTTGTGTTTGGTAGTAGACTTCTGAAAAGTGGCTGCCGCAGGACCGCTTGGGCTTGGGTGTGACTGTCCCTTGGCCGCGAAAGGCTGCTCTGGCGGCTGGGAATAACAAGGCTGAAGCAACCTTTTGGCCACAGCCCATTATTCCCCATCACGGCCCTTCTTTGAATGCCACAGGGGGACTTGGCAGAGTATGAGCATGTGGTTCCTGCTCAGCCACTCCATTCCTCAAGACCCAGGAGAAATGGCTTTGCTGTCCCTTTCTGCTCATGCAGCACTGCAGGGAGCCACAGCAAACCAAATAATTGAGGCCCCTGGCATTATCCTCCTACCACACACAGGTTTCATGTCTCTAAAACAGAGCAGGAATGAGATTAGCATCTTCTCCCTCTCTTGCTACGCCAGCTTTTGACAGCCTGGGAGATGGGGGAGTAGAAAATGGTGTAGAGATAGAGCTGTGGTTTTGATAGATACTGTCATCAGCCTGATAGCAGAAGCTACATGAGCTGGGGACAAGGTGGCTCTGACCTGCTGCGAGCCATTGGCTAGAGGAGAGGGTGTCAGAGGAGCACAACACAGTGTGAAGGGGCTCTACCTTGGCACAGCCCACAGAGCAAATGGGCATAACAACCATTGCCTCTTCCTGCACCCCAACCTTGTAACTCATAAACCCCTACAAACTCAAGCCACACAATTTGTCCCACTGAAATCACTACTGCAGCCTGCAGGATCGGGCACGTACTTTAAGGCCATTTGATGTACCATTCAGTAATAAGCCAGGTCATTTTTACTTGTCTTTTAGAAGACACATTTTTTCATTATATATGCACCAAGTAGAGGCTAAAGATCCAGAAACTACGGCTATGGAGCTTTGGCGTTCCCTCTCATCAGTTTGGTTAATTGCTCGTTTCATTTACTAGCTGGGTTTTAACTTTCCTATGGATCACTTGGCTCTTGAAATTCCATAAGTACTGAAAGTCAGCAAATTTTGGAAAGTGTTCTCTGGAGGAAAGTCCTGGAACTCATACAACAGGCATAATTTTCATTTGTGCAGGTTTAGCGCTCTCACAGAATAAATAAGCATTAACTATCCCACAACCGTGCCAAAATGCAACGGGTTTGTAGGCTGCCGTGTGCTGTACTAGAAGCCTAAGCATTTTACCTTGCAGTCTAAATGCCTCTGTGAACAGAAATTGCAATCATTACTCAGCAGATACCTTCCAGCTGAAACCTCGCTCAAGAATAGCTATGTCTGGATTTAATATGTGTAATATCAAGACAGTGCTGTTTGCATTTAAATGATAACTTTTGTGCAAGGGGAATCATGAGGGAGAAAGGTAAATTTTTGATTAACCCTTCTAGCCACCGGGTGCCACTAGTGATTTTTTAGGTTAACAGAATAGCAGCAATCTTGCAACTTCATGGGAGCAATCCACACATAAACCATAAAACTGTTAATACATAGTTTATTTAAAAAACATCCATCCTGCACGTCCCTGATTTTCCTCTCTTCTAATTCTCAGTGACTGTATTTCAGTGTTCCGGCATCATTTAAGGTGCTGATTTAGAGGCTGTGTATCCAGCTCCTATAAAGCCTGATAGAGCAAGCAAAGCACTCACACTTACCTTTAAAACAATCGAGTAGTGCTTTCGCAATCAGTGAAACTACTCACATTCTTACAACTGACCATATATTTGACTGCTTGGCTGGATTAGTGCATAAAGTGACTGGAACTGAAGATGTGGTCAGCAAAGAAGCCCTCTGAGCTATTGGCTTTGCTGCTGCCCCAAATTCATCCCTTGCAATGCAGACTCAACTCCATACCCACACGCAAGATACATGTAACTATTGCTGCTAATTCCCAGCAGGGGACAGGATCAGACCCTTGGTTTTAGCAGTCTGCTTTTCATCTCTGTAATCCCCATCCCATCTCTCATTCGACTTTTCACTTCAAAACATCCTTGCCTGCCTCCCACTCCTCCATCCTTATTGTTCTGATGTTCCCTGCCACGATTTCTCCAAAGGCAGGATGGCAAGGCGGTTCAGTTAGAACAGTCCATTTCCACAAATAAGGACATACAGGTTGAGGGATATATATGAGTTTACGCTACACCTGAAAACACACAGGGCAAAATAAACCCCTGGGATCTACTTGAATGCTGTACATACAGAGAGGTCTCCACAGGTATTTTTATCTGATTTAAAATAGTGATACAAATTCTGTGCAGGGCAAGTCTTAAATAGCCAGTAATTTGCAGGCGCACATTAAACCCCTGCGAGACAAGCTTAAATTGAAGCTGGGTCCTCAAATAAGAAATCCAATAGAGGAACAGGCTGCTGGGGGGTAACGGGCTACCGTGCATCAGCTGCATCGGGGTAATTTGCCTGGTTGCAAATGCCCTTAGCCGGTGGTGCCTGCAGTGAATGCGATGCTCCCCGTGCCCCTACCAGCCCTGCTTCATACACCTCCAGGGAGAGAGCAGGCACACAGGGAGTGTACCAGACTGGCTGGTGTGTTGTAGATCCACATGCTGGTACATCTCACGATAAAAGTGCTGTGGGTACCTTCTTCTTTCTTTCTTCCAGTGCCAGGCATATCCGAAGCCCACCGACGGCTCCGCTCGTCCTTCCTGTGGCTCCCCCTCCCCTTCCCATCACTGCTGCTCCAGCCACAGGAGCTGGCTGCTCCCACGCTCCCATTTGTATGTCACTCACGCGGCTCTCCCCACTTAGAGCTGTCTTCTGTTTCCTGCTGCCAAGAACCGTCTCTATTTGAGACTCCCTTTCAAACCCATGATTACCAGAAGCCTTCCTCTCATCTTGTCTCTCTTCGGCTCTTCCTTACTATTTGCTTCTTGGCCCGCGTTTTATTTTTGTCTGCGAGTGCGTGCTCTGGGGCAGAGGAGCCCCACGTGTACTCACTGCACTGCAGAAATGACGTGATGGCACGCTCCTCACTGTGCAGAAGTGGCCTGGAGAAAAGGCTGCCTCGTCATCTGAAGGCAGATGGGACGGCGCTGTGACAAATTTTTAACTATTATCCCTGATTCTGCAGTCGGGAATACTCCCATGTCTTCTTGCCACCGGTGAGGCAGCCTCCTCCTTGCATCAAGAGCAAGGGAGAACAGGAGCAGAGGTGCCACACAGCTGCCTGCAAGTCTCAGCTGATCTACTTTCCTCTGGACCATCTTCTAGCAGGGGTTGGAGACCAGGCTCAGCGCAGTTTGGTGTGGCAGGCTGCATGGGAGCATGCTGACGGGAAGCTGTGGGTGCAGAGAGATTGTAAGAGCGAGTCAAAAACTTTAAACCAGAGTTTCGTTTTCAAGTAGGTGTGCTGGGTAAGTGGGACAAGGATGCAGATGGCTAGCATGCGTCGCTAAGGCCAAGTCCATGGGCCATGTTCAACTGCTCATACTCGGTAGGGCTCCCTTTTTAATTAATTAAGGTTTTTCTCCTTCAGACATTTTATAAATGACTCAAACGGTTCCTTCAAGCTGCAAGTTTCACATGAGAGAAGGGTTGCAAGAAATCACCATTTAATTAAATAAACATCTCTTTGGCCGATGACCCTTCTCCAAACTTGGAACCTCCTTGCCATCATTACAGCCCCACATAAACCGTAACAGTTAGCAGTCTGCTTCAGGATTACAGTGTTCCTAGCAAGAGAAATTGCTCCTGAGATCATTTAACCTCCCCGGGGAGATGACAGGAAGGAATTAATCTTCCACTGCTAATCCGCCCTGTGCTGCTGGATCAAAAATTGGCATCGATGGGGGTGCCTGCGTAGGGGAGCCTGCGGTGGCATTTACCATCCATATATACTCCCTCCCACCCCCTCCCCGAGTGCGGCTGAGGAATCAGGGGGCAGCTATTTCAGGCAGTCTACGTAACGTACTAGTAAACTGCTTGTGCTGGCTGGGAAGGAGGTTTAGTTTCTAGTGTTACTCTCCAGTCCTATCTATGTCAGCAAGGTGACTGCTGAAGAAAAGCTTTCACTTCAGTCCCAGGAATCATCCGCCTCGTTAGTTTTGCTGCTATTTGCCATCTCTTTTTTATATATATTTGTTTTATATATATGATTCACCAGTGCCCAAGTACATAATTTTTTTATTCCCCAGAGTGCTTGTAGGAAATAAAATGCACTGGCATGACCCCATGCCTGTGAGAGCCTCTGTATCGGAAGCAGCTCTGCAGCTGTTTTGGAAATCTCCCCTTTTTTTTTTTTTTTCCCAGTGAGCACAATGGATCCAAGGAACAATTCAATATGTTTGTGGACAATCTGTGAGTGGAGAGGGGGTTCCGGTTTATAGAGCTGAGGTGGGGCCAGTCCTGGAACAGGGACAATACCTTGGGATACAGTGACCAAACATACCGTGTGAATAGCAAGTAGTAAATGCCCTTAGCGACTGGCCTGTGGAGAAAAATTAATTTGCTAAAGAGCATTGGTACTTGAAGAGTTGTAAATCACAGGCTTGTACAAAGGGAAACCTGCTCCTGCGTAGTCTGTGAGCAGGGATGGACTATTACGATGAATCGGACTATTCCTAACTAGCCTGAACTTAATGGAAGGAGTTCAGAAAATAGTAGTCTCATTCAAATCAAAGGCCAAGCTCCTGCTGATATCAGCAGAGGCAGGATAGGACAGATTTTTCACAGCAGAGGACAGCTGCCTGTTTCCTTCTCTGCAGCATTCAGGTTTTCAGCCCAGGTCCAGCTGCCTCTGCTGAGACCTTCCTCTCCCAAAGCTCCCACCTCGCCAGGCAGCAGGACCCAGGAGTAAGAGCAGCCCAAGCCCTTTCCCTGGCAGGGAAGATGCTGTGGATAGGAAAGCCAAAGCCAGAGCGGCACGAAGCAGCAGTAAGAGCTCTCAGAAAGGCTCTCACCGGCCGGAGGAAGGGGCTGCCCAGTGTGGGACCAAAGTCAGTCCCTTCTATTACTAAAATCAACCCTGACACAGGCTCTTTTCTCCCCTGAATGATCCAAATACTTGCAAAGGGCAGGTTTTCTTTTCACTAGCACACCACCAAATGGGATTTGCAACAAGGAGGTGTGAGGGATAACAGCCCATCCCTCATACCCGACAGAGCCTGCAGGCTTCTCTAACTGCTTTCAAGTTTCCCTTGCGTTAATCCCCACAATAACACACAATCACCAGGAAAACCTTGGGAAACAGCAGGCAGAGAGATATGTATGCTTTTCAGAGCGTACCTGGTATACCCTTCTGGTATAAAAGGAAGCAAGAAACATCACAGTGGAAAAACGTAGGTCATTTGCTCTTCCGTTTTTTATCAAATGGTGATTAGAAGAGAAAACAGTCTTGCAGTACCAATCAGGAAAGGAAGAAACATGTTTCACTCCTCTCAAAAAAAGAAAAAAAATTCCAGTGAAGTAAGATTGTTGTTATTTCTCTAATCCAGAGAAGCAAAGCAGTCTTCAGGACTCTGTGAAGACTTGTGAAGGTGTCCTTGCCATTATTGTCCTAAACACTGAATAAAGCTTGTTTTCCAATGTGCAGGGTAGCACAGATGACTCCTTTAAGATGCTTGCCAGCTCCTGGGTATCCCCAGCTACATAAACCTGCCTCCAGTGTCTCTCATCTGCAGTTTTGGAAAGTTTTCTGTAGGTGTCCTGGTGATTGTGCAACTCTCTGAAGCTGCTCCCCCATCTCTCTGAAGATGTCACTGAGCCTCACTAATGCTCACCCTGATGCGGCTTGCTCTCATTGTGCCCTCCAGACACTGGAGGAAACCTGGGCTCCCTCTGAATAGGTCTTTTGTCTTCTCTGCTCTACCATAGGAAGCTACAGGTAGCAGCCAGGATATACAGAAATATACTTGTGGAGAGCACAAACTTTGATGTTCTTTATTTCTGAGCTGGGATCATGAGTTGTTATATTCTAAAACAAATGTTAACGCAGATGACACAAACACAAGTTCCAGCTCACGCAACAAGTATATTTCTAGCTCATCTTAAGCTTTTCTGCATTGTGATGCTTCTTTGTACAGTGAGCATCTTCACTTGGGCCAAAAACAATGTTCGGATATGCTTAGAGTGACTCTGTTCTGCATTTTGTTTCAATCTAGGTATGCCAAGGTAAATCGGAGAGCTTACCAATGCATGAGCTGGGGTAACATGCGGAACAGAGCTTGAGCACAGCGCTGAACTGGTGTGGCAATCAGGCAGGTGCTGGGCTGGAGCTGCCTGGTCAACATGCAGCAACGAATGGATCAGGACTCCCAAGCGGCCCTGTCACCCCTGCGGGCTCTGGCACCACACTCCAACAAGTCCCAGTGCCTGGCCATGGCCTGCCTTGGCTTTGTAGGCGCTGGTGACATGCACCAAGACCAGTACAGTCTGATCTAGCACAACTTCACACAAGGAGTCACTCAGGCTAGCAGTTGTAAAAGATGTATACGTGACATCGCCCTTTGACAGTCTATTCATGTTTCCCATCTAACACAAGATGGTTAAAAACAAACAAACAAACAACCCAGTACAAAACATAAGTAGCTGCAGCAGAATGTATATTTCATTTTTACATTAAAAACTACTTATGGTGATAGATGATAGCACAGCACAATCCAGAAACCAGCTGCCTATATTATGTATTATATCAATATTTATTTTAATTCTAAAGGACTGTAGTTTGGGGATTTTTACTAAAATAGACACTGTAAATGGTATCCTGATGGATTACGTTCTGCTCAAAAGTAACTTTCCTTGGACACCTCTGAACTCTGTTTGTCACTTGTTCTTCTCTGGGTTTTTCAGCATGCTGAAAAAAGAAATCATAGAATAAAAATAGACCTAGCTGTGTATCTGTGGTGAGAATTATCTTCCCCAGCAATAGAGCACAATTGGTCTCCAATCATAATTACTGCCTTTTTACTCTCTAACAATAGATCTGAAATTGTGTTTTGGGGATATGGGGCTTTCCTTTATAGAGCCTTTGCTGTGTGAGTCTCTATGTTAAGGGGTCGTGCTTTTTCCCTCCCCCCACCTTAAACTTTTCCCAGTACTAGTAACATACCGCCTAAGCAAATACCACACACCTATAGCATATTGCTATATACAGAGCATGTCGCCTAAGCACATAACCCAAGCTGAGGCTCTGCCAATGCTGCTGACGGTGCTAACTCCACTGGGAGCAATGGGAGCCAAGGCAGAGCTGGGCACAGCCAGCAGCCCTGTGCGCACGGGAGCTTATGGTGGCTCAGAGTGACTGGCTGGTAGCAGTACTCTGAGGTCACTTCTCCAGAATAGGCAGGAGCTCACTATTTGCAAGCCTCCAAGACCATAAAGAAGGGTGTTTTGCTATATTGCTAACCTGCAAGATTTTTCTACTGCTCTTTCCTCGCAGAACCGGAGGCGAAGTATCATAGAAAACACAACTCGGGAGTTATCAAAAAGAAACATGTACAATCTTCATTCCTTGAAAATGTGTCTATATTTTTGCATCTTTCTCGATGCATAGTTGCCCTTCTTGGTGAGTGGCATGGCTAAAATGTAGCATTTGTTTCTACTAGAAATTGGAAGGAGTGAGTTATTTCTTTGGTGCAGGCCTGTTTATTTGCAACTGCTTGATTCCTAGAATGCAGGAGGAATCAACCGAGAGGAGGCAATTTCTTTGCCTACAGCTTCAACTTTTTTTTTTTTCCTGCAAGCACTTTAACCCCAGAGCACTTTCTCTGAGCATTTTCTCAGTCCTGCTATGAGTGGTGCTACGCTTACTGCTTGCTTGCCAACTTCCCTGAAGCTGCCCGTGTGGTTTCTCTTACCTATCGTACACACAGGCATCCTCTTCCACCTCTTTCCACAGCTACTCATTTCAGTTTAATTGATCTCTTAAATGAAAAATGGTGGGTACACACTTCATTTTCCCTATAACTGTACCAGCCAGGTTAATAATAATATTTAAAACCCAGCGCTGTGTTGGGGATACTCAGATCAATGGTCATCGCTTTGTTATTGCTGTTACCACAATGATCTGGCATTGTTCGGCCCAAATCCTTTTGGGAGACCACTTCAGAGGGAGGCAGCCACTGCTATACGCTTTACCCAGTCTGTGCTCCCCTCTCTTCTCCATGATGACCCCTATACAGGGTGCAGCACCAACATCCCCACTGCTCCTTGCTGAGGTCTGAGCCCTTAGACTGCTCCTTCGTGGGGAGCCATGGCAAGATTGGGGTATCGTCTCCAACCCCAGCACTGGAGGAGGCAGGGCCCACCGTGACAACAGTTGCGTTTCCAGGAGATCCTAGATGCCCCTGTTGCAGGGAGTGAGTCTGGGGCAGATGCCTGTGGTGGGACACAATTTGACTTTCTTTTGTCTTGGCTAGTTTGCGGCAGGCCCAGAACAAGCTCGGTCCTGGTACAAAAGCCTTCATCATCTTCAGACTGCTGGCTCCAGTGATGAGTGTTACGTAAACTCTTGGGTTGAAAAGATGCCTAATCTCCCAGCAAATCTAAGAGAATCAATCTCACCTCAGAAACAAGTTTACTAAAATGTTATGATGCTTTTAGTATTGACATTAAACTGCAGCCAAATTTTACTGGGAGGTGCTCAGTAGTGACAAGGCTTTTTCTGCACTTGCATTATTTAAAGGTTAACAGTAGAAGGGCATATTACCTAAGATATAGGACAGCATATATATGTAAGGTTAATGATTCTTCAAATAGCAAGCCCTGAAAAGGACTGTGCAGGTGTAGCCTAAGGAACGACATAAACATCAACCAATTATTTTTACGTTTTTTTCTTTCTTAGTGTAAGCTTCTGCAGCTGGGTCCCATATGAATATGTCATGACAGATGACAGTGATATGAGCAGATGAACCCCAAGGCAACCCACTATCCTGTCAAGGAGAGGGCAAAGCTGGGCCCCCTAAATATGCATAAGCTGTGTCACTGACAGCAATTTGCTGTTGTGGTCAGGCACCTGGAGTCTATATTCTTTCCCAAGAAACAGGTTTTAAAGTATTTTTAGACATGAATACCATTAAATTTTGTCTTCAGTAAGAATCGCTGACAAAGGAGAGCCCAATATTCCACAACCTGGTGAAATTTCACTTTTTTTTTTTTTTTTTAATCTGGCATTTAAAATGATGCTTAACTAAGTTCTGCCAGCCTTCTTACCTGTCCCATACAGGCTAAGATCTATAGCAACATTAAGTTGTCAAAAGAGAAGCAAAAAGGTTACCCAAATGATTTGTCATAAATATTTACATTACTGTAATTTGGCTCACACCTGTGTTCTGTCTGGCTCTGTCCATGTGGTTCAAAACACTGAAGATGGAGGCAAATATATAGTTTCTTCCTTTAAGGTGAGGCCAGGCACATTTTTAGCATCAGTATGGTACAAAAAGAGTGGCTAATCCATCACCTCCATTAGGAGCTGTATAAACAAACCAGCCACGCTGTGATGCTGATAGCGTATAGCCTATTGCCTGAAAGCTTGGATCAGTTCCTCTTCTGGCTTGCACCACAAAAAAGGCAGGGTAATTGCAGTGCCTATGACAGTGCAAAGCAAGGGGCGAATCTCGCTCCTGGTGCCTCTGTAATCAGGGGAATTCAGAGCCCGGTTTAAATATTATATCCTTCCTTTTCCACATCCAATTTTCAGTCGTATTCTCTCTTTGAAATACCTTCTCTGCTCTCAAGCAGTGACCAAACACTTTCTCTTGCATTTTGAAGGGATGTCAGTGATTTCTTATGGCAGGGATTCATATAGGGGAAGCTGGTGTGCATACTAGCTAAAATAAGCTGTGCTAAATCAAATAAAAGGGAGGATGTCAGTATTGAGGCCATAGTTAAAGCTGGTTTGGAATTTGCAGCCAAACCAGGAATCAAATGCCTCCATATCAAACTTTCATGATTTAATTTAATCTCCAGATTTTAGAGACTAGCTCTTGCATAAATCAGAGAGGTTAACACATCGTTTTCCGGCATATCTACTCATTTCTAAATGATGCTCATTTTCTTTCACGTTTCTTTCTAAGTAATTGTAAATACCAGTCTTTACAGATGGAAGATCTGATGGCACCTCAAGGTTTCTGTTGCTTTGTCCCTCGGAAATTTCGGGCACCGCAAATCATTCCTCCTGCTCTGGGTGGCAGATCCGAGTTATGCTGAGTTTATCCAACAGGACTAGCTGGGTTTGCTAGCAATGTGGGTTTAGAAGCCTTCCACCTCTTGCATTGCTTACCTGAAAGCAGGAATTATGAAGGTGGATTTTCAAGGTAACAGGGGAGTGACATGAGTGGGATATGCATGTGTGTGTGCACACACGATGTGACGAGCAAGCGGCTGAGCACTGGATGTGTGTAAGCGGTTAAGCCCTGTTAAGCCCCGAGTGCTCCGGTCTGTCTCTGCAGTAGAGGAGGAAAGGACTAAGCCTGGCCCCGGGGCCCTGAGGTACTGCACCAGGTCAGCAGCACTCGAGCATCTCTCCTTGCAGATGTCTCGTCCATGTCACCTTCCACCCTTCTGCGCTCAGCTGGTGCCAAGGGAGCTGCATCTCTGTGCTGGTGCACACCAGCCCTGACCGCACCATAAAGCTGAGGTGAGAGTGAGGGGCTCCCTCTGAGGGCTGCCCCTGTGAGGGTACAAGCTCCTGGGGTTTTACCCTCTGGAAACCCAACCCTGTTTCTGCTCCCTTGGTCTCTCTTCCCAGCATACTGGTGAGCTGCACCACAGTCGGCTCGGCTGGTAGGGGCAGAGAGGATGTAGCACAGCTGCATCGGTGGGGTTGTGTGGGGCAGCACAGAAGAGAAGGGAGAGCTTAAATGAGAGATGTTCAGGGGGGAGGGGCTGCCCAGGCTTTGTCAGCAATGCAGTTCCTCTGTTTCTCCCTCCTCAGGTCCAGACTGACTACAGAGCCAGTTTTCTCCCATCTCTCTTGGAGCTTGTTAGTCCTGAAGACCCTCACAGCACATTATAGACAAGCCCCCACATACATTTCAGGATCTTCACCACCTTTCCTCATACTGCCTCTCCTTACTATCCCATACATATCCCCTTTCTCCTTCCCTGCTCCCTTGCCACCTTTATTTTTTTTCTCGCTGCCCATATATATCAACTCATACAGCTATCTCCAGTGATTCTTTACAAAAGAGCAGTGAAAGAGCTGACCAAAGAGTCAGAAAAGAGAAGAAAAGTGTTAGTCGGGGCTCTAGGAACAACAGAATACAGAATTAATCCAGGACATGGTCTGCAAAAGGAGACAGGGAAGGGGAGTCAAGTGAAGAGGTCATACAGAAAGTGAGGTGATATGTGAAGATTTAGGGCTTTGCAAGACACTACTGGAGGAACAGAGACGAAAATACATGAGCTACCCATGCCATCTGTCAATGTTTGCACAGAAATCCCACCAAACCAAAAATATTGTTAAAAATCCGTTAAAGTTGCTCATGGCACATCCCACCAACAAAAACATTAGAAAGCCATGAAGTCCCTAGCCAAGCCTTCCCTTGGGTTTTGAAGCCCTTAACCGCAGTTTCACCTTCGGCACATCACCCCACCGGCTTCTAGAACCCGCAGGCTTCCTCCCTCCCTTCCCACTCGAAACCTTTAACCTGAACCCTGCGAGCAAAACCTCCCCTGCCAAGAAAACAAAACGCATCACCGTACTTCCTCGGTTGAACCGCCTGACGCGCACACCAGCACAGAGAGCAGGTGAGAACTCCTCAAAACCGTGAACTCTCCTACAATCGATTCCCACTTACAAGCAAACAAATGACTTGCATCATCCACGATACTCTTAACGATAGCACCCTTCCACTAGCTGCTAAAATCATACGGCCTGAACCCCAGCTGCTTCACGGGACACCGCCGATCCAAACAACGGCTCCTCTTGCAAACCGCGCTGCACGGCTTGAGCTTGGGGTTACGCAGCTTGTGTGGGGACGGAGGGAGGAGGCGTGTGGGTTGTGGGTGGTGGATGTGGCTGACGTAATGTGGAGAAGGTGAAATCATGCTCACAGATTGCGAGAGCTGGCTGAGGACTACACTGGCAATGTCATTGATTATTTATCCAGCTCTGGCAGTGCCTGGTATAGGTGAGACTATTTTTTTCTCTTTTCAGTAAATTTTGAGATAAGACCAGAGTAGCAGTAAGGAGTGACCACAGAAACATAACAAAACAACATTTTGTTGTCATTCTTTCCAAACTGTTGTTTTGTTGACACCTTAAGATCACAACTATTGGCTTCACTAAGTTTTTCCCCCTCCCACTTCTCTCCCCATGTTGGTGCGAATAGATAAAAGTGCTTTTTTTGCCATTGCGCTGTGCAGTAGGTAGGACACGGCCATAGCACCTCATGAAGGTCCGGGCTGCTGCAGGATTGGGTAGGAGGAGCAGATGGCCTGAGAGAGTGCAGTTGTTGGTTAAACAACAGAAATCAACTGTACTTAGCAAAGGTTGCAAAGTAAATTGTTCTGAAACAGGTAAAGTCATCGTGCAGAAGCAGTAGGAAATATCTTAAAGCGCATCCACTGCTCACAGTTTTCACCGCCCTGCAATACTACTGCACCTAGCCTTCACGTCTTAGCGCTTTTATCCGTTTATGGTGAACCAAAATTAAGCTAGGATTATTTTTTTCAGTAGCTGCTGATTATGAGAGCACCCACTTGTGCATACAGGGTGTAGCCAAGTGCCCCAAAAATGAAGGCTTTCATAATCAGTGGCTGTTTCTGAAAGCATAAGACACGTATCCAGTGCACCAAACTCTTTCTTTGGAGTACTTACAACACGAGGAGGGAGCAAGAGCACCATTTTTCTCCTGATGTCAGTATCTGTAATGAGCATTGCTATCCCAGTGGTACCACAGTTCACGATGTGCATGACCCCTGATGACTAGGAGCCAGTTGGTGCGATACAGGAATGAGCAATACCCATCTTACACCCACTGGGAGCTGCCCCATCGCCTCACCTTGCTCTGCAATGCCCAGCCTTGCTGCACCTCCACCTTCCCCAAACTCCCCACATTGTGATCCCACTCTTCCTCGGAGCTGCAGGATACCTTTCCCACCCGAGTAGCAGGGAGCTGCAGGAGCTCTGCATCCTCCATACAATTCTTCCTTCCCCAGTGGCATGCAAAGCAGAAGGGATCCCCAAGAGACTCAGTGTCTGTGGCTCCCAGGAAGAGAATGAGTAAAAGAAGGGGGGGAGGTTGTCGGGGTAAGTAGTCCTATAACATAAATACATCCTCTTTGACCCGTAGCCTTCTCTGACTGGGGAGATCGTGGTCCTCTTCGCACTACTATAAAATAAACAAATTATACGATACATCACTATTTAGTAGGGTAGAGCCTTAAATCATTGGCAACAACTAGAGAGGTAAGGAGCAGAGAAGGAGCAAAAGCCCCTGCTTGAAATCCAGCAGCCCCACTCTTTGCAGGGCAGGCTGGCCAGGCGCTCTCCTCCGGCAGCCAGATCAATGCTTCCAGCCAGATGACACCACGTTCAGAGGAACAGTTCCCAGCAAATCACAGGACTCGGGGAGAATCTCTTTGCTCATCAAATACTTGGCTTTTTCTGCCACGGTCTCCCAAAAAGATACCAGTTGTGATTATACTGGCTATCCAGTTCAGCTTAGCTCATTTAACAGAAACCGGAAGTTTAAAAAAAAAAGTTTAAGGTAATCCTGTACACGAACTTAGTAGTGCACAGGATAGAAATTACCCTGCGTAAGAGCCCATTTGATAGCCTCCAAGAGCCAACGTGAATCTTTCTAGTGCCCAGGACGCTGATTTCTGCAGATTGCAGGAAACTTCGGATCAAGCCAAGAAATCTCGCAGCTGCCATATGTTGCTTACAAGGTGTCAAGTACTGTGAGGACACCGCTGGTGTTACCGAGGCTGAGCCCCTGTGCATGGCACGGGAAGGCTCCACTGTTTTGGGGTCAGTGTTTGACCAGGCCTCCCAATTGCATCGGTGGCCAGACATGACGGTGACAGAGAAGTAGACCGCACGAGAGCATTTGAACCAGGCGACTCACTTGTTTGCTGGTGCAGGGAACATCGACAGATGAAGTAAAATAAAACAATAGCATCGTATAACATAAAGCTACATAACACAAAATAAAATAATAAAATGAAATCGCTTGCGTGCTGGGGGTTTTCCCATCCGGCAAGAAAACATTTTTCCAACAGGAGGAGCTCTTTGCTTTGGTGAGACGATGTCAAAGGAGTGGCCACAGTTTTACTCCAAACCCCCTCCTCCTCTTTCCCCTCCCGCCCCCGTTTTATACGAGAGCGGCAGCTTAATTGATTTGATAACAAAATAAACAGCAGCCGAGGGCTGCCCGCGGGAGACGGCAGAGCAAGGTGATGGATGCCCGTCGTGCAGCCCATCGCGACTTTCCCACCCGCAACACTCCGGCCCCAGGGGGAACGGGAGGGAGGGTGAGGTGGGGGGGAGGCGAGATGTGAAATACCCCTGTGCATCCCGGTACCCCGCTTCCAAGTTGCTCCTGGCTCCGCACGACCTCGCAGCATTCCCGAGAGGGCTGCAAAGCCGTGCGGAGCCGATAGCAAGGGTTTCCCTGCCCTTCCCCCGGAGGAGGAGCGGGGGAATGCTGCACATCTTGAGGGGTGGGGGGGTCGGGGGTCGAGGGGGTGTCCCCTCCCTGAGTTTGCAGGGTACCTCTTGCTTTCAGGGCGGTCGCTGCCGTCGCCTTAAACGTCCTAGAGGATTCCAAACTCACCCGCGGGCCCCCCGCTAAACCGCAAATCCTCTAAATACGGGCGCCTTGGGGCTCGCAGCCGGCCTCGCATCCCCCACCCGTGCAACAACACCCCCGCCCGTCGCCGCCCCAAGCGATAGCAGCTAACTTTGTAGCACAAATTAAACCGCTCGTCATTAAGGCGCTTCGGTGTATTTCTGGGAACTAACTCGCCGAGTGGATTAGGGAAGGAGCCCGTTTAAAGGTTGCCGCGGAGGGAAACCGCCGTGGGGGCTAAGCCTGTCCGCGGGGCATGCTGTGAGGGGGAAAAAGTGGATCCCGAGCAGCCGCAGCAGCAGCAGGAAAAAATGCCGAAATAACCGGGCTAAGTGGCCCTCGCCGAAACCCGTCCCCTCCCGCGGGGACTGGCCGCGACCCACGCCTTCCGCGGGCACCGCGGGCTGCGCTCGCCCTCCCGGGACGGTGCCCACGATCGCCCTCGGGAGCCCGTCCCTGCCGCAGGAGGGTTACACCGCATTTCCCGTCCCCGTCCCCCTCCCCCCTCTTCCCCCCACGCCATCCGGTGTCCCTTGGGCAACCGCAGCGCCACTGGGAGCCCGGTGACCTTGGCCGGGGGCTGGCGGGATCCCCCGCGGCTGCCCACGCGTGTGCGCGCCGTCAGGCGTGGCGGTGGGGTGGGGAGGCAGAGGGCAGGGCGGCGGGCAAGGCATCGATTTGCGCTCGCCTGCAGGGATTAGCGCAGCCACGAGCAGCAGCAGCGTGGAGTTTCCAGCGCCTTGTCCGCAGTTTCAGCTTGTTTTTCTTCCTAATTATTTTTTAAAGACTCGATGACTTCTCTGTGTGGTTTTTGTTGGGTTTGGTTTTTTGTTTTGTTTGTTGGTTGGAATTTTTTTCTGGTTTTGTCTGCTCTGCGCTGCAATGGGGATTTTGAGCCGTAGAACCCGAAACCAGGAACCGTGACTAATTTAAGGGTGTACTTCTTCAGCGCATTCATTTTAAGACAGTAAAACTTAAAGGATGGGGGGCGGGGGTGTGTGCGTGTATGTGCTATGAATCGGGGAGAGGTGGGAGCAGACAGCTAGGGCCCTGCGTGAAGTTTAATACACCCTGAGACACTGAGTTCAGTCTGGTCAGTGTGTGGGGCTTTGCGGGGGACACACGACACACTCAGCAAATAACGAGCAGATTGCCGTATGATTTAGAGCGATGATGAGGTTTATCATTTGAACGCTGATGAATTCAGGGAACATGAGAGCTGCAATTGACATTCCTAAAAACAATTAAATCGGTGGGGAGTACTGCCGGAAAATCGATACGGCCCAATGTAATACGGTTTGACTATAAACAGATTCCTCCTGTAGTAATAAACCACGAAGTGAGTGTGAAGTACCGCGATTCCCTGGCTGAAAAGAGGCCTTTTCCTTTCAGCGCCCCAAAACACATCCCCCCCCCCCCCCCCCCCGCCCTCGGCAGCGCTCCCGGGCTCCCGCGGCGTGTCCTGGTGAGCCGGGGCGACGGGACCAAATACCCTTGTGAAATTCTCCAGCAGTAAACGTTCATAACCTCGAGGGGAGGTCGGGGGAGGTATTTAAATAGCTTCCCGAATAAGTAGCGAGCGTCTTTGGTCTAGGACGAAAATAAACCGGGAGTTAAGCTTTAAATATCCAGGCTTGATTTAAGAGCAAGATGCACTCGACTGAGTGCGCTCTCGGGGTGGCCCCCGAACGGGGGGAGGGGAGGGGGAGAGAGGGAAGGGGAAATGTGAAGGGATGGAAAGGGGAAAGGAAGAGAAAGGGAAGAGGAAGGACGCCCGCGGCCCCGGGCCCCGCTCGGGCCCCGCCGTCACCGCTGCTCGCCGCTGAGCGCGGCGGGGACGTTTCCTGCGCCCGGAGGCGGCGGCCCGGTTGGGGGGGGGAGGGGACCCCCTCGCCGCCGCGGCTCCGCACCGAGCCCCGGTCCCCAACAGGGGGCGAGGGAAGCCCGGCTCCGCCGCCGCGCCGGGAGCCCCCGCGGGAGCGGGGTCGGGGAGGGGCCCCGGGGGGAGCCCGCGTACCCGGGGCCCTCCCGCGGCGCTGGCGGCTCCCGCCGGGGAGAGGCCCTTCCCTTCCCCGGCGGCTGCGGGGAGGGAAAGGGGAAACCGGCAAACCCCGGGGGCGTTTGCGGAGCTGGCTTTTATTTCGGCTTTGGCTGGCGAGCGGAGCGCTGCGCCCGGGGCCGCCGAGCCCCGCTGTGCCCGCGGCTTGGCAAGGGCAGGCAGGGCCGGCTGCCAGCGCCGCGCCGCCCGCCCAGGGCTGCGATCGTGCGGTTTGCAAAGCAGCGGCTGCACGCCGGGGGCCCTCGCCTGCGGCCGGGAGCCCGGGCGACGGCCAACCCCTCTCCTCGCCACCCCCCCCCCCCCACCGGACGGCTGGCAAGGCCCGGGGGCCACCGCCGTGCGCCGGGCGGGGGCGGGAAGCGCCCGCTTCCCGCGGAGCTGCCGCTCTCCGCCGGCTGGGAGGGAAACAGGATCCCGCTGCCGTGCGCTGCACGGGAGCCTGTTCCTGGCAGCCGCCGGCTTCCCGGTGCCTTCACGGAAGAGGATACAAGTTGAATATTGTTTGCACGGCCGGGACAAAATATCCAGGGCTGGCGGAGGGGGAGCGGGGTGGGGGGCGGAGGGGGAGATTGTGTTCGTCCGCCCGTGATGAATAATCCGGGCCGGCCTCCCGGCTGTGGCGGCCAAATCGCTCTCAGATCTGCCAAGAGATCAGCCTAGCGCTACCTCTGCCCGCGCCTCGGGCGCTGTTGGCCTTTCCCCGGCTGGCCCTGGCAGCGGGCACACCGCAGCCGCCGAGCGCACGGCACGGCGCGGCCTCCGCCGGGGCCACCCGCCCGGGGGCCGCAGCATCAGCCTGGCACGGCGGGGACGGGGACGGCTGGATAAAGCGTGGCAGCCACGGAGGAGCGGGGCGGGGGTGTCGCCGGTGCGAAGATGCCCGGCGGCAGGTGGAGCCCCCACCACTGCCCCGCGGTGCCCCCTTGCCCCGGGATACGCGGCGCCGGGGGGGGACGGGGGGACGGGGACTGACCCTTCCTCCCCCCGGCCGCCCGGCCGTCTGGTGGGAACAAACACAAGCTGTTCGGGACGGGGGCCGCGCAGCTGGCCCGGCGGTGGCGGCGGAGCGCTGCCAACGGGGCCGCAGGCAAGGTCCTCGGGTTTCCCGCAAGCGCACACGCGAGGCCGGCCGGGCACGGCACGGCCCCCGCGGGGCCGCCCGCCGCCTCGGGTACGAGCGGTGGAGGCTGCGTGTGTGTGTGTGGTGTGTGTGGTGCGTGTGTGGGCGTGTGCGGGTGGCGACGTGCCCGGGGGAGCAGCCGGGGACGGCGTGCGGCTCCCTGCGTGGAAGTCTGCGGCGGCGAGTGCCTGCGAGACGATGCCTGTGGGGGGACCGGGAGCGTGCTGCGAGGGAAGCGGCGCTCGTGTGCCTGCGTGGGAAACCCTGAGAGGGTGCGGTGGCGTGTGCGTGGTCAGCGGGAGTACGTGTGGCTACGTGGCAGAGCCCGGGCGTGAGAGAGGGAACGCGTGGCTGTGGGTGCGAGCTCTTCGGCGTGTGTCCCGAGTGGGTGTGAGCCGGCGTGCTTCCCCGAGGGAGGCAGTGCCCGTGAGAGAGAGGCAGCGAATGTGCGTGGGAATCGGTTGTGCGTGTGACACGGCGCTCGCGAGAAGGGACCGTGTGTGCCACACGGAGCGTGTGCGTGACACGGTGCGCGAGAGGCGGCGTGCCGGTGTGACTCAGCCTGCGTGCTTGTGAGTGCACGCGTGGGCGAGAGCTGCCGAGTGGCGCGGGGGGCTGGTGCGCCGCGGGGCCGAGGACGCCGGGCAGAAACTCTGCCCCGCTGCCGTACCGGCGTCCTGCTCGGCCAGGGCGGCCCCCGCTCCCGGGACCGCCTGCGGAGGCCGTTTCCCGCCGGCGGCCCCGTCCCTTCACCGGACAGAGCCCCCCCCCCGGGCCCCTCCGCCTCCGCGCACTGCAGCGCGGCCGGCGCCCGCCGGGGGAGGGAGCTCCCGGGGCAAGAGCTGGTCGGGCAGCGGGCCATGGAGGAGGGACCCCACGCCCTTCCCCTCCCGCGCAGCGCCGAGGGCCGCTCTGCCCGTCCCCACCTTGTTTATGTGCGGCAGGAACTGGGATTTTCCATCTGCCGGCTCCGCTGGTCGTGACCTCCGCGCAGGGCTCGCAGGCACGGAGCGGAGGTCGGGCTGCAGGGGCAGCGAGAGCTGCCGCCGTCTCCCCGGCGGAGGAGGCGGGCTGCCTCCCGCACAGGCTGCCGGTGTGGAAAGGGGACGATGGCAACGGTGGGGGGAAGGGATGGAGCTGGCGGTGGGAGGCCCTGGAGACCTGCCCTTCCCGGGGAACCCTGCCAGTGTTGTCCTGCCTCTGCACGTCCAACTACTTCGGCACAAGCTTGCTCTTTCCCTGCCCCGGCCCGATCCCTCCTGCCGGGGACAGCATAGGCCCTTAAAGGGGTTTCGGCTAAAGGGGTTTAGGGGTGGGTGGGGGGATCCCCAGCTTCCCTGTTCCACAGAGAGTAGGTGACTCCGCTGCGGCTGTCGGAGCACTGCCGGGAAAGGCTCTCAGCTCGGCGCGGGGGGCGGCTGCTGCTCCGCTGGATCCCAGAAACACGGGCTTCTCCATGGGAAAGACGTTGGAGCCGGCGCAGGCGCCGGTTCCCGCTTGCGGCTGTGTGACCCTCGCTCGAAGAGGGTGGCGGGAGCGGGGAGGACACGACACGGACACGGGTCCTGCTTGCCCTGGGAGGGAGGGGGGGCCGCCGGTGGGAGGCGGATGCGAGATGCGGCCGTGCTCCCCCCCGAGAGCCACGTCCCCGCCGCAGCACGCGGGAGCGCCAAGGAGCCGGGCAGCCCCGGCGGCCTCCGCATCTCGGATCCGCCCGTCCTCGCCCGCTCCCGGACACGGGAGAGCCCCTGCGAGGAGTCCCTCGGGAGGCGGCCCGGTCGGGAAAGAGGTGCCGGCGGGCTTCGCGTGGAGGCGGCACGGAAACAGCGCTGCGAGGGAGCAATGGCTCTCCTCCCCCTGCGCTATAAAGCGCGACTGGCTCTGTCTGAGCAGCCAGCGCTGATAAGAGCTGATTTACAGGTAGGGGTGAAACGTGCTCGGAAAACCTCGTGACACTTTCCTCCGGTGGATTCAAATAATATATAAAGACCGTGAGGTGGCGATCTCCCGGGTAGCTCCTAGGATGCGTGGCGTTGTTGTTAACACATGTTTCAATTTTGGATTGAGACTGTCAATTACCCGCTGAGCTGCGAGTCGTAGCCTCAGGCGGGCTGGGGAGAGGGGACGGGTGTATTTATTAACCTCTCAAGCCTGGCAGAGCAGCGCTTACAGCCTCTCACTCGGGCTTTTTCACACCTTCCCTCCTTCTCCCCCCCCCCCCCCCCCAAACCCCAGCCGGTGCCACCCGGGCTACTGCGGCGCCTCCCGCTGCCTCTGGCAGCCGTACTTTGCCTCCTCTGGCCTCTGCGGAGGAGGCTTCCAGTCCTCACGCCAGCAGAGCACGGCCGTGAGCCCCGCAGCTGCCGGGGGAAGACGGCTCGCCCCGGCCGATCCAGGAGCGGTTCTCTTGGCTAAAACAGCCCCGGACGGAGCGCGGAAATGTACGGGCAGCGCTTTCCTGCTTCCCAAACGCGCTCTCGGTCGGAAAAACAGGCCAGCTCTGCTTGGCATAGCCGATTTGGTTTAATCCCGCCCTCGCCCCCCAAGCGGAAGAGACCCCCGTGTCTCCCGGAGCAGAAGCAAACAGCTCCGAAAGCCCGCTCCAGAGGCAGAAGCGGAAGGGCTGACAATTAACATTTCATCTGGCAGCGGAGATCTGCAGGCAGATCGCTCGGGAAGCGCATCGCCCCCCTCCCGCGGCATGCCCCGCCGCATCGCACGGCGGCTGCTAAGCACTCAGCGCCCTTTTCCGAGGGGGGGGGGGGGGGTTCTTTGTGGAGCAGCCCGCCGGCTGCCCCCGACCCTGCCTCGCACCGCCCCGGGGACGCTCCGCCAGAGCAGCCCGGGGAGGCCCCCAGCATCGCGGTTTGCCCTATTTGCGCCTCAGCCACCTTCGCTCGCTACACGCGGCACCTCTACCGCTTGCTTTCCCTTTCCTTTTCCCTCCCCCCCCCCGCCTCCCCGCCCCGAGCTCCCAAACTTCGCCGGCCAGGCCGGGCCGGGCCGGGCCGAGCCCAGGGCCCCCCGCACGCCTCTCCGTGCTGGGAGCTGCGAGTGTGCCTCTCCGCACCAAGCCTCCGTGACGAGAAAGGCATCGTAGGCAGCCTATAAATAATTTCCATTATGTTCAGCTGACAGCGCGAGGCGATTAATTTTAATAGCTGTATATTTGCCTGTTTCTCCTAATGCTCTGTAATGAGATGAGAAGCCATCCAACCCCAGATGGCTCCAGCCGCCTCGTTATTTATTTATTTTGTGTGTGTGTGTGTGTGCAAAAGAGGGGAGAAGGGGAGGGGGGGCAGCGGTTCCTGCGGGGCCGGCAGCACCCCCCCTTCCCGAGCTGCCCGCGTCCCCGCCGCCCCCGGTGCTGCTCGCGGGCCGTGGGAGCCATCATGACACTGCACATTCAGCCGCCGGGGACCGGCCGCTCGTCCGCACCTCCGCGGCCGCGGGGCCGGGGGAGCCGGGGCCGGGGGCCGCCACCGGCCGGGTATTTCGGGGATATTTATTTGTTCTCTCCGGTCGCGCCAAGCGTGACTGCGGGAGCGCCGGGGGCCGATCGGCGCGGGAGTAAATGCAGCGGATCGATGTCGTTCGGGGTGAGGGGAGGGCGAAGGGGACCACGGATCAAAGCCCATCCCATTAACCTAAATTTCGGCTCTGCGTGGCCCTGCGGTCTGGGGGCCGGCGGGAGGGGAGCGCTTTGTGGGAGCCGGGAAAGCAAACACGCCGCCCGCCGCCGGCACCAGCCAGCGACGTGGTGGTGTGTGTGGCGGTGTGACAAAGCCTCGCCGCGCTGAGCAAGCTGTCCCTCAGCCCGGGCGGCGGGCGGGGGAAGGGGAGGATGAAGGGAGATTTCGAAATGTAGGAAACGGCGGAGAGAGTCCTAGATTTGGGGATCGCAAAGGGGCGTGTGTGTGTGTGTGGTGGTGGGGGGGGTCATTCCCTGGTAGGACGAGGCTGCTTAACCAGGTGGAACAGCACAGAGGCGAGCACCTGTGTCTTTTTCTAAAAGGCGTGTACTGATAATTACGAGAGTTAATTGCATTGCTTTGAAGGTCATTTGAAGTTACAGGGCTGTGTTTTCTTTTCAGGCTAGCAGACAATGCCCGTGCGCTGTTTTAAATGTAAATCGGAGGGTATCCGCATAAACCTGTATTGTAGGATCGAGGCGTAATGGATTCACTCCGGCTGTGCCTGAGCTCGCCACAATACAGCTGAGCCGCCGAGCTAGGAGCGCGCCGGGGTTTCTCTGCGGAAACGCAGTTGCCGAAGAACATGAAAAGCATTAAATCGTGACGGGAAGGGGGCGGCAGCGCGGGGGGGGGATGCGTTTACGCTCAGGGGGGAAAGCTCAGGACCGGAGGATGCGTTGCGGCGGCGCAGCCACCCGTCGCTAGCAGCCGGGAAGTTTCTTTACACCGAAAGAGGCATGGGGCTGGCGTGTCACGCACCGAGGCACCAGCGGGGACGGCCCCGGCATCGCTCCTCCCGCGGGCGGGGGGGAGGTGGGCACCGTCCCTTATGTCCCGCTGCCCCCCACCTCGGGCATGGCCGTTCCCAAAGACTGCTTGCTCCCAAGGGCGGGGGAGGCCGGGGGAGAGGGGCCACTCCTCCGCCTGGCTCCCCCGGGGACCTTGTCCCCGCCACCCCCTCCCCGGGGAGGGGCGAGTCCCGGCCCGGCCCGATCTGGAGGAATGTGGCTCAAGGGGGACCGGCCGGCAGCTCGTCCCCGCTGCCGCTAAGCCGTCATTAATCGCACTGCCCGGGGCCCGGGCGTCCCGCCGAGCTGACCTGCCATGCGATTAGCCCGACGCCCGGGGGGGTATGGCTCTCCCAGCGGCGCTGCCAGCCAGCCCGGCCCCCGCTGCCCCCGCTCCGGCACCTGCAGGCGGCTCCGCCGGAGGCGACGACGTGCAGCACCGAGCCCGCAGAGAGCCGTTCTCCCCTCCCCCCCCCTCCCCCGCTAATAACAGGGCATCGCTCAGAAGACAGTCGCGCTGCACGGAACACACTCATTGATTTCCACCGCCGGGCTGCGGAGGGACGCGGGTCGCCCGGGGAGAGGACAGCCACGGGGAGCTGAGCCGTGCTCCCAGTCCCGCAACGGGGGGGGGAGGAACGCGGGGGGGGGCGGGGGGGGGGGCACACGAACCGAGGAGATACCCGACGGCATCCCAGACGGGAGGGTGTACTCTCCCGGGCGCACAGCACACGTCCCCGGGGTCGCCCGTGGGGAGGACACTCTTCTACCAGAAGACGTGCCGGTGACTCGGGGTCGCCTCCCGGGCGGGCAGCGGGTCGGAGGGGCCGGGGAGCGAGCGGCGGCAGCGAGAGAAGCGGCCAGGCGACCGCCGTGGTCTGTCCCTTCCCGCGACGCCGGGCCACCCTCGTTCAGATCGCGCCGTGTCACCTCCCTGATGGCAACCACCACCCGCCTCTCCAGAAAAGTCGTCAGCCCGGTACCGCCGCTTCCCCCGTTGTCCACGGCAACCGGCGTATCTGATTGAACCTCGTTGTAGGCAGTGACACCCGCGTAATGGATCATCCTGTCAGTGCTTTTTTATCACAGGCATTTATTTTGGTCACGGCTGGTGATAACTTTGGTGTTTATCCCTTGTGTCGTTACGGGCCCGACCGCGATCTCCCTTCCGTCCCCCCCCCCGTCCGCGGCGGGCGAGCCGCGGGGGGGCGGGAAAGGAGGGGGGAGGCCGCGGCTCCCTGCGCATCCCGCCCGCCCGGGGCGCCGCTGCCAGGGGCACCCCCGACCCCCCCTCCCCCGCCCCGGGCTCCCGCGGCCCCGGCTGGGGACAGATCGATCTGTTTGGTTTGGTTAAGCGCCCTCCCCCGCTCCTCCCGGCCTCCCCGGGGCCGGGTTATCTTGGGTCATGCGGAGCGGCGGGTGCGGTACGAGGCTCCGGCGGAGCCCTGCTGCAGGAGGGAGTCGGGGGAAGAAAGTGCCGTCCGCAGTTCTCCATCAATCCAGACACTTCAAAAGTAAATAAAGCAGGGCAGGGAAGGGCCTCCGGGGAGGGGAGAGAAGAGGCCTCTGACAGGCGATTGTCCAGGGCGGAGCCAGGGCTATTTCCAGCCCGGGAATAACAACACTTGGGCTGCGGTGGCTCCGACCCGCGTGTCCAGGAAAGACCGGATCGGGGTGTTTGTTTTGCTTTTAATTATTATTTTGACGGCGGGCTGGCGCAGCGCTGGCAAACAATGACCCCGAGCCGTCCGAGAGGGGCACCGGGTTGGCGGGGGGGGGGGGGGGGGGGATGGGGAAAGAGCCCAGCGCGGGGGGGGGTGGGGGGGGGCGGGCGCGGGGCCAGGTTTGCTGCCCCCGCCGGAGGTCGGGGCCCGGAGGAGCTCGCTGGGGCTGCAGGCGGCAGGCCGGGAGCCCCGCAGCCCCGCGGGGAGGCAGCGGGAGGCGGTCGGGGAGGGCTGGTGGAAAGTCGGGGCCGGGGCCCCCAGCGGGCGGGGGTGGAGGTGGCGGGGGAGGGGGGGGGGGGGCCTCCGCGCTTATCTGGGTCACTGGGGTTAGAGGGAGCAGCTGATAGGAACAGAGGAGCTTGAGCTCCCGCTGCTGCAGAGATAGAGCCGCGATACGGGCCAGGCAGGCACCGAGCTGGAGGA
The DNA here is from genome assembly GCF_964106895.1 of Numenius arquata. Taxonomy (NCBI): domain Eukaryota; kingdom Metazoa; phylum Chordata; class Aves; order Charadriiformes; family Scolopacidae; genus Numenius; species Numenius arquata. Next base: position 47,577,022 of record NC_133576.1, read on the forward strand.
AGGGCGGGAGGGAGGGAGGGAAAGAGGGAGGAGGAGGAGGCGGCGGCGGCAGCTCGTTCCGGCTCCCGAGCCGAGCCCAGGTGCGCTGTGGTTTCCCTGCGCTCAGCGCTGTGCTCGGCAGCCCCCCTCCCCTCGCTCCCCATCCCCCGTCGGCGTCCCCCCCCCTTTACGTCCCCCTCCAACATTTAACCCTTTCCCACCTCCACGGGGCTGGAGGCTGAGGCGTGCGCTGGCCCGGCCGCGTCCCCTGCGGTTCCCCACTCCCTCCGTGGCAGAGAACGATCGCGGTAGGGGAAAAACGGGTGGGGGGAGGGAGGGGGAGGCTGGCCTTGTGGTGCCGAGCACCGCCCTCGGGCAGCTCCCGGGACCCGGCTTTGTACACACACACACACACCCCCAGCTGCGCTGAGCCGAGCCAGCCCCGGGGCTAGCCGTCGCCGCTGCTAGCGCGGCCGGTCTCGGTTACAGTCAGCCACCCAGCAGGGTTTGCTGCTGCTGCTGCAGCCGCCGCCTTCCTCCTCCTCCCCAGTCCCCGCCGCCCTTTTCCTTCCTGCTCGGCCTGGGCTGCCCCGGAGCTTCCCCCGGCTCGGCGGCGGCGGCCAGTCCCCGCTCCCGGGTCGCTGCCGGCGGGGAGGCGGATGCGGAGCGGCCGGGAAGAGGAAGGGCTCTCCGAGCGCCCCCATCGCGCGCCCAGCCCTTTAATCAATTTCACCCTATTAATTATTAATTTTACGCCAGTCAAGCTTGCCCAGGAGGAGCGAGGAGGGGGGGGGAGGGGAGGCTGATGTCAGTCGGAGGCGGCGGCGGGGCCGTGTGCCAGGCTCCCCGCTCAGCCCCGGCCCAGCAACTTTCGGCTCCGCTGGCTCGGGCAGCTCCGAGAGCCGGGGGAGGCGGCGATTCCCATTCCGGTGGATGATGCTTCTCCCCCCGCCAACACACACACACACCCCCCCCGCACACACATCCACACACGCTCTCCCTCTCTCTTTTCCGCTCCCTCCCCTTCTCTCCCCGCCCGCCCCCCGTGTAGACACATCCATACAAGGGCCCATTGCATCGTAGCGATGATGGATCGTGCCTAGCGGGGGTGATTTGGTGTTGATCGCATATTATCACGGGCAGGTTGGACTGGTTGCTGATGGACGGCTTTCTAGCAAGCCGCTCCTTCCGACGCTCGGGGAAGCAGCTCGATCGAAAAAGCAGCTTGCTTTTAACTCCTTCTCTCACCAGCACGCGTAGGGCAAAGCTTAGCATCTGTCACAACAGCTCTCCGGGTAGTACTTTTCCTTCCTCCCACTCCATTTTCGCCTCGGCAGCCCCGCCGCCGGCTGGCTCTCTCCAGCACCGGGTGAGCACCGGGCAGGGCTGGGGGGCTGGCGGCGAGGGCCACCCCAGCTCTTCCGCGGGCGAGCTGCCTGCCGGCCAGCGCGGTGCGTCCGCGGAGGGAGATGCCCATGGGGGTCCCCACAGCCGCCCGAGGAAAGCCCCGAGCCCACCGCCCCGGCTTGCTGCCCGCCCGGGGAGGGCTGTTCTCGCTCCATCGCCTCCTCTTCGCCCTTTTTTTTTTTTTTTTTTTTAAATGTAAGTGCATGCAGATACAAAGGCAGTTTCGTAATGCCTCCCGTCTGCAAGAACCGGGGACCTTGGCCAACCTTTCGAAAAACTGATTGCAAGTGCCTGTTAACAGCCCGGACTGGCCGCACGGGGCACACCAAGGGAGGGTCATCATTTCACTGACAGACAGCGAGGTAGCCATGGATCCACGGCGAAAGGCCTGCTCGCAGCCTGCCTCCCCAGAAACGCTTCGTGCGAGCGCTTATTCTCTGGCGAGAGAGGAGGGCGGTGGAGGGGAGTCTTAACCCTTTCGCTCCGCGCCGCCAGCCACCTCCCAGCCGCCCTCCCGCCCGCTCCGAGCCGCACTGGCCAGCCTGGGGCTCGGGGCAGCTCCCGCCGTGGCCAGGAGCCACAGCTAGCCCTGGCCCGGGACAAACTGGCCCTTCCCCATGTGACTCTGCGCCATGGAGAGCCCCGATTTACATTTTTCTTTATTTTCCTTTTTATTTTTGTCTTTTTTGTTTTGTTTTGTTTTCAAACACAGGGCTCGAAAGAGATGGTGCAGGGATCTGCCTCCTTATCGCGCTCTTCGCTGCCGCTTTAACTCCTTCCTGCAGCCCCAGCACAGGTTCCTCGGGCCTGGGATTGTTTTCTGTTTGGAAACCAGAGAAGGGGGGAGGCTATCGGCAGGGAAGCAATAGCTCGCTCTCTCTAGAGAGCTGCTCTCCAACAGGCAGCGCCTTGAAATCTATTTAAAGAGAGGGAAGGGGGGGGGGAGAACAAAGGGGGAGGAGGAGGAGGGGGCCGAACCAGAGCCAGCGAGAGAGGGAGAAAGCGATGGATCAGCCGGTTTGCAGTGTACATCAAGCTATCACATCTGTATATGCTCCGATCGATGAAAAGGATGGATAATATTTGTCAGCTGCAGACCTTTTTCTTCTCACTTCCCAGGGAAAGGACGGGGGGGGGGGAGGAAGAGAGGTAATAGGGAGCTTCAAGGCCAGAGGCACTTCCTGATAACCGCCAAATAGAAAAAGAAAGGCTGGGGATTATTATTGTTATTAATTATTTTTATTATTCTACAGCAGCCAGAGGGACGATCAGGGGACCGTGCAGCCCTCTCTGCCCGCTTCTTCACGCTCCCAGTCCTTCTTTCCCCCCCCGCATTTTTTTTTTTTTTGTTGAAACTCAGCTGCTTCTTGCAGGGCTCCGAAGATTTAACCCTTTGCCCGCGGAGGCTTGAGGTGGGTGAGCACAAAAGCAGATCGCGAAAGCCTTGGACTGGAAAAAAAAACCAACCAAAAACACCCAACACGCGGCCCAGCGAGAAGTCAGTAAAACGCACCGTTACACACAGCGATGTGGTTTGGCTTTAGGAAAGACGAAGGGGAAAAAAAAAGCGAGAGAGAGACGTAGCCTCTCTCTCTCCACCGCCCCCCGGCTCTGCCAGCCCCTCGCCTGGTGCCTGCAGTTGCACTCTGAGTAAATAGTTCCCACACATGGTCCACATTTTGCACAGCAGCAGCGTGTTTCCTCTCGGTCTCTCGTTGCTGCTCTCCGAGCAAAGAAAAAAAAAAAAAAAAAGAGAAAAAAGAGAGAGGTTTAGAGGAAGTTAAAAATCAGGCAAGCTGAGAAAAGACTCTGTGTTACACACATCCTGAATGAAAGCGAAAGCCCAGCGTTTCGGCCCTCTGAGCGCCAAGCTCTCACCTCCTTAGTAATGTCACTACCATACATGTTGGACATATCACAGTAATTACTTACACCCGGCGAGACGGGCTCTCGGGCGCTCACAATAGCCGGGCTGGCCGCGGAGCCCGCCGGGGGGAGGCCGGCCGGCTGCCGGGCTGCAGCTGCCCGGGGGGGAGCGCCCCGGGGGAGCCAGGCTCCTTCCCCGCTGCCGAGGGATTCCTCGCCCCTGGAGACGGGGGTGCTCGGCAGCCAAGCCGTGTTTGCAGAAACGACGATATCCTAACCCGCTCCCCGCCCTCCCCTCCCCCGGCGTTTGCTTTCCCAGGGCACCCAGCATCCCCGGAGGGACGGCGGGACGGGGGGAGAGGGGATGCTGGTGTTCCGGCTGGGTTCCCCGGAGGGTCGCGTCCATCCCCTGCGCCTGAGCCCCCTGCCCCCCCGCCTCGGGCCTGCCAACAGCTGCCCGCCCCGTGCCTGGGGAGCTGGAAGCCAGGGTGCCGGAGTGGTGTGCGCCGCTGGGAAATCATTATCCGACGTCCTCCTTTTCTTTTCCATCCAGGCCTCGGCTCCGTCCCCGCCCGCCCCTGAGCCGGGATCAGCCAGATGATCCCCCGGCCGTCGGCTGAGTGGCAGCCGCTTCGTGGGTAGCGTTAGGGCTCGGCCACTCCGCGCTCCCGTGACCCCACCGCATCTCTCTCCCTCCATCGCGGCCCCTCCGGAGCCCGGTGCCCCATCAGCTCTCGCTGAGTGATATTTAAAAGAAGGGTTGCATTCTCCCCAATAGAAGCCCACTCGTTTCCTTGTTGCCAGGAACAAAGCGTACATTCAGAGGGGTGGCTGTTGACGGCTCCCTCTGTATAGCACTGGAAAGCGGGTGGCCTTTGGTTACTGGCAAGGAAAATTCTAATCAGGGTGCTTGTAAGCGGGGCTTTATAGAAGCTTAGTTACAAAAGGCTTACACCAGAGTAATGCAATAACTATAATAACAGCCAGGGAGCCCTAAAGAGGGTGGAATGTGCTTGTGTCTGGATGATTTTCCCCGCTAGCACAGAGAGGGACTGTTTACCGCGAGTGCCATTAAGTATCGCTGGAAACTCACCAACCGCAGACTTATTTCAATATACTTTATTGTTGTATCTGCTCTAAAAGCAGCTTGCTTGGGACGACTTTTAGATCGTCCTAGAGGAGAAGGGGAGAGAGGCGGCCCTCGGGTGCCGGAGGAGCAGAGGGACAGTGCCAAGGGTGAAGGAGCTGCGAGCCGGGGCCCGGCCGGGGCGGGCTGACCGGAACGCGTCCCGGCGGGCAACGCCGCCACCGCCGAACAAAGCGGCGAGGCGAAACGGCCCCCCCGCGCCCAGCGGCACAAAGCCGTCGGGCTCCCGCCCCCGGGGATGGGCAGCGACGTCGCCTCCGCCGCCCATAAAGCCGAGAGGACCCCGGGGCGGACCCGGGGGGGGGGGTGTCGAACAACGCCCTCCCGCCTCTCCGGCCGGCCCGAGGCGCCCCCGGGCAGCGGTGACCCGGTTGTTCCCGCTCAGCCCGGCTCCGGCTCGGCGCTGCTAATGGGATCATCCGCTGCCCTCCGCCGCCACCGCCGCCGCGTGTTGATTTTTCCAGCCCGCCGCCGCCGCCTCTCCGCCCGGCCCCGCTGCCCGCCGTCCCCCAGCCAGACCCAGCTACTGCTTGGCCGCCGGCGAGGGGCCCGCGGCTCCGGAGGGCAGGAAATGGCTTGGCAGGGGAGCCGGGGCGGTCACCCCGCCCCGCCGCCATCCCGGGGTACGGCGGCGGCCGGCGCGGGAGCGGGCTGCGGCCGGGAGCCGCCCCGGGAGACCGCGCTGGCCCGGGGCGGGACGCGTGAGGCGGGCACAGCTTCATCGTCACCCCCCATCACCACCCCCCCCCCCCACCCCTCGGCACCCCCGAGCAGACTTTGCAGCGCTTTATTTCAACGGAACAACGGAGCGCGGCGAGCAAACTGCTGCTCCGCGCAGGGCAAGAAAAATGGGTTTTTAATAGGCAAGGTCGGCGTGCTTGGCAGCCGGCCACCGCGGCCGGGGAAATAAACAAACAGAGGAGCTGCGACTCCAGGTCGGAGCAGAAGTTGCGCTCCCGGCGAAAGGAGCCCGCGGCACGGTCCGCGGGGCGAGCATGCAGCCGCGCAGGGAGCCGCGGTGGCGAGCATCTCCGGACCCCCTCAATCCTTCCTGCCCGGCCCCCCCGCACACACACCTCGCCCCGCTCCGCGCCTGCGGGGGCGGTGCGCCGGCTTCCCGCGGCCCCCGGGACAGGAGCGGGCCGGGGGTAAGCCACCGCCCTGCGTGGCAGGGCGCGGTGTCGTCGGGCTGGCAGCGGGCGGAGGGCAGAACGGCTGCCCTTGTTTATCGCTCTCCGGCGCTGCTGCACGCCTAACCGCTGCCGTGCGCCACGGCCGGCCCCGGGGAGGAGAGGGAGGGAGAGATGGAGGGAGGGGGAAGCGGAGCCGCCCGATCGCGAAGCGGCGGGACGGCGTCCGCCCAGAGGGTTTCCAGCGTTGCCCGCGGGGCTCCCGCTCCGCCGCCGGGTCGGCAGGGCTCGGCGGTGCCGGCCCCGCCGGCCGCACCGCGGGGGCGCCGCGCTCCCGCTCTCGCCGCGCGTTCCGGGCTCGGTGCCCGAGCACTCCCGGCTGCTGCCGCGCATCAGCCTCCCCGCCGCCGCCTCGCTCACTCCCGGCTCTGCAGGCGGCAGGGCAGCGCGGATTCCGAGGTCTCCCCAGCGTCACCGGCCGCCCACTTGCGGCCTTGCATCCTCGGGGAGAGGGCCAAACTCTGGAGGGGTCCGTTCCCCACTCGTCAGCCCCCCAGGTCCCTTCCCGAGCCTCTTTGCAACGCCGTTCCCTTCAGGCCCACGCAGGGAGAGAAGCGGCCACCACCTGAGCGGGGGCTGTGCAGCCCCTCTGCCCGGGGAGGGCTCAGACGGCACAGCACCCCCACCACCGCCCCCCCGCGAAACCGGGTCGGATAAGCCCCGCCGCGCCCGGGGGGGAGGACCGGGACACTGGCCCGGCGTGCCCTCAGGAGAGGAGGGCGATGGGAGCCGGGGCAGGAGAGCCGAGAGCGAAGTCCGAGCCTGGGGAAGCTGGACGAGAGCTCGGGGAGAAGGCCGGTAACCCCCGCCCCAGCGGTCACAGCCCTTTCCCGTCGCAGCGAGGGCAGGGGAGCGCCTTTCGCCGCTGTCCTCGGCTCCCACCGGAGCACGACCCGGGCTGGGGCCCCGGTACGCCGGGAGGAGGCGCGGGGGCGAGCCGCGCACCCCAAGTTCCCACGGAGCCGCGGCCTGGGCTCCCAGCGCTGCTCCATCGTCACCATCATCTCCCGGCCACACCGCGGCAGAGGACAGAGCCCCCCACCCCGGTCCCGTGTCTCTCCCCCCCTCCCCCCCCCCCAAGGCCGTTCCCCCCAGCGCAGGGCTCGCAGCTGGGAGCAGAGACAAAGCGGGGGCTGCGACCGGGACGGGCGCCGGGCAGGGCGGCGGCGGCTGTCAGCGGCGCTCCCGCTCCTCGGCCGCCCGGGCAGCTGCCAGCTTTTTTGGCAGATCGCTCTGCAGACGTCTCCCAAGGACTCCTGCAAGGGCTGAGAGGGGTCACGGGGAATAGCTGGGTAGTGCTAACGGGGACGAGCCAGGGAGAGCGGGGACCGGCCCGGGTGGAGGAAAGGGAGAGGTGTAAAGAGCAGGGGGAGGGATGGAGGGGTGGGATGGAGGGAAGGGGGTAGGACGACAGGCAAAGCCAACCAGCCTGCAAAATGCTGAGTTGGCAGCGTGCCGAGTAGCTGGGGCGCACTGCAGTCCCGAGAGCCAGGGAAGGGGCGATGGAGAGGGGCAAAGGCTGTCTCGTGCGTGGTCCCGGCGTGACCTATCGCTTAGAAAATCTGGCTTCCTCTTCTAGCGCCAGGGTGTACCTGCAGGGTAGTCTCTGCTTTTCTGTCTCCCGTCCCATTATTCCAGTACAGTCTAATCCTTGTGTTGTGACCTACAGCAGCGCTCTGATTTATTTTTAATGCGTTCCGATTCCTGTTCCGTTGTCAAGAGATGCATTGAGATTCATTTTCCATCCCCTGCTTTTCAGACTTCTGTTCTGCTGGAGGGACCCGCCAATAGAGTTTAATTCGATTTGATATGATTTAATGAACACCTTTATCTTTTGTTTTTACCAGGAGGATAAAGAATACAACCGCATTCAGCTTTTGCTAAATCAGACACGTTTCCCACCGAAATTCTATCTGGTGACACACACTCACTGTAACATTTCATTAACAACCCCCTTGATATATTGATTTTTAATATTTGTATTAAATGTTGTGTAAAATTGAACTCAGGCGTTAGAAGAGATTGTGCAAGTCACAAGACATGACTCCTACTTAATTGTTATTTTTTTCGGTCCTGGAACAACAGTTGGAAAGAGGCCAGCAGGAGAGAGGAAGGGGGGGATAAAAAATAAATTCACCACGGGGGGAATAAAGGGCAGTGCCTGGGAAAGCACGGGGTAGATGGGGAGAAAGCGCAGCCCCTCGGGAGCACGGGCCGCCCCTCCCTTCCCCGTGCCCCCCAGCTCCGCCGATCCCACCGGGGCCACCGCCGCCCGCCCCAGTGCCCCAGGCCGCCTGGCTCCCCGCTCCTTCCCCTGCTCTCCCGGTTCGCTCGCTCCGCGTCGCCTCCCTCCCGCTCCATATGGTTTCTCCCCTCCTCCTCCTCCTCTTCTCCCCCCTCCATGTTGTCTCCGTAACTCTCCTCGCTCCATATTACGCCTCCGGCCCCCGGGGGAGCGTTTCCCCGCCGTGGCGTGGAGGGGCCCCGCAGAGCGGCCCGGCCCGGCCCGGCCGGGATGCCCGAGGGGCTCAGCCGGGGCAGCACCCAGCGCGGAGGGGCGAGGGGATGTGGAAGGGGCAGCAAGGGGAGACGGGGGTTCAGGAGAGGGCCTTGGTGAGGAGTGCCAGCCAAAACTCCCGGCCAGAGAGTTTCCCGGCTGTGCGGGAGAAGAGCTTGAAGAAGTTCATCTCCCCCACACCGCCCCCCTTCTTGTTTTCTTTCTCCCCCCCCTTTCTCTTCCTCTCCCCTCCCCCCCCAGGAATACGAGGCATTCAGAGATCAACATAATTCACCTGCATCAAAAAAAACCTCGCGAGCTATAAACTAGCGGCTGATCCTCCGCTTAGACTAGTGTTTAGCCGTTCATGCATCATGAGTGTCAAATAAATGCCTGATTGAGGCCCTCAGCGGAGGAATTAGCTTTCCTTCTGCTGGAAATGCATAATAGAGAAAGTGCTGAGGCATCCTCCCCGGAGTTAACTCGGGCTCCGCTCCCTGCGCTCCTCGTTTCGGGAGCTTTCCCCCCCGCACCCCACCTCCCTCCCTCTAACCCCCCCGCCCATCGCCCGCCCTTATCAGCACGCCCAGCTGGCCAGGGGCGAGGGGAACCCTCCGGGGGGTCGTGTACCGTGAGGGCCGGGGTGGGGGCGGAGGGAGCAGCCGAGCATCCCTCCCGCTGCTCGGGTCCCCGGCGCTGCCCCGCTGGCGCTTGCGGGGGCTCGGCGGGGAATGCTGCCCCGGGGCAGAGATGGCGGGAGCGGGGAGTGCCGGGGGAGAGCCCCCCCCCCGCTCCCCCTCAACGAGCGGCTTGTCGCTTGGCCGCCCTTCCGCCCCGGGGGCCTCATCCTGCCGGTGGGTACGACCCAGCCCCGGAGTTTGGCGGCGAAGCCGGTGGGGCGGGAAGCCGGGCTGGCGCAGCCTTCGGCTCCGTCGCCCCGGCTCTTCTTCGCGGCTCTGCGCCGGGCTCGCTGCCCGGACGGGGCCGAAGTCCCCCCGGGCAGAGGATGCCGCCGGAGCTGGGCTGGCGGCCGAGGCACACAGGGGTTAACCGCGCCGCGGCCCGGGAGGAGTAGTTAAAGTGCACGGGCTGCAGATGCTTTTCAGGCCTCGGTGTCTACCGTTTTAAATTAAAAAAATGCACCCGGCCCGACCATGCACCAGTGACCTGCAATTTCCCCTTCTTTTCAAACTGAAATATGGCCAAACTATCTTCAAGTTAACTTAGGGGCTGGGGACGGAGGCGGGGGAGGTTGGGGGGGGGGAGAGGGGGGGGCGGGAGGAAATCGCTCTGGGTTGAGATCTCTGTGTCAAGTTTCATCCCCTCCTGACATTTCTGGCTCCGCGCCAAAGTCCTGAAAATGGAAAATTGGGGAAGGGCGGGCGGTGAGGGGGGGTGGAGGAGGGGGGGGGGGGAAGGGGGGAGCGGGCTAGAGCTCTCGGCGGAGCGGCAGTAGCGAAAGGCTCTGGCCAAGAGGGATGCATGAGGGAGCCCGCCTGAGCGGAGCGCGGCGGCATCTTCCGCCATCCGTTCTGCCGCCCAGGCGCGTGGAGAGCCGCCGGCCGCTGCCATTGTTACCGGCGGGCGATGCGGGGACCGGAGCCGCCGCTCCGGCCAGAGATAAATAGCCCCTGACAGCGTCTCTTCGCACCCCCAGCTCGGCAGATTGCACTCGGCGGACGGCCGCAGGTCTGTGTCGCTCCCTTTCGCGGGAGTCCCTTTAAATCACCGCTCCCCCCCCCCCCCCCCCCCAGCCTCACCTCTCCCGGGGGATGCTGCCGACCTTCCCCCACCCCCCCTTCCCGGGCTCCGCACGCCCTCCCCTGTGCGCTTCCCCTCTCACAGCAGGCTACGGCCCCGCTGCCAGGGTTCGGCACGGCTCGGCAAGGCGCGGAGCCCCCGGCCCGGCGCGGAGCCCCGCCGGAGGGGAGAAAAGTCTCTGCTGAAATACTTTCGGCAGGCTGCGCCTTTGCCAGGAAGGGTCTTAGTGCCGGCTCTTTTGTCTTGAGGCCTTCGGCTGCGTCCCCCGGGGTGGCTGGCGGCTCTCCCGGGAAGATCCTCCGGGGACAGCGCCGGGGACTCCCCGCTACCAGCGCCCGGCCGGCACCGCTGCAGGCTCGCCCGCCTCCCGGTTCCTCTCTCCCGCCGCAGGAGCCCAGGGGCTCCGGGTGAGCCCTGCCCTCCGGAGCCCCGTCCTGCCCGCGCCGCCTCTTCGCGTTGTGAGCGTGACAGTGGCCCGAGGGCGGGGGGGGGGTGTCCCTCGCCAGCCGGGGTGCTCTCCTCCACTGGCCATCTCGCAATAGGGGCCGGGGGGCAACTCCGGTAGCCAAAGCGCTACTTTCCAGCTGCCCACCCCCCGCGCCCGGCAGCACCGGGGCGAAGCAGCCAGGCGTGTGCGCTCCGGAGCCCCTGGCACCTCTCCGGGCTGCCTTCCCCCGGGACACTGGGCAGCGCCACGTCCCCCCCGCGGGCACTGAGAGCGGCTTCGGCGTGAGGCGAGCCCGCACTTTATTTTTTCTTCCAGCATTTCTTTTCCAGCCGGGGCCGAGCCGGGGTGTGTGTGTGCGAGGGGAGGTTATCGCCAGCCCGAGTCATTATTTCCAGGCCGGCTGCCGGGAGAGTCTCTCCCAGGTGGAGCCGGTGCGGGCGGCCGGTACCCGGGGAGACAAAGGCGGAAGCTCGGGCTGCGACCGGAGCCCCGCGGCGTGGACAAGTGCGGGGGCTGCCGTGCTGGGTTTGACCCCCCCCCGCCGGCGGCCGGGCTCGGCCCGGGGCCCCGGGGTGCTGACGCCGCCCCGGGGAGCGCGGGCTGGGTTTTCCGAGCGCGTCTTTCCAGTTACATTGAATGCACTTTGAGGCGATTGTTTTCCCTTTCCACTTGTTTGTCTCCTGCTAGCCTCGTAAACTGCCTCATGATTTATTACCTAGGCTAAGTGCTTAATTTGTGAATATGAAACAGATTAAAAGGAGATCGGCGTATTTTAGCAGGCAGGCCAGAGCAAAGCCCGGCAGCTGTTTCGAGTTTGTAGGCATCTCCAACCTCGTGTTAAGCAGGCGAGCCTGCTAGTGATCAAGGGGGTATCCCCGGGCTCTCTCCGAGAGGCCCACCGCCGCCGGCTCCCCCTGCGCACGGCTGGCGAGGAGACTGGCCGCGGGATGGACGCTGTGGGGTTTATTTTTCTGGAGGAGACACCGACGTCGTCCGTCGAAGCGACACCCGCGGCTGTGGGATTGAGAACCCGCGGCGTCCCCGCCGAAGGCGGGCTCTGCCGGCGCAGGGCCCAGCAGGCACGCAGAGGGTTAACGACGACTCTGCCCTCTCCTTCAAAGGACTCACTCGAGATAGAGTAAATACGGTCGGGGCGGGGGGGCAGGGGGTGCCGCTCAGGCCACATGATGCAAAAGTAAGACAAGCACACTCCGGAGAACAAAGGCTTCCTACCCCCTTCCTCCCCCTCCCCCCAAAATCTGTCTTAATTCTGCAAGTAAACTTGAGCAGCTATAAAACAAAGGGCAGCAGCGACGGAACTTATAACCAAGGGACAATCAAAATAAATACCTTTGATGCAGTCCAAGCACGCACTCGGTATTTTCTGGAGTCCCCCCCTGCTCTCAGCCAGGCGGGACGTCGCGGGCTGTCCCCACGACAGGGTTGACGTGCACCGCCGGGGTTGTGACTGGGGCCGATTCCCGCAGCGCAGGGAACACCCGCTGCCCGGGGCCAGCACCACCTCGCAGCCCTGGGGGGAGGCAGGCCGGGCCGGGCCGCGCCGTCGGGACTGGGGCTGGGGCTGGGGCCAGAGGCGGGGCAGGGCTGCCCTGGGTGGCACACGGGGCCAGCTCGCCGTGAAGATTGCGGAGCTGGGGGGCGACCCCATGAGCCGTGCCCGGGTCCCCGAGGAGGCCGTGAAGGACGGCGTGAGGCACGGAGCGATGTCTGGCCCTGCAGCGAGCCGTGCCCCGGCCCCGCGGGAGCCCGACGAGAGCCAGCCGGGGTGGTTTGCCCCCCGACCCGCTGGTGGCCCCGGTCCCGGGTCATGCAAGTGACACGTCCCTGCCTGCACCCCCCTGCTCCCGGCTGCCTTGTGTTTGCAGAGCAGGCCGGCTACTTTCATGCTTGTCACCAGCACCCTGGGGGCAATTCCCAGCCCCGGTGCCCCACAGAGCCAGCCTGCTCCCTGTGGGCCCCCCACTCCTCCCTTGGCCAGGAGGAGCTTTTAATGCATCAGGGTCGGCAGAGGAAGTGAAGGGGGAAAGCACCGAGCCAGTAGCCTGTGCAGCTGAGCAGACAGCCAAGCCTGCCGAGTACAAAGCACCGCTCTGAAGCCCGAAAGCCAGAGAGAGGCAAAAAATCTATAACCCGCCCTGTACCTCTGAGCGCCACTTAAGAACCAGGAGCAAGACCACTGTGTCACTCCAGCCAGAGCATAGCAGACAGGGCTGGCTAGGAGGAAAATGACTCATGTGCCCTTGTTGCACCTCAAGCGGTTGCTCCGGTGCTACAGACGCGGCTGGTGTTGGAACTGTGGAAGGAGCGGGAGACGGGGATGGACCCTGGGCAGAGCACGGGGGTGAGGTGTGCAGTGGCACATGTCTGGGCAGGCTGAGCCCCGGTCTGCTGGGGAGCGGGAGAGCAAAAGACCACGTACACAGCTTTCAGAAAGATGTGTGTGTGTGTGTGTGTGTGCGCATGAAGATGTCAGAGTAACTCTTGTCTGGGGAAAGCTGAATACAAACTGTGGCTGGGAAACAGTCCTGTAGGGACATGTGAGTGAGGGCTTGGGGACACCCCCTCCCACGACAAGGAAGCACCTGAAGGAAGAGTGCAAGAACGAGACAACAGCGGATATGTGTGTGTCTATGCAACTGTTTCAGGTTGGCTTGAGACAAGGTCCTTCTTCCGTATTTGGGGCAAGGTTTGTGGCAAACCAATGCTGGAACCCATTTCCCAGGGGCCTGGTGGGGTTTGGGTGTAGTTGACAGGTCCCTGCCTTGTGACAGAAGAGAGATTGCATAGCTATTATATTCCACCGCTGTTTCTAGCCCTGGGCCTTGTTCACTGACTTAAGGTAGGACTGAAACTTTTGAGCAACCTGAAGAGCAGTAGGCAAAAAGGGCCTTAGGGTCTCCACACCTCCCACTAGATCCTGCACAGAGCTGTTCTCTCACTAGGTACCTCCAGCATTTTAGCAAGGAGAGAAAAACACAGGCTTGTGTCATGATGATAGCGCTTTTCAAGCAGTAACAAGAAGCTGGAAAAAAAAGACAGTAGCATTGGAAAAGGAAAAAAAACCCTTTCCAACTTGTTGGCTTGGCCTTTGCAGTCATCCCTACTTCAGGGAGGGCTATGGCCACGACGTTAAGCCTTGCTTATGCTGCTGAAATTCACCACGCTAAAAGTCACCTGGTCCCTCGAGCGCTCTTGTAAAGCACTCCAGGTCCCCATAGAAAATGGTTTGCGTGTGCTTAAAACTATGTGAATTGGATTTGCTTCCAACAGCGCATAATGCCAGTTTCAGCCTGATCCTGTCTGGCTTTCACTGAATTAACGCCTGGATGGATCTAAGTCCAAATGTCTCAGACCAAAGTGGTTCAGATAGTCCTCCCGCTGCTGTCCCTTGCTGCCCCGAAGGCATTTTAAAATCTCCTTGGAAGTGCTCTTATGTGGCAATGGCTAAGCCTCAGAAACAAAGCAGTGGAGAACACTACTAAAGCAGAACGGGCAAACCCCGATGGCTTGGAGTAGTCGGCAGGGACACCGAAAGGTATGAAAACTGCTTCGGTTTGGAGCACAGGCACACCCCAGGCTCCCTCCATAGCCCTGGCCCTTTCCTGCCAGCAGTAACAGGCTTCAGGCACCCCGTCCCTGCCAGCCTGCAGCCCGTCTTGCAGCTGGGCTTACACGTTTGACATTCGCCCAGCAACAGTTTGTCAAGTCACGATGTCTCTCTTTTTCACCGTTTCTTAACATCTCACTGCCTCCAGAACACTCCTGAGAAGGGGAAAAGTGATTTTGTCCTGTGGCTGAGACCTGTTAAAGACCTCTACACGACCACCTAAACGATGTCTTCATATTCTTATAGCCTCTGTTTATGCTGCCTGTCTGGGCTCTGTTTAGATTTGTAAGCTCTTTGGGGTATGACTCTGCCTTGCAACCTCTAATGTACTGTGGCTATCACCTAAACACAAACAGCAGGGAGAAGTTTTGGACTAGGGTAAGGCTCAGGATGTGTACAGATAAACAGGGGAATCGAGGCAAACTAAATTTCAGTGGTATTTTATCTTTCCAGATTCTCAAGTATTGTGTTACCTGACAGAAGCTTTAGTGTGCTGGGCACTCTGTATGCACAGAAGGCAGATTGTTCCTGCCTGCCCAAAAAAGGGAAGCAAAACTGTAAAAACTACAACGGCAGATGACCAGGAGAGCAATGCCAGTGGTACAGGGAGGCAGGCGAGCTCCCAGCTTCAGCCATGGATTCCTTTGCTGCGGCTCTCCGAGGCTCTCCGAGGCCACTGCTCCTAAAGCCCATGTCCTGCAGTTAGAAGAGAACAGTGTGCGTTTGTATGCGTGTGTTCATGTGAATGTAATTTTGTTTCTACATAATGTGGATTATCTTTCTTTTAGCGGCAAATCCGTTCAGGGGTTTAGATAAAAAGAGAAATCCTGCAGCCTTTCCCTCCCTTGGGAAGGGGCATGTCTTCTGTCGCTTTCTCTGGTCCTTTTTCTGAGCAGTCCCCAAACACCCTTTTTCCTAGCTCAGCATCCACTCTCACCTTGAGAGCCTGCCCACTCTCAGGGTGAAGCGCTCTCACACAGGGAAGAGGGGGAAAACGTATGGAATAAGGCACAGCAGGTGAGGTGCTTCTTGGATGACTGGGAGGAGAAGGGAAGTGGGGTGTAGAAGTACTCCCCGATGGCATTGCACTAGGTGGTGCTGATGGAGGGGGTTACACCCTCACAGCCCCCCAGGAAGCCCCCCTGGCGGGGAGATCGGGTATGCTGTAGGTGCAAGGACACCTAATGGGCTCTCTTCTTATGAACCCCGGTAGGATTGCTTGGCTTCACAAAGTGTGAAGGCAACCTTGTTGGGAAAGAGAGCTCCATTGATTTAAATGCAAAATTACCCTCCTGCAGTTCTAATTTCCCAGGCGAGGGCCATGCAGGCTCTGAAAACATGAAAGTTGTTGATGTATTGGTTCAATTAATTTTTAAAATAAGTTTGAATGTCATTTGTTTAAAATTTGATAGGAAAGTGCCGTAGATTTTTGCAAGCAAAGACTGAGGTGAGCGTGAATGGGGTGTGTGTTTCACATAGCCTTGAAAAGAGGGCTTAAATGAGGCATTTATTTAGTACCAGGCCTCTGCGCAGCGATGAGTGAGACCCGTGGTGAAAGAAAAAGACCTGAACATCTGTATTTGCTAAGTGGCACCGGCAGCAGTCAGCCAGCTCGCAGAGAAGAGCAGACATGGGGGTGTGAGGCCCAGCAGAGACCGCTGGGTCCCTGGTGCTTTTTAAAAGGAAATAATAGCTTGTGGGGGAACCCTTTCTGGTGGCCTTGGCTCCCGTGACCCCCCTCTGATGTATGATATTTAAACAAGGAAATGTCAATATTGGTTTTCCACATACAGCCTCGTTCTGCTCTCCATGAAAACTAATGACAAACCCCTCGGAGAGTTCTCCAAGGAGAGCAGACCCCAAAACAGTCACTCAGACCCAGATACAGTCGGCTGCAGCAGCCTGGAAGGAAGAAAGAGCAGGTTGTCACGAGCAGCTGGGCGATGTGTGCTTGCAGGTAAATTAGAAAGAAGAGAAGCAATCCCATCCTGCGGTACGCAGTGCCTCAAAGCTGCAGGTCTGATGGTTTGAATGATTATTGCTTTTTAAAATTATAAATTGCATTTTGGTACAGTGAGTGAGGATAATGTGCTGCTTACTAGAATTAAGTGCAACTCAAGGGTGTTTTGTTATAACAAAGGTGACTTCTCTGCGCTCACTTTTTCATGGTTGAGGCTAACGGAGAATTTGATTTGAACCCGATGGCTATCTAGCAGTGGTTTTGGAAAGGAGTGATGCCAATTGTATGAGAAGACATCCATAACCGGGCCATCAGATATATCTTTTGATATACGTGTCCTCTGAGGTAGGAAAGTGTAAGTCATAGGAAGAGAGGGCAAGTGCGTCTGACTCATAGTAAAACGAGGGCACATGGAAAGTATAAATGAAGGGAGGGCTGCTACTTGTAGGACATGAAGGCTGTGTCATGTGTCATTGTGGATAATTTAAGCTTAAAAGGACAGTTGTGGTGTGACTGCGTGGCACAGAATGTGAGGTGGGGCATACACCTAAAAGCACCTTGACCTTTAGTCTTGTGCCGCCCCCCTCTTGGTGCTGGTTTATGCAGGCTGGGCCTCTCCAGGCAGCTTCAAGGTCCTCTAACATCACGTGACCTTCATCATAGTTCACCCCAGGCTAAGAAGTGTAGCTACACAGGCTTTACGCTGTATTGGCACCATGTCCCTGGAGGCAGTAGCAGAAGAAGTGGTGTACGAGCCCCATAATCAGCTCTGTGCAGATGGAGAATCACTCCTATATGGGGAACACCTTTCCCGGGCAGGTCATAGCTGCTTTGCCACTAGAAGGTGCCCACAGTGCAGGCCCACTATGCTCACCAGGTCTCCAGCATGTGTCACGATCTCTGTTAGGGCAGAGATGTCAGTGGGAACAGCCTGGGGAAATGAGCAAGCTAGAAGATGCTGTGGGCCAGTCTGAGTGCTGTTGGTGGGAAAAGCACCTTTTGGTCTGATGCATGACCACAAGATCATGATTAATGTAAATCTCCAACTAGGACTATGGAAAACAACCTATCATTTGGGAGGAAAATAAATAAAGGAGTATTGCTCAGGAAGCACAGGGATTGTGTATGAAGCTGAGGCCCAGCCATCTCCAAGACCGATGTCTATCCTATGTGATTTTCTTCTTTTGAGTACACAAATGATACAGAAATAGATCTCTGAGGCACAAACTGTTTCACCATTGTTATACAAGGCCCAGCACAATGCAGTCCTAGCTACAGTTGAGGCTTTAGGCCAGCCAGATGCCTAATCCAGGGCACCTCGGCTACAACTCAGGCCACCTCTCGCACAGAACAGAGTCCAGGCTTGCAGCACCCAGTGCACTGGCACTCACTGTATGCAGTGTTTCCTGCTGTAGATCGAGAAGATCAGAGATTGGGAAGGTACTGGAGCAGTACAATTAATGCTTCTGTAATGCATGGAGCTTGGTCCTCTGAGATCCTGCAGTTCCACACTGCCTTTGCATAGCAAGGCTATCTTAGAAGCTGAGACAGACTGAAAAATGGGTGGACATCACCAGGATGGGCAGGGGAAGGGTAGCTCCTATTTCTTTGTCAGGGGATATGCTTCATCTGGTACGTAGTGGGACAGCTCTACCCTGCTCACCGTCCATCTTTTGGAGCAGATGTTCACGTGAAGGTGGACAAGGAATGGGCTTGAGTGTGAAAGCAGACTGTTTGCCATGGTTGAAGAAGCCCTCGTGGAAGCTGCCTGTGAACTATCTGGGGAGGAGCATCTCAAAACCGAGCCTTACCATCTCCACTGACTGAACTACTCTGCGTCTTGCTGGGACATAACTGGGGGCTTTGGCATTGCAGGAGAGGAAGAGAGAACAGTGCAGTGGAGCTCTGTGTACGTGCTTCTCTGTTAGTGCACAGCCAGGGCTACTGCCATTGTGAGAATATGCAGCAGTTGCTTCTTACAGACAAAAGAAAAAAAAAAATGAAGCCCTACTGAAGGCTAGGGCTGTTGGAGCACTGAAAAAGCCCCAGCTAGAAAAACTAAGCTATCTCTGCAGTTTGGTCAAGCGATGCTCAGCCTTGTGAATTTGATGAACAACACTAGTCTGCATGAAGACAGGCGACTTTTTAAATGGGGTTTTAATAAAGTCAGTATTGCTAAGGCTATCTATAAAGGTAATCTACATAGGGTTTTAAACAAGTAAACTTAATGATGCCATTAACGCTTCCGACATGAATGAGACCATTGCTGGAATACTGTGTCCGGCTCTTGTTGTGGTGTTTGCATGTTAAAAGTGCATTGGCAAATTAATACAGGATCAGGAAAGAGCCACAAGAGTGATTCAAGGTCTGGGAATCGCATCTTATTGCAAAAGACTAAAGAAATCCCGTCTATTAATTTATCCAAGAGGAGGCTATGACTTGGTTTGATCATAGTCTTTAAGTGCCCTAAGTGTCTCTATGGGGAGATTTCTGATAGTGGAGATCTCTTTAATGTGGCAGACAAAGGCATAATGAGATCCTATGTTGGCAAATGAAGCTGTATGAATTCTGAGCAGAAATAGGTGCATTTTTTTTTAAACCAGTGAGGGGACATAACCACTGGAACAACTGAGGCAACAGTGGGTTTTCTGTTACTTAAAAGCCTTCAGAGCAAGATTGGATGCCAGGCTAAAAGCTCAGCCAGAATTTATGAGTCTGATACAAGAACGTCTGGCTGAAATTCACTGGCCCATGATATGTAGCAGGTCAGACCAGCTGATCACAGTGGTCCATTCTTGGTTTAAAAAATCTATGAATTAGGTATTTTAGGTCTCCTGAGCCCAGATATTACTGGAGGTCTTGAAGGAATGCATTATAAGATGTCATAATTTAATTGTAAGGAAGGAGGGGGATTGCCTTTTTGTTTGGTTTTTTTTTTCATTAATAAAACTTATTTTCCAAGAGCTTGTTAGGCCAGAATTAAGCAGTTGTTAACAAACATGACAACATTTTAAAAACAGTTCAAATAATTTGCCTTCTTCCGTTTGCTCAGCTTTGTTTTGCAGCGGCACATTTTCATTAACGCTGCATCTACCAATGCTTCTCGAGACGAAACTGCAAATTCCAGCAAAATAAAATAAGCAACCTACATACTTAGAGTGGCCTCCGTACTCCATGTCCTCCTTCACCTGCGTTCCTTCATCTCACAGATACATTGCAGGCTTCCTCTCTGCACCGTACATGAGCAGAGCAGGGAAGAAGTCCATCCGTTTTCTAGCACAGGCCCCTCGGATAGGTGGGAATACATTGTCTGTCACAGGGGCGCTGGGCCTACCGAGCTCCCGGCTTGTCGGAATGGGAAAGGGGAAAGGTATTAAGCAGACACCTGGTATTCCTGAAATTATGCAAGCTACTAACCTCCTTGAGGTTTCATAAAATGGCCTCCAGCGAACGGTCAGAATGTTTTTCTTACACCGGAGGTGTAGTTTTCAAGACGGCACAAACTTTGTTAATATCTCTTCGAATGAGGGCTGGGGGGGGGGGGGGGGGGGGCGGGCGGAGAGAAAAAAACCAAAACCAAACAAAAAAGAAGATAACAAAAATTCCATTCATGGCTCTCGGGAGTCTTGAAAATCATATCCACGGTTGCGTGGCCATACTAAACCTATGATACACGTTCAGTGCCCCGTTAGTCTCAGTTATCAAAACGGAGACAAGAGGTGGGAAGGAGCGCAACAAAAGATGCAGTTTAAAGTCGCTCCTCGGGGACTGCGCTCCCGTCGGCGGGAGTCCGCACCCCCTCCCTCCCTCCGCCTCCGCTTCTAAACCCCGCCGCGTTTGATATGCAGGCAGTGAAATCGGAGGGACGAGGCAGCGGGGCCGTGCGAGCCGCTCGGCGGGGCGGCCGGGGCGGGGGGCGCCGCTGCCTCCCGGGCCGCGGGCGGGGAGGTCGGCGGGGAGCCGAGCAGCGGGGGGGGGATGAGGGGAGGGAGCGGGGAGAAAGGTGAACCCGGAGCCGAGCGGGGCACAAACCCATTAGTCGCACATAACTCGGGAAGACGCTTGGCCTCGCCATGACAACCGGCGGCCCGGGCTGCTCCCACGTCCCGCCGCCTCCCCCGGGAGCCCCTTTTCCTTCCCTCTTTCTCGGCGTTTGGGGAATGCGGGGCCCGAGAGGCGAACCCGGTGCGGGTAACAAAAGGGGATGAAAGGAGCTCTGTGCTTCGCTTTACACGTCCGAGAGGCATTTTCATGCTCCGTAATGAGAAGGGATCATTCCGAGGAAGTTCAGATCAAAGGGGAGAGCATCCCGGGTATTTGCATAATTGCCGCATTTCGGAGCACGGGCAGACGAGTGGCGGCTGGCCAACCTGGGCACCGTACCGGGGGCTTGCTCCTTCGCCTCGCCCGGGGAGGCCCGACGAGAGGGGAAGCTGCAGAGCGTGCCCCCGCGGGGGAGAGAGCGAGGCCTGCCCCGGGAGCGAGGATACGGAGGCCGGCGGGGCGGCGGGCGCGGTGCTGGGGCACGGGCACGGTCCCCGACGGCAGGAAGTTTGGGCGGGGGGGGGGTGGTGGTGGTGGTGTGAGGGTGGGGGAGCTCCGAAGGGCGAGAACCCCGCGGAGGGCGGCCGAGCCGTGCCCGGGTCCCCGGGGTCCACGTCACCCCCCACATCCGCTGCTGCCGTTGTGAAGGTGGTGCCGGTGGGGATCGGCTCCCTGCTCCCACCCGGCGACATCTGCGCCGCGGAGCCAGCACGTCGCCTCCCCGGGCGGCTGGCGGGTGGCTCCCGGCCCGGCGGCTCGCACCGCCACCAGCGAGCGGGGATAAAGGGATTAAACGGCACGCTCGCTCCGCCGGGAGGGGGAAAGGCGGGGGGATGTGGGGGGGAGGCACTTGGCCGGCTCCAGCCTCCCGCTCCCCCCGCACGGCTTCCCCACCGCCCGCATCCCCGGCCCCGCGGCGCTGCCCCCGGCCCCGGCAGCGGGGAGGCACCGGGCGCGCCCGCGGTGGCTCATTGTTCCCGTAACCAGCAGGGGCTGCCGCAGGCAGTTCGGGGCGACCGGGGCTCGCCGCTGCTGCCAGCGGGGAGGGGATGCCCGGGGACACCCTTTTCAGCCATTTTAAAGCGGCAAAGGTGGCGTCTCGCCGCGAGTGCCCCGGTCCTCCTGCCTCTCCAACGAGCCCACCCCGCGCCCGGCCGTCGCTCGCGGTGATGTGGGGCTTCTCCCCCCCCCGAAGCCGACACCGCCCGCATACGCCCCGCACCTGCGGTCCCTGGGCGAAACCCCACCCCGCCGCTCCGCGGGGACACCGTGTTCGCCCCAGTCCTGCCCCGAGGATGCGGCTAGTCCCAGCCCCTGCTCTCCCTCGCGTGCAGCCAGGCCCTGCTCCAGCCCCAAACTGGGATGCAGGCGGACCCTGCCCCCAGCCCCGGCTCGGGGTGCAGCCTCCCCGGGGGATCCACGGCTTCTCCCCGGCATGGCCGGGCCCGGGCGCGCTGGCCGGGCGCCAGAGAGGTGAGATTAGCTTCGGAGCTGGCTGGCGGATGGCATGTTATTGTGAAAAGCGAGCGGGGAAGGCAAATAGGAGCATGGCACCGTATAGACTCGCCACGTGACCGAAATGTGTTTATCTCGCCCCGGAGAAGCCTGCGGAGGCCAGCCTTGCTTTCACGGGCACAGGCACAACTCCCCTGGCTGCGGACAGGGCTGGGCCCTGTGAGAGAGCAGAGACCACTTCTGTTTGCTTTTGCTGTCGCTTCGGCTCTTATCATTTGCCTTGTCATTCATCATCAACCTCTCCCGGCCTCTCTCCCTCCCCCTTGTCCCACCCCCCTCGCCGCCTCCCCCAGGGTCAGTCGGGAAAAGACAGGGAATCCATCTGAGGAGTGAGACGTGGGAAGAAGGGTCGGGTGGAGATGTGGTTGGGGCGGGTGTGTGTGTGTGTGTGATAAAAGCAGCTGCATGCAGAACAAAGGTGCTGGAGGGTGGCTTTCCGTGGTGGAGCAGAACCTCGTAAATGGGAGATTTCCGTTCACAAGACTCCGCTTGCACAGTTTCTGTCCTGCCCTTGAACTGACAAGTGAATATCTGCATCGCAACCAGAAAGTAAATCACACCGAGCCTTGGCTCGGGGAGGGAGCGCACAACGCTTCAGTCGGTTGCTAAGGGCGAAAAAAAGTGGAAGATTTCAGCTTTGCAGCGCAGCCCCGCTTCTCCGATACAATATTTACTTCGGGAGCCCGGCGAAACGCGCGCAGTGTTTATTAGGGAGAGTGCCGGCGCGGGCTCGTATTTGCGTGATTAGGAGCGAGCGGAGGAGCGGCGGCGGTGCGGGATATCAAAGGGAGACCGCCTTTGGCAGGGCTCCCAGGCAGGGCTTTACTGGCACCCGCGGGATTCCGCGGGGCAGGGCCAGCGCGGCCCGGGCGGCGGCGGCCGCCGCTCTCCGCCGCCCGGGCACGGGGGGAGCCGGCAGCCCTTCGCGGGAGGCCGAAAGCAAACCGTCGTTTCTGCCCTGGGCTCCGCGTTAACGAGGCGCAGCGGCTGGGCCGGGGCCGGGCTCTGCCCGCGGGCTGGGCGCTTGGCAGCATCAGCTGCGGCCAGCCGGCCGGTAATCTCATTAGTGCCGTCGCGTTTGGGGAGAAAAGCGCCCGCCGTCCCCGCCCGGCCTCGGGAGAGCAGACAAAGGTCTGCGAGGCAAGGCCCCGCGGCCCCGCCACGGCGGGCCGGCCCTGTTTAATGTTCAATCGGGAGCGGGGCAGTCGTGCCTCTCCTCCCGGCACCGCGCCGGGGAGAGGGTCGCCGACCCCCGCCCGCCCAGGCTGCCCCCAGGCCGGTCCACGCAACGCGCCTCTCCGTCCTGCCCCGCTGGGATATTTTCTCCTTGGAAGTTAGGCTAAAATAACATTTGTGTGCACGTTAATGATTTATTTATGTGGCTAATAACGCTCACATTCTCGCTGATATTTGTCTAGGCCAAAGACCAGCTGCGAAATGCCCCGCAGCTGTAGCCAGTGCTAGAACAGAGTGCCTTGGAGCCAGAAATCAATGCTCCTGAAATGAACAAGTGGACAACTTATTAGGCTCAGTCACTCCACACGCCGTCCCCTGATAACGAATAGATGAAGTAGGCGCTGGAAAAAGGCCGCGTCTGGGAAGGCCACACACGCCTTACTCCTTTGCGGTGAGGCCAGCCGCAGGGACGTCCCCGGGCAGGACAGGGGCTGCGACAGGGCACTCGCAGACTGCCTGGGGTTAGATGGCGATAAATACGGTGGGCGGCCAGGAGAATGGCTCCAGGATTCATCGATAAAGGTGTCCGGTTTCCCTGCTGCTCCAGAAAGCACAACCGACAGGTTCTGCGAGATCACGTAATCGTGGCGTCTTCTGCCTAGAAACTGTCGCACTTAATTTTGCATTTTTACCATCCACGGGGAGGAAAAATACCTGTCCTCCCGCAATGCAAATCCTTACGCAAATAGATCTGCGGGAACACAGGGAGCTGCTGCCACCCTGACCTCCTAGCCAAGAGTCTCTGGCCCCAGTTTCGGCATCAACACGCCTCGGAATCACACGGGATCGTGCGAGCTCCTCGGCAGCCGCTCGCAACTCGCTGCTGGTTGAAAAAAGTCCGAGCAGGAGCCTGCGGTTAATCTCCGAGGCCTTCGTATATCCCTGGCGAGCAGCGCCCCAGCGCTAAGTGCAATTAACATAACAGACACTAAAATAGGAGAGAGCGGAGAGAGCGGCGCTGAATTTAATTTGCAGGCTTAAAAAAAAAAAAAAAAAAAAAAAAGAAAGGGGGGAAAAAACAACTTAGCACTTGGAGCGGTCTGGTGATGAACGCGGGGAACAAGGCGGAAAGCAGCCCTCCTGTCTCGGAAAGGGACCGCGGCCGGTCCCGCGGACCCGCTGCGGGAGCCAGGACCACCTTAGTGCGTGTAGCACCGTAAAACATTTCTAGACAGGTAAACTCCTGCGACGGGGATGCCTCCCCCCGTGTCCCTCCCCGCGGGCGCTCCCGCGGCGGCGAGGGCAGCCGCAGCGCGACCGGGTCGCCGGCGCGGGCAGGCACCTCCCGGAGCCTCCTTCCTGCCCCCTCCTCCCCCCCGACAGGCACACACCTCGATCCAGATCGCTTTCCTGCCCCCGCTGCCTCGGGGGAGAGGGAGGAAATAGATGGAGGGAGGGAGAAGAGGCTGGGTAACACCACCCCCCACCCCCCCCCCGCTTTTCCTCCCCCCGGGCTCCTGCAAACTGCCTCCCATTAGCAGCAGAAGTTCACAAGAGCGCGAGGCATAAGGAGAGGGAGATCGAGGTTTCCGAGAAAAGGGAGAGGCGAAAATAGCGAGGTAGAGATAAAAAAAAAAAAAAAAAAAGTCGTCGCAACCGAGGGGACCCACCGATCGTCTGGGAAGCTGGTGGCATCCGGCCGGGGGAGCGGGCGGGGGGAAGGAAGGGAGAAAAGAGGGCTTTAAAAAACTGGAAGGCAAAAGCTGTTGGGGAGGAAGTGTAAGCCGAGAGGGAGGCTGGGGGAGGGGAGAGAGCGCCATCTTTTCATGTCACAGTCACAGAGACAGCACTGGGCTCGGCCACAGCGTCTCGGTTTCTTTTTAACAGCGGAAAACGTGCGATTAGCAGGCAGACGGGCGGAGACTACCAGCCCTGCGCGCACACACAGCCCGGAGCTCTGTCTCCGCGCCGTGTAATCCCAGCGCTCAGCCCTGCTGCACCCCCTCATTAAAAACCCGGAGATTTCCTCCTCCTCCTCCGCTCTCCGAGGAAAACAACGCCTGCCACCGCCTGAACCCGGGCAGCGCCGCCCGCCCCGCATCGCCCGCCCCGGGTACCGCCCGCCCCGGGGGCCCCGCGTTCCCCGCCGCCCTGCCCTGCCCGGTGGGCTGCGCGGTCCCCGCCGCTTAGCCCCTGCCTCCCCGCGGGGAGCTGATGTTCACCCTCCATCCCAGGGGGCCGCCCCCGGGGGGACGCCTGGCTGCAGCCCCCCCCATCATTTCCCATTCCCGGGGGCTGCTGTTTCCCCGCTGCCGGGGCGGCTGCTCGCCGCTTCCATCCCCTCCCTCCCCCCCCGCCACCTCCCTTTATCCATCCCGAGGGTGGGGTGCGCCGAGCGGGAGCTCCCCGCCTCTGGCCCCAACGCGGGGAGCAGCGCCGGGATCCCCCGGGACGCGGTGATCCCGTGGCGGAGCCGGGCACCGCCGCCTACGGCCCCCCATGAACGGCGCTTTATTCCGCAGCGCTCAAACCCCTCATTGTGTTTGGCAGAATCACCTGCCTCCTCCGGAGCCGGGCGATTAATTTAATGCGATACAGAGCGCGCTCCGTCCCGGCCCCCGCCTCGGCGGTGAGATCTCCGCCGGGCGCTCTCCCCGGGGAGAGCACGGCGGGGCACGGCACGGAACGGTACGGCACGGCACGGCGAGGCGGGCTGGCATCCTCCGAGCACCGTCTCTCCCGGCAGCGCCCCGGGGAAACCTTCCCCGCCCGGTAGCGGCGGCAACAGCTCCGATCGGAGTCGCACAAGCAGCCGCCGCGCAGACCTGCTCGGTGCCCGGGGCGGGGGGGGGGGAAAGGGGGGGGAATTGCGAAGCAGGCGGGGGCCGAGCCGTGCCTGGCGAGGGGATTTGCTGGGTCGTTGGCTGCGCCTGGGGAAAGGCGGGCGGGGAGGGACGGGGGGGGGTGTGGGTGGCTGCGCCTAGCGATGGGGGATTTTGAGAGGGAAGGGGAGGGGGTGGCTGGGCTCGGTGGAGGGGGGGGGGGGTGCTGGCTGCCGCGACTGCTGGGGACGGCGGCTGTTATTATTGTTATTACTGTTATTGTTATTTTTAGGGGGCGGCGGTAGTGGGAGCGGGGGGGGGAGTGGGGCGGGCCGCGCTCGGCGGGGGGGCGATGTGGAAGGGGGGGACGCCGGCTGCACCCGCGGAGGGGGCATAAGGTGAGGGCGGTGGGAGAAGCGTCTCCTCTGTTTCTAATAAAGGAAACGACTTTTATTGAACGATAAATGCAGGGGAACGAAAGTCGTGTGGGTGCGCCTGGTGGGGGCGATTGATTTGGCGGAGAGGGGGGGGTTGGAGGCGGCTGCCTGTGCCGGCGCGGGGTGTTTGGAGCGGGGGGCGCGCAGCAGCGAGGGGCCGGCTGGCCTCGGCTGCCCCTGCCCCGGGGGGGATCTCGGGGAGCGGGCGTTGGCCGCCCCGGTGGAAGGGGACGAGGGGCTGCCCCTGTTCGTGGGGGGGCTGGAGAGGGGGAGAGCGGGATGCTCGCGGTGGGGGGTCCGGGAGGGGGGGCGTAGGCCGTGGGGTGGTGCCGCCTGCCCCTTTCGGGCAGGGGGGGGCTGAGGGGGAGGTGTCGGCTGCGCCTTGCCAGTTGGGATTTGATAGGGGCGGTAGGAGACACGTCTCCTGTTTCTAATAAAGGAATCGGCTTTTATTGAAGGATAAATGCAGAGAACCAAAGTCGTGTGGGCTGCAGCCGCCGAGCTTCGTTAGCTGCCGATGTGACTGTGAAGATAAAACGCTCCACAATAACTCGAGCGCGAAATGCGCCGGGGACGGGGACGCGCACTCCCCGCCGGCCACGGTCCCCGGTCCCCAACCTCCGCCCCCGCCGTGCCCCGCGCCCTCGGCCCCGGCCCCGCGGCGGAAGGTGCCCGGGGAGCCTCAGACCGTGCTAACGGCTCGGCCTTGGGACTTCGCCAAGTTTCTCTGACTTAGGGGAACTCGGGATGAGTAATCGCGCCAGTCTGGGTTTTGGGAGGGTGGTGGGTTGGTTTTTTCTTTTTTTTTTTTTTTTCTTCTCGCTCGCTCTCTTCTTTTTTTTCCCCTTGTCATCAGCTGCTGACCCACTCACTTCGAGAGCACGGTACCGACGGGTTTCTGAGAAGGGCGGCGGGAGGAGACAGGGGATGCGGAGAGGCCGGGGAAGCTCTCCCCCCCACCCCCACCGTCTCGGCTCCCCGCCGAGCCACCCCGGCTCCGATCCGGTTCTGAGCACGTCGGGGCTGCGCGGGGTCCCCGCTATCCTGGCTCCCGTGCGGGGCCTTGGATATGGCTTTGCCGTGGGACGGAAGAGAGGCACGCACGCCCACGCCACACACGCTCCGCTGCCTCGCGTGGAGCCCCGTGGGGAGGTTTCCCAGGGCAGCGAGGACACGGCGCGGCCGCGCCTTGCCCTCGGGGACGTGTCGGGAAACCTTTTCTATTCGGCATCTCAGCTTATCGCAGGTGGCGACGGCTCAAGGACGGGTGGGGGAAACTCCGGGCCTGGGGGGAGGCCCCGGGGACGGGAAAGCAGCGCGTAGCCCCGGCCGTGGCGGGCGTGGGCGCGCCAAAGCCCCGCTGCCCGGCGGGCGGGGAGGAGCGGGCGGCCCGCATCCTGCCCGCCGGCCGCCGGGCGAGCGCGGCGGGGCCTTGCCCGGTACGGCGGAGGGTAGGGCCACCGCTGTGTGCGTCGGGCGTCGTGCCCGCCCGCGGCCTCCGCCTGTGCCTGCCGGGCGGCGGGGCGCGGGGGCGGCTGCGGGGTAGGAAGCGGCCGGGGGGGGGCTCCGGAGATGGGGGGGAGGAAGCAGAAGCGACTCGATGCCGAGCGCGGCCGCCGACAGCATATCCTGCAGCTTGGCGAGGGGCAAGCAGGGGGGAGGCATCGCCACCCCCTCCCCCGCCCCAGTGCCGTCGGGGGTGCCGCATCGAAACGACCTGGAAAAGGCAGCCCGGCTCTCGCTCTTGACTGTGGGGCCGGCGTGGGGCTCTCCCCAGCGCAGTTCCCTGCCCGCTTGACGGGCAGCGAGGGGCCGGTAAGGCGGGCCGCGTCCTCCGCCTGCGACGGGGGCGGCGGGCGGGCAGGGCCGGGGAGGGCCGCGTTGCTAATCTCGGCGCCGGGCAGGTTTCAGTCACCTGCGTGATTTGGCTTTCGAGAGGCGCGCTAGGAAGCGGCTGCTGCCCCGGTTTGGGTATCGCAGCGGCGGGAGGGCGGGGGACGACGGGGGACGACGACGTAGGGAGATTAAGTGAGGATGGGGTTTTAAATGGCATTTCTGAACGGAAAATACTTTTATTTTCCCTTGTTTTTTTGAAGCTGCTTTCGAAATGAACATTTTCTGCGATAAGAGGTGACCGATCAGAATCGCTGGGGGGAGGTTGTAAGCAGACGTTTTGCCCCAGCTTACTGTTATCTTATCTTTCACACTTGCAGGGCGAAAAAGTGGCTTATCTTTATACCCACCCCCCTCTCGCCTTAATTGCTAAAAACACTGTGAAGTGTTAAGTACGGGACTAAAGAATCTCTCCTCGTGTCTGCCATGCGAGTGAAGAGGGGGAAAAAAAAAAGCATCCGATTTGAAAAATTAGGGGCTTTTCTCTGGAAAAGTACACACGTGTACACACCAAGAGCCCCTCCCTGCCCCCGCTCCGCTGGCGCTTTGATGTTGCAGGCTCTCATTTCATATGTATGCACCCCGGCGAGCCACCCGCCGCTGCCGGGCTTCCAGCCGGGGCGCAAATCCCGCTCCGCACGCCGGCGAGCCCGAGGGCTGCGCCGCGGGGCGCGGGCGCGGAGGGCGGCGGAGGCCTTCGCTGTCACCTCTGGGGCGGAGTGAATAACCCCAGTGTTTATGAACCCGGGCGGGGAATTGGTATTCAGCGCCGAGGCACGGCATCGTCTCCTCGCTTTCTCTCCCCACCCCCTCCGAAACAAAACACAACACAAAAACAAAACCAGAAGGAGGACGGAGGTGATTCATCGACTGTATCCAATTATTAACATACAAGCTGTAGTCTGCACAAACACACCTTCAAACCATGGCGGTTCCCCCGGCCGCCGTATTATATTTAAACTCGGGAGCGGGGTGCCTCCTCCGAGCAGCCGCTCGCTGCCGCTCCTCTCGGGCCGCCGAGGGACGGGGAAGGGGCGCAGCCCGCGCCCCCCGGGGATGGGGGACCCCATCGGGAAATGCGGGGGGCAGCCCCCGGTCTCCCGCGCATCCGCCTTCAAAGGCGAAGGTTCAACCTCTCCCGCGCCGCTCTCCGGCCGGGCCCGGCGTTTTGTCTGGCTTCGGCTCTTGTCCTCCCCCGCCGAGCCCCGCCGCCCGCTGCCCCCCGCCGGGCTGGGGAAGGGGGGGGGGGGGAAGACGAGGAGAGCGACAACCTCTCCGGCGCTATTTTTACTCCTCTCCAGACTTGTGCGGCGCACGCCCCCTCCCCTGCAGGGCCTTGCCTAGCGGCTGCATCTCCCCGCTGGCAGGAGCGAGCGGGGCTGCCGCCGGCCCTCCTTTCACCTTCTCCCGCCCGCCTGACCCGCACCGCCCCGCCACCGGCAGGGCCCGGCCCCCGGGCCCGGGGTAGCGCCCCGCAGCAGCCCTCTGCCCGAGGGGACGGTGCGGGGGCAAGGGACACACACACACAGGCGCGCCGCAAGCAGACAAAATGGCCGAGGTATGAAAGTGTGAGAGGTGGAGGGGGCAGCTCACAGCCAGCCTGCCCTCCTCCTGCAGCGGAACAGGCCGGAGCTGCCGCACCCCCCCCCCTTCCCCAGCCTGGTGCCTCCAGCCCGTCCCCCCGCGGCCGCCCCGCTGGGCTCGGAGCTGCGCCGTCCCCACCGAGCGAGCTCTGCCCGGGCCCGGAGACAGCCGGCCCCCGGCCCCGGGCGGCAGGCCGAGCTTCCCGGCTGAAGGCCGGCCGAGACGTGCGTGTGTTTGTCTGCCTGTCCCTTCCCGGGCTGCCCGCTCCGAGCGGCGAACGGGGCTCGGAGGGCCGGCGGCATCTCCGCTCTTTTGTGGAGCGGGGAGAGGGTGCGGAGCAACGCGAACACAACCGGAGAGGTTTGTCATTCGCCTTTGTAAGAAAGATAGCGGCGCTTAGTCCGTGAACCGAGCGCCTCTCGGGCTCTTCTGGGGAGAGAAAATAATGGATCTCCTGTCAACAGAGTAGCCCTGAACTACGAAGTAAAATTATAGTACTTCTGCTATGTAAAACCCCCTTGATTGCACGGGGAGCTTGCGTGGCGGTGTAACAATATGCTGGCACCGTGTCAGGTCTGAAAGCACTGCAGACCCCGTATAACGCCAATTGAGGCTTGTCTTGTTTTGTTATTCAGATTTCTACACTTCCATTAAAAACAGCCTTACAATAAGCAATGATAAAGGTCTGATTTAAGACACACTCAAGCAGGGCAATTCAGAGCTTAGGACAGTGATCTGTTATTTATAGGCTTTTCCTAGCACTCATCACCAGGCTGTCTGAGCACCTCGCTCGCATTAATTCATTTTACCTACGCAGCGCCCATCTCCCCCCTCTCTCATTTCCCCTGCCCGGGAGACCTGCGTGCTCGGGTTGCCGTTTGGCGGGCAGGCGAGTGGGGCGCGGAGGGCGCCGGGGCCCAGCCTCGCCGCTTCTGGGCTTTAAACCCCAACTTTCAGAGGTGCGCGGGCCGGGGGCGGAGGAGGGAGAGCGGGGGAGGTTTCCAATTAGAGGCGGCGCTGGAGGTAAATGAGAGCCGGCGTAAAGCCATCCCACTTGGAAGCCTCCTGCGAGAAACCCATTCTGCCATTAACAATGGATTTGTCTTTACGAGGAGGTTAAGTACTTAGCATTATCGGAGCAGCCTTTTTTTTTTTTTTTTTTTTTTTTTGCGAGTGCATCCTCGCCCGGCTCCGCGGCGGCAGCAACCGCAGGCAGCAGCAGCAACGCGGAGCCCCGAGCATCTGTGCGGGTAGCCCCCCCCCCTCCTGCCGCCGCTCCCGGGGAGAGAGCAATGTGCAGCGGCCTGACCCGGGGGTCAGCTCCCTCCGGGGCGTGTGGGACGGCGGGGAAGGGGGAAGGGGGAGGATGCAGCCCGGTAATCCTCGAGGCAAGAGCCATGCTCTGAATTTCGCCGTGTTAGCTCGGCGGTGCCCGCACCCGCGGCAGGGGAAGGCGGTGCGGCGCGCAGCCGGGCCGAGCCAGGCCGCGGGAGGAGCGAACTGAAGCCCCAATGTCCTCGCCGAGAGCCGCCAGCCTCCCGCTGCAAAGCTCGGGGACCCGGGGAACAAAAAAGGCACAGAGGCGAACAAGCGCGGGTCTGTTTCTCCCCGCCACGGAGGAAACTGCGTTCACGGAGAAAGAAAGTTTAACTACGGTTAAAAATAAAAAAGTGGAGCGAGTTTACCCCGAGATAACTTGAAGTCATTAGTTAAAGAAGGGGGGGGGGGGGGAGCCCCAACCAGCCAGCCCCATGCTGTAGGCGCACACATGTGATGCGGAGTTTGCAGCCCGGGGGAAGGGAAGCGGGCAACTTCTGTGATGCAAGTGCGGGGCGGTGGCACCGCGGGTCCAGACCTGCGGGGAGAGACAAAGCCCAGATCAATGCAGCCGGGAAGCCGCGGCTGCGGCCACCTCGCCGGGAGATGAGCTAGTTCTGCTTTCCTACCGAAAGAAGCGATTTTAATGAGGTTTTCCCTAGGAAAGGGGGAAAAAAAAAACCCCCACCAAACAACAGAGGCCTTTCCTCCAGCTGTGTGCCTGTAACTCACGTGTGTTCGGCCTAATAACTTTTAATGTCTAGCCCTAAAACATCTTTATAAAAAATAGCTTTACAGTGTAATAGGCCAGGTGTCCTTCTGCTTGTTATCGGAGATTAAAAAAACGTGTGGGAGCCTTTTCAGAGGGGTAGCTTGCCGCGCCGGGATCAAACCCGGCGGCTGCCCGGGGCCGTGCGCCCCGCCGGCCGTCACTCCGGGACCGCAGCCCGGCCGTCGCACTCGGCGGCTGCCCGGGCTCCCCTGCGAGGAAGCCGAGCGGTGTGGCTGGAGTTTCGGGTTTCAGACGGTGGATATTTCACTTCTGCTTTGAGGCGAGCCAATTTTTTTTTTTATTTTTTTGTTTTTTTTTTTAAGAGAGACGTAGCGAAAACCCGAAGCCCCGTGATGGCAGTTTCATGAAATGCCAACCCTCTGGCCGTGACCCGGCTGTGTGTGTGTGGCGTGTGTGTGTGCACTGTGTCCCCTTCCCCGAACATCTGGCGTCCCCCGCGTTTTTTCCAGACGTGGTTTAGATTCTAGATGAAAAACTTCTGGATTTTTTTTTTTTTTTTTTTTTTTTTTTTTTTTTTTGGAGGGAGGGCGCTTTGGTAGGGACAACTTTCGGGAACTCGTGCTTTTCCATCTTCGGAGATAAGCAGCAACGGCGGACAGGCAGCCCCGCTGCTGCTCTGACGCTGAATGCTCCTCACCCTGCTTGCTGCTTGTGCGCTCACGGCGAGGAAAGCTCTCGTCTCCGCAGCCTTTTTCGCGCAGGGTCTTGGACATGGCGATTAAAAATCCCCCCCGGGGCGAACTGTCCGCGTTAATCGCCTGGTGTTTGGCTGGCAGTCCGCTCCCACACGGAGCGGCGGCGAGAAGGGCTGGATGCGGCGCCGGCGGCGCTGAGGTGGCAAAGCTCCCGCTCCACGGGGAAGGCGCCGGGCGGTTGCGGGGGAGCTGCGGGGCCGCGGGGCCCGCCTGGCCCTGCGGTCCCGGGGCCACCCCGGGAGCCTTCACGCCGCGGGCTCCGCGGGACTAAACCTGGGAGTATCGGCGGGGATGGGCGTTATGAACGTGAAATTTACGAGTCGAGCTCACCGAGCCAAAAGTTGCCTTGCCAAAGTAAATAGATGCAGCCGATAACTACCAACCCGGAGATTAAAGGGCTCCTCAACCCGGGCAAAAATCTTAAAGCAGCCGTAGAAATGCCAGCGAGGGAAACGGCGTTTCAGTCGCCACCCCACCCCGGGTTGCCACACTGCTCACACGCGGTAAAAACCGCGTTAAGGGCTGCCAAAGCCGGATCAGGCGAAAACGCGCTTTATTAAGGTTTCCCCCCCCTCGCTCCCCCCGCCCCGCGCAATGCAGACGTTGACAAACGAGTGTTTTTTTTTTTTTTTTTTTTCCCATCCCGATTCAGAGCTCGGAGAAGGGGACCGGGGGGAAAGGCGCAAATCAGCGCTCCCGATCCGCGGACCATGCGAAGTTGGGGGCGGCGGGTGGGACCAGAGAGGGGCCCCGGGGGAAAGGGGGGAGAAACCCCCTCCACGGGTGGGAGGGGTGCGAACGAGAAGGTCCGTCCGTGCTGTGACCCGTTCGGGGGATCAGGACGGCTGCGAGCCCTCGGCGAGTCCCGGGGCGGCGGGGATGCCCTTTCGCGGCGCGGGGAACCCAGAGCCGGAGGGGTTGGGGGGGAGGGGGGGGGGGAGCGGGACGCGGGTTGCACCGCCGTGGGTGGTGGTGGGCGATCCCGGGCATCGCGGCGCGGTGGGGGGGAGCGGGTCGGGAAGGCCGTGGGCGTCCGGCGGAGGGGCCGGGGGGCGAGCGGGGGGGCCGGCATCGCGGTGCGACCCGCCGCGGAGCCTGGCCGCGATGTCTGGCAGCGCCGCCGCCGCCGCCGCCGCCGGGGTTTTGACAGCTTGGCGGAGCGGAGTGAGCGGAGCTTTATGGTAATTGCGGTTCTCCACTGGCCTTCTGGGTAGCGAGCGAGGGGAGTATCGGCGGGGGGGGGGCGGCTTTCCTCGCCCTGTCGGCCGGGGAGCGCGGAGTCCCGTGTCCCGTCCCCCCCCCCCCCCCCCTCCGGGGCTCCGCAGCTTGGCGGTGACCTGTGCCAGCCCAGGGGGGGAGCGGGCGAGGCGAGGGGCTGGCGGTGCGGCAAGTGGAGGGGGGTGGGGGGGCAAATCAATTAGTCAGGGCAAGGGGGGGGAAGCAGCCGAGCGGCTGGGTGAGCCCTGCCTGGGCAGGGAAACGCAGCCAGGGGAGGGGGAAACTTGCAGAGGGAAAAAGCGGTGGCGGCGCTGCTGCTGCTGCCGCTGCTGGCGGCGGCTCCCTCGGTGCAGCGCCTGCCCGGGGGGAGGGGAAGGGAGGGGAGGCGGCGGCTGGAGGAGGAGGAGGAGGAGGAGGAGGAGGGAGAGAGGGAGGGGGGATGCGAGGGGAGCGCAGCGTGCAGCAGACGGAGCCCGGTCTCCCAGCGGCAAGGTGAGGAAGAGCGGCTTTCCCGGCGGACTAAAGGGGGGGGGGGGGGGGGGGAGAGGAAGAAAAAGAGAGAGAGGAGGAGAAGAGGAGGAGGAGAATTAAATCCCCAGCCACACACACACAAAGCCGCGGCGGCCAGGGCACGGGAGACGGCGGCGCGGGCGAGATGTGGGGAGCGCCGCGCTCGCCAGCGCAGGAACTTCGCCCGGAGCAAGCCAGCAACATGGCGCTGCCAAACCAGAGCCGGCAGCCGGAATGAGCATCGCGGGCTGCCGCTCCCGCCGCTGAGCCCAGCCGAGCACAGGAAGCAAAGCTCTTCCCGCGGGCACCTGCCCCGTCGGCGCAGGCGGCGCGGCGGCGCTCCTGCCCCCCGCAGCTCCCTGCCTTCCCGCACCCCTTTCCTCGGCCGGCCAGCGCCGGGGCAAGCCGCGGCACACACACCCACGGCAAGGGGGAGGGGGATCGGGAAACTTTTCTCGTCGTCGTCCCGTCCCGTCCCGTACCCCCGACTCCCTTCCGACGGGGTTGTCCTTCCCGGGAGAGCAGCAGGGCGAGGCGACGGCGTGGGGACCCGCGCACGCCGCAGCCCCGCGGCGCGGCAGGAAGGTCAGTGCTCCCGCTCCGCGAACAGCTCCCGTGGGGGAAACCGCCGCCCGCCGGGTCCCGCGGCGACGGGGCGGCCGCGGGGTTCCCCTCGCCCCGCCGCGGGGACGGCACTCCCCGTCGTCGTCAGAGGCGCCGCCGCCGAAAGTTACAGCGCGGGGCAGCGGGGGTGACAGGCGAGCGGCGGCGGCGGGGGAGAGAGGGGTCTCCCGGTGCGCCTGCGGGGCTGGGGTGGCGGCGGGGAAGTTTGGAGGCAGTTGCTTGTGAAGATGCCTGTTTGGGGTGGCGGGGGTGGGGGGGAGGCTGCCGGTGGTGCTGTCGGCTCCGGTGCGCCTGTGGGGGGGGGGGGGGGGGGTGGCGGTGGTGTTCCCCGTCGTCTCGCGCTTTGCGATGGGGAAAGCGCCGGGGCAGCGGCGGTGCGGGGCTCCCCGGGGAACGGGGCGAGCGAGGAGCGGGCGCTGGCAATTCGCCGAGCGGGGACGGCTCCCGCGCCGCGGGGCCGGGGGGGGAGGAAAAGAGGGGGGGGGGAGAGAGGGCGGGCTCTGCCCTCCCCGCCGAGAGCAGCGCGGGGTCCGGGGGCGGCGGGCAGGTGAGCGGCAGGGGAGAGCCCGCTGCGGGCTGCTTTCCCCTGACCGGGAGAGCCCGGGGCGCCGCTCCCCCCCACTTTTCCCTCCGCCCCGGTGGGGCGGGCGCCGCCGCGCACGTGGGGCCGGTCGGCCCGGGGCTTTCCCGTACGCGGAGCTGTGCTGGCGTGAGGTCCGGCGTGACACGGAAGTTTAGGCAGCCCTAAAATATAGTTTGGGAGTTGGGAGAGCGAGCCGGAGGGAGGCTCGGGGGCTTTGCCATCAAAGGGCCGGCCGGAGGAGGTGGGGGGGGGGAAGGCCAGGCAGGGAGGCAGCGGAGGCTGCTTTGTGAAGCCGGGGCCAAGTGGGGCGGCTCTGCACAGCATATGAGGCATGCATTTGATGTTCGCGGAGCGAGTCCGGGGGCGAGGGCTGCGGAGCGTTCACGTTCCTCTTTTCTTTCTCGATGTGTGTGTTGTTTTTTTTTTTTTTTTCCCTTTCCTCCCTCTCCCTCGTTTCCGCGATGTCTGTCGGGTCCCGGGTTTGGTGATCGCAGAGGGGGCGAGGGGGAGATGAAGAGCACCCCTCCCCCGCACCCGACGGAAAAAAAATGCCCCGACCGTAGTGAGCGGTGTAGAACTGACAAAGTGTGAGGACTGGCTTTAATGGTATCGCCTCGGAGCTCCTCGCAGCATTAATTCCCACTAATGAATCTTTTCCAGAAACTCCGTTCATTGCTTTCATCTGCTCTTTGGAGCCTGCAGCTTTTGTATTCGTGTTTGTATTAAAAGGGCGGGGGTTGCGGGGGGAGCCCAGCCCGCACCACGTAGCCCCATAGCGAAGCCCGGATTTTCCAAAGGTTTCTATTAACTTTTTTTTTTTTTTTCCCGCCCCCTCCCTGTGGCCCTACCGCGGGGGACGACCAGGGAGAGCCGTGCCCCGCCAGGGCCGCTTGGGAACAAAGCTCGGGGCGAGAGCGGGCGAGCAGTGAGGGGTCCGACCCCCCGGGGCAGCTCCCGCACCACCCCACCCGCCCCCCCGCCGCTGGCTCCGCCGCGCCCGGGTCGCCGCCGCCCGCGCTGCCCCCCCCCCCCCCCGCTCCGCCCGCCCCCGCGCTCCTCCGCAGCTTTGTGCGCGCCGCTGCCCGCCGTACCGCGTCCTCCGGCCGCCGCTCTCGCCTGGTTTTCCTCCCCGAGAGGCCGGTGCTTCCCAATCTGTCTGGAGCCCGGTGCCGTCGCGCTTGCGACACACCGATTCATTTCCTT
Organism: Numenius arquata; assembly: GCF_964106895.1. Taxonomy (NCBI): domain Eukaryota; kingdom Metazoa; phylum Chordata; class Aves; order Charadriiformes; family Scolopacidae; genus Numenius; species Numenius arquata. The sequence goes on from NC_133576.1 coordinate 47,613,319, forward strand.
TCGGTTCTGCTGTCGGAGCCGCTGGGTGGTTTTTTATTTTTTTTTCCCTCTTTTTTTTTTTTTTTTTTTTTTATCTTCCCGAGCGGTAGCCAGCGCAGCGCTCACCCTAATTGCTTTTAGGAGGATTAGGAGCAAATTCCTCTCCATTCCTCTCTCTCCCCCTTTCCCCCCCCCCCCCCCCCGCGCCGCCTCTTCTCTCTCCCCCCCCACCCCGGTTGCCTTCGCGCGCCGGGGTTGCAGTTTATCCCTGGTGCAGTTCTTTGAATTGCTGTCACAAATAGGTGACTCAGAGTTAATTAGGAAGTATGCACCGGATCAATGGGCTGCACAGCTCATTAGTTATTCCCCAGCCTTTTGCAGCGTTGGACCTCCGGCTTCTCGCCCCGTATTACACCTCCTTCATACGCAGCCCGGGGGAGGGAGGAGAGGGGGGCTGGCAGGGACAGGGGAGCGCTTCGGGTGAAGAGAGGCTGGGTGCGAAGGGGCGTGATGAATACGGACATTGAAGTTTCCAGGTTGGGAGGTTGCGTGTGGACGAACGGCCGGGTCCCCTCTGGCTTCCCGCCCCCCCCCCCCCCCCCCCCCGCTCCCCCCTCCAGCTCCTCCCGCCCCGGCTATCAAACCTGCCTCCCCGCACGGGCGTGGAGGGCCCTCGCCCGCCCCGAGGTCGGAGGGACGAGCCCGGAATGTTACCAAAAACAAACAGGCACCAAAAAAAAAAAAAAAAAAAAAAAAAGTGTGTGTGTTTATTGGAGCGTACGCTGAGAGAGTAGACAAAATCTCATTTGTCAGGCATGAAGGTGGGCTGTGTGGAAGGCTATAAATATACCGGGGAGGATTGTATCGCGGTCACTTTTCTGTTCTTCGCCATTTCTAAGGTGAGTGGCGGAGGCTGAGGGACCGGGCAGGGGCTTCTCCTGGTATTGTTTGTCCCTCTGTGATAGATCGGTCTAGACAGCCGCTCAGGCTCCCTGCGAGCTCAGGAACCGGAGCCTGAAAGGGAGAGTGGGGGAGTCGGAGAGGAAAAGGTCACCGCGATATTTTTTTCTTTTTTTTTTTTTTTCTTTTCTGTCTTTTTCTTTTTTTTTTTTTTTTTATTTGGTGGCGATGGTTGTTAACCCTTAAAGCCGAGAGGGGATCGCAGCCTGCTGCTCCGGCCTGGAAGGATGCGGGAGCAGCAGTGCTGGCAGGGATGCTGCCGGAGCGGGGGGGACGGGGCAGTGCGCTTCGGGCCCCCGGGCTCTGCCCCGTCCATATGATGGCTTTATAAAAGCTGTTTCCCACAACAGGAAAAGAGTTCAGGAGGCGAGCGCCAGATTATTTCGTTCCCAGGAGTTTTCCTCTCTCTTGGAAACTCCCGAGGAGCGCTTGGAAGCGGGGTCGGGCGGCCGCGGGGCTGGGGAAGCCTCCGCAGCCCCTCGGGCTCGGCGGGGCCTCGTGGGGCGGCCGGGCTGCCGAGCCCCGGGCGGCGGGGCGTCCCCGGTGGCTCCCCGCCCTCGGTCCTGCCCTGCACATCCCTCCCCCCACCCCGCGTTCCCGCGGGTTGCAGTGGAAACCCCGCGGCGGAGGTTCCCGGCCGGCCCCGCGGGGAAAGCCGAGTTTCCGCGGCCGCCGTTGGGTCCCGTCAGCTTCTTTCCCGCGGCAGCTCGGCGCCCTTCGCCCCACGGGGCCGCGTACGCGTGTGTGCCCACGGCGTGGGGCAGCCCTCGGCTCCTCTCGCTGCGCAGGCAGGAGCCTGCCTGGGAGAGGGGGGTGGTGCGTGGAAGCCCACGGGGGACGACGACGACACGCACACCCCCCTGGAGGGCAAGGGCTGGCGGGGAGCAGGGTCGGGGTCGGGGGTCCTTCGCAGCTCCTGCTTGCGGTGTGTGCTGCCTTTTGTACCGCGGCGTCCTCGGTGGATGAGATGCGATGGTGGCGTGCAAGCCTGGGCGGTACAGATTAAAAGCAGTTAAGGCTTTCGAGCGATAGATAAAAGCTGGTTTTGTTGGATTCGCCTGCAGCGCAGACCATTCCCATTCCTCTTTGTCTGAGCCCTGGTTCCGGGCGCTACAGCCTGATTGGAAATGCTCCCGAGCAGTCCGCGCAGCCAGGGCAGCAGGCGGCTCAGCGCTTATTTACACGTCACATCTAAATACATCTCTAATTAGATAGAAGCAACGCCGGAAATGGCAGATTTGTTGCATATCTAATAGAGACCAGTGCAAACAGACTCAGCAGGGTTTCCCTCTTTTCTCTTCTCTACCCCCCCCCCCCCCCCAAAAAAAAAAAGACCAGCAAGACCAAGCTAGTAGTAATCTGAGACCAAACAGAGATGACTTTTCCCATTTGAGTGCATTATGAACCACATTGGCAAATGTCTCTATTCTAATATTTAAAGCAATACTTAGGATGTGTGAACTGAATGCCCAAATATGGACTGGGTCTTGAAACAATACTGGTGCCTTGGCTTTATTCCTGTGCTGGTGGACAATCCAGGCTCCATGTCACGCACTGTATCTGCCTTTACCAAGATGTGCCGAGGACCTGCAGCTTCTCAGGCAGTTTGAAATTGTCATCCCTTTTCCCTCCTCTTCCCTCCACCCCACGATAATTCACTTTTTTTAAGGTTGATAAAGAAACCAAGGTCCCTTAACAGGGATGCCAGAGGCAAGGCCACCGAGCTCCAGGGGCTCCTGTACAGTCCACACAAGCAAACTTCGTGGATCTGTGCAGCTGCGAGACCACACAAAGTTGTTGACATGCTTTTGGGTCTCCGTTTGCAGAGAAAATGGACCCAGGCCACCACAGCCCAAAATAATGAGTGCTGCGCATACCAAAGTAGTCTTAGCAATCTGTGGCTGTCGTTTAAAAGGTCTCTCAACTTTGACCGGTGAGTGGCCCCTGCGGAGACGGGTGAAAGGCCTGCTCCAGCTCAGGTCGTAGCTCTAGCAGCCACGTTGCCCTTGGAGTAAATGTGGCTTGGAGTAAATTGGAGCTCGGTACAGAGGAGAAGCAGCTGGTTGTGATTTCTGCGTGTCTTGACAAAGGTGTGGGCTCTTGTTGGGACTCTGTGGCGTAGTTGGGTTGCACAGGTGATATGCGATACGCTATCTTTCCCCCGATCACTGCAATAGATCACGTTTTAATGTGGGCTTGGAAAGAGCAGTGTGAAGCACAGTTTAATGCTTCCTCCTTAGGTTGGGTGTTGCTTTAGAAATAATTGATGGCCAGAGCGGGCCTGCTCAGCTTTTTCTTGGTTTTGCAAGAATCCAAGCGGCGGAGGCGAGCTGGCTGGCTGAGGGGAGCTGGGAGAACCCCTTTTTGACTACAGCGAGCAGCTCTCGCTGGTCGTGTGTGTCTGTGTGCCAGGAGGAAGCGCAGAGGCTGCAGGCAGGGGGAGTTCCCAGGGCTGTGAGCAGCTCCTGTTAATCCTCCTGTCCTTTCAGGGAACAGGGCTTACGGCGGTGGTCGCTCTGGAGCGACCTTTCCCTCCAACCGGGTCCCGAGGCTGTGGTGGGCAAGGGTGTCTCTCCCGGGGGAAATGCGTCTTTCCTGGGGCTTTCTCTGGAGCGGGCAGCCAAGGCGCCTTTGAATGGATGAGCAGACGAGGTGGGGACGGAAAGGAGGAGGCCAAGAACGCGTCGCAAATGTGGATTTAGGAAAGTTCTGCTGCTTTCCAGCAGGGAATTCATTTTTCCTTGTTTGCTGGACAGCAGTTCTTGGCTGAGCAGAGACTTTTTTTCCCCTCCTCTCTTCCACTGCTGGAAAAGTTAGCGAGTGAGAGCACGCTTCAGTACCTGCCTGCCTGTTTCCTTAAACTGGTGTCTGAATTATTTGGGACTCTCCCCTCCGCTCGCCAGCACTCCTTGCACCCCAGACCTACCTCGTGAGCTAATAGATGCGGTGCCGTGTGATTAGACATGCAAGGAAGTCCGCTTGGAGAAGATCCTGACAGCATGAAATATAATTTGTGATCTGAAAGACAGTTTCCAGTATAATCTCATTATGCACCACAGACTCCCGGTGTTATTTTGTAGAAGGCGGACAATGATCAATTTACATTGACCTGGGGCTGGGCGAGCTTTTAGATGGTAATTGCCATATTGATTTGCATGCAAAAAGAAGACCTGCTAAAATTAAAGACCGGAAGCTAAATTAAACTAAATTTATTGTCTAGGTGCGAACTAAAAGACTTGTTAAAAGTCTAGGGTAGACTTGGAAAGCTATGAAATTCAGAGAAAAATGATTCTCATCCTGATCGCTCCGGAAAATGAATCTACATGATGGGAGACTGGGGCTGCAAAGACCCCATTGTGAGCGGAGGCACACAAGCCCGGGCTGTTCCGTGTAAGCCCCGACTCTCTAAACAATCGGAGAATAAAATATCTCCTCTGTCCAATGAAAATCTCGGCCTGAATGTTGGGATTGTCGTGCTAAGGAAAACAAAGCTTTATTTGGATAAGACAATTAAAGTGGAAAGCGCAGAATCCACCAGCCACACTGGGAATGGCTCGTATAAAGAGCTGAGTGTGTTCAATAGAGCGCTGGGGAAAGGGGGAGGCTCGGGGCTTGCGCTCGGCGGCCGAGCCGGCACTGGGAAAGCCTGGCATTGTGCTTCCTCTGCCCCGCTCCTCCTCAGCCAGGAGGGGCGAGATTGCTCCCAGCCGAAGGCGCTCTCCTTTTTATGTGGCTCCTTTGCTGCTCTTGAAGCCATCTCCCACGGCCAGGAGCTGCCGGTATCGGCGCAGCGCTGCGGTGGGGTCGTTCCCCGTGCACCTCCAGATGGCCCCGGGGTGGGTTGCGGTATGCCAGCGCTGCCAGCCTGCCCGTCCCTTCTCAGAGCGTGTTTTGCTTTTCCAGCTGGCATAGCTCTAGCTCTTACCCCAGGTGTTCGTTCAGCGCTCAGGAATACCTCACCTAGGGGCCTTGTACAATCTCGCAGTATTTGCCTATTACAAAACATTTGGGCCTGTATCCTCAGTTATTAAAAGGCAGATCTCCTCCTCCACGGGAGTATCGGAGTAGCCGGCGCCTGGCACAGTCGATAGCAGAGAGAAGTTACCTACGCCCCTGCTTGCACAGGCAGCAGACCCCATGCCTGGGGCAGCCCGATGGCTGTCCCTGTGCTTGTGTGGACCAGGGGCCGTGGGGCTGCCTGTTCCTCACCCGCTGCTGCGTTTCCCCCCATTCCCAAGGAGCCGGGCGGCGTTGCAGATGCGGGTCTCCTGGAGGGGGTGGGAGAGCTTTGCAGGTGTCCTTTAAGCCACGGCTTGAGTATGGCATTTGCGCATGGTGGCAGGGAGGGACAGAGAAGTGAAATCAAAGCCTGGAGGGGCGTATTCTCAGCTCTGCTTGAAATTCACAGAAAACTCGCTAATGGCAGGAGGGAAGGGGTGGGCTGAGCTCCTCTTCTTTCCAAGTGTAAATTCCCTCCCTGAGCCAAACTTTCTCCATGTGAAAGCTCCTGGCTATGGAGAGATCCTACAGGGATCCCTGATCCCCGGGCAATCCCCTTTGCTCCCACGCCCCCGGGGTTGTGCTCTGAGCCGCTCCGGCTTGCCCACAACAGTAGGAGGCTGAGCTGGGACCTGGGGGAAGCCCTTCCCACAGGCTGCGGTCCCCCTGGCTCACCTTACTCTGGCCTGGTCGTGCTCCCCGCGCGGTGTTTTCCTTTCCTCCCATTTGAGTAGTCAAGCACAAAGTGGATTAGCAAAGCCCCGTGCAGAATTAAGCAGCCCGGTGCGGAGTTATGCCGAGCTCTGCCTGGAGGACACCCCCCCCCGCCCCCCGCAGACCTCCCGTGCCGTGCTTTGCTGTGCCAGGGCAGCCCGGAGCCAGCGGGTAAGGGTGGATGCTTCCCCGGGGGTCTCCACGCAGCTGGTGGGCGAGGGGAGAAACCGTTCCGGCTAAAGTTGCGAGCGGCAGGGGAAGCCGGAACAATAGTTGCGAGCAGGAAGTGATCTCCCGGGGTAAAAAAAAAAAACCACCAAAATGTTTTAATGGAAGTGTAACCTGGCATTGCACAAAAAAAAAAAAAAACCCAACCCAGGGCGGCTGCCGCCAGCTGGGGAGGATGCAGGGTTCCGGGAGATGCGTGGGAGGCCGTGCCGTGCCAGGGAGGCCCACGGCAGAGCCCTGCGTGCGGAGCCGGGGGTGGCTGTGGCGCGGCCTGCCCTGAGCAGGCGGCTGAAGGTTGTCTTATTTTAGCTCCAGAAATATCTCTCTAGATCCGTTACTGCGAGATCTCGCTTGCAATAAACTGCATTGGCTCTCTCCTCTTTATACAAATTGCTGCTATGAAAGAAAACCCAGCCTATATGCATGGAGGCAGGCATGAGCTAGCGAGATCAGGTTTCCTACTGAGCTCCCGGAGGAGAAGTCAGCATTTGATTGAAGCTACACTTGGTTCTTGGTTCCCAGGGGACAGCAGCCCTGAAACACGAGAGCCCTCCCTCCTTTCCACTCCCCCCCCCCCCCCCCCCTTCTCTCTCTTCTTCCTCTAAAAGCCTTTGTGCTGAAAGAGCCTCAGTAGGCACGAATCGCCGGTCTCTCACAAGAGTGTGTTGCAGCCTTTGCTGACATTGTTCTGTTAGCAGTGGTTTTTACCAGGCCAGCAGATTTCTAGCTACGTCCAGGCAGTGAATAGTCGATGATACTGACCTGCGAGTACGTCGTGCTGGCATCGTTTGTCGGTGAATCCGATTCGGAAGTCGATTGGAGACGTATCACGTTGGTGCAAAGCACCTCACCTGCCGGGGGAGCGCTGCCCTACGGCAAGAGCCAGGCCAAGATGGAGATGCGCTTCCGATAAAACCGGCGATTTCCCCTTGCTGCTGGTGCCGGCTCCCAAACTGCACATAAGCCCCTAGAAAGTGCGCTTCCGGCTCCTGAGGCCTCTTCAAGAGTTCACGGGGTACAGATGTTTTAGAGAAAGTCGCCCGGTCGTGGTTTTACTTTAGAGATGAACAATTTGGGTAGTGCTGGGAGTCAAACCGGGCAAAGAAAGGTTTCCTTCAGTTGATGTGTTTTTCCCTTGCCTTCCGTCCAGTATATTCCACCTCTCCTCTTAACTTTGCCGCTGATACAACAATAAGTAAGGGCAGGGAAAGAGGTACGGGGATTTACACTCAAATTCCAGCTGTGCCCAACAAAAGACCCCCTGAGAGTGCGCCGCGCACTCCTTTGCTGGTTGGGTGGTTGCACCGCCAGCGAAACTGGACTCGTCAGCCCACTCGTTGGGGTGTTCTTTTTTTTTTTTTGTTTTCACCGGTTTCTCCTTACCAGGGAAAGGGCTGAAGGTGGAAACGCATTCGGGCTGGCTTTGCGAGCGGCGGGGTCGTCGCCGGGGGCGGTGGAGGGGGGGCCCCTCAGCGGGAGGTATCTCTGCGGTGACAAACGGGTGCGAAGCGGCAGGACCGGGGGCGCGGAGAGGTGTGCGGGGCCGGGGGTGCCGGCGATGGGTGGGAGTGGGGGTGTGGTAGACCGGCCTTCCCGGGAGGGGGGCTGCTCGGGGGCGCGACCCCCGTGTGCCGCTGCGCAGCTGCGGGCGCGGCTTTCCCCGCTGCTGCGGGGCTCCCCCCGCGCCCTGCCCAAAAGCCCAAACCGAGAGCGGAGCTCAACTTCTGATAAGGCTTTTTTTTTTTCTTTTTGCTTTTTTTTTTTTTCCACTCGGGCTGGAAAACCCTCTCCGCTGTGGGAGAGAGGACCCGGCTGGCATCGTGCTGGTGGAGAACCCCACCATCACCACCCCCGCAGAAGCTCCCCCACTACTCCCCCCCCCGGGAGCAGCGCGGCTCCGCCTGACCAGCCGCCGGGAACGAGCCCGTTTCTGGCCCCGGGGGCGGGGGAGGTGGGTAGAGAGGGTGTTCCTTGTTTCGAGTAAACCAGCTGCGGTAGTTGATGGTGAAGCAGAGAAGGCAGACACAATGCTGCTGTTGTTGGTTTGATCTCTAGCTGGGGATTGTTAGTCTGGATTTAACTCTGTGGCGAGGGGAGGGTGTGTGCGTGTGTGTGTGTGTGTGTGTCCGTGTGTGAAGGCGAAGGCTGTTTACAGCCAGTGCAAATAATGTGACAGCTGTTGGAGCGCGAAGAGCCCCGCGCCTCGCCGGCACTCGCACACAAAAGCTCTCGCTTGCGGCCGGAGCAGCCCCGGGCCGCTCCCGGAGGGCACCGCCCGCCGCTGCCGGGCCCGGCGGGGCGCCCCCGGGGCTCGGCGGGCAGCCCGGGCGGCGGCGGCGGGGCGCCCAGCTCCGCTCCCCTGCCGCGGCGGCGGCGCGGCTTGAGCAAACGGCGTTGGGCGGGGAGAAGCTTCGTCGTCCCCCCCCCCCCATCTCCCCCCCCCCGCTCCGTCTTCTCTCCTCCTCCGCTTGATTTACAAGCGCAAAGGAGGCTGCGGGAGGAGCGGGCGGCTCCGCGCCCGACCCCGGCCGGCTTCGGCGCTGGGAAATCCCTGGGAAGCGGCGGCGGGTTTGCGGCAGCCCCCCGGTGATGCTGCGGGAGCGGCGGGCGAGGCGTCCCGGGAGCCCCGCGGGAGGAGGGGGCAGCCCCACTCGCCTCGGGCGAGGCAGTGCGTGTTGGCTTCCCGAGCACATGTTTGCGGGGGAGAAGTTGTTCTCCCCCCTGGTTAAGCTGGACGCCCCGGCACCCGTGGAGTAGGTCCTCGGTGAAAAAAACCCCTCTTTCTGCGTAAATAGTCCGATCGGCTATTTCCTCCTCAAAGCCTCTGCATCTAAGCCCCACGGTTCGCCCTTTGAGTGTAGGATATAAAACGCTGCCTGTTCTTGAAGTTTGCTGCGGTACCCAAAGTGATCTCCCGCCCCTTTCAGAAGAGCCTCTGGAAAGTCGAGGGAACTTGGAGAACTGGGTTCCGGCCTATATTTGTACCTGACATAGTTTTGCTACCTACGAGAATCGTTATGTTTTATATAGTAAGTGACCTCCACGTACTATTGTCTTTCTGACAGGCAGCTCTGGGGTGGAAAACAGGTAGGAACGGGAGATGCTTATTTGCTCTCCCACCTCCCTTTTCATAATTTTGGTCGATGGGTTGCCCTTATCTATTTCTCCGCAGTCAATCTATTTTTTTTTTTTTTTTTCTTTTTTGGCCTTGACTGTCCCCTTGGTCCTTTATGGATTACACCGCGCTATTAGTGGTGAAAGCGCGCCAGTCGTCATTCAACAATTTTAGCATCAATTCCTATAAACTGGTGTTTTATATGACATGTGCCATTTTTCTGCAAGAATACTGCTTGCGAAACTAGTTTCGCCTTGGAGCAAAGGCGGAAAGATAAACAAGCCTGCATAGCCAAAACACTGGCAATCTCTGCCTCCTTCCAAATCTTTTAAAGTCACGGACTAATATTTTCAGGATTATGCTGCTGCCTCTGAGGAGGGAATGTCGCTGGTGTTAAAAAAAAAAAAAAGGAAAAAAGCCTAATGCAAATTAGAGAAAAATAATTTTCTTTCAGCGATATGCAATGTATTAGTCACTTGTTATCATGCTTAGAGGCAGACCTCATTTGCGCGTCTGCCAACTCGTTCACATCTGCTCAGAGCTGTTCAGGGCATTTTAACCTTGGCGGTGTCGTGTCGTAGTCCCACGGATCAAGAACGAGTAATTAAAGCTCTAAGCAGCAGCAAAAAAAATTCATAGCCGCCCATCTGCATCCCAGTTGATTCGGCTGCTTTGTTTCGGTGCGGAGCGCCGGGATGGGAAGGCAGGGCCGGCGGCGGCCTCCGCGGTCCCCTCCTCTCCGGCGGGGCATCGCCGCCACCGGCAACTTTATTTCCTTTTTTAATTTTTTTTTTTTTCACGGAAAAACCGAGCGTGGTTGTTGGATTTCCTTTTTTTTTTTTTTTTTATTTCCTCCCGGTGTTTTCCGTACGCCGAAACGGGCGGTGCGCGGCTCTGGCCCTGGACGGGCGTTTCTTCCAAAAGGGTCTGGAGAAGGTGATGCGAGGCTGGGACACGGAGTTGCGGAGGTGGTCCCCGAGGTGCCTGTAACGCTGCTTTCCTCACCAGCTTTCCTCGGCCAGCGCTTTCCAGAAGCGTGAAAACGCTCGTGAAAGCCTTTCCCACCAAGGAGAAACCTTAGCGCCCTTAAACCCCACATAAACTTTAGGGCGAGGCTAATTTTTTATGCATTGTTTAGCACAAACCGAGCTGTTTGTTTGTTTGTTGTTGGGAGGAGCAGGGAGAAAAAAAAAAATAGAGGGGGAAAAAAAAAAAAGGGGGGGAGGGAAAACCTCCAACTTCCCAAGCACTTTTTTCTATCGTGCGGCGGCCGAAGGTCCCGGTGTACCGGGGGTCGCCCCCGCCGGGGCTGTGCAGACAAAGCCCTGCGGGGAGCGGGAGGCTTTCAGGCCGGCCGCGCTAGGTAAAACGGGAGACGGAGGCACTCAAGTTTTAATATTTCGCTGTTGTGCGCCGGCCATTTGCTGCATGAGGCTGGGAGCCGCCATCCCCTGGCGGGGCTGCCGCGGGAGGGGTGGGTGTGTGTGTGGGGGGGGTGAGTTGGGGGGGAGTGGAGGGAGCCGGTCCCCATCCATCAGCCCCTCGAAGCTGTTGCTCCGTAAATGAGGGAACCACAGGCCCTGTCAGCCGCAATTATGCAAAATGAAGTCGTCCGTGATCAATATCTCCCAACGTCCCCGACGGATGCGTGGGGGGGGACGGGGGGGGACCGCCCCCGCTCGGCGTGCCGCGGCGGCTCCGCGCCGGGGAGCGCTGCGCCGGGGTGGCCGGAGGGAAACCAAGGGCGTACGTCCCATTAATCACTCCCCCCTCCCTCCCCTCCCGGGGGGGGTGCGGCGGGGGCCGGGGGAAGGAAACGGGGGCCGTGCTCCGGTATTTCTGCAAGGATAACGTTGCGGAAGCGAGCGCAGGCTTTCGCCCAACTCTCTCGCAGGAGCGCTGGGACTTTTGTATTCAATGTGTGTGGGGGTGTCTCTTCTCCCCCCCCCTCCATTTTTGTCCCCCCCCCCCCCCAGTCCCATCAGTTTCCCGAGCTATCAGAGGGGGAGGGGGGCACGGCAGAGCCCGGTGAATGGCGAGCCCGTGGCGTTTGCGCTCGCCCAGCCTCCCGCGGCCGAACAATGGGGGACGGGCGGGGGGAAGGGGCTGGCTTGGTGGTATTTTTCTTTTCCTTTTTTTTTTTTCTTTTTTTTTTTTTTTTTCCCCTCCCCTCTCTCTTTTCTTTCTATCCCCCATCCTGAAAAGCAAAAGCCACACGGAATAAAGGCAACAATGAAGGGCTCCCGGGGTGCCGAGTGCGCGGCGGGTTAATGGGGTGGGGGCGCGCAGGCCCTGCGTTCTTCTCCCTTCCCCGCGCCGGGAAGGCGGCCTTAAATTACCTGAAATGCACATTTCTGCCCGGCCCGCGGTGCGTGGGTGTGCGTGCCTCTGTGTGTGTGTGTGTGTGTGTGTGTGTGTCCGTCCTTCTCCCGCTGCTCCTCCTTCGCAGCCCGGGCTCGGCTGCTGCCTGTTGTCTCTGGCAGCGGCAGCGGAAACCTCGCTGCCGTACGTGTGCGTGTGTGCGAGTGTCTGTGTGTGGGTGAGTGTCTGTGTGTGTGTGTGTGTGTGTGTGTGTCTCTCTCTCTAAAATGGCGCGGACGGCCCTGGGTAGGGAGATGCCGCGGCGGGTGGGCGAGGGAGGGAGGCTGGGCTCTCGCCGGGGGGCCCCGTCTGTCCGGGGGCCCGGGGGTTTCAGCGGCAGAGCCCGGTTTGCGGCTCCCTCCGTCACCCGCCGCCTCCTCCAGCAGCCTTCTTCACGGCACGGCCGGAGCGGAGGCAGGCTGAACCGTGTAGGGGGAGGAAAGCCCCGGGTCCCCCCCGTCCACCCCCTCTCCCCGGGAGAGAGCAGCTCGCCCGCCGCGGCGTGCGCTGGGGGACGGAGGCATCGTCCGCGCCGGGGGAGGGGGCGGGGGGGGGGGGGCGACGACGGGGACGACGACCGGGAGGGGCGGGCGCCGTAGCGGCGGTGCGGGGCTGCCGGTGCGGCGGACGGGGTCGGTGTTTCCCGCGAATCCCCGGGAAATCCTTCATGCGGGGATGCCTCAAACTTGGGTACCAGCCGCCTCGCCCCCCCCCGGTGTGTGTGTGTGTGTGAGCCTTTGCAGCCTCTCCATCGCACCCCCTCGATGCGTTTTAACGGGGGGGGAACGGGAGTGGGGGCCCCTCACCCTAGAAACATCCCGTAACCTTCAGGTGTGGGCATCGCCGTGTGCCGGGGTAGCCCTTTCTCTCTGGGGGTCCGGGGCTTCCCCTGGGGCTCCGCGGCAGGCAGCGCCGTGTGGGCTCCGGGGGAAGGCGGCCAGGGTTATTTGAAGGATCGCCAGCCATTTTAACTTTCCCTTATTGGCCTCCTCCCCCGCCCCCTTCCCCAGTTCCTAGGCTTATCATTAATTGAAAACTTTTTTTTTTTTCTCTTTCCTTTTTTTTTTTTTTTTATTCCCTTCCCTTTTTGGCTGCCGCCGGCGCTGAGAGCGATGCAATGATTCGCCTCGCAGCATATGGGAAAGGGGGGAAAGCGCCGCTGCCGCTACGGCGCAGCGACTGTCTGTGCAGGGTCCAAGTCGTGACAGACGGCACGGGGGGGGGGGGGGGCACGGGGGCCGCTGCGGGCGGAGGAGGAGCGGGGGAGGGTGTCTCCGTCCAGTCAGTGCCAGCACCAGCGCCGTCGGGGCATCCTCCCCGCCGCCGGGCACCGCCGGTGCCCGGCGGCGGGGAGGATGCCCCGACGGCGCTGGTGCTGGCTCGGTGGCCCCGGTTGCCCTCGGACGGCTCCGCCGCGCCGTGTTTACATGGCAGAATGTCCCGGTCGCCGTCCGACACGTGACGGTGTGGGAGCCGCGGAGGGGGGAGGAGGGGGGGGAGGGACGACGACGACACGGGGGAACGGGGACACGGGGACGGGGACGGGGGGGTGTGTGGTTGCGACAGGAGCCTTAAAATAGACGGCGACCCCCTTGCGCTGCCTGCGCGCTGCCTAAACCGAAATGCGGTACCGTCGTGCATGACTCAATATGTATTTTAAATCGGTTTAGCGATCTCGCTGGCGCATTGTGCTTAGCTTTATGGTTAAATGAAATGCCACACGTCCCGGGTAAAGGTCAAACTTCTTCTCTAATCCGCGGATCCGTGCGGCGGCTACTTAGTCTGCAGCTTCCTCCTCTGGTTTACAAAACGTGTCACTAGCGGTGATGCCGTGTGGAGATTGCAAAAAAAAAAAACAAAAACCCACGTTATTTTTTTTTTTCCTTTTTTTTTTTCTTAAAAAAAAAGCACAGCCACCCCTGTTCTTTAAACACTTGTCTAATATTAGATCGCTGGCTGCTGCCAGAGCTTTATACGGCGCATTGTAAACGGTGCAGCAATACAGTGTCTTTAAAGTCTCCTTTCTAGCGGTGGCACAGGTCGTTGTTTTTATAACTCGTAAATATGTAAGTCGGAGCTACAAGATAAACGAGGTACCTAAACGCATTCATAAGCAGCTGCCCGTATTTAAGCTTATAAATACCGTATGAGCGCTGCCCTTTAAATCAAACTCCGGATGAGCGGGCTGAGGGCTAATCGAAGTAGATCGCTACGAGTCCCCGATTGCTTTTCACTCCCCTCGCAGGGATTTTCACAAATCTAAAAATGATCCTTTCAGTGGCCTGGAAGCGGGCTGCGACGGCGGCGGGGGGTTGTGTGTGTGATGATTGAGGATGGGGGGGAGACCTGGGGGGGGAGGGGGGGAGGAATCAGATACAGGTAATTTATTGCATCGTTTTTTAATTTCCGAAAGGCCGGGTTGTTTGCCGAAGCGCCTGCTCTCTCCGTCGGTGCCACCGGCACTCGCAGACTTTTTTTTTTTTACCCCGCTTCAGCCCTCCCCGCCGGCGGCGGCGGCTGCTGCCGCTGCTGGCTCTGTGGCTTATGCAGTGGAAACTGGCGGGCTGCCAGGCGGAGCTCGGAGGTGGAAAAGAGTAAAGGCGCCAAAAGGGAACTCGTGCGCCGCTGCAATTCTCCTCCCGCCCCGCTTCCTGGCTCGCTGCAGCCGCCGGGCTTGCTTCCTCCATCATCATCATCATCATCATCATTCCCCCTTCCCCGCTGAGACTTTCACCTCGCACACCCGCCCGCCGGGCACCCCGGGGGTAGAGGAGGGGGGGGCGTGAGGAGACTGCCCTGTCCCGGGCGGTGCTGCCCTCCCCTCCTCTTTTCTCCCGGAGGCAGGGAGAAGCGGCGTCTTCCTCCTCCTCCTCCTCCTCCTCCTCCTTCCCCCCCCCTCCCCGCGGGCATCGGGTTTTTCTCCTTTCCGCGCCAGGAGCGCGTTAACAAAACTTTTGCTGCTGCCGCCGCTGCTGCTGGCGTCAATGGCTGCCAAAAGTCTGTTGACGTTGCGAGGGAGACCCGAACGTTTCCCTTTTTAACCGGCTGCCCGCACGGCGCGCTGTGGGTCTCCGCCCGCCCCGGCGGGGCGCGGGCAGCGGCGGGGCTCGGCACGGCTCGGCACGCCGGGGCCCCGCTCGGCAGCACGCCGGGAGGCAGGTTAGTGCTTGCAGGCGCTTTTCACAACTGGTTTCACACGGCGGCATCGCTGCGGAACCCGCGTGTGCGTTGGGCGTCTCGCTCTCGCCCCCCCTCTCCTCTATTCTCCCTCCACACACCCCCCCCCCCCCCCCCGCCTCCCTCTCTCTCTCTCTCTCTCCCTCCTCCGTGCATCACCGTCTATATTTAGCCGCAAATGGCTTTATCGGCCAGACACCTCCCGGAGGAAATGCCGTGCGCTCTCCGGCGGCCGAGCCCCGCTCCGCGCCCCGCCGAGCAGCGCAGCGGGGGCGGCCCGGGCGAGGGGGGGGGGCAAGGGGGGAGCTGCGGCGCCCTTGGGGCGCGCTGACAGCGGCGGGAGGGGGGGGAACCGCGGTGGCCCGGCGGGTGACAGGCGGGGAGGAGGTGGAGGGAGAGACGCGTCCTCGGTTTCCGCCGCCGCGGCTACTGCTGGGCGTACGCCGGGGCGCGCAGCCCTCCGTCGGGGTTGTGTAGCGGGGGGGGGGGGGGGGGGGGCGGTTGCGCCCGCCCCCGCGGAAGCTGGGTATAAATAGAAGCGGTGAGGCCGTGTCCTGTCCCCCCTCTCCGTTCCCATCCCCGCAGCGCCGGGGTGTTTGGCCGAGCCGGCGGAGTCCCCTGCGAGCCACCAGTCCCGACGTGCGGCCGCTTGTGGGGAGAGCGAGGGGAAGGAGGGAGGGAGGGAGAGAAGGAAGGAAGAGGCGTGCGAAGAGTTAAAAGTCTGCTGCTTGTTGCAATGAAATTATGGCTGGCAGTGGCGCCGCTGCTCGTTCAGCAGACCTCCACTTTTAAACAGTTCACAAGAAGTTCATCAGGGCGGTGATTAGAGCTGCGCACCCGGGGCGGCGAGCGCCGAGGGGTGGCTCTGGGGAAGGGGCTGGCAGCCACCGGGGCGCGGGCTCTGACCCACCCGGGTGGGACCGGGTGACGTCCCACCGCCTCGCTGCGTCCCTCCGGGCTTTGCCCTTCTCCCGCAACGGCGGCGGGACGTGGGGCCCTCCAGATTCCCAGCTGCAGCTGGGGAAGCTCTCGGGCCCTCCCTGCAGCTTCAGCATTTCGCTATCTGCACATGTCAGGGGATCGACGGGCTCTAATTCAGGCACGGCGCCTTATCTTAATGATACGCTTCCAGCGAGGAAACCAGGCGGGTGCAGGCGTGGGGTGGGTTGGCCTCGCGTGCCCCCCGAAAGGAAAGCGGGCGGTGGGACCGTGGGCCACCGAGGCCTGTCTCCTCCGAGCCGGCCGGCGTCTGTCCCCCAGGGGTGAGGCAGCACGCACGGGGCGGCTACTAACCTTATGTAAAACCCTAAATCACTCCCCTCGTGCTGCTGCCGCCTCTATTGAAAACATTACGAGCGGCGCATCTGGAAACCAGTAAATCTGTCCAGAAACCCGTCTTTCCAGCGAAATAACTCCTTTTGACTGATAGCGCGGTATCTAATCTCCGTGGATTTTTGTTTCCTCGAAGCGATTTTTGTGGACTTCGTTAGGGAAAGCTAACCGTTCTGGAGAGAGGAGGGTCAACATGCCGTTTCATTAATATACATTTGTTCCAGACGTGGAGTTTTGCACAAAAGGCCTCTCTGAGGGGAGAAGAAAGTGTTGGGGAACAAGGCTTTCCTGCCGTTTCAGTTCTTAAAACCTCTCTGAACGTGTGTGAAGTATTGTGTTAAAGGCCCAATCTGGGCTTCTTCCCCATTAAATGCCAAAGTGATCATTTGCATATTTTGTAGCCTGACAAAGGAAATGAGTTTGCTGGGGAAGCATGGATGCTTTGGGAGACGTTAGGCATTAAACTCCCAGTGGTCAATCGCCCGTTACTGGCTTGTGTGTGTGTGTGCGTGTGTGTGTAAAAGGAGTATCATGCCTCCCGCTTAAGGGCTTCTATTTTTGTGAGAGAGGAAGAGCTGAGGGATATCCTGTGCATTAAAGGCTCCCCCTACTTATTAACCCAGCATTTAGCAGCAGGATGCAGGCTGAAGCTCAGTCAAAAGAAACGACTCAACCTCCGAAGAGCAATTAAAATCTTGCACTGGAATAAATCATGCGCCACGATAATCCTGTTAATAAAACGCAGCTTGTCCTGACACTTCGCTCATGCAGCAAACTAGGATTTAATGCGAGCGGAGGTGGCGTTGAGGCGAGGCGGAGGGGAGGGAAAAGCCGGTCCCCCCTCCGCCGCTGGACGCGAAAATGCGGTTACCTTTCTTTCACCTGCCTCTCCGGCTGCACACAGCGCCCATCCTCTTGGACTGCTAATACTTCTCCAGCGAGCTCGCTAATGATTTCTTTCCCTGGAGTGAGCAGGCATCATTGAATTACTGAAAGCACACGCAGCAGCAGCAGCAGCAGCAGCAGCTCCCATGCAGAAGCCACCAGGGCTCCGTGCTTAATCAAATCAAGGGGTGGGGAGCTCGCCAACCCGCTTACTATTTTTAACCCCTTTCTCCAAGTTAGTCATGTGCAGACGCTAAAGGGGGAGGTTTTTATTTAGATCCCTTCTGTAGCGGCGTCTCTTCGGTTTCAAGTCCTTGCGTGAACGCTGTATCAGCAATCAGTGTCCCTGACACGCACACGGTGTGGGGCTCTTCTTGCGATGAACTCCTGCTCCTGAGCGTTCCTCATGCAAGGGCTTTTGTGAGCGCCCGCGGGTAGCTTCACATGTTCCCCCCATCCCGTGGGGTCTCCCTCCGTGGTTCAGCCTGTGCGAGATGGAAGGTTTGGGCACGGGTGTACACTTGGCCAGCCGAGTCGTTTCTTGTCCAAATGAAATGCAGTGGAGAAACTTTTTTTTATTTGTCGATAGCCTGGAATGATTCTTAATTTTCTGGATGTGCGCTGGGGAAAAGATCCATCTCCTCTGACCTATAAATGCCCTCAATTTGCTCCTTTATTGCAGGGTATCTCCCTTAGCGGTTAACGTAGGCAGC
This sequence comes from Numenius arquata, assembly GCF_964106895.1. Taxonomy (NCBI): domain Eukaryota; kingdom Metazoa; phylum Chordata; class Aves; order Charadriiformes; family Scolopacidae; genus Numenius; species Numenius arquata. The sequence goes on from NC_133576.1 coordinate 47,630,782, forward strand.
TCACTCCCCGCACCAATCCTGCATTCATTATTAATTACCCGGAGGGAGGCTGGCTGCTCCGCCGTGATGTTTGCACTTCCTCCTAGACAAATCTGCTCAACTTTTTTTTTTCTCTTCTCTTTTCATTGCTTTTTTTTTTTTTTAAACAGAATATAAAACCGTGAAGAAAAGCGGTGATTTTTAAGAAGACGTCATGCTTTCTGCAACTCCCCTGTATGGCAACGTTCATAGCTGGATGAGCAATGAAAGGGTCCGCATGTGTGGAATTAATGAAGACAGGTAAATATTTAAGCTTCTGGCAAGTTAAACCACACTGTAATTCTGCAGCGTGAGGTCTCGGAGTTCGCTCGCTTCCCTAATGCCGGAGTAGATAGCTGCCGCCTTGCATCGAGATCAGCCCAGCTCGGAGGGGGAGCTGGGGGGGCGGGGGGAAACACGACGTGCCTGAGAGCGGTAGAGCAGCCGCTGATTTACTATTTAACAGGCAACCTGGGTCAGTGAAGCGGGGACGCCCTTTAAGGAGATTACTCCCCAAAGCAGCCTTTAAACGCGCTTTTACAATTAATTTATTATTTCGTATTTGTGAAGGGGAATTAAACTAAACAGTGCACGTGTTCTTGCCGTGACTCTGTACGGCAGAGGGGCTCCTGCCTGCGACTTGGCCTTCCCTGCCTTTGGACCAACAGCTTGTCCCGGGAAATAGGAACAGCGGCCTTCCCACAAAGCAAATTTCTCTTCCTCCCCACCTTTTTTTTCCCCTGCTGAATATCATTCATTCGATGATTAAAATGATAGTCTTTAATCATTTTCATTGGGGTGACGCGGGCACTGGCCGGTGTCCTCTTCCCTTAAACCCCAGCTTTTTAAAAGAGCTGAATGACGCTGAACAAAAGCTGCAGGTATGCCTGTGGTTCCCTGTGCCAATTCCATGCGGTTTTAGTGCTTCTCTGTCTTCTCTCTGATCCCGTGTTCTCACTGTTGTGTGAAAAGCCTCCCAGAAGTTGGGGAAAGTTTTTGGTCTTTGCAGGGGAAAAACTATTTGCAAACATGAACTGAAGGAAAACAGCCAAACGTCTCACTCTGCCGTCGCACCCTCCCTCCCCTCTTTCCTCCCGGTTATTCAGGGATAATGATATTATGTGCCACTTACAGGACAGGTGACTTTTAAAAATGAATAAACAAATACATTAAAATCACATTTCTCTTTTAAGGTGATGATGTACCTTTAAGCATTTTGATTGAAATGAGTTCTTTTGGGTAATGCTGAAACTTTCCTTCTGCTGCATGTCAGCGATTTTTATCCCTGGGATTTGAAATTTGGCACTAAGGTATATTCTTTATCGGTGCTTTCTGTGATAACAAGTCCCAGTGCTGCAACACTGGTATGGCACAGATGTGCAGCTCCCTCTTTAGCATGGAACAGCTGATGTTCGTATGATATTAGTGTGTGTGTTTCAATTTTCTCCTCGACAGTGTTTATGGGTGGTACATGAACAGGGTATGTTTAAAATGGGGTATTTTCTCCTTGCCAAAAGAAAAGGGCAGGAGGCAAAAGAGAAGACCTTGACAAAAATCACTTGCGTTAGAAGAGGCTGCTCTGAGGTGTGCTTGGTGTGTTCTTGCTGTCAAAACCCTTTATACATGTTTTCAGATGGCCTTTCCTTTCTAAAGTACTCGCTGTGTATGGAGGAGGATAAATACGGTACCGTATGGGACGTCTCTAGGGAGAATCAAAATAAGGACGTGATACAATCTTGCACTGATCTGAGATGCGCAGGATGTTTTCACATAGTAAGCTTTGGTTTCTTAATAGGAAAATTCCCGTTAATGATGGCGATGCACCGAAAAGCAGACTGGAGTTGAGGGAAGAAAATCACCTGAATCACAGTGTGGTAAGCAGTTTATAGCTTCATGCTGTAGCTAAACCCGTGCCTGTCTCCCCCACCCTGTCTCCTGCCCCCGGGTGTTATTATACGATTACGTGATCCATTTGGAGAAATGATTAAACTACCTCTAGCTGGGCTTGGGCACACACAGGAGTTGTTTCTGTGAAAGGGTGAAATGGGACTTTGTTGATTTCTCTCGTTAATCTCTTGACGCTGACTTTGTGGTGTTGTGTTGTCGTATGACATCATATTCTTACTTTCGCTCTGTTACAAATAATGTCATGCAGCGTACCTGCATGTCTAACAGGAGTAGTTCATGTAAGCGTTAAGTACGTCAACGTTTCAGCAGAGTTGGTGGTTTTCTCCTCCTTTGAGCCTATGTGGGGAGCAGCGAGTGGAGAAGAAATTCAACAGCGGACTTTTCTTCATGCTGCGTCCTCAGACGCCACCTCGCCCCGTGAATCGTGTGGTGGTGACGAGCTCCGGAGCAGAGCTGTGGTGAAGGGAGAGGTCCTGGAGGAGGAGAGGCTCTCCATCCTTCCTTTCCCACGCTCCACGCCACCAGCCCACATCCTCTTGCTCTGGCGGGGCTGGGGCCGAGGAGCGCATTGCTGCATGGGAGCGATGCCACCCAGCATCGTCTCCGGGCCACTTCTGCCTGCTTGGGCTATGGGTCTTCACGCCTGTGTTTCCAGCTGATGGATTTTGGGTGCGGAGAGATTTGTATTGATGTTTGTGGTGATGCATATTGCTCCGTAGGTTCCTGTTCTCCCGGTCTCCAGTGCGACCAGCCTCTGTACGTTTTTGTGACAAACGGGGTGTTTGCATTGGTATCGTTTCTCTTCCAAATGCTGACCTGTCTGTAGCTTGAGCGGTAGTCATTGTAGCGAAACGTGAAAGTAACATACTTCTTGTTCTGTAAAGGTGGATGCGACTACAGCACATCGCATTGACAGTCTCGCAGCTCTGAGTATGGACAGGTCTGGACTCATGCGAGAAGGACTCAGAGTCCCCAGTAGTATTGTCTATTCCAGCTTGTGCGGACTCGGCTCAGAAAAATCACGGGATGCTACGAGTTCGATAGCCGGGCTTGGATTTACTCCTGAAAGAAATCCAGAGATACAGTTTAAGTCTAATCCCCCCGAAGCGGTAGAAAACGCAGCTGTCTCTGGAAAAGCCCCGAATGGCTTCAGCGCTATATACAAAACGCCACCTGGAATACAAAAAAACTCTGTCCCGACGGGAGAGACGCTGGGTTTGGACCGAGCTGCAGGTGACAAGCAGAGTCCCCTCGGTGTCAATGGTGCTAGTTACCTAAGGCTCCCCTGGGTAAACCCCTATATGGAGGGCGCGACGCCCACCATATACCCTTTCCTCGACTCACCAAATAAGTATTCGTTGAACATGTACAAGGCGTTGCTACCTCAGCAGTCCACTTACAGCTTGCCGCAGCACCTGGCTTACTCGCCCGTATGTACGAACGGTGAACGTTTTTTATACCTGCCTCCTTCCCACTACGTTGCCCCCCACATCCCCTCGTCGCTGGCGTCGCCCATGAGGCTCTCGACGGCTTCGGCTTCGCCGGCGATCCCGCCTTTGGTGCACTGTCCGGATAAGAGCTTGTCGTGGAAGATGGGTGTCAGCCCCGGCAACCCCGTCGACGCGCACGCCTACCCCCACATCCAGAGCAGCAAGCAGCCCCGGGTCCCCGCCGCCAAGCCGGCCCCCGCCAACATCCCGGCGGACCCCGCGCTCCTGCTGCCCCACTCGCCCCGGCCGTCCCCCCGCCTCCCCCTGCCCACCCAGGTGGGGGACGCCTATGCCGATTTCCACAAACACTTCCCCAGGATCACCACCTCTCCTTCCTCTGCCGTCACCCTCCCCAAGCCCTACGTGAACGTCGGCGGTGAATTTCCACCTTCACGCCTCTCCAATGGGAAGCTTCCCAAAGGCAGTGATGCTGGGGATGCCCCCCCGCCAGCTGCCCCCCACGCGCGGAAGGCTGGCCACGAGCGGAAAGACAGCCGGTCCCCCCCACTCCTGGAGAAACAGACCCCCACCAAAGACGTCACCGACAAACCCCTGGACTTGTCGGCGAAAGTCGTCGACGCGGAAACCGCCGGCAAGTCGGACCACAGTAAGAAAATGACGCCGACGGTGCTGGTGCATGGCAGGGCGGGAGGGGGGACGCACCTGCCCGGGGGCGACATCGTTCCGAAAGAAACCCTTTCTCCCGGGAACGGCTGCCCCATCTACAGGCCTGAAATTATCAGCACGGCGCCCTCTTCCTGGATCGTTCCCGGTCCCAGCCCTGGCGAGGAGAGCGGGAAGAGCGTCCAACTGAAAAACAAGGCGCTGGACTGGGTGATCCCGCAGCAGCGGAGCTCCTCCTGCCCCAGGATGGGGGGCACAGAGGCGGTCGTGGGCAGCGTTTCGGGGGCGGTGTCGGTGGGGGGGCGGCCGGCATCGGCCTCGCCGGCTCCCAACGCCAATGTGGATTGCGCCAAGACGGCCAGGAGCTCCACGGAGAGCACCGCCTCGGTCATACAGCACGTCGGGCAACCTGTCGCCACCCCCGCGAAGCAGAGCAATAAGGTGGCCAAATCCTGCGCCCAGGAAGCCAACTTCAAGGCGACCGAGACCGCCTTGGCCTCCAGCCCCATCTTCCTGCCCCCCAACGAGGCATTTCGCTCCCCGCCACTGCCCTACCCCAGGAGTTACCTCCCGTACCCGGTGCCGGAGGGGATAGCCATCAGCCCTCTCTCCCTCCACGGGAAAGGACACGTGTATCCGCACCCCGTCTTGTTGCCCAACGGCAGCCTCTACCCTGGCCACCTGGCTCCCAAGCCCGGCCTCCCCTACAGCCTGCCGGCGGGGCGGGGGGAGTTCATGACCTACCAGGACGCCCTGGGGATGGGGATGGTGCACCCCATGCTGCTGCAGCATTCGGCTTTGGAGATCACTAAGGAGGAGAAGACGGAAAGGAGGTCGCGGTCGCACGAGAGGGTCCGCTACGAGGACCCGGCTCTGAGGGGCCGGTTGCCAGAGCTCCTGGAGAGCGGCGGGAAGATGCATTTCGAAGTACCCGGTGACAAGAGCGTGAAATTGCACCAGAGCTCCGGCCATGGTAAAAACTCGGCCAAAAGCGACAAACACCTCTTCCCTGATCTTCTCCGAGACGAGCAAGAGGCTAAAAGTGAAGCAAACGTAACGAAAGCCGGCTTTGCTACGGAAAGCAGTAATCAGGCTAATGACCCTACAAAGCACAAGGTAGAGCAGGCGTCGCAGCACAGAGATTTTATTGTAATGAGAGAGGAGTTCGGAAGAAGTAATGATCTTCACGAAACCTACAATTTCAAGCAAGCCCAGAGTTCAGCGGTGTTCGGCTTAAGGAAAGAAGATTTGTCCGTGAGCCAGCCGAAAGAGAGAGTGGCGGTCCAGCCTTCGCCCGCTTTCTTGGAAAGCGCTCACGAGGGCGATGCTCCGGCCCTGGCTTTTGGCAAGGTGCAGGAGGACGCGAAGCCGTTCTGCGTGGGGACCGCGCCGCCCAGCATCGATGCCAACCAGAGCTATACCAAAGACGGAGCCGATGAGGCGGAGTCTGCCGACGGCAAAATCCTGAAGCCCAAGCCGTCCAAGCTGGCCAAGAGGATCGCAAACTCCGCCGGTTACGTAGGTGATCGATTCAAGTGTGTGACGACCGAGCTGTACGCAGACTCCAGCCAGCTCAGCCGGGAGCAGCGGGCCTTGCAGGTGAGTCCGCGCGGTCCAACGACCGCCGCGCTTTTTTGTCATTATTTCTCTGTTGGCGAGTCGCAGTCAAGTTTTAAAGTTTGAGAGAAGCCTCGCAGGCGGGGAAATCAGGATATTTTTTGTTTGTTTGTTTGGTTTTTTGGTGGTTTTTTTTTTGTTTGTTTGTTTTTTTTTTTTTTTTGTTGGGGCGTACTCGCCAGAAACGGTTTTAAGTAGCAAAGTAAGTTTGTTAGCGAGAGCGAGGCGATGTAAAAGAATAGTATGTATGGCTGGTACGTGTGCACGCGCTAGTAAGCTTTAAAGGGCTGTTGCTAAGATCTGATAAAAATGTTAATGTACGTATGAAATGTTTGTGCAGTTGCGGAGGGGAGTCGGACAGGCGTTGCATGTTACCTTGGCGCTAGCGATGGCTGTAATTTCCTCGGCTGGCCTGTAGTGCCAGCTAGCAAAGCGTACCCAGAAGTTGTGATTAGTATGCCAAACGTGCCGCTCGATGGAGAGGAGTCGCAGCCAGGCATTTAGCGGGTCTCAGGCAACGTTTGCGCCAAGCGAACGCGTAGGGAAGAGTAGGAGCGGTATCGAGGTTGATGCTGAGGGATGACAGACAGATATTGTATAGGAATATCCTTAAGGTTATTTTACTTTTAATGAAGGGATGAGTTAAGCCAAATTGTTTTGCATTGTTAAGAAAAGAATTGGTTTATGCTTATAAAAATGGATGAAATTATCTAAATGATCCATTGAGTGCCCATTTTAATTACATAGATGGAAGGATTACAAGAGGACAGTATTTTATGTCTACCTGCTGCTTACTGTGAGGTCAGTTCTTCAAATTTTTATTACTAGACTCTTACATAAACCTTTGAGTTAAATTTCATTTCCAAATACACAAAGGGAAGTTTGTGGGCCATGGTCGTCTTTATTCATTGTACGGGTTTGTGTTGTTTTGTTTTGTTTTTTTCTTTTCGTTTTTGTCTCTTTTTACCTCCAAAACAGAATGTTTTTGTTTTATATACAATATACATTTATGTATATCTTACATATATATATATGCTTATATATGAAAGAATTGTGTGGCTATTTGCATATAGATGCTAGAACACTGCTTTACAAGTCAGGTGTGTTAAAACTGCTGCCCTAGCTATCTGTCTCAAACCTTGGTTTTGAGCCGATTTTCCTCTGGAAATGCTTTCATATAAGGTAAGGTAAATGAAGTAGCTTTTATCGCAAGACTTTTTTTTTTTTTTTTTTTTTCATATCAATTCTCTTTCTAGCGTGCAATGATGCGCTTCTCAGAGTTGGAGATGAAAGAGAGAGAAGGCCAAACAGCTACCAAAGACTCAGAGGTCTGCAGATTCAGCCAGGCAGACTGGGAAAACTTGAAAGGAAACAGTGAAAAGAAGCCAAAGTCTGTCGCTCTGGAAGATGCCATTGCTGACCAAAATGACAATGACAGATGTAAGCGAATTTAGATGGCTTTCCGAAGCGCGTACGTGTCTGTGTGCCGCTGCAGCTTGCGGCAAAGCTGGGCGGGCGGCGCAATCTTTGTGTTCTTGGGGTGTTGCTGGTTAAAAGTCACTGACACTTCAGGCTCTGCGGGTACGGAGCTGCCACAGCTGGTGCTCTCCGTGCTTGTTCCGGGGTCTAGAAGTTACTGGTTATGCTTGTACCTGCTTTTCAGGAGAGAGTTAACCGTCACCAAAGTTACTGTGTCTGTTTAATCGATGACCATGATACCACGTCAACCAGTGGAAGCGAAGGTCTAAGGTTATGTTTTAAATGCAGAAAGGAGATGGGGGAAGAGTGAGAGGCAACAAGGAGTTCAGCTTCCTGAAGGTGCCGTAGCGCCGGGAAATGCCGGGATTGCAGCTTCCAGGCAAAGCAAGGATGGAGGGCAGAAGGGTGGTGGGGAGCAGGGAAGGACATCGCCTGCCAGGCTGGCTTATCTATAAAGGCTGGCTGTAAAACTCCAAACTCCAAGAAGCTGCTTTCCCTGAGTGACTTCTTGCTGCAGTGGCTCTGGGGAGGGTGCGTGCGGGTGGCCAGCTCAGGTCCTCGCAGGCAGGCAGGGGGCTGTGAAATTCCCCATGGGGCTGGTGGGGCTGGCTGTTCCCTCTATGCTGCAGCAAGGCGTCAGAGGACTATGGAAAGTGCGTGTTAGAAGCACTGTCCTAAAGGCAAGACAAACTTAAATGGTTTTAGTTGGTTGTTTTTTACTGTATGCAGTAAGAAAAGAATTGTATGTGTGCACGTACAATTTTTTTCTTTTTTCTTTTTTTTTTTTACACTCTTGGTAACCATCTGGCTTCCATGAGTTTCCCAGTTTTTTTTCTTTTACCTATAAAATTAAGGAATGGATCAGTTCTTCCTGCTGCTACTTTGTTTTTAACAACTGAGAAAAAAACCCACCAACCTATGCTGAAAGTATTGCAAAACAAGAGGAAACACTGCAGACTGCATCGTGTGTGTGTGTGTGTGTATCTGTGTGTATGTGCACTGTGTAACTCGGTGGGTAAGCGTGCTCCTCTGTAGGTGGAGATTCATGAGTAGGGCTAGTAGAAAATTTCATTCGGGCAATTTAATAACTTTGAATTATTGTTCTGGTCTTTGGTTAATGCTTTTGGCAGAGAGCATGCCGGTCAATCGTACTTGCTCGGTTACTCACCTAAATCAAGTTACCGTGGTATTGCTGTCACTGAAATAACGGCCTCAACGAGAATCGGCCTGGCAAAATATCAAGGGAAAGTTTTAATTGTGGCAGTGGAGAAGGTACGGGGATGGGGAGAGGCTGAGCCTCTGGAAGCTGAGCGGGCTTTCCATTCTCCCAGCTCTGTCGAGGCAGCTTCGGGGAAGAAGGCAGCGCTGACTTTGCAGTCCCCGTGCTAAAGCCGAGAACTACCACCCTCTAATACTCTCCCTCCCCTTGCAGCCCCCCTTCCTCCTCAAGTGGGCTCAGGGTGCCCCGGTGATGTCCTCCGTTAAAGCCTGCCCTGGGTGTGCTGGGAAGCATTAAAGAGCAGCATCAGCGGGGTCTGGCAGCTTGCTCTGGCAGCAGAGTGAGATGGGTCTTGACGGGGTGAGAGGGAGAATAGTGGTCTGTGGGGTCAGGGATGGGTGCAGGGGAGGGAGGGAGAGCCTGACCAGTGGTGTGGGGCATGCTGCTTGGGGGGGGCTGCGGGGAGGGAGAGTATTAGAGCATCCTTGCTTGCTGAAACACCCTTGGGAAAGGCTGATGATATGGTGCGTCCTTAAATTCATCATTTAGTGAGGTCTCCAGCGCTTGAATCTGCTGGCTAAAATGTGTTTGAGACTGTTAAATAACTGTTGGAAGCAGGGAAAGTATGTTAGTACATTAGTTTGTTCCTCTCCTCTAGTAATTAGCTCTGACTTAACAGGCTATTTCAGAGTTTAGCTGAACGTCTGAACTCCTAAAAGCACAGATCTGTTCTGCTGAGGGAGCTCCTCTTCTGCCTGTACAGCAGCAAATACTTACCGGTACAGATCCAGTTCTCACTAAAAGTTTTTTTTTATCGTGGTGTTTCACCTCCTGCCCCCTGGGATAGCAGCTGATAAATCAGGAAGCCTGGTTTCACGCTTCTTGAATGCCTCCAGTGCAGCCGCCTGAGCTCTGGAGGGGCTTGAGCCGCCCGTGGTCTTAAAGCATTTCTCACCGAGTGACCGGCAAAGGGGCGATGGGCTCTGCCCCCTCTTCCCCTTCGTTTATCACCAGCGAGAGCCAGGGCTGCTTATCTCTTGCCTTGCCTTTCCCTCTGATTTCTAACCGTGCTGATGGTGCCTTTGGCTTTAAAGCTCTCAAACGGGAACTAGCTGATGGTTTGCAACCTCTTCCGTTTTCCCTTCTGCCTCCTGCTGAAAAGACGTTTCACCCTGTTTGACGGAGCCTTTGTCCGGTGCTGGCAAAGAGCAAAGTGTGCCTTCACATGAGGGGGCAGGGAATTTAGGAGCAAAACCGGCATGACCCCCCTGCCATGAGCACTTCACCTGCCTGGTGTCGGTGGGGAAGAGGGAAACCGCAACCGAAACTGTGATTGCGGCACGGAGCCGGCTGGCAGGGCTCCTCCGCTGCCACCGCGCTGGCCATGGAGCGCAGGAACCGGTGGGGGCCCCAGCAGCTGCTCGCCCCCTCGGCTCCTCTAAATCCACCAGCGCGACGGCAACAACAACAACAAAAGGCTAAATAACACACAGGCAGGTGATGCTTACAGAGGCATCTGATGGGATGGAAACTCCTTTTTTTAGCTTGCCCTGGGACTTACTCATTTTCCTACTTTTATAGCATGTGTACGGACTTTTTTTTGAAGCAAGTGAAGGCACAGTGTCCCGATTCCTTGAACTTTTCCTCTGACTTGGTGGTGCATGGCTTTCCCACACTGAGAGCCTTCTTAAGCTTCTTCATGCCTCCTAGAGAAGGGTAAAAGACGTGGTTTTGTTTTGTTTTTGTTTTTGTTTTTTTTACAGAAGGCCTGATTTAAGAGAGGTAGCCGCGTTAGCTAATTAACGAGCAATTAAAACTAAGGAGTAAAGTAGAAGTGCTTTAATTCTCTCCCACCTCGTTTAGGTTTTGCCGGGCGTTCTGAGAGCAGCCGCGAAGCTGCTTTGTTGCCAAGGTGACTTGTAAATGTTGCTGAGGCGATGCTGCTCCGGTGCATTTCCATAGCACAAACATGATAAATTATGGGATGCATATGTCATGAGTCATAGGATTGTTCAGAGATCAAGTGATTTAAGCTATTGGCACGGACACGCGCATCAATACGGGCATGTGATGATCGCATGTCGGTTTGTAACAAAGCTCTTTAGCGGTATTGAAAAAATCATACCCAAATATGAAAGATTGAATAAATTCTACAAGCTGTGAATTTCTTGATCGAGGAACATAATTACCCGTTTATCTAATTTTATAGGAGCAAGACACTGCCCGTTTAAGCCTTAGCTGGGAAGACTAAAACCTGGTATGTTAAAAACTTGATCTTGAGGCACCAGGGCATGGGGAAAAAGTTAAACCAGTTTCTATGCGTGAAGGTAAATGGTGTAATGTGCCAAAGCCTTTAGAGCTGGTTGTTTGGCATCAGCACGAGGTGCCAGTGTCCCTTTGCATGGTAATCTGCTGCTTTTCTTTTCTTGCTGGGCCCTGTGTATACCTGAACAAATGAAAGATGGAGACGGTAAACATGTCCTTTGCCCTGGTCAGTTATTACCTTCCTGTGATGGGACATAGTGCAAAAAAGAAAAAGAAAAAAAAAAAAGAAAGGAAAAAACCAGAAGTCTGCAGGGAGAATGGCGGTTGTTTGTGCAGCGCAGTGGGCTCGGGCAGAAGGAAGCAAATGTGGAAAGTTCCCAAGCAGAGGCACTTGGAGGGAAAAATGAAATTGACTGGGTTCCCTCTGCCTCATGGGATGCTCAGAATTGGATGCTGAAGGTGACTTAGGGAATTTCTTACAATCGTTGTGATCTCCACGCTGGATGCTGGGGTTTAGCATTTGGATAGTCATTACCATCCTCGGATGAATAAACGGTGCCTTGCATAAGTGAGTGCAATGAGAGGTTGCTCCAGGGAAGAGGAAAGGCTGTTTTTAGCTGCCACGTTATTTGAACAAAAGAATTGCAGCTTAAACACTAAGATGTGTTTCCTTGTTTGCATCGCATGGGAGGGCCTGGCCTCAAGCAGCTGACGGCAGCAGGAAGATGGAAAAATGAAGGAAAGTTTTGATTTTTTTTTTTTTCGGGTAGCGTGTTTGTGCGTGCGTGTAACTGCTTCTTGTGAGATTGTAACCCGTGCAGCAGCGAGGAGACATCGCTTCAGGCAGAAACCGTATGGGAAGAAGCGTCTTCTTAATTCTTCCTTGTTTTCTAGTTGGGTAGGACAGTGAGAAATGGTTTGAGTTGCTGGTGCTGGTTCTCGCAGCTGGTGTGAGACTGGCAAATGCTGGAGGCTGGAAGAAGGAACACGTTTAGGAGTTTAATCTCCTTACTCATAGAGGTGTGTTGCTATGAGAACTCAGCATTTATCCCGTGTTTCTGGCTACCTCGTCACTGTTTGAATAATGAGGATATAAAAACTCCCAAGTATTTTGTTGTTCTCTTCCTCAGGCGAAGAAAAGGATGTTGTAGATACATGGCAGCGGGGGGGGGGGGGGGGGGGGAACAACAAAAGCAAACAAATTCTCCTTGTCTTTGTTGGGCGTGCAAGATATGCTTATGTTGCTGTGCCTCCTGTTGACATTTGTATCTTAATTTGGGGAGACAACACGTCTGATCCGGGTTGCTTGCAAAACAGTTTGAGGACAGAGTGGAATCCAGTGGTAAAATATTAATAGAGCCTGTGCTCCGTGGCCGCTGTGCCAAGGGGGAAAAAAACCTCTGGGCGTGCGAACGTGTCCGTGCAAGCTGCGGAGAGAACCTTGACAGCCCCTGGGTTCTACCGTGTCCCGAACAGTGGCTGACCTTTGTTCTTTGGCGGGGAAAATCCGGCTGTAGAAGAGGCGGAGAGCAGCGGTGGCGGTGGAGCAGATTGGCAGGGACGCGGCTGCCTGGCTTTGCCGCCGCTGTCCTGCGATGCAGGATGCTTACGCAACCCGGATTAACACGCGGAGATGTCGCTTCTCTAATGGTCTTAACCGCATCGAGCGGGAGGGATTTCAGAGACGCGTGTGTGGCGGTGGGCAGTCCTCGAGAGGGATTTCTGGCTCGGTGGCAGCGGAGATGTAGCTCTGGTCACCTGGGGGGGTCCCCCTCGGATGTGACCGGAGAGCGGAGGCAAAGGTGTGGCAGAGCTGCTGGCAGTGAGGGCATTTTTTGGATAAACTTCAATAGGTGCGTGCTCTTCTCCGTGGCACGTGGAACCCTGGAGAAATGCTCTTAGCGAGGTCTTTTGGTGGTGGCAGGCTGGAATTAGCTTGCTGTTTCCTGCAAGCCCCAAAGATTAAGACCATCAACACCGCCCTCCTCCCCCCCGCCTCCCCCGCCGCCCTTAGAGCCTGCTACTTCCTCTGACCCTGCGAAAGCTTCTCTGGGAATTGGTCAGGATGTGCCTGCCTTTTTTCAGGCCAGACGGTGTTAGGAGTAGGAAAGCTGTCCCGATCTAGCGACTCTCGGCATCACCCATGGTGTGTAGCTGCTGGTACCTGCTGGAGACATGGAGGCTGTAAACAGCGGGAGCGTGGTGGAGAGTGCCCTTATCGGGTCTGTCTGGGGAAACCGAGCGTATGAGTGTAGTGTTTCCTTATGAAACGGGGGGAAAATAGCAGGTTGCATTAAAAACGTAAAATGAAATCCAATAATGCATTTCTAAAGTGATACTTAAGACGTGGCCGGTCCAGCTTCTTTTACGCTGTGTGAAACCGGACTGCCAGAGCTGTTGGTGTGGTTATAGGGTACAGCTGTTGGGCACCATCTCCATGCCAGATGTGCAAGGACGGGGTATTGCCAGATTCGTTCTGGTTCTGGGGGGACACTGGCGATTTAGAGGCACAGTCACAGTAAGCCGAGATACCTGCTTTCTGGAACATGTCAGCATTGCTGGCTGGAAGAAGTGTGACAAACTGCGTTTTAAAGTCTTGAAGGGAGCAGGTGTTGGCCAGACGGCCTTGCGGAGAGGAGCATCGCCAAATAGCAGAATGGCCCGAGCGTCCCGCTCGCCTGGAAAAAGTCAACTTTTGTTTTGATTTTTCTTGGCCATGTATCTTCTGCTGTTTTATAAAGCAGCCCCACAGGCAGCTTCCCAAGCAGTGTAAAAATGATGCTCTGGTGCTTGCAAACATCTCCAGAGCCCTAGGTGCTACTTGGAGCCATTTCCAAGTTGTGGTGAAGAAAAATCTCACCAGGGAGGTTTGTTGTTTTTTTTTTTTTTTCCCCTCCTCAGCCTTCCATTGCTGACAACAGGGATTTCAAGGACAATCGTGAAGCCAGAAGTTGTTGGCAGAGCTGTAGGAAGGCGCTCCCAGGATAAGGCGGGATGCGACTGGGCTGCATCCAGGGGCTGCTGGTGCCTGGGTGCTGGTGTGGTGGGTCTCACTGGTGTGGTGGGTTTCAGAGGGGAATAGGAGGCGAGAGGGGGCTGTGGAGGGGCAATGTCTGCCCTGACGAAGAGGAAGAGCAGAAGTTGAAGGCCAGTCTGTATGGTGGGGGAGGAGGCTGAGTAAGGTCGGTGGGGATCAGGGGAAGGGAAGGGAAACTGTCAGGAGTCCACGTAGGAAACCAGATATGTTTGCAGGAAAGGGAAGTGGGAGAAGGAGGAAGGGCAAGGAGGAGGAATAGGAAACGGGACAGTGAGCCGTGGGGAAGTAGGACAGAGCATGCAGACAGTTTACCAAACAGCAGCAGATGTGCAGAAATAGCATTGGTCATCTGGGAGGGCTAAAACACGTGGGAAAACCAACTTGTTTCTGAGAATTGTAAATAGGAAGCTGATTAACTGTGTTGTGTTCTGTACCACGTGTCTGCCTAACCATGCCTGGGCTAGTTTGGTTTAAACCCAAGAAAAAATATCAATTCAAGATGATGATGAAGTGCCGTTTTAAGTCAAGCATCCATTTAAGTCAAGCATCCAAATCGCTTAAGCTGTCTCTAAATTTGGGAGAACAGTATTGGAGGAGGGAATCTGAAGTTTAGGGCAAGCATGGCAACATAAGTCTTTTGGGGCTAGTTTGTCCGACTATTTTTTTTTAAGCTTTTCAAAGCTTACCTGGTTGCTGCTGCTGGAAATATTCCCTGAAAAAAGTGAGGTCTTTTTTAAAAGGAGGTGACAAAGATCATGTGATGTACAGTGACTGGCTGGTTACTTGAAGCGAGGAAGCCTTTTTATAACCTTGGATTCAAGTAGTGCTTTTTGCAAAATATCACAGCTATTCTTAGTGGTATTCCCGTGTACGTGTGTGCATGCTCTGTATCCCATTTATATCTCCAGAAGAAGGGACGAAAGCTTTTAAGTCAGACTCTGCAATTCAATGCGAGAAGTTAGGGGAGGATTAGGAGTCAGCGGAAGACTGATACTTTATTATCATAATAAGGTATTTCTGAAAAGCAAGTCATTGCAGAGTGCATCTTGGATTATTACTTACCATGGTTTTGGGGGGCAAGGTCGCTTTCTGAAAAGGGTCTGTGCTTTCAATATCTGAAGATATTTCTGTATTTAAAAAGGCGTATTGTGATGTCTCTATGGCTGCAAATATTGTGAATGTTGTACTTCTTAAATTGATGTAAAAACAACACAAAGTATTGCGCTTTTGGGAGGGGGTTGTACTTCGCTGTTGAGGGGAACTGCTGCCTTAGGCTGACCAGAGGAGACTTGTTCTAATGTAAGATTTTGTGTTTATTTGCATGCCTCATAAACTGTAAGTAAGTCATGGTGGAGATGACATTGAAGAGATCAGAGAGCATAGCTTTCTCACAATGAATTGTTTTGTATTTATTAGGTCTTGTGGTGTTTGTTTTTTTTTATTTTTAGGTAACTTTACTAGCACAGAAAACAACCAAGGTCACTTTCTTGAAACTCCCGAGGAAAAAGATCTCTCAAATGAGCAATGTTATTTAGAGAGACATTCTATATATGAGAAAGCGGAAGACCAGCCAACAGAAGATATTGGCCAACATCCATGTCCACGTCTGGACAGGAAGCGTAAACACTCTGGTGAGAGAGTGCAAAATGATGGCAGCCAAAATGAAAACTTTGTGGATGAACTGCAGGATGAACTTATATCAAAAGCAAAAAAGAAGAAGAACTCCAAAGGTAAGACAGCATTTTGCTTTGGTCTCTCTCAAGGAATGTCTTGTGAAAGGAACGTCCCTTTGGCTTAATGTGTTTCCATTTTTGAACTTGATAGTTACTAATGTGAGCACTGTCATTTCACTTAAAATTATATATATGTATATATATGTATGTATATATATGTGTATATATATATATGTATATATAAAAATCTTGGCATATAAGGGTAAAGCACTAGTCGTTGGACACTGTAGCCACAGCAGTGCAAGTTACTGTAGTGCATGTAACCCTTAATGAGCGAACCTTTAAAATGCATAGTGTGGTGGTAAAGCTGAGACTATATGCCCCGAAAGTGAAATGTAGCTTTTGTTTTAAGTTGAGGGGGCTTTTTGATTAATTTTTAGTTATTTTTCCATTAGATGACTGGCCTGAGAGGGAAATGACAAACAATTCCTCTAACCACTTAGAAGAGCCCAATTGTAATGAGGTGACCAACCTGAAGGTGTGCATTGAATTAACAGGGCTCCATCCCAAAAAGCAGCGTCACCTGCAGCATCTTAGGGAACTATGGGAGCAGCAGGTGTCACCAGAGAGATCCCCGTCCGGCAAGTTGGGCCGGCAAAGCAGGAAAGATTTAGCTGAGGCTGTTCAGCCAGAGGCCACTGCAAAGGTCAAAGACTTCACAGAAGAAAGGCACACCAAGAAAAGGTCAGAGGCCAAAAGCAATAGAAGTTGGTCTGAAGAGTCCCTCAAAACAAGTGACAATGAACAAGGTATGCAGAGACTACTAGGGAAACCAGACGGCTTTAGCATTTACAGTGACGCATGCTGCCACCGATGTTAAGGAATTGTCGAGAGCTTTTTTTTTTTTTTTTTTAAACTATATATATATTTCGTAGATGTCAATTTGTATAAGGACTGACACCTCCTCTTTAAGAATTGCACTGTAGCTGATATTTGGCAGACAAGAAAATGTGTTTGTGTATGTGTGTGTAACTATGTGTTTGTGTGTGTGTGTGTTTTGGCTTTAAATACTCTTTCATAGATAACGTGAAGATGAATTTATGTCTCTAGAGGAGAGCTGGGGGGGGCATACAACACGAGCATGCTTCTGGGTGAGGGAGGGAGCAAATAGGGTACTAGATGGTGTAAGAGTGTTTAACCACACGTAGGATTTGAGGGGCTGTGACCCTCTGAAACAGCGTCAGCTCAGCTAGCAGCTCTTGATCTTGGGAACCCAACGCCTCCAGCACCCTCAGCACTGCTGGGTTTCCCTGCCTTTCCCAGGGCATACGGGCAAGAGCAAGGCTTATGTCCCTCCTGAAGAGGATGCCTTGCTGGTTCATCGCGGGCATGTCCTGTAAACCCCTGTGGCCCCACTCCCCAACCCCTTGGCAGAGATCTTCCCAGTGTCTCTCTCCCAAGGGGTCACTTCCTCAAAGCACATCAGCTTTCCTTGACTTGTTTCTGGCTGCTTCTTTCCCCCTTGCTCAGCTTCCTCTTTTTTCCCCATCCTCTCCCCCTTTTCTGCCCATTCCCTATCCTGGGGGAGAACCCATGAAGGCAGTAAGGCACTATCCCAATTTTTGCGTCAGACAGACAGGTTACTCTCCTGTCCCCCACTGTCCTCAGCCCTTGGGCATGTCGTCGCCCCTGCTGCTTTTCCGCTTCCCCGTGATGTTTGTTGCCGTAGCTTGGCTGGAGGACTGGTGGGGAACGGCAGCACGTGGCCTGTGTGGCTGGTTCCTCTCACGCATCCCCTGCACCTTGTTGTGACTCCCCGTCTCCTCTGGGCACAGCAGGGAAGCCCGTGTGTCCTCCTTTGGCTTTTCAAGTCAAAGGTTCCAAATACTTTTCTTTCTTCCTCCTCCTCTTCCTCTTCCACCTCCAAGTCCTCTACCTGTTTTGAGGAAAGGCTCTTTCTGGGAGGAGGAGCTCTGAGTTGGATGTTTGGGATCCTTCCTCCTTCTCAGACCTGGGAGCTTCATCAAACTGGTAGACGCTTACCCTCCAGTTGGCCTAATCTGTAGTTTAGCTGAGATCACCTCAAAAGGGAGAAGCACAAGGGGAGTGGACTCCCTTTGTGTCCACAAGTGGACTCTTGTCTCATGCCATGGAAAGGACCAAGTCCAGGCCATTCTGCACTGGTGGTGAGAGTTTTCTTGGGTAGCATCTCTGAAACAGGAACAGGCAAAAATACCATCTTCCCTTCTGTCCTAAAGCTCCTCACCCATCTTTCCCCTTGGTAGGATTACCTGAGGGCAGGAAAACCTAAACTTTGATGCTTATTGATGGGGAAGGTTCTCCAAAAGGTTTTGTGGAGCAAGAGATCAAAACTTCAGTTTAAAAGGAGCTTTGACTCTTTACTTCCTTGCTTTATTTGCCGCCTTGGCGAGCCTGGTATCAGCTCAAACATCCCTGCCCATCACCTGCTCCCCTTTGTACTTTCAGAAAGAGATACCTTGTAGAGATTAAACGAGGGTCACTAACAAGAAGCCGCACTGTATAAGGATGCTCTAGCTTTCCCCTGCAACGCCTCCCATGGCAGCAACAGGCTTCTCTAACGTGTGACCTCGGGAAAGAAAAAGAGGTGGCTCCGATTTATGCACCATTCCCAAAGGCATTCAGATTTAGTTGCCCCATGGCTATGAAAAACTTCTTGGCTTTGGAAGCTGCTGTAAACCATAAACCTGACTGAATTATGCCTCACCGTTCATTGTGCAGAGGCACTGGAGATCGTTCAGATCACTTCACTGATGCTCCTCCAGCCCCATTGAAGTGCAAACCTTTGAATCTCCTTTTTCTTCATTGACTAGGACAAGGACATCTTTCCCCATTGTGCAACAGAGCATCCTCTGTGTGACAGTGGCATGGGGACAGAGATTTCCAGCTTGTCTTTCTTACCTGGGACTAGTCCTCAAACTTTTCTTAAACGAGCAGATATTGTGAGTATGAGAAAATACCCTGTCACTTGCAGCTTTTTTTTTTGCTCTGGGGCTGGGAACAGCTGTGTTCCCATTGCCCAAGCACTGCCTGTGAATGGTGGCAGTCTCTGCTGCTGGGAAGCTGGTCGTCTCCCAAGAAATGGGCTGTAACAGGGCATCGAGATCTGCACCCGTGAAGCCTTGGTCTAACAGCAGGACAATTTGCCGTCTGTGCCTGCAAACCTCTGGGAAGACGGAGGGTGCTGACTTCTGGGCTTGTTGCTCAAGTCCTGTTCAACCCCGGATTTTAGTGTGGGAGAAGTCATGTGTTATATTGCAAGCCACCAACTGGGCTGTCACCCCTCTGTCCCCCCTCAGTGCCTGCTGACTGGGTGACCAAGCCGTGGCCACTGGAAGTGTTCCCCATTGATTTTTTTTTGGCTGTCACCTCCTTGCAGCCTCACTTGTGGGTCAGAACCACGACAGCCAGGATATGGCTTGCCTGAAATAATGTCAGGGCCCTGCCTCGTCCCGCTCGTGAGGTGACATTGCCTGTGCTGGCTCCCTGGGGCGCAGCAGGTCCGTGAGTGTGGTGATGCCAGCAACCTCGGGGCAGTTGCTGATGATGCCGCAAGCCTGGATCTGTGGCCGATGTGGGAGCCACGGTCTCTGCTGGGGTCTCAGCTGAGCAATAACCTCCCGGTGCTGCCGGTGGTGCGGTATCCAGCTCTTTCAGTGGTCTCTCAGGGAGCCACAGCACCAGGAGGTTATTGCAGAGAGAAGAAAACCCGAGCAGGATGGAAATGAAAGCCCCAGGGAGAGGAGCCGGGAGGATCTCTCCCACTGGGAAAGCCGCTGCCTGCTTCTCGGAGCCGCCTGGGGCAGCAGGCAGCACGGCGGCCGCCGGCTTGGCAGGCAGGAGGAGGCAGCTGCCGGGGTGGGAGCTGAACAAGCCAACGTTCAGGTGACGCGGCAGCAGCTGCTTTTCCGTGTGGACCTCTCTGCAGCCCGCTCCTGCGGGAAGGGAGGCAGGTCCTGCTCTGAGTCAGACTTGCCACAACCCACATCAGTCGGAGGCTTTGGGTTTTTTTGGGGTTTTGGTTTAGGTTGTTGTTGTTTTTTTTTTTTTTTTCCCCATGGATATTTGGGGATGTTCCTGCTCACTCGTTGTTTTTCTTCTCCCTTCACATGTGTAGTGAAAGGGTGGGATTCCAGGATTAATTGCTTGTCGTCTTTTTTTTTTTTTTCTTTTCTTTTTTTCCTTTCTGTCCTTGTGAATGCCATCAGCATTTCCCAAGCTGATGCTTGGCTTTTTCTGGATAGCGCTGGCCTCTTGCAAGGTTATTGATCCCGAAGCTCCTGGGCATAGCGTTGCTACTCTCCATCTCTTAGCTGTGGCGCACGTTTAGCCTGGTGCCTGCTGTCACCACTGTGGAGGGTCAAAGCGGAACACAGAGTTTACGTGGAGCTTGCAGGCTGGAGTGTGCGTTTTTTGTGGTGATTAAACTTCTGCTTTTAATGCCTGGGCATCCCTGTGTGGGAAAGCCTGCAGTTATTTGAGACAGGCTTCTCTTCCTGTGTTTTTTTTCCTCCGTTCTTTCAGTATTTCTGCCCTTCTCTAGGCATGTGAGGTTTCTTTCCTTCTATTCTACTTTTTTTCTACATGCGGCAGTTTCTCGCTTCCTTTTGCCCTCACCAGACCTCATCGCTGCGGCTTTCCATCTTCACAATTTCTTTAGTAAGTGATTAAGTAGATAATGATGATACTTCTGTGTTGGAATTGGGCTTTTCACGTGCTACTCCAATTAGGTTAGTTAGGTTAGGGAACAGGAGAATTAAACACTCCTTACTTTACTCCTCTGCTGCCTGCAGAGTTGGAAAGAGCCTTGCATCCGTAGGCTCAGCCTACGACTAGGCGCCTTCCTTCAGGATTGCAAAGCCTAAAAAACTTACTGGGTTTTTGCTGAACAATCTGCACATCGTGTGTCCCGTAAATTCCCTGACATCTGCTTGGCAAGCCGCAGTATGCATCTTTTTCTAGAAAGCGGCTCGAAAGAACTGAGGGATTTCTGTTTTCATCTTTAATCTAGAAAGCCTTCTGCAAGTTGCTTTCACAGATCTATTTCAAGGAAGACAAAAGTGTGAAGTTGCCCACCAAGAGGATTCTAGATTTTATTTTCTTTTTCACCGACTGGCTCTGCATCGAATCTCTTTAAATAAAGGTCTGTCTTCTCTGAGCGGCTGCCTTATTTGCTCCTGCCATCTCTTCTGTTCTGAAAGTAGCATCACTTCAGAGACGTCTCAGAGCAAAGGAGCCCCTTTCAAGTGCTCAGGGTTTTTTCCACACCTTCCCTCCGTGGCATGGTATTGTTTGGCTGAAGTGTCTCTTCCTTTCCAGCCACCGTTAATTTTTCTGCAGAAGAGTTGGTTGTGAGGTCACCTCAATTCTCTTCCCAAGGGAAGTTCAGGCTATAAAAAGTCAACTTTCATGTCCTTGTTTTGTTGTAAACCTGCTTGCACTCTGAATTAAAAAAAAAAAAAAGTAACCATGCTTTTTGCATGTGGCCCAGATTGTGGGATCCACCTTGTTGGAGCCAATCCCCAGAGAAAACCCAGCCCTGCCAGCATCCTGCTGCTGGTGGCTGCTCACTGCCCTGAGATCCCCGATGTCCTAGGGCTTTAGGTCTCGCAGGAAGACTTGTTCCTGGACAGAGTCCTCAGGAAAACACAGTCCACTGCTTTTCCAGCAAAATCCCTGCGCTTTCTGATAGATAGTTTGCACAGGGCTTCTTTGTAGGGACGGCTCTTTGAGTAGCCTTTCCCCTCTTGCTTTGCTTTTCAAGTAAAAATCCTGCCAAGGAGATGTTCCCTGTCTTACTGCCGTCTTGGGGCTAAGCTCAACATTCCCCCCATGCTGTCCCGTTAAGACCTCATCCATGCTCCCACCTCTCTTGCTTTCTCCTCCTCCCTCCGCCATCCGTGTATCTGCCCCTGCGACCACACATAGCCCACGGCAGGCAAGCCCAGCCGGGCCCAGGCTGCCGGAGGAGTTGGTTCCCCTTCAGATAAAGCAGTTCCAGGTAAGGAGGCGAGTTTATTTTTTTTTTTTTTCCCCCTGGCGAGGTGGGTGCAGCGGTGGCTTCCCGCTCTGCCAGTGGCGACTGGGCTGCGGCAGCACCGAGCCGGCACGGCATCGTGCAGCCTTCGCCGTGCCCCGGCACCCGGCACGGGGCATTTCATTTAGGGGTTTTTACCAGAGCGTTATAACTGTTAAGGTAACGCTAACTGGCACGATGCTATTTCCAATTTGAATGTGGAACGCTTAAAATATTAATGATTTGAAAATGTAATTGGTAGATCTCTTAAGCAGTCGAGGAGCTTGTGTTAAGTGCTAGCAATGTGTTTTCCTTTTAACACACCATGCAATGTGTAATGCCTTTCCTTCCCATTTAGGCTTGCCCGTATTCCCAGTGTCTCCGCACATGAAGAGCCTTTCATCCAGCAATGCAAACGGCAAAAGGCAGGCTCAGCCAAGCTGTACTCCAGCCTCGAGGTTGGCTGCCAAACAGCAGAAAATTAAAGAAAGCCGGAAGACAGATGGGCTGTACACAGACGAAGAGGAGGATTTCCAACATGCATCTCTGCTGCAGAAATACAGCGAGTGTGAGAAGCCATCAGGGAAACGTCAGTGTAAAACAAAACACTTGGCACTGCAGGAGAGGAGAAGGAGGTCATCTCTGACAGGGGATGACACCACAGATATCGAAAATGCTGAAGATAAGGTATCTTTATTTAGACTTAATTGTCCACCAGCCTCTCGGAAGGCAGAGCCAGCCTGCTTAAAACCAATGCGCTGTCATGCATGCCGGGTAGCGGGGATCGCATTCAAATTCGTCTGTGGATGCTTTGCACATTCCGTGTTTGCTTTTCCTAACCCGAGTTGAAGGCACCATTGCAGGGGGTGAGGTATCTTGCATTTAAAAGCTGTGGCAGGCCTTTCTTAAAAAATTAAATACGAGCAGAGAAGTGTAATTCTTTGCTGGCAAAATGTAATCCCCTCGCTGTATTGTAAAAACGAGGATTAAAAAAACCCCACATCCATGGTTTTGACAGGTCACGGTAACGAGGAAGGTCAGGAAGCGACCGGAGCCTACTTCGGACGGCGACTCCTCGCCAGCCAAGCCCTACGAGCAGAAGCTGTACGATCGCCTGCAGCAGACCCCCACCTCCCTCCCCGTCTCGCAGCCCCCCCAGCTGCCGGTGGCAAGCCCCCCTCAGGAGACCACCCCCAGCCGGCCCATGCCACCCGAAGCACGCAGGCTCATCGTCAATAAGAACGCGGGGGAAACGCTGCTGCAGCGGGCGGCACGCCTGGGCTACGAGGTGAGGGTCCCTCGCCCCCCTGCCGGACGGTGTCGGATATTTATTCCGGAAGTGAAAACCCTCTTTCCAGTTTTATAGATGGAAATTTTTTTGCGAAATTTGCAGGGTCCCCTCCGGTCTCCTGCTGCATTTCCCATCCCCCGGGGTGTGGGGGCAGGTTGCTGTGGGAATGGGTCCTCACAGCTGGCGGGGGACGCAGGGCACGCAGCATCCTGCGGGAGTGAGCAAAGGGTGGAGTTTTATTGGTAACCCTCGCTTCCGTTGAATTATATATAAGCCATCTGCAAAAAGAATGAATGTATTTGTTATTTTTTGTTGAAGTCGTCTTTGTGGTGATCTTTAACGAGCTGTACGATTTTTGCTTCTGTTATTCCTGACGAGCGTGTAGTTTAGGAGAAGGGTTTTCTTTTTTGTTCTTTTCTCCGAGGAGTATCTGGTATGTGACACAGGATGTAGCGCTTGGAGTGTCCTCTTGCATGATCAGATGCGTCGTAGGAGCACTCTGCATGCTTTTATGCTCGGGAGTCTGGAGCTGCTCGGCGTAGCTGGAACAATGTTGTCTAATGAAACGGCCCCCCTGTTGCTTCAAAAATCAGAAACCGATGAATCCCCTAGCTCTGCTGTTTTGAAGTACGCTTTTATTGGGGAAATACGGGCATGTAGGTATATGAGCATCGTTGTTGCTCAACTTCAGATCTTGCAAAGAGGTATTTCATTGCAGTGAGTGATGGCTGCCTTTGACGTGGCTGCAGGGCTCGCCTTGGTGGTGGGAGGACCGCTTGGACCTCGGAGCTGGGCTTAAACCCTGTGATGGAAGGTGGCATCAGTACGGGGCCTGCCCAGCCTCAGGTGGTTGTAGAAAAACCTCAAAGTGCCCTTTGTGTAGCTGGAGAGCATCGTGTGCAGAGAGGCCTTCTCCAGCTCTGGAAGGCAGGGTTTGTTGGAAAGGTTTTGTTTACCCTAGACAAAGGCTTCTTCTAACCGGGGGCACTTCAGCGCTAGCTAGGAGGAGGAGAAGTGGTTGTTACAATGTTGCTATGGTAATCTCCATCATTTAAATGATTTAATTTCCTACGGACCTAAGATTTCCTGTGCATCTAAAATCAAAATGTGTGGTAGCATGTGCCCCGAGCTGTTGGTGTGTACTTTTCCTCTTGTGCGGAGTCTGTTGGGGCAAGCACCGCTCACGTGTAGCAGGCTGCCGTGGGATGCTTGGGCACTCTGCTCTCAATGGGAGCAGCCCTGAAACTTAGTGATGGGCTGAGGTCTTGCTCAAGCAGGGGCTGAGGGCTCTCTGGAGCTCTCTGCAGCATTGACCCTTACTGGACCGGTTGCAGAAAGCCCAGGATTGCCTGGGATCACCAAGGTTGGGGTCCCGGGGCCCTGAGGTAACCTTGTATTCCCACCATTGGCTGATCAGGGATTTTCTGACTTGGATTCACCCAAAAAGTTCAAGCAAACACCACGTTTTTAATAGGGGTAAATATTCTGATGGTTTGACTTGATGGTTCAGCTGGTGTTGAGGTCCTGGTGGTGGAGAGCGGGGTGGGAGAGCCAAGCAGGACAGGAAGAGAGCCTGGTCTGTGTGCTTGAGCTGCTCCAGGGTCCAGCATCAGCCGTGTTTTTTCAAGGACTGGAGCTGTGGGTGGCCATGCTGCCTCGTTGGGGCTTCATTTGGGCTGTGGTGAACTGTGATGAGCTGTGATAGTTCGGTCAGCCATGGAAGCTCTGTAGCTGTGTTGTTTTTCTTGCTAGTGACCAGACTACTGCGGTTATTAGAAAGCTGAATTCCCTCTGCTTCCAGAAAAATTAGAGTGGTCAAGAAGTTACAAGTTCCTCTATTTAAGAAAAGAAAAAATATATCTCGATGGGTCAAGGTAATTTGCTGGTTTGTGACCTGTGGCCGCTGCACGTGTCTTTTGTTTGTTTTGATGGCTGCAACGTGGTGACCAGAGGTTGATGCTGAAGTGGGAGCGCTGGGTGCTCATGGGCACACGGGGGGCTTCTCGTTGCTGCTGTGGTGGCAGCAGGCAGCGCAGTGGCCCCTTGCCAGCCCGGTGGCAGGGGCCATGGCTTGCAAAGGGATGCCAAATGCTGGTGCAGGACCGGGAGCTGGAAGTGGTTGGCAGCGTGGGGCACTGGTGAGCCCTGATGGCGACAGGGGTGCTGTGTGGGGCAGAGCAGCACCAGCAGCTCTGCCCTGAGGCCGGGTGAGTTGGTGCCTGCCCTTGGCAACCTGCCTGCGCAGCAGGGATGCCCTGCGGCCCCGCAGAGATCCCACCCCAAACCCAGAGGCATGGCTGGCTGCTTTGGCATGCAAAGATGCTGGCAAGCTGTACGTGTCGCTCCTGGACCCACGGAGAGCCCGAATGCTGCTCGCTCAGGTGCCTCTGCCCCACTCTCAGTTGCGCAGTATGGATGTGCCCCGGGTAGTTGTGGGGAGGGGCGTACACAGGCACGCGCGGTTGCGATTTTGCATGGAAAAGCTGATGAGAGAGTGAAATGTCGAAGGACAAACGCGGCTTGTGTCTGGCCAGATAGATTGCAGGGCTGCAACCAGCAAGGCTACTTAAAGACAGTGCGGCAAATGGTCTTCAGCTCTCAAAATCCATATGGTCTGAGCAAAATCCCGCTGAAGAGCTGGTGGGAAGCTTTGCTTTTTCTTCGCCGGGTTTCTGCGCCAGGCCGTGCTTCACCAGGATATGTTAGCAACCCATCCCACTGTATGGGCGCTCTCAAATCCATTCTGTTTTCCCCATTTGAAACAAATGACTTGAGATAATAGTAGTCTTAAAACTGTAATTTACTTTTTGTGAAGGGGGAATTATAGGGAGCGTAAAATCTTTTTTGGGGGAAAAAAAATTACAAAAGGCTTGCGTAATGAATTTGATGGGAGAGGAAACACTGGCTGTCTTTGTGCCGCTTGTTGCTTTTTGGTGTGTGTCTGGACTTGGAAAGTTCTCTGGTGAATTTGGGATTAAATCCTGCCTGGGAAGGCAGTGCAATTAGAGGAGTGTGTGGTGTGTGGTAGGAGTGGGGGAAAGATGGTGTGTGTTTCCAGGGCGGTTAAACACTCATGAAGACAGGGGTTATCCAGGCAGGGGCAGAGGGTTTGCCCTGGGGATGCCTCACACGAGGGTTTGGCCCTGGGTCCCTGCTGGCACAGGAGCAGCAGCTCCTGAGCATCATCCTGCACTTGTGCACCTCCCTTGGGGTTCTCGCACGCTGCCAGGGGATGAGCATCACTTCTGGGGTTTGGCAGGGTGCTGCAGGGAAGTGTTACGGCTCAGCTCACCCAAGGGATGTGTTTCAGGGTTGAGTGGAAGGGAATAGTGCTCCTTGGTGGCAGCACGCGTGCCCAGGGCATGGGGGGTGCCCAGGCTGTGGGGGATGCGCAGCGGGATGCTGACCCCTTCCCTTGGAAAAGGGGTAAGAGCTGCTGCAGAGTGGGAGAGACGAAAGGGAATGGGGCACCTCTTTGTAGATGAGGGTGGAGCGTGCATGTTTGCGTGCACCTTTTAGCTTGGCTGTTTGCAGTTGGGGTAACAAACTGCAGGCAGCGGAAGCGGTGGCGGCACAGATCTCATGGCTGTTACCTGCTAGCTCGACTCTTTGGATTAACTGCGAGTGATTTTCAGATTGCTGGTTTAAATAGAGCACCTGAACAGGCATTAAATTGCCCCGTGGCACTTTCGCAGCCTCTCTCTAACGTTAGCGAGAGATGCTTCTGAAACCAAAAGTGTGTTTGTGGCACCACATGTTCCTATATTCGGCAGCGATGGCTAATTTTTTTGTAAATTGAATAAATCATGTTAAAAAAAGTTAATGAGGCATTTAATTAATTAACAATGTAGAGTTTTATGGTCTTTATGGTTACATTTTGTGGTTAATGACATTCTTCTTATAGCCTCTTAACACAGAATTGCCTGACAAAATTAGCCTTTTCGTCCAGCAGTAGGTATTCCACCCTAGGATGATCCTTTCCTTTTTACAAAAATAGATAAAAAGGTCTTTTATTTTGAGTTGCAGGATCTATTTTAAATGGTAACTGCATGCTAAAAGTGGAGCGGAATACGGCAGCTGCTTCTGCTACCTATATCCATCTGCTAATTTGCCTGGCGGGGTGGTCTGGTTTTGAAGGAAAATTCATCCCTCTGGGGTATAATTTTGCACAGCCCTTTCTTACGGCTTGAGCCGAGTGCAGGGTAAAGAGCATCTGTTCCGGACCAAGTTTTGGCCTTCAGGCTCATTAGCAGGGACATTAAGAGCCCCCTGTTCCGTGAGAGGTGGGACTGTGGAGATCCCAGGTTAAACTGGTGGGCGCATCAGGTGTAGGCGGTGGACCGCTCTGTCCTGGCGGCAGATGATGGGGATGCTCTGGCGCCTGGGACGGGCGGCTCATTAGCTCCCCACTTTAGCCTGGTTAGTGAGGGCCTGCTAAAAGAGCAGCTTCATGCTGTATCCTGGATACCAGCTCTCAGGTCAGGTATACCCAGAGCACAGATTATTGCGGGCTTTCCGGTAGATTTTTGAAACGGGAAGAATGAATGCATCGCAACCGGCAGTTGTTTTATTCTCCTGTTTTGGCAGAGCCAGCCCTCGCACCCTCCACACCTCCATCCCGCTTTGTGAGGATGTCGCTCAGCCTTCGAGAGGAGCAAATGCAAAATTAATGGCTTGCCGCTAATCTGGGAAGGCGGGGGCTATTTTATATGTGCAGCATCACTTAGAAATGCGTTTGGGCTTTTTTTTTTTTTTTTTCTCTTTTCTTTTGCATCTGACACAAATTGAGGAAGACTTGCACCATCCTAAATTTTTGGTTGAATGATGGAGCAGTCATTGTTTCGAGGCCGCACGACAGCGCAGAGCCGAGTCTGGCCTAGGCTCTCGACCGTGGTATATTTGACTGCAAGATGAATTGTGTTAAATTCACATGGCTTCCCACGGCGCTGGGCTCGTTATTGGAACCTGGCGCCTGGCTTTAGTTCTACATGCAGAAAACCAGGGTGGGTGAAAATGGGATTTCCCCAATCTTGATAGAGCCGGGCTTTTTTTTTGTTTTTGTTTTTTTTGTTTGCCGGTAGCAAACCGTCCTTTGTGTGTCTTAAATGTGTTTTGTTTCGGGTCATGCGCTTTTTCTTTTAAAAATCAAACTGACGTCGGCCGTGCTGCTGTTGTGCTTGCAGAATTTTCTGCTCAAAAATGCAGATGTAAGAGTAAAAAACCTTCCTGCTAGCTTTACGCATGGAAGTTTTGAGAAATGGAGAGCTGTGGGTTTTGTCTGCGAAATTTGCACGTTCCCCTTCTGCGATGATTCCTGACGTTGGGGGCCGCAGGAAGGTTCCTGTGGGACATGGAGCCTCTCGGTGCTGCTTCGCACAAGCTAATCTGCTCGTGGGAAATCATGCTCTCTGCCACGTCTCCTGAATAAACACGACTTTCAATGGCTCTCCCTTTTCTTTTCCTTTTGACTGACCCACCTCAAAGAGAGTAATTTAGGCATATCGTAGGGATTTTTTGGTTTTTGCCTTTTTTTGCCCCCTCCTTTTCCTTCAAGAAGAGAAATCTATGCATCTCCGCAGCAAGAAATAACTCGGTGTATCTTGTTTTTCCTCCTCTTTCCAGGAAGTGGTTCTGTATTGTTTGGAAAACAAGGTGTGTGATGTGAATCATCGTGACAACGCGGGTTACTGTGCCCTGCACGAGGCGTGTGCCAGAGGCTGGCTGAGCATCGTGCGGCATCTCCTTGAGTACGGGGCTGACGTCAACTGCAGCGCTCAGGATGGAACCAGGTTAGCAGCACACCCCCCCGGCCTGGCATCGGGTGGTCACCACCACCGGGCAGTGGTTTCTTCAGCCACGGTGGTGGGGGAAAGCAATCCTTTCCCTCTGTACTTCTTTATCCTCCCCTCGCCTCCCCCATCCCCATCCCGCATGACACCCCCAAAGCGGGTGACGCACGGTGGCTGCCTTATTGCTGGTCCTTGGGCAGGAGAATGCAGGACTCGGGTGACCTCCTCTGCTCTTCGCTTAATAGAGCCGTGGGGACACACTGTTGTTGTGACTCGAGAGTTCAGCCGTATTTTATTTTTTTTTTTCCTCTGGGAATTTTAATACGTTTGTTTTGTTTTTAAAGAGTTTGCGAAATTCCCAGCTGCAGGGCAGGAGGGAGGGATACTTGAGCTGCGGCCCTGCTCATAGGTGCTCCTGGGTCCTTTGAGTTGTGCCAAAAGAGCGGGCTTTGCCTTGTTAGCAGGGTTACTTATAAGAGCACTTCAGGCTTTAGCGGGGACCGGGTATGCGAGTCCTATATATGCTATGTAAAAATGGTGTTTTGCTGAACTGTTAAACTCTATCTGCTATTTGATGTTTTGGAGTTATTTTTGTTTCTCTCAAATTTGGCTTTTTTTAGTTTCCTTCACAGAATAGTAGGTGTGCTTAGTTCCTGTTCCCGCAAAATACACAGGGAGCTTTTCTAGTTTGCTTTTTTTTTCCACTTTGTGGAGCTAGAAATGCTGCTCTGCACCTTTTTAAACTTCTTGTGCATCTCCTAAAGTACCTCTTTGACCACCTCTGCGGGGCTGACCTTGGGATACGTTTTCCTCAGCATATGCAGAACATTATCCAGTCTATGCATTTTGGGGATGGGTCGCTTTGTATTCTGCCAAGCTCCTGCAGCTTGTTATCTTAAATGGTTTATCGCATTCACTATCACCATCCAAATAGCCAGGGAGGTAAAATTAGCATAACTAAGAGTCTGCCTCTTTTGTTTTTAAGCTCTTTATTTATTATCTTGGGAAGGGAGGAGTCAGGAAAACAAAAGTCCCAAGAGGGCCGGTTAGGATGGTCCATTAGAGGTTCATGATGGTCAGTTGTTACCGGCCCATCACGGCCCAAAGGAAACGTTTCTGGAGGATTGAAACTCTGGCTGGATTGTCGGATTCCTTCTCCATCTTCCACTTCTTTGTAAGAAGTCTCAGCTCTGTAGGCTGACAAACAGCCCCGCAATTTGTGCTGTTGCCAGCTTTAATATGTGACCTATGCAACAGCGGCCACATGCCGTAAAAAGAATCCTAAATTATTTTTGTCTCACTGGCTGGAGTAACCTACATAGAAAATTAACCTCAGGAAGTTTCTGACCAGTCTTAATCACCCACCAGTTCAGAGTCCACCTTTGATTTCGATTCACAGATGGAGCTGATTTTCAAGGATGAAACTTGGCTTGTGTACCCTGAAAAGTTGTTTTGGGGAAAACGCATTTTAGGAACGAACGCGATAGTGATCTAATCATAGACGGCAATGTCAGAACTCAGGTTGCAGTTCCCTTTCTTTTCTTATGGCAGACTTAGTTTTTGTTTGAAAAGCTGCCCAACAGGCAGCATGAATCCAAAACGCATTTAATACGCAGATGAAAGAGGGTCTAGCTGCCCTGAGTTGGGTGGGACAGAAAGCAGAAGCTTCTGTATGAAACTTCTGATCGGTGTTATCCCCGGCCTTTTGGTAGGGCCAGGCTTCTCTGTCTCTGTAGAGTAAATCATGACATTCATAAGACAATTTGCCCAGGGAGGTGGTGGAGTCACCATCCCTGGAGGTATTTAAGAAACGTGTAGACGTGGCTCTTCAGGGCATGCTCTAGTGCCCGGGATTGTTGGTTTGTGGTGGGGTGTTGTGTGTGAGGTTGTGGGTGTGGGGTTTAGTTGATGGATGCTGCTTTTTTTTTTTTTTTTTTTTTTTTGGGGGGGGGTGTTGTTGTTTGTTTGGTTTTGTGTTGTGTTTTTTTGTTTGTTTGTGTGTTTTTGTTTTTTTTTTTTAATGTGGTTGGACTCGATGATCTCAAAGGTCCCTTCCAACCACTAAGATTCTGTGATTCTGTGATTCTGTAATTCCTGTTTCTCTGTTGAAGCCTCAATAAGTTTTTGTCCTTTAAGAGGAAAAAAAAAAAAACTTTTAGGAGGAAAGAAGTGTCAGTCTTCCTCAACTGTGTTGCTTTTTAAATTCAAATTCCTGAACAGGGTCACCCCTTGGAAAGATATTAAAACCTTAAAACAAACCAAAAAACCTGACAAGCCCACCATCAAAGACTTCTCCTCCTCTTCTTTTCTAACTACACTGAATATGCCTTACTGCCCCCTCCGCCACCTCACATGCCCAGTAGCCAAAGATATTTTTGGTCGTGCTGGAACCTCTCAAGTCCCCGGACAGTAACAGTGGAAGTGTTTAGTTCTATTCAGCCAGTTAAGGTAAATCCGCATAGAGTGATGTAACCGCATGAGCTGTGATGTCACCGCATAAGCCGCATTCCTTAGCGTGGCAGCCTGGGGTGTCACTTGCTTGCATCCCAGCTGCCTGAAGCTTCGGTCTGCGTTACTTGCTGCCCGCCGCCTCTGTGGTCAGCTTTTTTGGAGTACACTCTCTCAAACAGTTGTGACAAGTGTGAGGTTATGGCTTCAGTCTGAACAAAATGTCCATACGAATGTGAAGGATGTACGAAAGTTCTGCCAAGTCCGTGCACCTCTCCTTTCAGTCCTGTCTGAAGCGCTGCAGGTGCTCGCATCGATGTGGTGGTTTTGCATGCGTGTGTTGAAGTTTTGAAAGTGAAGCAAAGACCCGAGCCTCTTGCTTTGCTGTTGGCTTTTATGTACCTATGTACCTATGCAGCCAGTCTGTCCTGACTTCGGTAGATAAGGTAGGCTTTCAGCCTCCGTTTCCTGATACTATCAGAAATCTCAGTGAAGCCAAAACCCAACAAAGTGCCTGACTGCAATGGCAGAGCAAGGAGGTGATGGTGTTTGGGGGATGTAGGTACGGTGCAGTCCTCCCCTTTACCCACAGCTCGGTGCCGAGGCTCTGCCTGCAGCACGCCGCATCCCTCCCTCTGCCCCAGTCACAGCACATCTCTCTGGACAGGCTAAATACAGCCAGTCTTCCTATGTTTTTCCCCTTAAACTCCATGCTGGTGATGGCTTTCCAAATGCAGCGCCTGCAGACCCTGAATACACAGCATTCTGCTGCTGAATTAGTGGCTAATCAAAGATTATTGTAGAACTGGGCGAGATCTTTAAGACTTGTCTCAGAGGTGCCACAGTCACTAAGGGCTCTTAATCGTCTTACCTATAAATAATAATAGACTGTACTTAAGAGGTGAGCGCTTTCCTTCCCTGACAGGACCCCGTAGCTCAACAAGGGGCGTTTGATGACCGGTGCCTGACATTAGCAAGGATGGTTGCCGGTGTCTTTGGCCTTATCTCCTTGTTCTTCTCCTCTTACCTCCGCAGCGTGCCCTGGCTGAACCGGCGCTGCTTTAAAAACAAAGCCGCATGCTAAAAATACAGGCATCTCCTGCCTGTTAAGTGAGGCCTCTCCATTGCTTCAGAGTTCGCTCGCTAGACTCGCTCTCCGCAGCCAGTTTTGCTTTATCCTTCTCACTGGCGGCTGATGAGCTCAGCCTTTTTTATTTTTTCCCTGGGAGGACCATGCCAAGATGGCTCTCTTCCTGCGTCCTTTCAGCTGGTCTTGGCAGAGCGATACCCTCCAGCAGCTAATTGCGTTAAAGAAGAGGCAGCCGGCGTAGCTGCCCTCCTGCGACTTGTGCCTTGCCTCTTCCGTGGGGCAGCGTTGCATAATGGAGTGGATGGAAGTCAAAATAAAACGCCAAGATACGGCATCGCTCGGCGAGTTACGAGACCTCTTATTGCCGTGAGGAAAATGCTGATGGTGCCTGAAAGGCTGAGAGCAAACCCTGGCTGGTCTAAATAGTTTATAATTTTGGTGGTGGAATGATAAACCCCCAGTGAAATGTTTTCCTAACTCTAGTAGCGGTAAAAATAGTAGGAAGAATTCGACAGTACACAAGAGAGGGTTGAGATGTGCGTCTCCTGTAGGATATTGCAGCTCTCAAATGTCCCCAGATCCTTCTGGGGCCTTTCAAAGGGTTTGTTTTAGAAACGAGCTGTACTACCGTTAACTGTACCATTAGGGATAGAGAGTATTTATTTCCACGATGCTCAGGGTGGAAAAGATTATATGGGCAAAGCAGCCCAGGAGAGGACTCACAGGGATTTTTTTTTTTTTTTTTTTTTTTTTTTCTTCACATCTGAAAAAGTTGCCGACTCAAGTAGTCACTTCTGCATCCTACAAAGAGGATGGTTAAACTCTGCCAAGACTGAAAAAATACTCCCTCCTCTGCCGGTCCTGGTGGGAGAAGCAAGCGAGTAGCTGTGCCTTTGCATGGTCCCGCTCGTGAGCTTGCCAAGAAGCCGTGCTAGCCAATAAAAGAGTCTGTCAGCGCTCTGTTATTGCCTTTTTCCCCCTGCCTTGTCTATGTGGAATCTCCTTCTCTCCCCCCCCGCCCCCCGCCACTGTTTTCTTTCCTTCCTTCGCTTCCTTCTATTTATTGTTCCTCCTTCCACGCGGCTTTACTGCACCTTTCCTTCCCCTTGCCTCTATAAAGTCCCCTCTCGTGCCCGGGGTGGCTTCCCTGTGGTCTGGCAGGTGACAAAGACGGGTCTGCCTGCCCCCCTGCCTGCCCCACTGCCTCTGCACCACTGTGCCGGGCTGGGTGACCTGTAGAAAGGGACAGGGGGTCCCATCCTGGGGTTGCAGCCGATGCACTGTTGTTTTTTCCTTCCCGGGGAATGCCCAGGTGCCCTTTAATAAACTTGTCCGGGTGTCGTTAAATCGATTGAAATGCTTGGCGGTGATTTAGATGCTGTTTTTAATAAGTTAAGGGATCATCTTGAATTCATTACTGCTTCAAAAGCCACTTAGGTAAGTCAGTTTAAAAAAAAAAACAAATGAGAAAACCCACAAACCAGTAAACCCACAACACTCCAGCCTCCCTCCCCCAAACCAGAAAATGCTAATTCTGAAATAAAATGGAAAACACTTCAAAATTAAAGACTCCAGTAAAGTGAGGGAGTGGGGGAGAAAAAGCGTTCCCAGCGTTTGGTGGCAGCTGTAACTCTCATCTGTCCCCGCTGCCTGTTACCAGACTTCCAGCCAGGGATGCTTCATGCCCAGTGGGGGACAGGAGGGTTTGCAGCAAGGCTGACCTTTCCGGCTGTAGATGCTCAGGGTGTCGTGACCCGGCAGCTCAGGCCTCAGATGCTTGCTGACAGCCAGAAACACCCGATACTTCGTCAGCCTCCATGTCAGCACCCCTATTGTTTGTTACCTCTTGTGTTGTATTGCTTGGGATGTTTAGCGCCGGCCAGATCCTGGATGCGCTGGGCGATGCTGCGGAAGCACTGAGTCAGTAGGTGGAGGTGGGAGGGTGAGGCTTGTGGGGGACCCCAGGAATGCTGGCTTCTCCAGCACCGTCTGTCTTGGGGTCGTCAGATAGTGTTATGTTAAGAGACGTCCCCGAGAAATTCCAAAGGGGTATCTTGACCCTTTGCAAGTGATCCTCATGGACCTCTCTGGTCTTAAAATTTCAACATGGCTTTCTGAAGAGCAGCACATCAGGCTTTGAAGACATGCATGTGTTGTGCTGTCTGCTGCCAGGGTATTCAAAATCACCTCCTTGATTGCTGTCTTGGTGGCCTGGGGTGTGCAGGAGGCAGGCAGGGTGGGATGAGCCCTCTCTCCATAGGGAATGAGCCTCAGACTCTCCCAAGTGCACCTCCTCATGTCATTATAGCATGCATATGTCAAAACCAAAACTGCATACGGCTTTCCAGCAAGATGGGGGCAAGGGAGAGTGCTTCACGTGTGGCAGATGTTAATCGCCCTAAATCACAGCCTACTGGAAAGCACATGGAATAAACACACCTGGAACGTATTTCTTTTTGAGATGGATCAGAGTCCCCCTCCCACCAGCAGTGCCATGTGATTGATGGGAAACCAGGGGTGTGCCTTCCTCTTCTAACTGGTTTGATCTGCATCTCCTTGCCCTGAGCTCCTGTGGATGCCAGTCTGTACCACAGTGGTGGTGGCATAGAGGGGACATACGCCGCATGCGGCAGAAGGAGTGGTGGGACGTGGCCTCCTTGCAGGAGGGAGTTTCAGCTAAAGTTGTCCTTCCTTACTTCTCTTGCCTTTTAATACATCTGTTTGAGAGCTTGTAAGTCTTGTTGGGGGGCAGCGGTGTTGACAGCCTAAAGGAGGAGGAGGAGTGTAGGTAGAGTTGAGTTGAACTGCTGCCATCGCTGGCCATTGAATTTGACTCCCCTTTCGATTCCCTGCTCGTCGCTCTCTAAGGAAAAGATGGGATTTTTAACACATCTTCATTAGTCTGAAGGGTAATATGTTCTACTTCCAGACAACTCCCCGTTACGTATAATCAATTTTAAAGGCAAAAGTTAATGCGATTTATAATTAGCGATGAGGAATTCTAAACCTGGAATTGCAGGCATGTGTATTAATGAATAATCCTTCTGTAGGCTCACAAAATCTATGTCTGAGCTTATATAGATTGCTCATGCCGCGTAAAATGCGTTAATTTCTGGGTGGACTAAACTTAAAATAACATGTTTTTCTATTTTCCTGAGTAGAAGGGTGGAATTGTGCTGCAAATGTATTCGTGAGTGCTGTTTAAAGAGGATATTGCGTGGAAGTTTAAATTCCAAATTTTCGTAACTTATTTCTGTGTACATAATTCAGGAGCTTTGGGTAACTGATTTCCGTGCTTGCCCAGAGGCAGGCTGAATGAGCCCTTACTCCACAACACGCTGTTAAATTGGCAGAGATTTGGAACGGTAGAGTGACTTGCAGCAAAATTATGTTTGTGAGGCTTCACGCAAACTCCTGCTTTCTGTTACAGCGGTGTAATTATTTTACTGGCCCTTGAAATATGTACAGCAGCGAATAGACGTAACAGAAATATCTGCCCCGAGCAGTCTGACTGTGAAAAGACAAGAGGGGAGGGCATGATGTGGAAGTAAAACTGACAATAAGATGATTGGCAGCTGTATTAATAGCGTTATTTGCTATAAATAACTTTGATCTGAAGTCAGAAGTTCCTTGTCAGACACATTTGCATAATACTATTGAGTCAAAATGTAACACCGTGATCTTTTTTATTTTCCCCTAGACCAATCCACGACGCGGTCGAAAACGATCACTTGGAAATTGTCCGCCTGTTACTGTCTTACGGTGCTGATCCAACGCTTGCAACCTACTCTGGGAGGACCATCGTGAAAATGACCCACAGTGAGCTCATGGAGACCTTCCTCACAGGTCCGTGGCCATGTTGCATGGGGCTTTGCGGGTCGTGGCAAATGGGCAGATGCTCCCTGGCCCTGCAAAGACCCTGCTGCCTGGCAGGGATGGCTCCATGCCAAGGAGCCTTAGGGTAGGCTGCAGGAGCTCCCTTTTTGCCTGTAAAAACCCAGCGGCTGCAGGTGGGAAGCGTAGCCATGCATGGGGGCTCCTTCTAATTGAAACTCTTAATAAGTCACAAGGATAATGCCACTGTCAGATTTGGTAGGTAGGAGGTCAGTGGGCTGTTTAGGTGCCTTCAGTTTTCTGCTTGAAATGAAAATAAGAAACTTGCCAAATTGAATGGCTGTTTGTTAAACATAGTCATGTTTTCCCATGGTCTTACTTTTTATCCTGTAATACTTACCTTTTTTCAAGTTCTGCCTCATTTTATATCTGAAATGATATAAAACTATATTAAAGACTCTTGTGTTTAAACACGTCCATGTGCTAATAGGGTTTTAGGTTTTTTTCCTATTAGTTTTGGATAAAGACACTTGCATTCCCTAATTACTTGCCTCCAAAAATGTTTGCAGTGTTCACCGTCAATGAGTTTAAGTACTCATCCACTTACCTGTTTAAATGGTGCAGTGTAGAAAGCGCATAGGTGTATCAGGACTCCAGTAAAGTCCAGTGTCTTGGACTTCTTAGCATCTTGAATCCCAGTATCTTTTCATCAACTCAACTAGCAAATCTCCTAAGTTAAGTCCGTAGAAAAGAATTGCATCTTCTGAGTGTATCTGTGTGGAAAAACCTTTTCCATTGATTTCTCTGGGGCCACTGTTTCATTCCCGAGTTGGTGTCCAGAATAACTGTGCAGGCTAAAAAAGTGTGGTACATCCTATCTTTCACAAAAACAAAACGCTGCTCTCAGTTTCTGAAGCTTAATGTTGGGTCTGTCCCTGTTCAACCTTGGGTGGGTGATTATTTGATATGGTGGGTCATTATTTGGTGTGATGGGAGAAAGAATGCAGGAGAAAAGCGAATTCCAGGAATATTTGTGAGAATTGTGTGTGTATGCTGTTACACTGTTGTTTGTAGCATGTGCCTCAGGAATACGGGGTGGATTTTTTTGATGGAAGGTATGGAGGATGCATAGTGAGACTGCATGACACACGGTCTGCTAAACTTGCCAGCTTTTTGTTCTCATCAGTATGTTTGTGTTGTTGTTTTTTCCTCTCCAGAGTATTTAACTGACCTGCAAGGTCGAAGTGTTGATGACCCTGGTTTGTACTGGGATTTCTATGGCAGCTCTGTGTGCGGTGAGCAAATGTTACCCTTTATTTCTTTGTATGCGGAGACTTTCAAAACATGCGGCACGTGGGGGTGGGGGCTGTTTTGTTTTTATGCTGGAGGAAGCTAGGAAGGAAGCAAACTGATTTTATTTACAGATCACGTTATTGGAAGAAAAAAAAAGCAAGACCTGCAACAGTCTCTTCAATGCTGACTTGGCACCTTTATTCAATTTTATTTAGATCCAAAAGATGAGTCTGGATTTGACGTCTTGGCAAATCCTCCTGGCCCAGGTGATGAAGATGAAGATGGCTTTAGCGATGTGTTTGAATTTGAATTTTCAGATGAGCCTCCCTTGCCGTGTTACAACATTCAAGTGTGTCTCTCTCAGGGGTAAGAACAAATACAGGGTTTGGGGTAAAAATAGCGTGAGACGATCAGCTTGGGATGGCAGCAGTTTGTGTCTGGGGGGAAATGCGTTTGCATTTATCTAACGTAAATGAGCGGGAAATACCGTAACTGCCGGCTTTTTAGAAAAAAGCTAATAGGAGGTGGGGGGGGGGGGGAAGGCTGACTTGTCAGGGCTATGTTTTGAGTGCCGTACTTCTGATCTGAACGAAGGGTGTTTGAATGTAGATTCCTTCCCTCATCCCAGGCAGGCATCTTGGTATAACACCCCAAAATACAAGTGCTTCTAGCACTTAAATTTGGATATTGTGTTTGTAAGGTGTTCTTAATTTTATTTAATGGGCTTTTCTGTTTTAACTGAGTGGACACGGTTTTGTAGATGACAAAATGACACCGTTACTGCTGTTCCAGACGTTGCAGCGAAACTGGTTTAAAGCCCTGAATCATATCAAACAAATAAACATCTAGCAGAAGATACTATGATATTTAATAATAAACAAAGACCTGGAAAATTTTATCATCTGTTATATTCAAGATAAAAATTAGCTTCATAAACAGCTGCCGTTTGTCATTTGCACCAGTTTTGATGACAGCCATGGGAAAAATAGTTTTAAATATTAATCATGCAGGAGTGCGGGTTTTAGCATGTTTTTATTATTTGGGTGATGGGTATAACTTAAGTTCTCTGAAGTGGGCAAGTACAAAGATTGAATTAAAAAACTGTGTTCTTAATCTGAGAAGAAGCCTCTCAGTTGACTTGTATTTAACAGTGGCGTCTCTGGAAGTCAAGAGATGCTGAAATGTCTGATTATAACTCTAGGCCATCTCCTAACTTGCTAAATGGGAGTTGGGCTCAGCTTGGCAGATCTTTAACTGTGTGAGCAGCCGTTGGGATGGCTGCTGACCCACGTGTGGGCTCACGAGCTCTGGGTTTATAGGCTCCAGTGTCCCCTGCGTGCCTGGTCCCCCTCCTTCCCCAAAGCAGCGAGCAGTGGTACTATGAGTAAATACTTACACGCCTGCACATCGATTATATTCGACCCCCTGGGCGATGGTCTTGATTTCAGGAGGGTTGTTTGTCTGAGTACGTTCGGGGAGGGTTTGTCACACAGCATCAAGAAGCCCGTGACTTGATGTCAGTTATTGGAGCCTCTTTCTCCTTCGCTTCCACAGGCCACGAAACTGGCTTCTGCTCTCGGACGTGGTGAAGAGGCTAAAAATGTCATCTCGCATCTTCCGCTGCAACTTCCCCAATCTGGAAGTTGTCACCATCACGGAGGCAGAGTTTTACAAACAGACTTCCCTCAGCCAGTTGTTCTCGTGCGCTACGGACCTTGAAGCTTTTAACCCGGAGAGCAAAGAGCTGTTGGACTTGGTAGAGTTCACAAGTGAACTCAAGACTTTGCTGGGCTCCTCGCTTCACTGGTTGCATCTGCACGAGGACCCTCCCTTCGACATCCTCTGGTGAACCATCAGGCCATTTAATGTACAGTGCTCTATACAGTTACTTCTTTATGTATATGTGTTCAAATGCAATTGTTTCTGTAAAGAAAGGACACTATTAAATATGAAAATATCTTTCCTTTATATAAGAGATCTGAATTCCAGTTGGATGGATTTTGGAAGAATTTTTTTTTAACTTCAATCAGTTTTTACAAAATTGTTATATAATGTTTCTTTAAATGCACACAGGCTTTGGGATAAGTTTGTTATTACTCGGAACACATTTTTTTTTTAAAGAACACACCCACACATTGACTTTGTTTCATACAAAGCACTGATTACACAGGACATACTTTTTCTAGGTGATGTGATCAAAGTCATGTGGCTTGTTTGGGAGATAGAATTCGGTAAGGCACTTGGTGATATTATTTTTGTTTTTTTGTTTACAGAATTACCTGCTTTGGCCAGGTAAGCACTATTGAATATAATTCAATAGTTTGTAATATAAATTAAACCATATCCATACGCATCAACTAATTGTAAGAACTTTTATATCCTAATTTAAAAGCTGTGAAATTTAGTTTTCACACATCAAACCGGATTGTTTATATATGTTTAAACATTTTATGCTCTTTATTTAAAGAAGACTTTGAACTATTTTTTCTGTACCTTGTAAAATATTGAAAAACTAACATATGTTGAAGTTGCTTGAAACTGTACATAAACTAAATTTTCTGAATTGTGTGTTTATGTTTGAGATCTGTGTTTTAACTTTGTAAGTAAATCTCCTGCCTTTGTATTTATATTTTACAAAAATTTTCTTAAAGGCAATAAAACTGTTGAGAAATGAAGAGGCTAAAGTGACTCCCCATTAATTCCGTGCCCGATTGCGAAATGAGCTCCGACTCATTAATGTTTATGAAAGGAGGCTCCGCGTGCGGTTCCCGAAGCGGAGCAGAGCTGGCACAGGTGCCGGCGAGCAGCTGATGAAATCTGAGGTAGAATCTGCATCGGCTTTCTAAATTCAAGGTTACAAGAAAACATCGAGCGGGTGCCTTTTGTGGGACAGAGGTTTAAAAGCGGCATTCACAATTCTTTCTTCACTGCCTTTTAGTTAAAGAATTGTGAATAGGTTCAATTATTTTCTCTCCTTTGTCATCATTTTAAGTTGAATTGACTGAATTCTCTTTTCAGTGGTGTCTGCAGAAGGGAGGAAAATAGTACCAGGGAAAATGCTTTAGTTTTAATGTGGAGCATTAAAGCTATAAGTGCACTTTGGGAGCAATCTAAAGGGACAGTGACCAGAATGTCACTTTTACACAGCTTGGGACCTTGCATCTAAGAGGCTGGCCTCCCTGGGCTTGGGCAGGCCCTCTCTTAAGGGTCTGTGTCTGCCCTTGTGGAAAGAAGTTCTTGCTGTGAACCCAAACTCTTTTGAGTTTTGCTTTGGGGCTATATTCAACGCTAGTATGTCCAATGGTAGCCAAACGCTTCAGCTGGGACATTTAAATTGTGCTGCTCTTCTGACGAGGGCCAGGACACCCACCAAAAGCGTCTCCAGCAGAGAGCGCATGGTCCATCTGAGAAAAGCATCTGGGAAAGTTTTTCCATCTGTGGCAGTGAGGCTCAGAGGTTTTGCTTGATGGACAGTGTACTGCAGGTTAAATCTTAGCTCTCGGGGGAGCTTAAGAAAGGATGTGAATTACCCTCATCATGAAGGTAAGAGAGAATGATGCCTCATTCCTGAAAGTGCCCCAGAGGGAAAGGCGCAGAGCTGATGCCTCTCCTGGTGTGTTCCCATCAAGTCTTATGCCAAAGGTTTGTACTGTGTGGCTTGCAGTGGGACTGCTTCTGGTTGTAAGGTGATTCTGTAGTTGAGGCAAGAGGTGAGAGAGGGGTCCAACAGCTGTCTGCTGCTGGCATCTAGAGTCCTGTCTCCCCACAGGCCAGGGAATTTTTAGTCCTAATACAACAACCAACATCCTTCTCCAGATTTTGGATAAGGATGATGATGGTCTCTCCTGTATGGCTTACACACACCCCCAGGGTTTCCTTTTAAGCCATCCCCCAGCTCTGCAAGGAACTGAAACACAGATCTCCTTACTCTCCAGTGCCGGCTGCTTTTAAGCCCTAGTTTTCCCGGGAAGCAGAGGTGGGCCTGAAAAACTAAAGCAAGGGAGAACATTGAAAGCAGTTGTTACAGACGACTTTTATCTGATCAGCTGCGTAATGTGCTTGGATGGTTTGAGCTGAGCATAAATCAGCTTCGTGCCACCTCCAGGGGTGTGTGGCAGGCACCTCGCTTCTCGCCGTGCCCTGCAGGCAAACAGAAGATTGACGCAGCTTCCTCTTTTGGCCAGCTCCTCCTCAAATGATCTCGAGCACGTGCTCTCCACACGTCTCCGCTTAGTCAGCTTTCCCCTAGCTCCACCGAGTACAGTTGGGCCTTCTCCATGCTGGCGCTTGCACCCGTGCTCAAATACAGTAACAGCCTAATGCTGTTGTAACGCAACCGTCTGCCGGCCCTAGGGCTTGTGCTCTAAACATACGGCCGTGGTGGGGAACACCTGATGATCACAGTGCTGTCCCTTGACGTAACACTACCATTTTATCTCCTGGGATGTACCTTTTTTTTTTTTTTTTAAAGAGACTTTGCTGTGCGAGGGTGCTCGAGACAGCACGGAGGTTTCAGCGAAGGAGGAGAGCAGCATCCCGTGCTGCTGGGCGTATGAGGCTGGCTTGGCTGACCCTATTCTGACCGGTTTGGGAGAGACTGTCACAGGAGAGGCTGGCTGCGTGTGTAGTTTTGCAGCAGGCAAGCCCACGGGATGGTTACCTTGGGGAGAGGAGAGATGGCAGCGTGCCGGCAGGGAGTGAGCTCAGTGACGGCAAGCATAGGCAAGGGAGTGGAAACACTGGCTGCCTTGCCAGCACTTGGGACGGGCGGAATCCTGCACGGGGCAGAGCTGGGGACTCAGCTAACTCCAACCAGCACAGCAGGGCAGGGCTGGGAGGGGGCTTGACGGTCAGCATTTCAGCTTCTGGACTGATGCTGCTCTCCTTTAAAGTGCTTTCCCATGCATCCTCCTTGGGCCAAAGATGCTCGCTTCTCACTGCTGGCATTGCTCCAGGTTATTAAAAAATAAGGAAACAGAAACGCAGCCTTTGGGGATGGTAAAACCCTACTGATCCCGTGTCCTGCCTTCTGCAAGGTGAAAGTGAGCGTTGATGCTGTTGGGGCCCATGCCAAGGTGTTTCCTTGAATTTCCACTGTTTATCACTTGGCTTTGCCTGGCTGGGAGGTTGTGTTGCCTCGGGGAACCACTGGTGCAATAAGCCCCATCTCCAGCTAGAGGAAGCAGGGGAGCCTCACTGAAGGGGGTTTCCTTTGTCAAACTTCTACTTGGTGCTGGCTGGGAAATCCCAGGAAATACCCAGCTCCAGGCTGGCCGCCTGGGGTTGGGGGAAAGCCACAGCACAAGCAGTGCTGGGAGGTTTTTTCCCCAAGATAAGTGATGCTGCTGAGGACTGCAAAATATTGAACTCCACCTTCTTGCCTTACCCAAGAGGACTGGGTTCTGCACAGTGGGTCAGCCTTGGCTTTTTCCCATTTAGGTTATTGCTCCTGCTGGACACTCTTCTCATTTCTTCTCTTTTGCTCTTGTCTCCCCCTTTTACTCTGGTGGCCTAGCTGGAGACTTGGGCCAAAGACACTGATACAGTGAGTGGCAAGCAAGGGCCAGAGGCATTTGGTCCTTGTTTGTGCTCTTTGGGGAGCAATCTGCTAAAGGCAGAGCCCAGATGCCTGCTGGAAGCCCGACCCAGCTTCTACTTTGCAGGACCACAGGAGCAGAATGGAAATTGTCTTAAGAACTGCTCCCAGGGGCCAAGCTCACTGCATGAATCAAAGAGTTTGAAGCTGACTCCTCCCTTCATTTCTGTGTTAAATAACAAAACTATAGATGAGACCCATCGTTTGTGCATTAATATGAACAAGGTGTCAGGGAGTGGTAAATCCAGCCAGCTGCCATTCCCAGGCTCTGTGGGGCTGCTGGTAAACATTCAGCATCATTTCTTCGGTTTGTACAGGAAAAAAGGCACACATTGCTACTTTAAAGTTGTACGGATGCAACCTAACTGAAAAAAATAGTATCGTATCTGTTTAAAATTGTTTGCAGAACATCGTATTTTAATTTCAGTATGGGTCCAGTGTTGGTAGGAGAGGGCTTGGCGCCACTACAAAAGACGGACGGAAATGTTGAATGCCACAGTCATGAAGATGTAGATTAGGTCTTCTAAATGTGCTTATTCACCATTGCATTTCTGCTAGAGGGAGGGGCAGGAGAAGAAATGGAATCCAACAAGTTTCACTTTGTGAGCCTGTAGTGTTGTCAGGGGAAAAAAAAATCCCCAAACAGATCTGAAGAAGATTAAGTTCTCTTTAAGTACTGCATCTAGATATCCACACCATCTTCCCACCTACATCAATCTTGCTAGTTCTGCATTTCACCCGTTAGCGTGCTTTGCATGGGTTCATCGTGATTGCAGGGTGAAGAAATTGTATTTTTACTGCAAGTTAAGTGTGATGGATCATTAGGAGCAATGCTGCCTTCTACCCTTGGGGGTGCAGGCAGCAGGTTGCTTATTTTTGGTTTGCCAGCCCCGAAGCAAACCTTGTCCACACCATGTGCACATTTTGCTCCAGCGGACCGATGTGACTGTAGACGGTTGCTCTCTTGAGCCAGGTATGAACCACGATTCTGCTACTAAATAGATTTTCCTTTTGTTGTCACATTAATTTGCAACTCATTAATAGTGACAGCAGTGAGGTACTGCACTGATGCAGATTTGCATATTCATG
This sequence comes from Numenius arquata, assembly GCF_964106895.1. Lineage (NCBI taxonomy): Eukaryota > Metazoa > Chordata > Aves > Charadriiformes > Scolopacidae > Numenius > Numenius arquata. The sequence continues at coordinate 47,674,597 of NC_133576.1, forward strand.
ACCAACTTATTATTAAACAAATAAGATTTCCCTAGCTTAGGAAGCACCCAGAGTAATGCCACATTGTGCATTATATCATCCTGGATGTTTTATTTTCTCTTTAATATGTTAATGGATGCAAGGGGTGCTCTTTTTTTTAAGTAAATGTGCATCTATAAAATAATACGTAATTTAAAATATCAGAATCGTTTAAAGAGTAATCCATTAACAAACCTGCCAATAATTGAGCAGGAATACCTATTTAATGTACAAATCAATTAATCAATTCTAACTGCTGGCTTTGTCGCCTGATGACCGTAACACAGGCAGTACCAGCAAGGCACAACCAAGTCGCTGCACCAGCGAGGTGAGCAAGGGGCAGAGACAGCTGATCCCGTTTTATGGTTTGTTACAGTCAAATTGTTTGGTTTTCATAGGTGCTTTTGTTTCTTTCCCCTTAGAAGAGTGGTGGAAGAAAAAGTGAAGACCGTGCCCAGTGTGGTATGTGCTGCCGTCCTCTTGTCTTATGGATGTCTCTCTGGCAGAGCTGGAAGAAATGTGGCCATCACAGCTCTGCAGGCCCCCCCATTCCCCCTTATCTCTGCTGGCAGGTACTCCCTGCGGGTACCACCTTGACACCCACTGATGTCCTGCAGGCAGGTATTTTAGTTCACTTGCTAATAACGGTGGTGGTCTTTTGCCCACAAAGCAGCACAACTTTTTTCTATCGGGCTATTCAGGACTAGTCAGTATGCATATCAAAACCCTCTTCAGCTCCCTGCTGCATCCATATTTTTTCACTCCTTTCTGGCTCTTTTAACACTTTATAGGGTATTGGGCATAATTACACGTGTGGGAACCAGCTGGTTATTGCAAAGTTCCCCTCAGTCCTCTAGTTATTTTTTTTCCTGGCTTGACTTTCCAGATGCTTTTGACGGCGTTGCCTAACCATGAGGCCAAATGCGGTTCTTACCCCAGCCTGCTGCTTCCTTATGAGTCACAAGCCACCCCTTTTGAACCACTGGCCCGTGCTCCCAGTCTCTCCAGGCTCAGGAGCTCCTATTGCTGGCTAATTGCAAAGGGTGTTTGGCCCCGAAGAGACACAGCTGAAACTGGAGATGGTGAAAGGCAGCCGTAAGTCACCCCAAAGACTATATCCCTGCAGGCGCAGAGCAGGGTGAGGCTGTTTTTAAAACCTGCACACGGCAACTTCCCAGTGCCCTTCTCCACCAGGGGATAATTTCATTTTTTGATGTGGGATCTGTCCTGATCTTCATCTCCTCGCCCAGGTCCTTGCCTGGCACAGTGAGGGGTGCTGTCGGGGCCCTAGCCTGGTTTCCACTGCTCCGTGGCTGCAGCCATTTTCGCACGTTAAGGATGTAGAGGGTTAGGCAACACATGTGGCAGACAATCGTGATGTCAGAGACAGTGCTTAGTATTTGTAGCTGTCAAAATTTCAAAGAAAAGGCTCTCTAATGAAACCCCTTTTCCAATATGCCATAAAACTCCTGTTTCAGTAAAGCCTACGCGAAGGCAAGTCCTGACAGGCCTCCCGAAATGAAAAGGGCAGATTATTTAACAGCTGATCAACACTAATAACCCTTGGCAAATACAGTATGCAAATTTAGCACTGGAGCCAAGATGCACCAAAGGGACTCTTCTCTAATAGCCTGGCCTGGCTGCTCTGAAACCGCCGCTGTTAATGACAGAGCCCAGCGCTGGGAGCGGCGAGACCTGGGCTGCGACTGCCACGTGTTAGGTCAGTGGTCTGCGGGTGCTTGTTTAGGAGAAGTTCCTCCACTACCACAGGAATCTAATGGGCATTTGGTGTCTGACCGCTCGGTGGGGCCAGGCTTGGGCTCCCTGGCTGAGATGCTGAAACTGGCAGCATAAAGCCCCAAGGGATCTGAAACAAACAGTTTGAAGCTGGATATCTTATGTCCCCCCACCATGGCATCTTAGGGACAACATCAGTTTTGAGTATCTCTGTGATATGCCAGTCTACACAAAAAAGTTCCCTTTTCAGCTGGGCCAACACGGGCAGAATTAAGTTGGGCTCTGCTCTGGGTTTCCATGCAGATGAAAGCATGGGACAGGAGAAGGCACAGAGTGAGCAGTTCATCCTTTTGCCCCTTAGCTCCACACCACGAGGGTAGCTTTGTAGCTGCCTGGCTGCTCTGGCTGACTTGGCTTCCCTAGCCCAGGGACCCTATCTGTGCTACCTGCCAGCTGCTGCGAGCACCTGGGGATTCAGGGTGCCTCGCCACGGGGCCAGCTCAGCAGGGCAGCGACTGTGCCAGCTATGTGACAGAGCAGGGTCTGTCTCAGGGATCGCTGCTACTGGATGGGGTGGTCCCAGCTGGGACCTGCCATGAGCTGGTTGTAGTCACTAACTCAGCTGAAGCCTGACTCCGGAGATCCTCAGGGTGGGGGGGTACAGGGTGGGAGAGCACCCCCTGCAAAGGGAGGAGGCAGTGCTGCCTGGTTGTGGGAGCAGGGCAAAGGGTCAGGGATGGGCAACGAAGTGTTGCCCTTTTGGTGGCAGTGTGGCATTACCTTGGCTCAGAAAGATGGTTGAGTTTATGCCTCCTCTGGAGCCTGGATGCTCAGCCCATCCACCAGCTCCCCAGGCAGCCGTTAACAGTCTAGTGACCAAAAGTGCTGGGTCCCCGAGGGGTTACCTCTCCTGAAATGGCTGCCATGCCCGAAGAGCCAGTGTGCCTTTGATTACCACTGTTTTCAAAGGCTTTGGAGTGAGCTTGATTAGCAAAGTCAACAAAGAGATGCAAATACACTGCAGCAGAAAGGTACCTTGTTGCTCTGGGAGTCAGCGCCCTGGGTAGCGGCAAGCAACAGCTCTTGCTGTTGGGAAACACTAGGGAAGGGAGGGTGTGTTATTCTGGAGAAACCAGTGGCTCAGACCAGCTCAGGGCTCTGTGGGCACAAAGCAGCGTCTCTGTCTTCAAGGTTATTTAATAGTAAACAAGTGCCGGCAGGAGGAAAGCTGCCCCACTGCTGCCCCAGTGCTCCGGCTTGGGCTATTTCATGAACGCAGCAGGAACCGTGGCCGAGGCAGCGCGGGCTGGAGAAATCCAGAAAGCCCCTTCCCAGGCTTATTTCTACAGCTACATGTCATCTCGGAGACGCAGCCTTGTGCTCAGCCCCTGTTTGACCTGCCAGGGCTTCAAACATCCGGCTGAGTTTCCAACAACGTTACAGTCTCTCCTGCACAGTGTTTGGCTTAACTTCACCTGCGGTAATGCTTGGTGGGGCCCTCGGTGTGGCTTTGGAGGCAGAGCAAGGTGAGCCAGCCCTGTCCCTCGCTCAGCCTCAGCCGGCGCTGGAGGAGGAGGAGGAGGAAGAGGAGGAGGAGGAGAGTGGGTCTGTTCAGCAGCTGGTGCCGAATCGCAGCAAAACAGCCCCAAGGACGGTCTCTCTCCTGCTGCTGGCGGCTCCCGAGCACGGAGGAATGTGGTATCCCAGGCAGTCTGTTTGTGAAGGCATAAGGCTTTTTTTTTTTTTTTTAAAAATACACAACGGAGACTTCTGCAGGGCTCAGTCTTTTTGTAAAGTAAATTTATTTGACAGGTTTATTTCTTTATCAGGTATTTGTCTAACCCTGTGACACTGAAAGAGCTGATTTCCTGGTACAAATGTTAAAATGTAAACTGCTAGAGATGTGTACTGTCACAGCCAGTGTCCAAAATATCCTCACCCCAGTTTCACGTGAAGTGTCCTGGAGTGACAACAGGGGACCCCAGAGATGCTGGATAATCTACACGATGATCACAACGGGCCACCATGATGTTCAAGAGCCGGGAAAAGAGACGGCCCCAGTAATAGGATGGGAGACAGGCTTCTGGCCGGTCTGACAGTCTGGCTGAGTGGCTGGTGGATTCAGGGGTTAAACCCAAGCCTTTTGCAAGCGGATGGGGAGATTAGAAACACCTTAAGTGCCTGAAGGTTTTGCAGCACCGCTGACTGATCACATAAAAATACGTGAATCATAAATCAATGTAATTTAAAGCAGATTTATTTAGAAATTGAGATCGGGTGCTAAGGGGCTTATCCAAATCACTCTAGCTTGCCATTAGCCCCCTGCAGCAGTGCGTACTCTCTCTGGTTAGGTGAGGTGGGGGTGCAGATGTGCTGCCTCCCTGTTAAATCAGACCGGGGCAGCCACCTGGGAGCTGGGACAGGGTGACTGGGGAGGTACCCAGGGTGAAGGAAGGACTTAGCTGCCTGCTTGCCCCAGGCTGCTGCCTGGCGCTGGCCACCGACAGATGACAACTAGAGGAGAGGAGCAGCCGTGCGGTGCGGCTGCAGCATGGCATGAGGTCTCAACGCAGCCCAGCGTGTCAGGGACCACAATTAGTCTCAGCAGGGATGGAGACACTGGGCAGTCTCTTCCCTCGCTCACTCGGATGCTGGCTTTACAGGGAGCCTTTGCTGTGCTCTGCCATCATCTGCCTTCTCCTCTCCTCAGCCCCGAGCATCCGATGCGGGGAGATGCATGTGTGTATGTGTGTGTGTGTGTGCTGGGGGATGCTGGCTGCTTGTCCCTAGCCCCAGCTGTGTGGTAAGTCCTGTTACCCGACCCAGCGCAGGAGCCGGGAGGGGGAAGGTTGGCTCCCTCTTCCCATCAGACCTGCAGCCACCCTGCAAACAAATTAGTTTTCCTAAAAAGGCACCAGAGAGCTTGAACAGCAAAACCACCGTGGCATTTATTAATTTTTTAGTATAGCTCTCCCTCCCTCCCCCACCCACTGTAATTTGCATACCCACTAATCCTCTCCCTCCTGCAATAATTCTGTGAAGGACAGGGAAATTATATCTGAGCAATAACTCCTTGACGCTGAAGCTGTGGAAGACCCTGTGTGCCATCATGCTTGGAGCAGTGACTTCCAGCAAGTGGAAGTTGGAGGTTTAACCTCCTAAGAGCGGCATGACACCTACAAGAGCCATGGAAAGCCAGCCATCTTGAGTAGGTGAAACCCAGCCCTGCCAGTCCCAGATGGCTCTGCCCCCAGGAAAGCCCTTGCTCCTGGCAAAAGTTTGAGAAAATTGCTGTTCCCTACTGGCAGTGTCTCCCCTGCAGCAGCACTGCTTCCCCAGAGAGAGGGGAGGAAAGCCCTGCATCCTGGAGATTTCATTGCCCCCCCCAGCCTTGCCTGCGGAGCTCAAAATGCCACCCCTCTTCCTGCACATGCGGGGACTGAGCATCCTACTGTGGGGCTGTGCTGTGGGGCTAGCTCTGACCCCACAGGTTTCGGTTGACTTCTGATGAGCTCTGCCACTTTTAGTCAGCAAGAAGCTGCAGACAGATGTGTGATCCTAGCAGTTTAATTCATTGCTTTTCTTACTGCTGTCTTTATCCTCTTCCCCCAGACTTATTTCATTTCGGTTTGCGGCTGGATGATATCTCTTCCAGTAAAAATTCTAAAGATGGGCCAGTCAGGTCCGCGGAGAGAAAGAGAGCAAATCCCTCAAGAAATCCCTGGAAAAGCCCAGCCAGTTTTTCCTGTCCTCCTGCTTCCTCTGTAACCAAGAGGGGACAGGGCAATTGGGCAGGGGAGGAAGGACAGCAGGGTGATGAGTAGGTGGTAGAGAGCTCTAGGGAGCTTGCTGCCCTTATTTGGAGCCAATGGCGTGGGTGGACAACAGAGGGAAGCACAGGAGAAGAGCAGGAAACTAAGTTTCAGGAGGGAACTTTTATCACATGGTGATAAGGCCCAAACAGCAAGCATCATTTAGTGGGAGAGTGATTAAAATCCCAGTGAGCTGCAGACTGTTAAAACTGTACTATGCTCCGGCTCTGCTGGAAAAATACATAATTTTTAAGGTCTGAAAGCTGCATCTTTGAGGTCTCTGGCAGCAGCACAGCATCTTCATGTGCCATGCATGCTCCCGGCCCTGGGGCAGCTGCATAGACAGCGTGCAGTACTGAGAAAGGTGACAGAAGAGGTGTGATGCTCGCCATCGTATCGGTCCCGTGACCCTGAGATACAGCCCCTGCTCCTTTGTGCCAAACACAGGGCAGGGTATCAGGGGCATCAGGACAGCAAACCTGGCATATAAGCCAGGGTGAAGAAAGACTACACCATCCTCCCGTACACCCACAACAGGGAGCGTCCCCGGGCTCTCTAGGGACAGACACAGAGCTCAGAGGCTCACCCCATGGGCAGGGGGAGCCCAGAGGGTGGGCAAGGCACACCTGGAGCAGGCAGGCTGTATGCTCTTGCCTCAAAGCATGCTGTGGCAGCCGTTTGCCCGGCACATCGGGGGCTATCGGCAGGTCTTGCTTCATCAGGCACTGGCAGCGAGGTCTAGGAGGTTCCTCTTTCTGGACTATATTAAGGCGCACACAACGGCTTGAGGGTGGGGGGGTGAGAGGACAGCAAGAAGTTGTGAAAGAGCAGCACGGCCGGAGCCTGCGAGTAACTAAGGCCTTTTGGCAGTGTTTCAGAAAATGGGGTGGTCCAGTTAGGGAGTTCAGGAAATTGTCTGAGCTAGATTAAACATTTTCTAAAACCTTCTGGGTGCTTGAGAGCTGACTTGAAAGTTGGCAAAGTTAAATAAAACAAAAGTTAACACATTCCCCTCAATTTATTTTGTTACAGGGCTAGTATAAAGTCAGCCTATTTTTCATTAGTTTCAACGTTCCCTTCCATCTGAAGGCGGGAGTATCTGCACAGTAAAATCCCAGGATGCTTGCACAGCCATACAGGGGGCTGCATGTGACACACAAGGGCTTTAGTGCACATTTCAAAAGCCATGAAACACATAACTTTTAGGCGTAAAACCAAATTTCTCTCTAGTTGAAGCCTGGGTGTAGAAGAGTCTCTGTGGGTCTGTGGCTCACTGGAGTTTTCCTTCAGCCCCAGGGAGTTCCCAGTGGTGGGCAGCCTGCCCTGGCCCTGCTGCCTGCTCTCCAGTAGCTACATATGGTCCCACAGGAGACAGGGCTGTGGCAGCTCGGGCAAGAGAAGCATCACATCTCACATGAGACCTGCACAGCAGTAGCAATGGAAACAACAGTGGGATTTCTCTCTGGAAAGGACAGGGGGACGCAGAAATGCATGGTGCTTGAGCAAAGCAAGAGCTCCTCTGCCCTTGTGCCCACCACGGGCAGCCTCTGAGAGGGCTGACCACAGGCTCTGTGTCTGCCCTTCCCTTTGGAGAGCAAGTGGTGTACAAGCTGCCTGGAGCAAAGGATTTCCACTGCTCACCTAGGCTGCAAGCAGCCAGAAGCTGCAGAGCAAACCCACATCCTGCACTTATCTATCTCCCTGGTGGAAAAAGAGCCCCTGATACAAAAAACCCTACCAGCCTGGGAAATTACCTGCTCCTGTGTCTTGGGAAAAGTTTCTACTGGTGGAATTGGAGGCGGTATCAGGCACAGAGCAGATGTTGGCAGCTTCCTCGCTCCATGGAAATAAGGAAGTAGGGAACCCATTTAGACAAAAAGTCCCACATAAATCTTAGCCCGACGTTTCTTGCCTGCTCCCGATTCCATATGATCTCTGCAAAGGGTAAATTGAACTCTGCTTCATTGACGGAGACGCAGTCCTATTAGTTATACCTGTCTTTACGGCAGAGCGGCTTTGGGTGAGAAAAGAAAAGCAGTATGGCCCCAGGAGAGAGAGAGAAATCAGAACATAAATGCAGGTATCAAAGCAGAAAAATGCAGAGAGCGGCAGTAGCCCAGGGTATGTTGGAGAAGAAAACAAACTCTTATCACAGTAAGAGCAGAGGAAGCCATCCCACTGAAGGGAGGAGACAAGGAGGACAGCTGACATCCTGCAGAGAGGGAATCTAAGGTCTGGGGGAGGGAGAGCACAACCCCAAAGGCATGGCATCGGGAAAGGATGCAGCTCTTAAAGACACAGCTTCAGCGAGCGCCTCTGCTGACAGGCAGCCGGAACCAGCCAGCCAAAGGAATGATTCCCGGGCAGCGAGGGAGGCTGAGGGCAGGGGTGTGAGCACGGGTGTTTTTAAATGGTGCGGTTTACAGCTCCTTGCCATCCGCAAGGTCCCAAGAGAAAAGTGAGAGCCTTGAACACCCACCTGGTCAGATCTGGTTGGATGAAAATGAATTATTAAAAGAAGTGGAGATTTATTGCCTTTGAAAGATTTATTAACAGGACAAGGAGAACAACTTTGCGTGAGCAATGTCAGGAGGCAGGGGTGAGAAACAGAGTTCTGCCTTGGAAGGTGGTCAGCTGCAGGGAGAAGCTGTCTCTGGCCATGCAGGGGGTCGATAGCACACCAGCTCCCACCCAGTGCCCAGTCCCCTTTGGCAGATGCCTAGCATCTGAAGGACAATGCAGAGGGACCAAGCAGAAACGCTAAGGACACTTCTTCCCCTTTCAGTGTAGACACCTCTTGAGTGATGGGAACTTTGGCTAAGCCCTGCAAAAGTCAGGGAAGCCTGTTTGCTCTGCTTTTGGAAGGAGTAACCGCTGATCCGCCCCCAGGCATTAGATTTCCAAGATGTCCCTTTTTTCATAGCCAGGAATCGAGAAGCGTGCTCTGACCTCTAGCAGAGGAAGGGTGATGCTGTGGGGACGAGGGAAGGAGGAATGATTCGAGAGAGGATTCCCAGCAGTGAGTCAGAGCGGGAAGAGACTGAGGTGGAACTGGTAAAAATAGTTTGGGGAACAGGGATAAGTCCTAAAAGAAAACAGTCTTTGTGCAAAGAGGATAAAAAAAAAATGAGAAAGGGCTGGAGCAGCACTACGGCGATAGAGCTGAAACTGAAGACCAGGAAGAAAAGGCAGAAGGGGAAGACAAAGAGAGGATCCCGCCAATCATTGTGCTTTATGTAACATTTTAACAGCAGGGTTTATTGGAGCGATTGCTATTTCTAGTAATCTGTGAGTGTTGTCTGTGCTGGCAGGTGGGGGTGAAGACACCTTCCCTCACGACTTTATTATGACACCAGAAATAAATACAATTTTTCTCTGGAAAAATTGTTACTGCTGCTTACCTTCTTCATGTCCAAATGGAGACACTTGAGGAAGAAAAGCTAAAGAAAAGCCCCGTCCCCGTGTTCGGATACACACAGCACACATAGACCCCCACCCTCTCGCAGCTTACCTACGGCTGTGTAGAAGATGGAAAATTACCAGTGTAACCTTCAGAAAGCTGATTGCAAGAACATTTTCCCATTAACGCTGCTAGTGGGACTGTGATTGCATTGTTTAAGATAGCCACAATCGTCCGACAGGCAAAGCTGAACTATACATGCACCCTGTGTCAAAACATTTTGCTTCGCTTGCTGCCTGAAATGTGGGACTTGGCAAGAAGAGGTGTTGAAGACAACCCAGCGGTTTAGGAGCTTGCCCTGTCCGATGACCAAAATTCACCTGTCCAGTGTTCAGTTGCCCAGCATGAGACTGGGCAAGGAGGCACGCAGAGCTTACTCATAGATGGAGTGGTGAGCCTGTGTCACAAGCACGGCCATAAGTATTATGTCCAGGACCAACCCACTAAGTCAAGGGTATTCCTGTACATCTCTCCGTCTCAGACTCTCAGATTGATTACAGAGAAGGTACACGGCAGCACAAAGAAGACCTGTTTTCTAAAATGTAACCACTTTGTCCACCTCTGATATTGCTCACAGTCTGCTAAGTATTTTCTGGTGAACCCGCCTCTTTGTTGGAGATGGTAAGTAGTAAAAATTCCTACTGGTGCCCCTACCCTGCGAAATACCACAAGACAGCAACTACTCTGCAAATTTGGATTCCTCCCTTCAGTGCCCAAACCTATGAAAATGAATGTAGCCATTTGTCTTGTCACTTCCCCCTCCTTCTCCAGGGGACCTGTCATAGGAGAAAATTACAATTGCAGTGAAAGAGACTAAACCCGGCATGCTCTTGGACTTCCCACAGATTCATCCCTGCTCCTCACCTGCTGCCCATCTTTGACTGTCCACTTCTGTACAGGAAGGGAGAAAGAGGACCCTGCTCTGCCTACATCTTACATTTTCTTTTGAACTTTTATTTTTCCTGCCTGTGGTTGAATATTTCATTCATGTGCGTAACAGTGACGCTGGCCACACCATTCTCAATGCAACAGAAGCAATTTGCTCATGTTGATTTAATGTAATGGCTGCTGTCTTTTCTTGACCAAGATGTGAACTTTTGCTGGTTTTTACTGAAACACACAAAGACGCGTAATGACGTTACTGCAGCTCAGAGCTGTAACCCAGTCCGGAGGAAGGCATCTTGAAGGTCTGACAAAAGCTGCAAGGGAAGTTCCCCTCTGATCCCCAGGGCTGTGGTTTACAAACCAGATGGTAACTTTTGTGTATGGATGGCCTGTAACCACACTAAGACATATATTTGCAGAAGACCTGGCCTGCTGATAGAGATTCAGTATTTGCAAACAACCAAGCTCATCAAGAAAAAGACAAAGTTCCTCTTTAAAGTGTGTTTTGCTGGAAACAATACCAAAACCAACTTCAGCCATTCTATTCAAGAAACAAGCAAACTCTTTCCCCACTCCCCATATCTTGAAAATCCCATTATCTTAGGAACAAAGATTAACAGGGACCAAGCTCTTTGTCAGAGCTGTCCTCTTAGCACTAAGTCCCATGGTATCTGCACCAGGGTGCTTTGTAGGTAAGGGAATACTGCTGCTCTGTACTAGCAAAGCACTTCTACCGTGAATGCTGATGTAGCAGTAAAGCTGGCTAGATAAAACTACAAAAACAACCCTGCCAAAGAGCAAAACAAGTAGCTTCAGCAGCCATCAAAAGCTAGCTGTGACTGATTAGCTTGATGTGAAGGCGCCTGTGCGAGGCAGGATCACACTAACACTCTCTCACAACTGGCATGGCTGTGGTGGTAGACACACTTGGTGCAGAGCAATCTGCCTCATAGGAACTCCCACGTGTTATATTATCTCTTGCAACAGTGCACACAAATACTTATCTGTAAAGTATTTAAAATAGCAAATTCTGTGGTGATTACTGGACACTTGACCTGAGAAGGGAAAATTAATTTCACCGTATTTAAAAAAAAATAGGACAAGCCTCTAAGTCATCGGTATTCTTATTATGCTAGTTAACCTACCTCAGACAGGTACACAACAAGGCCAAGCAATTGTGGAGCGTGTTTGAGCTGAGAAAGGAAAAAAGGAAAAAAAAGAAAAAGTTCTCTGAAGGAAAGTTCAGATACATTTCAAAGCGCCATAGCTCTAAAAACACCAAAGGAGTTTTATCAAACTTTCCAGAAAAACTTTCCTCTGAGAGGAAATAGGGCAAGTGACGTTTCAAAGGGAGAGATTTTTTTTTTCCTGGGGTGCAGAGATGATGACTGAAAAAACTCCAACCCTAAGCCTCCCAAGTGTGCATTTGTCCCGAGCTGTACTTAGCGTGGCTACTGTCAGGCTGTAATTAAGATGAGAATATACACTGGGTTCACTGACTTAAATTCTGGATTAATATTGGCTATAGTTGAGACCTCAGATTCACCCAAAGCAGCTGAGTTACCACAAAGCACAGATTCACCAACCCTTAGAAAGAGTGCAGCCTTTTAAAAATTTTTATTATTTAATTCCTCCACTAATTAACAGCAGGTAGTGAATAGGAAAGTGGTTATCCTCCCCCCTCTCAGCTCACTACCCTGCTGTGTTATGACAGATGGAATGTTAATTAACGTGACCTGGCAGATAATATTTAATTCAAGACAGAATATCACGGAAACATCTGACTGCCTCAGGGCTGGTCACCTACCAGGTACACCCTGAAAAATCCCTCCCATGTGCCGTCCTGGGGGCACCGATGGCTTTTAGTTCAGCTAATGCAGAAATAGGCTCAGGGCTCTGCCTGCACTGGGGTTTCTGGCTCCTTTTGCCTTTGCTGCTGCTCTCCCCGGGATGCGGTAGGGGTTAGGCCCCGCTCCCTGGGCCCTCCAAGCCAGGTGGGCCTGGCTGTGGGCTTGTCCATGCCACCCATCTGCCCAAGGGCTCTGGAGGAGCTGGAGATGCACGCCGAGGGGAATGGCCTCCCCTGGGGAAGAGAGAGGTTTGCGGAGCTGCCTCAAGACTGTCAGTCCCCAGGCAACCTCCCAGTTTAACAGCCAGGTGCCTCAGCAGCGGGTGCCTGGCCTCCTACCCCCTCGTGTAGGCCCCTCGTGTAGGTCCAGCGTGCCTCCGCCTTCACCAGATGTTTTGCTGAAGGAACACTGCTCCCTCACCAGTGTGCCCAGTATACACAGTGTGCCCAGCTGCAGTCAGCCTGGGGCCAGAGGCCAGGCCTTGTGAGCTGCTGGGGGGACACGAGCCTAGGTACAGGCCCAGCCGCTATGACAGCCTGCCTGCTGCCCCTGCCCCTGGCTCCTCTGCATCTGGCGGGGCCTGCAGCCATGATGGGAGCAGGGTGAGGGACGGGGACGGAGACAGTGTGCTGTGGGCATGGGGCTGCACGGCCTGTGGGGAGACTCTTCTCTGGGGCAAACAGAGCCCATAGGCATTCAAATTGACAAAAAGGACAAAAGTGTGTACCCAGGTGACACGACTGCGCGCAGCCCTGTTGCACCGACATTAGCATCCCTTGGTGCTGCTTGTAACACTGTGGGACCGGTTTGCTGTCCCCTGTGCAGATCGTCCCTCTGAGACACATCCAGCACTGTACGGCCATCTCCTCAGACAGAAAGCGCGGGGAGCATTTAAAGAGGAACCACATGGAGTATGACTTGAGGAAGCCTCAGACTGATGCCAATACATCCACGTGGTCACAGAGCAAAACAACAACCAAACAAACATTCAGCGAGGAGGCTTTTTAAAGGTCTGTATTGCCGCATAAGGACTTGGAAGGGGATTTGGCTGAAAACTAGCCGTGAGGAAAAGCACCTGACGATTCTGTTGTCACTTGGTTGGCACCAGCCAAGTGAAGGCAAGGAGGAAGCAAGCACTGAATTACAGGTTATTGAATTGTTTTTGTAGTAATTGGCGTATGGTTATGAGCACAAGTAAAAAAGAAACTTGTTCCCTTGGCCTGATGCGGGCACCAGGATGACAGCTGTGTGGAGCCTGAGAGGTGCTGAGCCCCTTGGTGTCCCTCGCCTGCAGGGTGACCTGATGGGCTCAGCGCCCTGCACATCGCACCATTTTTATACCAGAGTCAAAACGTGAGCACTCCAACGTGAGATGCTGAGTCTGAGCAGCTCAGCTGTGATTTTAAATTGAGGGCATTCCTTTAAAATAAGGCTTTTCATTTGCAAATATGGGAAGATACTGACATGGTGAAGAAACGTTGCAAAGCTCCCCCCAGCCCCGTAAGTGAAAAATTGGACTTTCTGTTATCTTTGAAAATACTAATTTAGCAGATGAGTTACCAGATGCTATCTCTTAAGAGATTTGGGCCAGTGATTTCTAATAATTTTAACAAATATAAGCAGTATCATGGGCGCGTGCACAGACACACACAAGCACGTGTCTTGAAATGTAGAAATCAAAAAGCTTCTCTATCTGCAAAAAACTATATACTTTTATTGCCAGGAGCAGCCTTTCTGACCACAGATATCTAAAAGACAGAGTGGTCTTTGGGTACTATTTAGTTCCAAAGGGGCTATAAAAGGCAGATGGTCTCATTAGAAACAATTTATGCATATATATTTCTAGGAGTTGAACACTGCCAGAATAGGTTTAGCTCTTTCGCCATACCGGGGAAAATATCACCACTTGCAAATGTTTCCAGTTTGCAAAATAATGACCTATCCAAAGTAGCTAAGCAACTAATTACTCAAATACTAGAAGGTTATATGCCAATATTATCACATTGTTGGTCTCCTGGGCAAACAACTTCACATTCCTCAAACTGCCATATAGTGTCATTAGACTGTGCAGGAAAGTCCTTTCTTAATAGTACAGCAGCAGCAGCCCCAATGCCCCTGTGCTTATGCCATCATTTCAACTATTATTTCCAATCTCCAAGTCAAATCACTTATTAATTAGAGAGGCAACTCTAGCAAACCCAATTACCCGCAGGCAGTTTCTTCCCAGATGTGAAGCCCTTCTTGGAGATGGACCATGATCCCAGTTGCTGGGAAATGTTTGTGATTTTTCTCTCCAACATATCAACCCTTACAACTCAACCCTGGCAATACCTCTCCCAGCCCCTGCCCGTGACTTGTCTGCTGGATGAATTCCTCCCCCAATCTCCAAATCCTAGAGAATTCAACCTATACAGCCTCAGGATGTTAGAGACAGCCATGTGCAGGCATATGTACTTTTAAGGCCCGTACTCAGTGTCTTTGAATGTTTCTTGGGGGTAGAGCAGGCAGAGCACAAAGAAAGAAATGATGAATTGCGTAGAGAAGTGGAGTCAGCTCAGGAAATTGCAAAAGACAGCAGCTCAGAGTCTTGGTTTCTGGATTCACTTAAAACAAATAAATACTTCTGATGATGGATTTTTCATCAGAAAGACGGAGAGAAGCCTTGTTTCGGAGGGGAGGGTGCTTTTGTGGAAGATGTGCAAGGGATTATGTGGAACACTGGGTTTGTGTGCCTTCGTCTCTGCTTTTTAGGATGATCTGAAGATAGCACGTGTAGCAACAAACATGAATCATTCTCCTCTGTGGATTAGTCACTAGAGGGGCCATCACACACGTTTAACAAGTTAATTCCACATGCAAAGACTCCTTTTGTGGGACTTGTGCATTTGGATTGTATGGTGGTGTTGGAAGAGTGGATGTGGTGCTTATAGCCAGCCTATGGTGTGTCTCACGTTACATGTAGGGTTCCAAAGAAGGAGAGAGTTTTTTGGCAAATAACGGGTCTGTCCTTCAGGATAGTTGAGGAAATAATAAGTACTTGGGTCTGTATAAAAGAGGCTGCATATGGGATATGTGGGTAGAGAAAGAGAACAGGTAGGGCGATTAGGAGGATGTGCCTGTTTTCTTTAGATAACCTTCTCATGATATTGTGTCTTCAGGATGGCTGCATTCCAGTTCAGGCACTCCCTTGGGAGATGGTCACTGGCACTAATTATGCCCATACAGAACAGAAGTGTCCTCAAGACATGAAACTGTAGAAAAATCTGTGTCAGCATGAGCAGCTGCAAATTATCTTCTAGCTTCCTGAAAATAGCCTTGCTTTTGCCAGCCGCTGGTGTGGTACCCATCCCCACAGCATCCAACAGCCTTGGTTTGCAATATACGTCTACACCACCCCAGAACTGTAACAAAATACTTTGTCACCACCTCTCCCACACACGGTTCAAGTACTGTCCCAGTCATTTTCTGCTCACCCTGCTGCTGTGGGCCTGCAGCCTCTCTTGCAAAGTAGCCGGGATTACCCAACTGAGGCCAATGTGCCTTCATTCTTCTCACCTTGCCCTGAGAGACAGGGTGATGCTATTTTACAGTCTGCGAACTCAAGCAGAGAGGCTAGTGGCCATATTCTAGGATATTTACGCATCAGTGTCACATGGAAAATCTGCAGCAAGCAGGGACTTGAATTCATATCTCCTAAATCCAAGGTTAGTAGATTAATCATTTCCTTCCAGCCATCTGTCCAACAGCAAAGTATTTCTGAATTTGTATTGGATTTCTCCAGGAGGAGTTAACCACTGACACTCTTTTACCTTACAGGTGATGTAAAAAAAAGAGGAAGAAGAAAAAAAGAAGAAAGCACTTTATTACATCATAGATATATATATAGCTTAAATCCTTGACTTAATCTGACTCCTCCAGGGTTTATCCTCAATTTGCTGCAAGTTGTATTTGCTAGAAGAAAACAAAATGTATGGCACCACTGAAATTAAGTAACTAACTTATGAAAAAGTCACCCTCACCAAACAACACAGGAAAATACAGGAAAAAAGGGATATCAGTTGAAGCAAGCTCTCTCTATGTGTTTATGAGTCAGCCTACCAGATTTTTGGAAGACATTTGCAATTGTGCAGCACCATTGAATAGGCGCAACATAAAGCACCCAGTATATCTTTATGTACTGGTTCGTGCTCTTACTGATGTGAGGTGATCCCCATAGCAACATACTGCCACAGTAATACAGAGCCTCTAAAGGTCAGCCTAGAAAACAACAATAGTATTTCACAAAATCTCTAAAACAAATACTATTTTATTTCAGCGACATGGAAATTAAACACACTCTAAATTCTATCAGACCAAGGATGTTCAGGCCTCCTTTCAAAGCATGACAAGAAAGCTCGCCAGCCTTTCTGTACTATGAAGAATTCACCTGGTAGACACAACCTGCCAGTGAAATTTCCGATAAAAAAGAGTCAGACAGAGCATAAGTCTGTCCTTCTTGCATAGGAATAAAAGCTGCAGGTCTAACTTTTACAGCCCATCATATCTGATGAAGTCAAAGATTTATGCAGAAGATCTTTGCCTACAGTTCTGCAAGTAGTTACTACTTATCCACAGGGAGGCCAGCAGTGGCAACCACGAAACGCAACCATACTGATCCTTTCGCACACTGAGCACATCAAGGAAGACACAAAATCCTTATCTAAAATTGGAAAACTAGCTAAGCAGCATTTATTCCAACAACTATAAAACAGTGCCATTTACAGAAAGTTCATACCTCTTTTAACAACTGTGCCAAGGGGGCTTTTTAGCTATTAATGGGCCATCAGTCATTCAGATATCCGATTTGGGAAGGCGCAGGTGTGGGCACAGGCAGTACAAACTAACGGTTGTGTCTTAGGAGTGGGCAACATGAGCTTTCAGCTTTTCATTTACAGAAGAAACCTCTCCTGGCATCTTTGACCCATGATCAACCATTCATTCGCCCCACAGAGCTGCCCTCCCCTTCAGAACTGTCCTCTGTTGCTGTGGCTGCTCGGGCTAGGGAAAGTCAAGAATGAAGAGCTATGGGAAGACCAGCTATACCCATAGCATCTCTTGGTGTTAGCCCCATCTAGCAAAACAGTTGTAAGCAGCTAAGGAGAGAGTTTCTGAAAGCCACTGTGCTTAGTTCTTGGACAGCAAGTGCTCTGGAGGGAGAGATCATTGCTCCCCAGTGCCCCTGGAGATGGGAAGATTCACACACCTATCTATTTTACACTGGAGGGTTATCTATCTCCAGAAAGGTCTCCTTTCCCTGTTCTTTCTGCTCCTGTCAGATCTGTCTCTGTTAAATCAACATTACTGGTTCAGGACATAAGCTACAGCCAGAGGCAGGGGCAGCCAAATCAGGTTAGGACAATGCAAAATTAGGTCTCAGCCAAAAAAAAAAAAAAAAGAGAGAGAGAAAGAATGAAAACCCTATGCATTTCAGTGCTTTGAACACAAAGTATTCAAGGGCAAGATTCTTTCCCTTTTCTTCAGCCCTTGTATTCCACTTGAGTACGCAGGGGCTGTGAAAGCCCCAAAAAGAGACACTGGGGACTCCCCTGGTTAGGACATTATAGCAGGATGCTGTGGCTCTTCTTTTCTTCTCCTCCACCACCAAGGCCCAGGAGTACTATGGGACTCAGGAGTTTCTGCAGGGCAAACTGGAAGGTGCCTGGGGAATGAAAGCCCCCCTTCATATTGGAGCAATTGATTTCTGTCAGAGGACCGTATAGTTCCTTACTGCAGCATGGGATCAGAAGGGCGCAAACGCCTCTTTGTTCCCTCCTTCACTTCAACTGTGTGTCCTTTTCTGCCACTCCCAAAGTCAGAGAAGAGAATTTTGGCCCAAGCCTTTACAGAAGATAAAGTCTAAATGTCAGGTGTCTCCCTAGGCAAGCAGCAAACACTTCTTTCACCACAGAGCACTAGAGGATGAAAAATTAAATCCAAAAGAAAGCATGAGCCATCCATATATCACTCCCTGCGCTTCACAGTACTAACCTCTTACCAGTGCAACAAACATCCTGTGCTCAACCTGAGAAACAGTCAAAACACTAAAACATTTAAAAGGCAATAAACCAGGTCAAGGAAAACAACCTTGACCACAGCAGGTCACTTGTAAGGAAGTGACCTGACCTTGTGACAATGAAAAGGGCGTAAAGTGGGGTGAAATCTCACCAAAGGCAGTACCCATGGCCAGAAACTGGAAATGGAAGCCAGGGAAAACCAAGACAGAGCTGATTATGTCACCAATGTGACAGAGAGAAAAAAAAACTGTTTTGTTTTTTTTTTTTCTAGTGTCCAAAGTGCAGGAAGGCATAAAGCAGCCCTCTGCAGTGTTAAGAATGATAACAGTTTTTAAAAGTAAATTCATGTGGTAAGGCAGGAGGAGAGAAGAGAACAGCTCTGCATAATGCCATCATCCTAGTACTTACTGGTTGTCGCATCTTCTTGCTTACTTAGGATATATTCTGTTTGGTGCAAGGGTCAGCTCTTGATCTATTTTCACACAGCATCAGACACAACAGGATTCTGATGTATGTTTTCCTGCAAAAATAGAGATAAATATTACAATGGTTTTTTGCTAATTCATTAAATACAAGCTTACAAATGAATAAGCTGAATAAAAGCCCTAAGCAGTCTGAGTCTCCTTTCCGGGCAGACTGCATCTACCTCTAACTAGGATCTAAGGTATCTGTTTCTTGGTTTGGCAACCACAATGTAACTTGTCCTGTCAGTAGAGCACTAGTGACTTGGACAGCGTGAAAATCCATACGGGATGTGTAGATGTAGTCATGGTGTAGTTGCACAGAGAGTTTGGGAAGTCACTCCTGTGGAAGCGTAGGGGCTATATTTGGGATACTTACAGAAGTATGTATTGTCTGTAAAGTATGTGAGTACAGAGCTAGGTAGGGAGTGCTTGGGAGATGTGCAGCACAGCCCCGGAGCCAGGGCTTGTGTGTTTGCATATGCAGAGCAAGACTGGTGGAGAGATATGTTTGCTGCGGAGCAGTTGTTTCTGCCATAGGGTTTGTCTGTTACAGTAGTGTTTGAGAGCAGCCTGGATGGTAAATATCAGTGGGGTGTGGGCAAGTGGCGAGTACAGGTGAAGTGCCTGTGAAACAGCGTATAACGGAGCTGGCGTGTGACTGAGGTGAATGCAGTTGCAAGAGCAGTAACAACATTTCCTAAAAGGCAGCATGCTGGCTTGTGACTGCGCAGCCCTGGGTTTTTAGGCCTCCCTCCGCTAATGGTCCCATCACACCGCCTTGCTGTCTTTCCGCTCACTCTCCTGTCTGTAAGATGGATTATATCCATCTCCATTGTCAGGGCTTCTGGATCTACTGGTGTGTGCACGCTTCAGCTGTGTGTGGCTATTTTCGGGAGCAAAGGGGTATATGCAGGGTGTGGAGTAAGTCTGGCATGCAAAGGAGGCCAAAAGAGAGGGAACCCTTTGCACGGTGTGAGGTGCTGTCTTTGGCAGTGTGTGGCTGTGTGTGAGAGGTGGAGTGCGAGGGCAAGAGGACACACGAGAGGCTGCGGAGGGGCTGTGGGTGAGGGAAAAGGTGTGCAGAGATGGGGGTCACTGGGCCATATGTCCAGGTGGGGTGTGCCCAGGAGAGCGATCTGCGATGGGATGCATGGAAAGGTGTCTAACACTGACTCTGTGTGTGTGCGCGTGGATATCAGCAGCAGGGGCAGGCACCTGGGAAGCGCTGTCTCTGAAGGTGAGGGCTGGCTGGAGAAGGGCTGTGCAGAAGTAGGGGATGTGGGGGAAGAGAAGGCTGTGTGGGGCTCTCTGGGAGCCTCTGGGAGGCAGGGAAGCAGCACTACCAGGGTACGCAGTGCCACAGGCAGGGCATGGGGAGCAGGGCAGTGTGAGCAGGGTGTGGGCACCCTGGGCAGGGCAGGCAATGAGACAGTGTAGGCAGCAGCGTGGCACAGGCAGGACAGGCAGGGTGTGGGCAGCAGAGGCAGGGTGCGGGCAGGCCAAGCAGTGGGGCAGTGCAGGCAGAGCATGGGCCGGTCCAGGTTGCACTGAGCCCCACCACTGTGTTTATAGCAGCAGAGGCGGCAGCATGGCAGCGGGCACTGGGCCTGCTGGCCGCTCTGGCTCTGCAGCCGCCCAGAGCTGCCTGGGCAGGGTTGGGCTGCCTGCAGGGGCACTGCCCTGCCCTACCGGGAGCACTTGTGCGGCTCAGCCCTGTTTGGAGAGGCTCCCTGCCAAGAAGGGGTAGCTGTGCCCTGTGCCACACATCGCTGCAATACTTGGCGGTGCTGTAATTGCCACCTCTGGAGGCTGTGTCCCATCTCTGGCAGGAGTAAAGGAGGTCTGGCAAGCCCAGGAGAGTACTCGCTGTTATGCATCTAGGAATGCATCATCTCCTTCACATTGCGTGCATTAATCCCCACAGGCATCCCCATGAAGTACTGTTCCCCTTTCATAAAGGAGAGCTGGAAGCTAGGAAAGATTGAATGATTTGTTCAAACTATTGGGCAGAGCTGGGAATGGAACCTAAATCTTTGAGGGCCTCCTGCTGTGCTTTAACCATGAAAGGAATCCATCCCTTCCCGGTATGCTTGTGCAATCCATTGTTTTTAAACTATGTCCTTACGAGGTTGCACAGATGTTGCTGGGGTTCTCTAGAGTGATCAGTAATGGGGAAGATGAGGAGGAAGGACAGAGACTTGGACAGAGACAGTCTCCAAGTCTCAATGTGTTTGCAGGAGTGTGAAGTGTAATCATCATATAAATGCTCCAGCTGCTAGATCCTTTTACCCCAGGAATAAACTAACTCACAGAGAAGTCCAGTATGATTTTAAGTCATTCTGAAAACATGTGCTAGAGATTAAGGCAAAACCTACTGCTGCTGCTGTTTATTTGTACATCACAAGCCCACCTTCTTCCCCAGGTAGTTTACTCTCTGTAAAGACACACAAGCTCATTGGGACTTTCCACTGGGAAACTGGTACCAGTAAAAAGATACTTTGCCTAATTGTTGTGTCCTTCTGTATTGACTTTTCCCGTTTAGATGGACATTAACTCATTATGAATGAAACTGTATATTCTCCCCCACCAAAAGAAAAGAGAAAGGATGGATAAAGAAAACAGGAGAAAAATGAGTGATTATGTAATAAAACAAATGAAAAAAGGAACTGGGTGAGGGTGAAGACATCCACAGTATAAGAAATTAGCTGCAGTGGGATCCCAAGCAGGTCACTTGTGTCAGCACTGTCATTCTTTGAAAGAGTCGAAAGGTCTGTAAGGTGCCCAGTAGTGCAAGCACTGCAAGCTGCTGGAGACGTGACTGGCAAGAACATAGATTGGAACTTTCATCAAGATTTCTTCTGCTGGTGTTGTGGGTGGCCTCCACTTGCCTTAGTGAGGATGGGGAGGAGATCCTGCAATTGTTTACTCTTGAGGTAGGAATATTCCCTCTCTCTCCTCATCAATGTTACTTGCTCTTAGGTCTGCGGCTTTTCTTGGACAGTAGCACAGCAGAATGTTCCCATAAGGAGTGTTGACTTTCCTCAGCAGCTTCCTCAACTGTGGTTGAAAGGGCTGATCCTGAACTTCTCCTTGTCATGAGCAGTGTTCCTGGACAGCTGGAGAACCTCAGCCTAGTTCCAGCAGGGCACATGGGGCCCTGGGCTGCTGGACCTTGGCTTACTCAAAGTAGCTGCTCTTGCAGACCAGTGACCCTGTGGCCATGACAAACTGCAGCCCAGCCCAGGAAGAACAAACTTAGCCTCAAGTCGTGCCTTGCTGCTCTGCTTTCCACGGCCCCACATGGTGACTCACACTTCCCCACTGCCACTGCCTGCACAGGGAAACTGACATCAGGAGCTGGCTTGAAAATGCCCTTGGACTGACATGCTCCAATAGCCATTTATGTTCTTACATGCAATATTAAAGCAGTGGTACCATGTCTCTTATGGCGACTTCTTCTATGCTTGACATTTTTTGACCCTTAGTTTCCAACGCAGAGAAAGTGGTTATAGACTTTCTCTTGCCATTGCCACTGCCACCTATTCTGGTTATAGTTATCTCTAGTGTCATGGTACTGGATCCCTATGGAGCCTTTCCTCTTCAGATGGCATTTGTGACTTGTTGTCTTTAGGCCAACACTCGGACAAGAGAATGGAAAGAAAAGAGATCAAAACATTATTCGGTGCATTATGTTTTGTGGAAAAGTGGGAAGAACAGCTCCGAACTCTATGCTTTTTGTAGTCCGTTTTGTTTTTGACTTCAAGGCCTGTTTGAAATCCTCCCACAGAAAGATATATCTTCCAAGGAACTCCAGCATCTTGAACAAGGAGAAAAACCTTGGTATTCCCCATTCCCTACTCCACCCTCTGCCAGTAAAATCTGCGGGTACAGAGCAGTAATCAGGGAGGTTTTTCTTTAGGGTAGAGGGTGGACAAAGCACACAAGATCAGAAAGCTTTCTTAATGTTGAATTTGAAGTTTGGCTCTGTGGTAAATTAAAAGAGAACTGCCACCCAAAGAAAAGCAGATAAAGAAACCAGCATTTGTCTAGTGTGTTGGTCTTTACAACTCATGAGTTCAACACTAATGAGTTATGGGTTGGCCCATGAAAACATAATGTGTAAATTAGGAATTTAATGATGTGTAAGATTAAAAGCTGTGCGGGGTTGCATTTATTTAAGGCTGCCATCTTGTGTTCAAAGAGGAATTACTTTATCAGACAATGTCCCTTTCACTAGGTTTAAATTGATTCCGTTATGCATGTTATGGAGGGTACTCAAGTGCCCGAGACTGCCAGCTGACAATATTTCCCACTAAATGCCCTTTCTGTAGCTCTGTTTGCAGCTTCATAATAGCAAACATACTGCGCAAGCCATAATGACTTCATATTAACTTCCAGAAATGAGTAAGTGCAGATTTCCCTCCCCACATCCCTCCCCATAAGTTTAGTTGCAGGAAAGCTGGGATTCAAGATGAGAGATGCAAAACCTAAAGTCCTTGCTGCTTCTCTATTTGACTTGCTTTCCTGATACTTCACTGCTAAGTCTTCTACACCCAGCCAAAACCTCTTCCCTCTCAAAAAACCCCAAACCCAAACAGCCCCAAACCAGATTAACCAGTGAGGAGGTCCTTTAAATGCCCATTTTCATTGCAATATGTGTAGTTAACTTCTAGCTACTTGCTCGATGGCATCATGGCAGTATTTTGCAAACCAGGAATCCTGGTTCTCAAGTCACGTTCTGCTGACGTTGGTAACCGACATGGGCTCTTTTCAGGGCTTGATATGGAGCCAGGCATGCATGCTAGAGCTTCCTGGGATGGCCAAGGGACGGTCTGTGGGAAGGGCTTGGTCTGTTTTGTATGCCCTGATCAGCACAGTTCAAAGTTGCATAACTCCTTCTTGATGCAGCAAAGACACTGAAGGATGATGGTTGACTGTTCTGCTTATCTGCAGAGCCTTGATGGAGAATAACTCTGGTCTGATTTGGTTCATGTATGTAGCAAAGTTTTAAAATAAGGCCTAAATCAGCTAAGGCATCTAGTTAGGTATGCTCAGAGGCCCATGTTCCCCACATAGCTACTTCCTGAGCTTGTGGGCAAGTTCCACCCATCATCCATTGGTTAGAACAATCTCTTAACAGATGGAAAACCTGTTTTCAGAGCCTCACCCTGCCTAATTTGGGCAGATCTAAGCACTTCTCCTAGCAAAGTGGCCTGACCATCAAGCTATTGACTATCCCAATCAGAGCGCATCATGACTGTATAGGCTGATGAAATATTAGAGCTCAGATGGTTGTTCGTGCTGCGATCTTGCGGTCAGGGCATCTCCCTGAGCTATAGCAGAACAAGATGCCAGTCTCTGCTCCAAGGAAACATGAAGTGAAACAGCAGCATGAGGAGAGGCTGCAC
This sequence comes from Numenius arquata, assembly GCF_964106895.1. Classification (NCBI taxonomy): domain Eukaryota; kingdom Metazoa; phylum Chordata; class Aves; order Charadriiformes; family Scolopacidae; genus Numenius; species Numenius arquata. The sequence goes on from NC_133576.1 coordinate 47,698,284, forward strand.
CCATAGAGGTTCAAGTCTGGGCCAAGTAGAGTTTTGAGTCAATTGTTCCTCCTACCAATGAGTGTCCTGAACCCATGGCTACTGAGGAGAATATGATGGATGGTTAATAATTAGGCGGTGTCAGTTTTTAGAGAGGATAAGCTTCTATTGCCAACTGAAGTTGGGAGGTTGACTCTGTACAAGGGATGTGGTTTAAACCTTACTCCTTTCATTAGCATTTCCTCCTGAATAGCAGAGGGGGCTTTGTATTTAACATCGGAGCTACTGGGAAGGCCTTTTTCAAACCATGTATGTTTTCAAAGTTAGGTTCAGATAGGACAAGCTTGGATCTATCTGTGTCTGCAGCTGATCAGATATGGACAACCCCAGCCTGAAGCTGTCCCTGTATTTGTGTGCTATGCTTGTGTACAATTTAGTCTTAACTGCATGTTTACAAGAACCATTATTTTTAATAGCAGAACAGTATAGCTTTTCATACTTTACTTTTATTCTTTAATTGGAGTAGAGACCATGCCTTACTATCTGTTTATACAGTGCTTAGCATTGAGTTGCTCAGAATCTCAGGGGTAAGTTCAACAGAAATATTAGCAAGAAAGATATCTGTAAACAGGCTAACACGACATACTTCATATTCCTGTTTTCAGCCTTATTTCCTAGGGATACAAAAGTTACATAAACACACTGTTTATCTGTTAGTCCCCAACTATAAGCTTTTGAGCTCCACTGGTCAGCATGGAGTCAAATCTGGAAGAGGGTATAGCAGTTCTTAGAGGAGAAAGACACCAATTAGTACTCCCACCAAAGAAAAGCTGGAGAGAAGATGTTACCCATACTGTTTGGCATCTGACAGCTCCCCAGTCCAAATCTACATATTTCTGGTTGAGTCACAGCGTGTGCTGCCTCTTGCCAAGCTGAAATGCTGGAAAAGTGGTGTGAGGGCATATGTGGGCATGGTAGGAGTCACACGGGACAGGAGGAGGGCACTGTGGAGATAAAAAGATGACCTAGTTTGGGTGTTTATGGAACATGGAAGAGACCTGAAGCTATAACAGGCTGGAGATTACAGGCTTGGGAAGGATTTGGGGTGCTACAGTGAAATTTCATAGTGAGATAAAGTCTTAAGTGTCATAGGGAGGAAGTGTTGGGAGGTATGACCCAAATTTGCAAGGTTTCATTAGTTCCCCTGCATATAGAGCAAACCACATGTGACTGGTGTACTTAATTTGTAGTTTTAAGTGTTGAGAGGACTTTTCAAAAAGGTTTACTGTTCTGTCTGTCATCTAGTGACTGTTGTTTTATAGAAGTTCTTATGAGGGAGAGAATTGCTCCAGAAAGCTCACAGTAATATTTGTTTATTACCTGCACTATGGGAGTCTGAGCCTCCAATGCAGCAGGCGCCATGCAAATATGCTACTGTTACAGTAAACGCAGAAATACTGGTGGAGGAGGCAGGGAGGCAACTTTTTCCCTTGAGTGCTTTATACAAAATAAGGATTTGGTGGTAAAGCAAACAAATTTAAATGATGCCCACAGGGAAAAACTTGGTTTTGGCCAGGAGAAGCTGGCTTCAGTACCTGCTATATATAAAAACCAGAGTCAACCAAAACATTCCTCTGGGCTTGCTTCTGCCAACTCCTAAGGTATCCAAAGGAAATTCAATGTGGACCGAAAACCAGGTTACTACAGAGGTTGTTCACTTGCAAGAATAGCCTGAAATCCTGTTCTGAAGCTGAACGCCAAAACGCCTTGGCAGTTCAGTCATTGACTGGCATTCCTACTCAGCCAATGTGTGTGACTGCTGCTCTGCTGCCTATTTTTAACAGGATGCAACTATTTATCATGTTTCTGGCTGAGATTTTTATAGTTGAGGCTCCTGCCATCCATCAGCTCCAGACGATTTATGTGGAATAAGGGTTTCTCTCAGGATCGCTTTGAGCTCTCCCCTCTAACAAACTGGCATATGACTTTGCCATCAGATCTGGGGAGAACTCGAATGTTGCAGTGGAGTCCAAAGCCTCCATCTGGTCCAGCCACCAGTGCGTGTCACGTAGCTCTTCCCTTGCTCCTAAAGGCAGCGGCATCTGACAGGCAGCGTGCTGCGCCGATGGCAGCGTCTTACCTGCTGTCTCTGCTCACGCAGCCTTACAGTTTCACCAACGCGTAGGGCCAGGAGCAGGCCAAGGTTTCCTTTGTGTCTCCCACCCTTTGATGTTGCATCTATAACATTTTATTTTAAATTTTAAAAAGATTTGGGTCAGAGGTGAGAGAAACAGAAACATCCTGGTTGCTGTTTCTAGTGTAAGGCAGTGTCAAGGGATATGGTGAAATCTCGCCCCCCCGTTTCCTGTCCCTCACCGAGAGCTTCCCATTGACTTCAATGGGGCTGGGGTTTTCATCCCCTCTGCTTCTAAAACTTTGTTGACATGGATTTAACAAGCTTTGAGATCCATGGGCTGTGCAGGGGATGGGGCATTCTGTTGCCTATTTTACGCTAATTTCATTTCAACATATTTAATATTGCTGCTGATAGAAATGTAGAGAAGAAGCTAAAGTAAATAATTTCATATCTACCATGACAGACTAAAATAAAGCTTTTAAAAAGCGTGAACAGTAGAACCTTAGCTCCTATGCGTTATAAGGCCAGACTCTGATACCTTTACATCTGTTCTTTATTCTGCAAAATAATCTGCCCTGCTCGTGGTGTAAAGTATAAAAAGCCCATGTTAAAATATGAAAATCTGGTTTGTATCTACCAGCAAGAATCAAAATATATATTTATTTTTAGTAGTACTTTACCCTGCCCCCCAAACAGCATGATGATGGAAAATACCATAAATTTCTCAGCTGCTTTAAAAAGTCAAATATAAAGTCAAGTTTTTATTTTACTTCATTACACTTGCAGACTCTCACCACAACACTCCAAATACAACAGAAACCGCTGTTGACAAGCGCTCCTTTGGTGTTACACACTATAGAAAACTCATCCCTGCCCCAGCCCTGCTCTCTCTACATCGTTTTCATGTATGGATGTTAATTTATGTGTTCACTAGAATACAAACGCTCCCCTGTCTCTATAAGTTATAGAAGCAATCATCCAAGGAAGCATCAGAAACTCCTAAAGTCAATTCTGGTGTCATAATTTCATACTCTAACCTGAGATGCCAAATCATGGGCCTTTATAGATGAGAAGCGGGTGTGTGAAAGCACTCCCTTTTCAGAATTGCAGACTTTATTTCTCTATAAAATATATTTATGCTGGGAAATAATAAGCGGCTAACATGGCAGTGCAAAGGGGGATCTACGTCCCTGGGGACAGCTTCAGGAGCTTGCTCCGGTTCTGGGGAAAGGGAGCACCTGGAGTGCTCTTGGGCAGGAGCTGCTTTTTCTTGCTCTGCATCCTGCGCACGTAGCACAGCGAGACTCCCAGGATCAGCCACGGTCTCTGATATGGATGCATTAATAAATAAACAACAGCAACAGCAGTAATAACGTTGAGTAACCCTCTTAGCCTACCCCATAACGTTGTGAGCAAGCTCAGGAGGGAGGGTTCCTCTGTGCCTTCTCAGTCAGCCATAAATCAGCCAGCCTGGCAAAAGGTTTCTGATGCATGCAAACCCCCCATTCATTAAGTGCTTTGGGTTCCTGATTTTGCAGCAGTTGTCCCTTGGCTAAGCTTGACCATTTCTTGGGCTGCTTCATCCTCTCTTCTCAGCTAATTTTACGCCGCACACTTTGGCACCTTGACTTATGATACCTTTCAGCATTTTCCTCCCCAAGGTAACACAAAAATTCTCTAGAAAGGAAGTCATAGAGCAGGAAATACTATCTGGGATAACATTTCAGTAAGAAGAGCTCTTTTATGGACCACCTAAAACTATGTCTAATGCAATCGTGGGCAACCCTTCCCTGTATTTGATTTGTGTAGCTAGGAATGCAATTTTTTTGTAGTGGGGAAAAGGAAATGTCTTCTGGGATTTTTTGTGTTTCATTCCTTTCCTTTTTCTTCCATTCTGAGTTCCTGAAGATGATCAGCTCACTGTGCTTTGTCTTCAGGTATTTCTAGAGTCACGCCAGCCAATGGCCACAAATGTTGTCTCCTGAGAGTTGCCAGTGTCTTGTCTTGCTCCTGGTGTAGATCACACTCTGCCTAAGGGACTTCTGAATCCTGCCAGTGCTTGTGACTGACTTGGATTCCCAAACTTAGACCGTGATCCTTTTAAAACTATGTCCTGGGTGGAAACCATGCAGCACCTTCAGTGCCAGCATCCACAGCATTTGCTATTACAGGACTCACTACAATGCTCATGAGAACCGAGTCATTTTGGATGATAAATATTACCCCACTTACAGAACCCGGTTTAATTACACACTGCATGTGGGGAGTAAGCAGGGGATGGGGCACAGAAGCAGAATCTTTTGTGTAAGGCAAATTCCCAAGCAACCAGCTAATAGGAGAACATCAAGGATGTTAAGTAGATTAGACACATCAATAGAATCTACATAAGTGATGCCAAATTTAGTAACAGCGAAGGGGAAAACAGTTTTATTTTAAGTCAGACTCTGCTAAGCAGTGGCATCAGGTCTATTCAGGGTTATGTACTGTGTTTCTTTGTAGCATACAAAACATTAAGTGCAGAGGAAGAGTTAACTAAAGTAAATGGGGTTGAAAATTCTGCAAAAAGAATGATGTACTGTACCTATGCATTTTATAGCACTAGGTAAGTAGTTTAATGTCTCAGCCAATATCAAACACTTCATTTGCAAATCTTAGTGTGCTGAGTTCCCTAGTGGTTTGTGTAATAAAATGGGATGGTTAAAGGGCATGTCCTTGCATTAACTATTCCTTCTAAATTTGAAGGGCCCAGCCGTTATGTAAATATTTACTATAATTAACTGCTGGAGTTCACTTGTTGTCCTAGTTTGCAGGAGTTGTCTGAAGTTACTGTTATCCATAGACAGGGAGACGCTGTCTGTAAATAGTCACTTTTACCATGACTAAGTGTGGTGGAAGGGGAGGTTTGCCTTCTCCTGCTCATCACATCTGACCACTACAGTCACAATCCCCTTGTTTTAGTATCCGCTTGCAGTCAGTTCCTCACCATCCGCAGACAATTTAACTGGGTTGTGGGTTACCTGTAACAAGGGTACGAAGCTGGAACTGCCCTTGTTCATAACAGCCCGAGCTGGACTCCAGCACGGTGCTGCAAGGATGCAGTTATCTGTTTCCAGACCAAAACAGGCCTGGATCCCGTGTGTTCCCAGAGTGCTGAGTCTGCACTACTAATCTCTGCACACCTGAGATGGCTTTGTAGGCAGGGCCATTGGGGTGTCTCTGTGCTGTGTTCCCAAAAACACAAATTGGGGCTGGAGGATAAAACGCACCTGAGGGTGCTGTGCAGGGTCAGCTCAAGCCCAGCTTAGGTTTAATAGCCCCATCTCAGTACAGGCACTGCTGCATCCAGGTTGTTTCCTGAAGAGCCGCTTGGATACCTCTGCATCGTGCTCAGCAGTGCTTTGCCTAGCTGAGGGGCTGTACAGTGTATTGAGCCACGGTGCCAGCAAAGGCCGGTGCTGGGCTGATGCGGCAGCCTGGAGCTCAGAGTGCAGCTTGGAGACACCTGGGATCTCGTGCTACCCCAGGTCTGGCAGAAGTAGCCCCAAGCCAGAGCTAATGAGCTCTGCTGGATCTGACCAATTCTTTGTGGACTGTCTCAGCTGTCTTCATGTCATGCTGACTAACATACTTGGAGGATTCTCATTACTTATGTTTCTTCACTGCCTGGGGTGCTCCAGCCCCTCTGACTACACCGTTCCGTAAAAAAAAAGAAAGGAATCAATCTTGAGCTTACAGGTGGAAACAGGAGAGGCAGGGAAGGCCAAGGAGTAGCAGATGCAGCACGAGGCGCCACGCTTATCTTTGCGCTGCGTGCCAAAACATTCTGGCTGTGCTTTTTATTCCCCCATTCTCCCTTAAAATCTCGTTTGACGCGTTTGGCTGCTACGCTGCACTGGTATGTATGTGTGGGCTTCTGGAGCTGCCTCTGAATCTATACCCGGGAGGAGGAAGGAGTCTTTAAAAATTAATACTGTGAGGCAGCTTTAGTGGCAACGCTGGCAGAGCAAACGGAACCGCGAGCAGGGAGAGCCCGGGATCTGCAGGGGGGGACAGGACCCGTGGCTCCATGCCAGCAGAGGTGACGCACTCCCGCTCCCGCCGAGAGGAAAACTGCCTGCTAGCAACATTTGTGTTTGACCCTTCTGTGAAGCTGTAAGGATGAAGGCTCTGAAAATAACCACTAAAATATCCCTTGCCTGGCCCCTGTGATAGAGGCCCTCTCTCTGTCTCCCTTCATCTGCTAAAAGAAGAGATCAGACATTCAATAGCATTTCCTGGCGTGCTTTGCCTTTCACTCCTCAGCATGCGACACAATGCCTGGGAACACAGAGTGGAGAGTGGACTAGATGGGTCTTTTTCCTAACAAAGCTGGAAATGTTAGGCAACGTATCACCTGGCTTTAGTAGTCTAAAGGATTTGAATCTTGGCCCTCCCTTTACCTTGTGTTCAAACCTTTCCTCTGTGCCAGGACACCAAGCCTTGGGCAGTAACTTAGCCTTGCAGGTTCAGCTGCAGCGGTGGGCGACATCCGTGCTGTGCTAACACGTGCTCTTGCTTTGGCCGATGCTGTTTATGTTTTGCCAGCTGCAGGTGCCCTTTGGCTTAGTGGATGGGGTCAGGGCTGAAAAGCAGAGCTGGTTGGGAAGGCAGGAACGTAACCACTTTTTTTTTTTTTCCTTTTCTTTTCCCGTTTTTTTTTTTTTTTTAATCTCAGGCTTTATTAAAGCTTCTAGCATTTCACCTCAAATATATCTAGAACACCTTTAGCAGTCCTGGCATGAAGCTAAAGCGCAGGGACATTGAATCGTCTGTCTAAAGGATTCTGGCTGGTGTGACCCCTGCATGTCTGATGACTAGGCTGCGGAGGGAGCCGCGTTTTTATGACATTAAATATTAACAGCTGGATATTAATAATGAAGGCTGACAGCTCCTTTTCCAGTTCCTGAGGTTGTTTCTCCCCCAGCTGCAAGTCCAGCAGGATTTGTGTTTTTTCACTGCCTGAGCATTATGGTCAGGGCCCCCTGATCTTGAAGAGTCAGGGAAGGTAAGAAAAATAACATGGAGGTGTCACTCCTGTGAATGGGAGTCATTGCTGCCTGCCTGGACCCTGCACTGCACAGGCTCTGGCTGCCTCTGGTTAGCCTTGTCACAGCATGCTGATTGGAAAGCAATTTACTGTTAAAAGCAGAGAAAATGTAGGAGGCTAATAATAAAAAGGGGGAAAAAAAAAAGTGGCATCAGGAGACCTAACAGCAGATCTTCCTGCATTGCTTGAAGCCAGAGAAGAACAAGCTATTCCAACACATTTGTGTTTTATTGCTGTTTGGCCTGTGCAAATAATGCAGTTAAAATTTTCATACCTTGCCCTCCAAAATTACATTTTTCTCTCTTCCTTGCTCTTGCCCTTTCTTGCCATCAGCTGTAGCTTCCCTCCAGCCTAGGACAGCTGAAATGCTGCTTCAGCCTGTAGCTGCATCAGTCTTGTTCCTAAGATAATTTACAGGAGACGTTAATGCACAAGACAGACTATTCCCTCCCACCAGCAGCATCACCACAGCTGAATGTCATGTATGTAGCTCAGATCAGGTGGCTAGAGGACAGAAGAACACAAGTCCTTTCTTGAACTTGTGACCCTCAAGCCCTGCCTTGCAATGTGCTAAATGTTGCTGAAAAGTCACCTCAGAGGAATTTGAACAAGGCTTTATTTGAATAAAGAAATACAGCACAGAGCACACAATAGTTGCTAATAAATCACAAGTTGGTTTTATTTTGCTAGTGCAACTCTGCCTTATTTTTTTCCTGTATTGGACGTTTCTCCAAATTTCATTTTCCCAGTTGTGCACTTTTGTTCTTTTTTACTATGTGACAAATGGAAGTGCTGTTTATTATTTATTCTTTGGCTTTAATGTTGTGCAAGCTAGATCAATTCAGTTTTTGATAAATAAGTCTGCTTTTTGCAGAAATTACCTAGTTGGATCAGAACTCTTTTCTTCTTCCTCTGCAAAGGCTGACCTCTAACCCTGTCTACCCTACAGTGAAACCCCATTTATCCAGACCGCTTTTAAACTCTGTCTTGGTCAAATCTAGACCATGTCTTCTACTCTGACCCCTGTATCAAATAACAGCCTGGTACCGTTTTATGGAAATAGTTTCTAATGTTCCCCATGCCCGTAGTTAAACAGAGTGAGCCAATGCTTTGGATTGACAGCACATAACTTGGAGTAAAACTTGGTTTTATTCTGAGAAAAAGTGACTTACAGCAGATGGCTAAAAAGACATGCAGGGAGAGCAGGACAGAAGGCTTGGGCTGCGTGAGGTAGATCTGGGCCATGATGTGAGATACTGAGCATGAAGAGAGACCTTAGAAAAAGGTAAGGATTCTTTCATCTTCTTAACTCTCCTTTTTAACCCTTTTCTGTGTGCTAAGGTGTGCCTTCAGTTCAGCATTTTCTCACATCTGAACACAATTGTGTTTGCTGTGTTTTTCAGCATAACGTTAGACATGACTTTTGGGTCAGAGTTGGAGAGGAAAAGGCATTTTGGAAGTGTGCCTGTTGTCTGTATTTGAGTCGCTGTGCATATAGTACTGCTGAGTCCAAGTAGTGTAAAATCAGCTGCTCCCTTGGTCATGAGGTAAAAAATCTCAGTGAGGAAGAGGGTGTTTGTCTATTTTTTTTAAACGAGGTTCACAAAGTCAGGAAGCTATATGAGGGAAACAAAAAGAAGACACAAAGAAGTTTATGGGGAAAAGAGACTGAGGTGAGATTCTTGTGTACACTGAATCTTGGAACACAGGCTTTAAAGAGTATTTGGTATCACAAGGTCTTTGGTAACATGATGATGAGACTTGGCAACACAGGGGTTAAAATTGATCCCAATTTGCTCTTGCACTTAAAGCTACAATGTGTTCAGTTGTAGTGATTTTTTGGTGGTGACCATGTTCAAACACAGTTACATGCTGTAGTAAGACTAATCCTATGGACTTTTCCATCCATTTACCTGTGCCCTCTTTGGATGAAGTACAGACTGTAATGACATAAGCACTGTCCTCACCAGCTCTCACTACAGCTTCAGCAGTAGTAGTGACAGTGACAGCTGGGAAGAGAAAAAGATAACCTGTGGTACATGGGATTTTCTGTCAGACTAGGGAGGGCTCCTGATGCACAAGGTAGCCCCAGGGAGTGGCAGGAGGAGGCTGATCTGTAACCTTCTTCTGCAGATCTGTTGGGATGTGAAAGCATGTCCAGGCGCTCAATGAACAGAGCAGGTGGTGGGTACTGGACACCTTTCCTTTTCTGCTGTGTTAATGGAAATCTCAGGTGGGGAAGGGTCTAACACAACAGGGTCAAATGTATTCTGGGGAGAAGGACAAGGCTGTGGCCTGGAAGGGATTGAGTACGTGGGGGAGGAACAGCTTTTGCAGTTCTGACTGCAGATTTTGCCTCTCCACTTAGCTCAAGGGACTCTCTCCCCACCCACATCTTTCCTTAAACAGCAAAAGGCTGCATTCCTCGCTGGCAGGAGCAGTCTAGAGCCTGTTCCCTGGAGGTGGAAGCGACAGAAGAAGCAGGATGGGGAGCGTGGGTGAGGATGGTACCCAGCCCTGGTGAGACTTTTGTTAGAGAGCTTGGCCACAGAAACTCTAGGAGGGAGGGGAGGATAGGGTCCTAGAAGGCTACATGGCAGTCCTTGGGGGAGGACAGGAGGAAGGAGACAAACAGCCTGATCCTTCCCAACTTAGGACAGCAGCGAGCTTACGGGAAAACCCCTGAGACTGTGCTGCTCTTAGTCAAGAAAGGTGTCAGGGAGGACAGGTGCTGGATTAAAAGTTTTTAAATTAGGTCAAGACAGAATTTTTTCTGTAATTAAAATGCCCTGGGTCAAATCACCGTGAAGCCAGGGAAGCCCAAGGGCCTGCAAAGCAGAGAAAGACGGAAGCTTCTTGCAGCCCTGTATCCCTGAAAGCTGCCTCTGCTCTGGTTCAAGACGAGCATGGCAGCTTCAGGGAGCACGTTAGAGGGTGTTGCCCTATGATCAGAGGCAGGATCGTTCGGGAGGGAAGGAGTGGTCTTCTTCCTTACAGTCCTGAGGCGATTCACTCTCCTGTGTGCAGTTGGTCGAAATGCCTCGATGCCCAGGGGCTGAAAGAGTTCAGGCACCATGTTATAAAGGCGAGGGGATGTAGGGTTCATGCATGGGGAGATGGCTGTGCTGGATTTCTGCTAGGCGATCTGTTCCACTGGCTGGAGGTTAGGGATGAGAAGCAAGGGGAAGCTAGACGTGTTTAATTGCCTGTAACTAATCAGGCATGTACACTCATCCTTCCCCTCACTCTTCTGAAAAAGTACCCGCTCAGACTCTATCGGTTCCTGCGGAGCCAGCGATGAGGCAGCTTATACGGACATGGACACTGCGAAGGGCAGAGCATCACCGGCCTCATGCTCAGCCCCTGCTGACAGGCTGAAGCACTAGGACTGCAACCATCAGGATAGTTGTCATCTCTGTGCCCTTTCAGCAAAAGGGGCAATTAAAAAATGAATAGCAGCTGTGACAAACCCCAGGAATCCTTTTAAAAAATCTCAGGAGATGGGGTGCCTCCTCAGCAGGCATACCTTCTTCAGGAACCCACCATAAGTGCTGCTGTTCTGGAGCTCATAGCAGGAGAAGGAAACTGCCTGGAATGAAGCAGTGGGCAAATCTCCGTGCATCCTCTCTAGCCTTTGAGCTGGCTGCTCTTCTGAGTCACTGTGCTGGGAAGGCTGAACCCTTGGGCTTAAAGCAGTGATCGTGATCCCCTGGTTTAGGGTGAGACCCTGGCTTCAAGTGAGACACGAAAAGTAAACGTAGAGCGCTGCCCTAGGGAGTCCAGTTGGCTGGCAGCATTAGCAGTTAGGTGGCTATATTAGCATTTTAATCAAATAACTAGATATCCTAGAATTATATGTTTGAATCTCTGTAGGCTAAACATAGCTTCAGAGGCAAATAATTTCCATGTAATTTTAGGGTGGAGAATGTCCTTTGGGTAACAGCTGCCTGCTCTGCATGGGCATTAAAAATCCTGTGGCACTTTATTGAAAGCAGAGGTTTGTCTCAGAGGCCTTGCTTAAAACACCCCTCAGCGTGCTGGCTGTCTGCCCGGCTGCAGTCTTGACACCCAGGAGGGCATGCAGTTCAGGGGGAGATACTGCAACTCCTGTTCACTACATTGTTTGCAGAGTGTCACAGGAGCCTTGGTATAAACGTGGACAGCTTTCCCAGGTCACAGCAGGGATGGCCTTGCTGGCATCGGCCTGAGCATATTTGCTCATGTGGTACAGTGGGTGCCTGAGCCCAGGGAAACAGATTGCCCAGTCACAGGCTGGCCCAAATCCTGCCTCATCAGCAATGTCTGAGGCTGGCTGTATTGACCTGGGGCAGTCCACTGGTTCCTGTGATGGACACAGATCCACAGGGCCAGGTTCAGTATGAAAAGTTCTTAGGAGGTCATCCAGGCCATGCTAGAACTGACCTTACACTTTTTTCCCCCCGTTTTTTCATAATGTCAGAGATTTAAAAAGTTCTAATGATAAACCATCTGGAATAGGTTTCTTTTCAAAGAAAAGAATGAAATAGATGTGAGTTGGCAGGAGCTTTCAGAGACATTTCCCCCACCCCCCTCTGTTTATATATTATGCAGAGAATTCTACAGGAAAATGGGATACATGAAGTTGAGCATTTCATGACAAGTTGTCACATTCTGTGCATAAATTTCTGTAAAGTGTTAGGCACCAGTGGTGGGAGGAGATATTAGGTCACTCATTGCTAATCCTGGAAAGTTTAGGGGACTTTGCATGTCCTTTGAGAGGGTCCCTGTGATGGAACAAACATCACCTGTCCAGAATTATTCTTTTATGGTGCATATAATCCATCCATTTATTTGATAAAGGTACCCATAAAAAACCAGGAATGACCCAACAACACTCCCAGTACTAATATCAGTCCTATCCTGCTGTTCATCTTTATATCTTTCAGCTTTCTACTGCATGAAGTAATGAGAAGAACTAAAAGTACTAAAAGTAATACTCAGTCCTTTTTCTTTTTAAAAGCACATTACAAATACTAATCTTAATTCCTCTTCTGCCTGTTTTCAGAAGGTTAAATACCAGGTTTTGGGAGGATTTAAGTACCCACAGTGCATTTGAAGGTCTTTGAGTAACAGATGTTAAGAACCTCTTAACATCTTAACATCTGAGCCCTGTTAAACACTCCCCAGGTGCATGTGAGGGATGTATCAGAACCAGCATCAGAGTTCGGATGGTCCCAGCTCCAAACTGTGGTCTAATCACACCTCTTTCAGATGTTGTTTGCAGATGATGGCAGAAGCACATTTTTGATGACTCCAGCATTACTTCTGGGCAGTGCATGGCATCATCGTCTTTGCTCCCTAGGAAGAGAGTGATACTGGATCAAGCAGTGCTATAGAGTTTTAGTGGGAAGAAATAGCTTTTTTTTCTCTTAGCAGTGTCAGGACACAATTTCAGCCTCTAATTTCTCACACTCCCTTCCCCCTCTTCCCCACCCCCCCACGTTGCTATTTCATGTAAACTCATGAAAACAACAGCCTTTCTGAAGGTGTGTTTGGGGTGTTATTGCTTAAGCCCACAGGGAGAGCACATCCTTCACATAAATTGTGGTTGATGGTGAATCTGGACAGTGCTTGTACCATTGCACAGGCACTGGCTTCATGCACGTGTGAATTGCTAATGTCCCCAAGCATGCAGTTTGCCCAGATATTTTCAGTGGTACTCTCAGAAGGCAGTAAGTATGGATAAAATCTGGAGCACTGCTCTGTGGAGCCCAGGACATATTTCCCTTTGACTCCATAAAACCGCTGTCCGGTAGAAACCTCCTGTGTAAACCTTACTGTTGTAAGTGCCCTCTCCACAGCCTGCCCAGCCCATGGAAAAGTCCCTAGCATAGGGGACTGCCAGGAACACGTACAACATCGTGCATCCAGGCTCTTCATAGACAGCGTGCACAAGGTGGAACTGCTCTAATCACCCCAGAACCAAAGCCAAATCCCTTTGGTCAGCTAGTTTGTTCCCACTGATACAGATTAAAATGCAAGCCTCAATCATAATATTAAATCTATCCCCCCTCCCTGCCGTGTTGTATTGTGTAGATGTGGAGGAAAGGGAAAACTCTGTTTTCATTCCCTTCAAATTAATTAGAAATTGATGTAGGGGGAGGACTCATCCAGACAGTAACAGGGGTTATTATGTTTCATAACTGCATCTAACCAAGGATGCGTTGCGCAGAATTCAGAGTCAACAAGAGTCTCTGGTATCAGGGTCAAGTCAGTACATCCTCTGTAACCAAAGTAGTGTAGCTCAGCACACTACCTGTGCGTGAGAGAGGGCTGGGTGGCCCTTCGGACTTCACCTCTCTGAGAAGGCTGGTAAGATACTGCTTACCAGCATCATACATGGCAGTCCTTTCCAAATTTGAATTCTCAGTGCTACATTTTCTCTTTGCATATGACTTATCATGAATGCAAGTGGGTAAGCTTTCCTCCTTCTTTTTAAAGACCACATTTAATTTTTCTTTTTTGCTCTAATGATTTAGATGAAATATTTAAACTCACCCCTGTAAATCCCCTTGGGGCACCTGCCAGAAGGTTGTGAAACCTGGGTGAGGGATGGTGGAGGGGCGTACGCTGTTAATTAGTACAGGTTGGCAACCCCCTAACACTTTGGATCATGCTCTTGTCGACGGCTCCGAGGTCTGGCTTTGCGGGAGCCGATTCATGCAGGCATTTGGAAATAACCGGACTCTGGCAGCAACTCCCACTCTGACAGAAGAGAGCCAGCAACCAGCTTAATAGGTTGCTGCAGCCAGCGAAGTCCTCCGGTGAGGAGCAGTGAAGTGAAGAAAAACAAAGCCCATTCCAACCGCTGCCACAGCAGACAACAATTCAGAGCAAAGAATCATTTTATTGCATATGGAGGGGGGAATGAGGGAAAGAAAAGAGAGCGAGATGGCATTTTTTACAGCTAAGGGTTTAATGGTTTCTTTCCTTTCTCCCCTTCCCATTAAAGGCGACAAAAATACACAGAAAGAGGATTCCACAGATTTTCATTCTTCTTGTAAGAAAAGACGGTGCAGCCAAAGATTCTTTCCTTCCTCACATTAAGTTTTCAGAAGGAAAGCTGGTTCCCCTTTCTCTGGCTCCTCATAGTGGCATTTTTCTGGCTCCAGCAACCTAATAGGTTGATTGCTGAGCCTCTTCTGTTTCAATTACTTTTGATTGATTCTCAGGTCTGTGTCAGGCACTTGGTGCAGCCACCATCCCAGGAACAAATCTGCAGCAGCTGAAGATGAAAATAGCTTCCATGACCACTTAGGAGGGGAGTTCAAGCATCTTTTCTAAACATGAGGTTGCTGTAGCCTTCCCTCAAAATTATCTCTCTGGCCAGGGCTGCTCGTGATGAGGTTCCTGTTCCTGATGGCTCACTGAGCTGCACTTAGCCTCAGCTGCAGCTAGGAAGGAGGGTGAAAGGAGCTTTAATATCGTCAGGCTGCTCAGCTTGTGCTTGCTGGAGAGCACTGCCGTTACCCCCCAGGAGAGGGACTGTGGCCTGATAGAAGTCTCTTTAGGTTGAGGAAGTGGAGGGGAACAGGGAGAGGTGGGACACAAAGCCTGTAAGATGAGTCCTGGGGGTTTTGATTTCTCGTTTGGGTATTTACTGAAGGAGCAATGGGAGAGGGAAGGGAGAGAAAGGGAGTTGGGAAAAGGAGTGGAGGTGATGGCGACTGGTTTGTCAGAGAAGCAGCCAGCCTCTGCAGTTGCTTTGTGACCATCTGACTCTTCTTAGCAGTAGCAGCCTCAAACCTTCAGACTGGCAAAGGAGTAGCAAGGACAGATCTGTACCGCTGCCCTGGCTGAGAGCTAGTCTGGCTTCCTGTATAAATCAGAGCAGACTGAGAACGAAAGCAGTCTGGAGAATTGGGGCTACTTGTGTCAACAGTGGGATTATATTTCTGTATTTTTAATTTCCTACTGTTGCTGTCCGATTCAACTCAGCATGGGATCACAGCATAATTCAGGCTGGACGGGACCCTGGGAGGCTCAGAGCAGGGTCAGCCCCAGGCCAGACCAGGCTGCTCAAGACTGTGTCTTGTCGGGGCTTGAAACCTCCCAGGATGGAGCCTGTGCAGATTCCTGAGCTGTCTGCTCCACTGCTAAACTGTCATGGGGAAATTGTTTTCCTTGCATCTAGTCTGAATCGCTCTTGTTTCAAATCATGCCTGTTGTCTCTTGTTTTCCTGCTGTGCACACAGGTGGAGTTCCCAGTTCCCTTTTCTTGATGACCTTCCTATAGGTATGGGCAGGCCTCACATTTGCCTTTTTTTAGTTGTCAGGGAAATCCCTGGACCTCCACAGTCTTTCAAAGATGTTAGACAGTGGCCTTGCAAGGATATGGAGCAGCTTTCTTGGTGTTCTTGGATGCAACTGTTGGGTCTCATGGACTTGAAGAGACCAAGATCTATCAGGCAATCCCTGGGTCAATGCCTGTCTGCTTGCTGGTAGTTCTCCTCTGAGCCCAGAGGCCTGGGAGACCTTGTTGATGAAGACTGATACAGAGAAGGCATTGAGTACCTTAGCCTTATCTGTGCCCTGTGTCACTAAATCAGTTTCCCTATTCCCAATGGGCCTACATTTCGTCCATTTAGCCTTTATTGCTAATATAGTGGTAGAAGCTCTTCTTGTCATCCTTGATGTTCTGTTCAAGTGACAAATCTAGGTGAGCTCTGAATCAAAGGTAGCTATGGGGGACTAGCTCATCACATTCAAGGACCTGGGCTTCCAGTCTCAGCCTGAGGTGGGCTGATGCAATAGGGTGCCACTTCAAATGACCCCTGGGGAGAACTGGTACCGCTCTCTTAAGGCAGCAGGTGTGCAGCGGTGAAAGCTTTCATGCAGGGGAAGCCTGGTGCACCCAACGTTGAACTCAGAGCAGCTCTGCCAGGGACTTGCCTGTCTCCCTGTGGGTTGCCCTCAGGAGCCAGGCAGGAGGAGAGGCATGTTCATGTGCCTTCTGACTGTTTGGGTGGGACAGCTTTGTCCTGGAGGCATGGGTTCTCTTACAGTTAATGTGTCTTCTAGAAATAGCCCTTTGTGTCTCCTGGGAGGAGCTAGCGCAGGGTAGGAGACCAGCATCTGGGAGGGGGGTGGGGCTGACAGATCTCATCAGGGCCCCCTTCTTCCCACCCTGGAAAAAGGGAGTGGTGGTGCCAATAAGGTGATCCAGCCCCACATTCCTGCCCATGCCCCATGAGCGCTGTGCTCCTGGGAACCCAGGAGTCCCACTGCAAGCAAACAGCCAGAGACGAGATGCTTCCTCCACTCCTGTCCTTCCAGTACCCAGGGGTGGTGGGAAGGGAAGCAGACTGAGAGGGCGAGTTAATACGAACGGACACGCTGTGAAAAATGGATACTAAATTATCCCCTCATCCAATAAACCTCTCAACCCACGCTCTCGGTGGGTAGACAGGCCTCACGAGTTGCTCAGCAGCTCAATAAAATCTGTCTCTTCCCTGTCAGATCGAAAAGGGAAACAAATGGCAGAATTCGGGGCCCTCCTCCGAGGAAGCCCTGCTCCTGCGTGAGCGGCTCTGCCTGCGACGCCAGCTCCCTGCCTGCAGCCTGAGGGGACCACATCGCGGGCAGCTGCCTGCAGCAGGACCCAGAGCTTGTGACAGTTTCCTTCCTCCCTTCTTGGCTTCCAGGTGTTCCCACGGAGAGGGATTTCACCCACAAGTTCATGATTGCTCTGAGGTACGGGAGCCCTCGGGGCATTTGCTGTCAGCCCCAGCAGAAGGGCTGTGGCAAGGGGGAATGGATGGAGGGTCAGCCCCCTGTACCACACCAGCCCTGCCATGCACCCCAGCTTGCTCAATTGTCTGGAGGTGGCTTCCTGAGTGGGAGCACCCTTTCATGGCTGTGTGTGCTCTCGCAGAGGGGTACAGTCGATGTCCTGCCTGAAGGAAGGGCTTGATCCTGTTATGCCAACACCGTTTTCTTCTGCTGTCTCTGATGGGGGCTGTTGCACCTCTGCACATAGGTGTAGGATGATTCATGAGCATGTGTTTGTTGTATTTGCACTCGAGTTGTGCTAATCCTGTTTAGTCATTTTTCAGTGGATTTCATTTAGATACTGGGCTGGAGCTCTGCGTGCCCTTGACAATACTGAGCAACACCATTGCTCATATTTAAACTCACTGACATAGCTAGTGATGGTGAAATTAAAGGAGACAATGACATAAAGCTCTCACCCAGCAGCCATTTGCCTCCTGCCAATCACTACTCTTGTCTTTTCCCTCCCTTGCCAAAACCCAAGAAAAAGAGGCAGATTTTGCAGCTTACCTGGAAGACCAGCAGGTCTGAGCCCTTCTGGACCGACCTGCATGCCCAGTCTGCTCCAGCTAAGCCCACAGAGCACAGAGGGAGATCGGGCACCACCTGCCCTGCAAACCCTCTGCGAAGTCACTGCAAACCCCTCGCAGAATGTAAAGAGGTAATATGTGCCAGCAAGGACTTTCAACCTCGCCACTGCGAGCAGCTCGCTCGTGCTCACCCAGCCAGTCGCAAAGCCAGAAATAGCCTGGTCTGCTGGGGCCCAGCACCCAGCTCTCACCTCCGGTCCATGGCCACTCTCCAGCTCTGACTGTACACGCCAGTTTGCTGTTGTGGCCTCTCTTGCTGGCTGGCAGAAGGAGAGGTCTGCTCCCCAACATGGCAGCTGAAGACACAGATGTTACACATTTTATTCTGTGTCTTTTGATACTAAGCAAATAAGTCACAACTGATTTGCCGCACTTTTTTTTTTTTTTAAACTGTTATCAGAACTGAAAATATGGCTTTTGTTAACATCGCGCCAATGGGAAGAAAAGACTTGTCCTGCGTTTCTAGTTTAAAAATAAAAACAACTAGAGAAACAGCTCGTGCCCCTTGTGTAGGCTTTAATTTCATCTCAGGTTTCTACCATCATAATACTTGACAGCAAGTGCCGTAGTCATGGGGATCCAGATTTGGAAGGGCATTAAGAGCGCCTAATTTTCATTGGTTTTAGTGAGTGGCGGGTGCCTAGAAACCTTTACTATCTGGTCTAGGATTTCTCCGACGGTACCCTCAGAAACTCCTTCTTTCTATTAGATACGTAGTTTCATTTACTGTTTTCAAAGACAACTACAGAAACACGGCTTTGTGAAACTTAGCAAGTTAATAGTAACTGGCCATAATGTCTAAGTAATTATTAGCTACCCACAGAATAAATGAAAGATTAAAAGGCAGTAATCTTCTTTCCTCTTTGTTGCTCGCTATTAATGGCTTCCTAGTCTACATACTAAATGGTTATCAAGGCAGTGTTCTGTTGCAGAAAATCTGTAGTGTTAAATTTGAATTTACTGAGAGCAGAGAATAGGTTCACTTGAACAGGGAAGCTGAAAGGACAAGGAGTTTTGGTTTACAGGGACTTTGTCCCAGTCTAAATCCAAACAATGCTTTTCACATACTGGTGGTCATTGGTGGCACTTGAAACTGGGAGCAGACAAAAGCCTTTGTAGGAGCCAGGGGCTGTGCTCAGCAATCTGCTCTCCACAGACCTGTAAGGATCTGTGGAAAGCAGGAAGGAAAACTAGTTTCAGCATTGTCATAAATTCTGTTCTGTGTGGACAACTGAATTTCTAAAGGGGGGCACATGGTCTACAAATAAAAAAAGGTTAAAAAACTAGGGCACTAGAAAGAGAAGCAAGCAAGTATTTGGCATCCATGGGAAATACTGAATGCAGGATGAGGAGCCGTGGCTAAGCTAGTCATTGCCATGTACTGAAGAGGGAAAAAATCAGTCTTTCCAGCTCCATGCCTCATAAAATCCAACTGAAATCAATCCAAGATTTTGCCAGTCATGAGTTATTCAGCAATCCCAAGGTCAGGCCAACGGACCCTCCATCTCACATCGTCATCTGTTCTCTTTATCCCTGTACTGCAGACAGGAAATCAAGAGACGGAGCTTGATCACTGCAATACAGGCAAACATTCGGTCCCAGACTGCAAAGTAATTAAGTGTGCATTAAGGTCCACTCCCATTTAGCAAAGCCCTTATGTACGTGCTTTAAGTGCCATTGGAGCTAAAGACACACAAAGAAATGCTTAAATTCTTTTCTGGATCACTGCTGACTACAGTATAAATATTTAGGAGTACATTTAAAGACTCCCTGGGCTGAACACAGCTCCTACTGCATAGACAGGGGCTGGAAGAATTGGGATCTTCCAAGTTGCCATTGCAAGTTGAGGTGCATGGTGGGTGCTGGAGGCAGACAGCCAGCGTGGAAAGGGGGCTTTCTGTGGCAGCAGGACAGCAAAAGTGAATTAAGAGAGGGTAGCCAAGGTCTGCAGAATTACAAGTGCATTTTATGTGCATTTAAAGTTGAATGTTTGTACTGAGATTGTTGGGTCCGTGTTGGGAAACTGAAAAAGCAGAAGCCAAAACAATTCCCTCTTTTCTCTCAGGATGTATTCTTTTCTTCTCTGATACAGCCTCCCAATTTCCATAGAGGGGAAGGAGGGCAAGGGCCTGATGCAGGGTTTTGAACTCTTGGGGTGGCAGTACAGTTGAGTAAATCAATGGCAGTGTGGTTTCAGGGATCTATCAATCACCCCTTGCATTTAAAAGCACACATGCACATTCATCCAATTAATATTCTTGGTGCAAAAGGCAAATGATTGCTTGAACTGCTAGGCAGCGAGGAGGGCCAGGTCCCTGCCCTGAAGAGTTTACAGATGAAATGTAAAGAAGGGAATGGTGCTGCAGGGGAAGAGGGAACACAACATGAGCTGAGGCACAGTTGTTATGCCTGGCACACTCTGAAACCTCCTTCCCAGTCTGTTGCCTGCCTTTGATGTGGATCATTCCTCCTTTATTGAAAAGCTTTCTTCCTGAAGTGCTCCAGAGCCTTTCACGCTCCTGGTTTTCATCCTACCGCTCTAGGTGTTCCTGCATTGTCTTCTTTCAGTGCTTTTCTCCTCCCTACTATCAGCCTTCCTTAGGACATTACCTAAGTCTCTCTCCTTGCTCCTCACTTTGTCCCTAGGTAGCTTTATCCTGCTGCACACTTCAGTGATTGTTTCTGTGCTGACAACTCACAGATCTATTTCCTCAGCACTGCTCACTCAGTCCATTCTCTGGCAGTTCCTGAAGCACCTTCTCCTTCATGTCCCACCACCACTACCCTCACTAAGAATTTACCATCTTTTCCCAGATTGGCCCTCAGTCCTCTCCATTCTTGCATGCCACCATGTGAGTTGCAACAAGCCTCCTGGGTGTCCCAGAGGCTGACTGACCCACTGTAATCTGTCTTCTCTGTCCCCTTCATCCCACACAGCAACACAGGCAGGCTTAGGAGTAGCCGCCGTGCTCAAGGTCAGCAGGCTTTGTGCTCCTATGCCACTTGGGGAAATCTGCTCCCTTGGAGAGCCTGTCTTTCCTCCTGCCAGTTTGTCCTGGCTAGTTTGTCTGCCCAGCAGAAAACTCACAAACCCTGCTTTTCAGCTAAATTTCATGCCCTTCTGAAAGAAAACCCTCTACTTCATCATTTCAGCAGTGTCCAAGAACTCTAATTCCTTCAACATAGTGACAAACTGTTCTGAATATTTGTAGAAAAGCTTGAAAAGCATTGAGTGTATTTTATTACCCATGAAAGGTGCCAGACTGGCAGCCATGGAGACTTGGCCTCTATTTATCTCTAGAGCTGGACAGCACAAGCCGTACACATTTCTCCAGAATGTCTCTCCACTCACATTTTGAAAGGCACATAGTGGCCTATCACCATGAGATGATGGTACTTTCTGTTCAACCCACTGAGTATTTGCTCAGTGCCTGGGGCACGAGTGAAGTACATCACGTTGCTAGTGGGAGCAGCTGGGGAAGCCCCAGAGGGACTCACCATGAAAACAACTGCCCTCCTAGAGGGCTGTGGGTTGTTTGGTGTGTGAAGCTGCATCTGCTCTTGTCTTTTCTAGCAAGCCAGCTCTCATCCAAAGTCAGTTACGATCTGTGGAAATGCTTGCTGAATGGGCTATGAATGGTCACTCGGGGATGCATGGAGAGAGTAGACTCCATGCTTCCTCATTAAAGCAATAAATGTAGTAGACTTGCTGGAAAAAAAACTTGGAGCTTCTCTCGTGCCACCAAAAGAAGAATTAGAAGATTAATTTTGAGCACCTATCATTGCAAACTTTAACCATTACAGTTGTAAACCCACAGAAAGGCAAGACCTCACAGACACTATCTGCACGTGAAGCAGCAGAAATTATGGGCACCCCCTGCCAGTCCCTGGTGGCAGTGCTCTCTCAGAAGCCAAGTGCTGCCACAGAACCTGGAGCCTTTCTCCAGAGGCACCCTCCTGGCCACGGAGGAGTTCAGCACTCATCCCTGCTTTGCAGTACATGCCAGGGAAATAATTCAGCAGAGTGGTATATAGCTTGCAGGATCTCTACTGCTTTTCTTTTTCACGTTCCCCCTCTTCCCGCCCCAGTTTGCAGCAACACACACCAAACACAGATGTGCAGTGACATTTTTAAATCATGCACTGATTTGTTAGGGATATGCAAAGAGAATATTAAGCACTCATTGCTACTGTTCAGGCTGGGCCTTATATTTTCTTTATGTGCACTGATGTTAAAAATACAAAGAAGCAAAACTTTCAAGCACTGTCAGTTTGGATAGAGTTGTTTTTTCTTCCTAAAGTGAAGCGTAGCCTGGCTGGAGGACTTTCTTCTTTGTCAATAATTAAACAGCTCTGCACTTGTTGAGGCAGCCCTGAATGCAGGTACCAGGATCAGCCAACCTTGACCACAAGAGGCTAAAACTTTCTACCCCATCTACAGTATAGATTTTTTCTTTTCAAAGCAAAAAAGTCCTTTTAGTACTGACCCTGTCAACTCCAGTGGCAGCAGCAGCCCTTTACAGCAGATGGGATGCCAAGTAGCCATGTGCATTAAAAGAGTTTTTTGGGATTGGCCTGCTTTGAGCAGAGTTTCCTGTGAGGGTTCTTCCTAGAAACAAACCGGGCACAGCTGGTTTCTGCTCGGCTTTTTAGCGTTGAGGTAGAATTCGACTGCTGCTAGCAGTGCTGGGACTGGATTGCAAAACACATTTAGTGCAAACAAAGGGGAGGGATTTCTGTCAATGGTTCAGATTTATATTTGCCTCAGAGAGCATTTTTGAAGCACAGTAATGAAAGATCAAACAGTATCGCACATTTTGGAAGCTCATCATATCCTTGAGGACGTTGCTGTGAGCTCCAGTTGATGTTGGGCACATGAGAGTGTTGGTACAGAAATGAGAGAATATTTGGCCTCTGGCAAAGGGCCCTGCTTCAAAAAATAAAAAAAGAAATGTGAGGTCTTTATCTCTCAAGCAGAGCAGTCAGGGCAGAGTCTTAGTAGAAGGAACCTTCTGCTGCCCTCTGCAAAGGACGTGATCTATTTACTTCAGAAAGCTGATGGGCTACAAGTCATCACCATGTACTGGACAGGGGAGCTGAATGCTCGTGCAAAGGTGAGGGGACAGTCCTGCAGGACTGAGGGGCAGAGGAAGGGAGAGCTTTCTGCCTTGGTATTCAGGCAAAGCTTTCCTTCTCCTGCACCACCACTGTTGTTCATCTGTCCTTTTGGTCATCATTTGGCAATGTAAAGCACTCTCACTGTGGAAAGGACCATGTCCCAAGCAGAGGAAGGAGGAACAGGAGTAGGAGAGCTGAGACACAGAGGTGCATGCTGTCTCTGTGGGTAGCAAAAGAAGCGGAGGGTTAATACAGCAGTGGGGAGCTACCACGTAAGGGCAGGTCGCTGAAAGGCAGCAGGTAAAGGAAGGCCTTGTGTCAGGGCTCTACTGAAGTCACAGTGCCGGAGGGCTGGGGCCAGGGAAAGACCCCTACTTTGCCCTCAGACACTGAGCCTGTGGCAGATGCCTGCAGTGAGAAGGAAGTTCTGCTGGCCTGGAGGGATACCTTCCCCAATGTAAATGCTCTGGAAAATGTGGGGACAGAGGGTTTCCTGTGGCTAGCATTTCTTCTTCTCAGGGTCTGTGGGTCTGCAGATGACCTCAAAAAAAACCCCAACCCAACAACCATCCTCTTCTTCCCTTCTTCCTCAACATACTATGTCTCTTTATCATGCTGGTTCCTGGTTATGACCATGGTCCTACATGTACCAATCCCTAAGCAAGACCAGCATGGCTGAGGAGGCTGATCCTAGCTGCTGGGAGCAGACAGGTAAGCTGTAATGTCCAAGCACAGCTCCCAGAATGATGAGGAGTCAGGGCTGCCACTAACAGAGACAGGTGAAAACCAGACCTTTCCCCTCCTTCCTTTTCTGCTTTCTATTTCTCCTCTTTATTTATGTTAATGTGTTCTGCATTGGAGCCATAATTAAATACATATTCATATAGAAAATGTACAAAGCTTCTGCCTGTACTGTGAAGCTCTCTGGAGCTTAACTGCTTGAGACTTGTCACAGGAAAATATTTCTCCCCATGAAAAGAGGCTTCCTACAGCTGGGCTATATTATTGCCTTTTAATATTGCTGGCTCTGCCTACCCTGGGAAGGGTTTTCTGACAAACTCCTACTGGAGATACAGCTTTTGCCAGTATAACTTACACCAGTTTCCTGAAGAAACTGGGGCTTTCATTGCCAGAGGTATCTCACTGACGGTTGTAATTTGTTCCCACACTCTTTGCTATGCTGGCAAAACTTGAAAGTGCAGTTCACTGTTTTTCTCTCAGTGCCTTTTCTCCTAAGTTAGCTTTTCTATCCCTGTGCTTACCCCAGCTGTTTCCCTGGGCACATCTGATCATCTATTGTCTTCAGAATAGCTGTAAGTAATGAGAGGGGTGGGAAGATAATGCTATTTGGAGGGTCTAATCAGACGCTGGTTCCCAGTTACAGAGCTGTATCAAAATCTGGAGCCTGGTTACACTTTAGAAGGGAACACAGTGATGGAGGGAGCCAGGGCAGCAGAAGTAGGGTTTGAGAGTTGATTTTAAGTAGGAATTTGGGTCAGTATGGCACAGAGGGGAGCAGGGGACCGCCTGGGTGGAGAAAACTTCCAGCTGAAGGCAAAGGCGACGAACAGTGAAGGCAGCTATCAGATCCAGAAGCGTTATCAAGACAAGACAGACCACGCTGACCACCATGTGTCAAGGTTATTTCCATTTCCAGTATCTCAGCCTGATGTTGGGACCAGTTTTGTTCAGATCTGGCAAGATGACTGGTGTCACACACAAACTGGCTCTGTCTCAGGCATTGCACATCCTTAGACAAACACTGCACATTATGAGTTGGGAAATGGAGTTCTGCATGTGTCAATGATAGGCCAAAGCCATAGCCGGCATCTTTGCTGCAAACTCAGTATCCTGGGCCCGTTGCTTAGTTTGTGTGTTTGTGCTCTGTTAAATAAAACATCCTGTTCTTTTTATTTTTCAGTGCTGATGAGATTGAGGAGAAAGGCCTGAAAGTTCAAAGCAAGTTCCTGAAGACTCCTACAGATTAATTGTTTAAAAAATCCCTGGTGCAGTGGATATTTTCATTGTACTCCCTGGAGAATGGAAAGGATTCTGGGATTACGGATCAAGCATCTGCTTGGTCCAGGGTTACTGTATATTACATCTCAATCCTTCCTTTCCAGCAACCATCCCATCTGAGAGGTCCGAACCCCTCTTCTTTCACCTGCATATGCCTCTCCTCATTTCCTGTGGTCTGACTCATCCTCAGACAAGTGATGCAAGTCTTCACAGAAGATTAAAATAGTTGTGTGATGAGGTGATATACCAACCTCCCCACCCTCATCAGAAACATGGCAAGTGGAAGTCTTATGTGGGAGGGAAAGGGGCAGCTTCCTCCATCCTGAAGGGAAACTTCCCACGCTGTGCAGCAGAGCAGGTCAGGAGCAGTGGTGTCTCATGATGGTTCCCGGTGTCACTGGTTCCCTGGCCCCTGCAAAACCACGTACAACTCCTGGATGCTCACTGTGCTGGAATGTCCTTGCAGTCCGGCAGCTGGACTGGCACAGTGCTGCCTCCAGGCTCCCAGCTTGGTGCTGGAGGGATCAGAAGATGATTTTGGAAGAAGCAGATGAATTTTGGGACTTCATGATCTTGTTGATGAGGAGGATGCAATGCACTTTTGGATAACTCTTGGTGTGATGCACTTATTTTCAGAAACTGTACAAAGCCCCGTTCCCTGAGCAAGATAGTGATTGATCAAGCCCGAGCTTCACAGTCATTTCAAGCAGGCATATATAGGTACTGCTACTGAAAACAGTGATCGCGCACACAAAAGATCAACCAGACTGAGTCAGAACAAAGCCAAGTATCCTATTACTCTTTGCTTTGCCAATCACCAGCAACAGCAGCTGCACACAAAATGTTTCAGTACCTGATGTATGCTGCAGGCTGTCCTACAGCACAACTGCAAGAAGTCCAGGCATTCTTGGACCTCAGATAATGGGATAGATTATCTTTACACCCAAAAAGTTGACAAGGCACAAGAGTCAGCACAGGGTGTGCTCCCAGCAAGACTGTGGAGTTCATATTGTATGCCCTAAAAGTTTTAAGAGCTTGACCATAACACAGAAGCACGATAGCAGAGCCTGTGGTTGGTCCGAGAAAAGTTCACATGAATTTTTCTTACTCAGGAGCACAAGATCACTGTGAACATACTGGAGACACAAGGAGAGAGTAGAGCTTGAATGTTCTGCCCCATAATTGAGAGTTCCTCTTTGAAAAACCCAAACAAAACCCAAAAGCCACAGTGGCAATAAGCA
The DNA here is from genome assembly GCF_964106895.1 of Numenius arquata. Lineage (NCBI taxonomy): Eukaryota > Metazoa > Chordata > Aves > Charadriiformes > Scolopacidae > Numenius > Numenius arquata. The sequence goes on from NC_133576.1 coordinate 47,724,264, forward strand.
GTTGCAGTAGTAAGCAGAAGGTGGCTCTTCTGCTGGCTGCCTGGTCCTGCTTGCCAGTGCTCGCTTACTTGCTGGATGCAAGAGCATGTGAGGCCACACAGTGACCTGAATGAGGGAATTAGTCTGGATTAAAATTAACAAAGGAAAAAAGTGTGTGTGAGGGATCCGTTCTCATGAAGCCAAGGACAAAGATGACCTCAGAGTGAGAACTAGTAGCAGGAGGTAAGGGAGTCTGGGACAGCTTCGTCTGGCAGGGGGTGGTTTAGTCTGTGATCACCAAACCGTAGTGTCAGCTGCTGTCCCCTGCCAGGGCCAGGCTGCGAATCTTTCTCTCCCTAGCCTCACATAAGCCTACAGACCAAACCGGCTCCTGCAGCTCAATGAATGCAGAGAAATGTCTCTACACGAACCATTTGCTGCTGGTCGCTTAACACTCAGAAGGGTGAACAACCCGCCTTCTGCTTCTGCCCCAGCTGTGCGCGGTACCTGTGGTCTGGAAACAATCCATCTGGGCCATGCCTTTCCCTCTGGGTAGCTGCTGAAAATTCAGAACCTATGGTTTCCCCGTCTGACTGGAAGAGTGGGTTACATTTAGCCTTTTTAAGATGTCTCTAGCTGAAGTGGTTGCATCAAGGACCAAACAGGAGTTGTGTAGCAGGTTGAATCCACCGTGTTGTTCTCCTCTGAGCTATTGCTATTGCAAAGTACAGCTCAGTCAGTTGAGAAAATCTGCCCCAAATACTTAGTGCTGCTGCAGGGAAATAACACAAGACAGGACAAAAATACTGTCTTGCATTTATCATTTTTCCACCAACGGTCCCTCATTCATTAGGGATTTCAGACATGCAGAGGACACAAGCAAGCTAGTGTGTATTGCAATGCCTGCATGGGTGCCTTGTAATCAGCCTTCACCATCCTGGTGGTACTTCCTCTCCTAATGTGCAGTCCCAGACACAATCCGTTTATCTAGCCTGAGCTGAGGATGTGAAAGCTTTTGCTGTATTTCATGTGAGATGGGTAAGGATTGGTTTTTGAGAACAAAAGCAATTGGGCTTGTGTGAATCTTGTCTCCTTACTGGCCGGGAGAAGATAATCAATAATTCAAACTTAAAGCAAACCCAGTAAGACAAAGAACTTCTCTTGTTCCTCCTGTGAATTTATTAGAACAGTCTGGTCTGAGTCTTTGCCATTTGCTTTGCTGCTCCACACTGTGCTACCTGCTGGGGTTATGTCTTTACTAGGTATTCCTTGCAATGCAGTAGTGCATGGGGTATCACCTAGCGATCAGGGTGCTGTTGTTTAGGTGTGCTTTAAAAACACAATTTAATGCCCAGGATTTCTCTCTGGGTTGGGGACTCCCTTTAAAGTCTCTGGAGCTACCCCTGGGAGCCAGAATTTTCCCTAGCGGTAGGCATTTCTGGGGTGAAAACATCTGTCCTGAGGCTGTATCTGTCTCCATCTTTGGTCTCTTACCATGCTGAGCACATCGCTGGCTCTTAAATAATACTAAAAATAAGTAATGATTATTATTAATTCCTAGGTTCATTGCTTCCCTGAACAAGGTAGATAACAGTGGTTATTGGTGAGTCTAAAGTCCTGCTGAGAGAATTCAGTATAGAATGAATTTTCTATGCAGGAAAAGAAGGATAATCAATGATGCACATCAATGGCTGGGAATGGGAGGGTCTCAGGTAAAAAATTGTGTACTTCAACAAGCTTCAGACACTATTAAAATAAGAGGTAAGGTGAACTAACCCTTCCCTCTGCTCCCTCCACTTCAGAGAAGAGTCAGAGGAGGAACTGAACATTGTAGCTCCTGTAGTCAAACTCAAACCCTGGAGAAAAAAAACTTCAAGACGTACGATGGGCTTACGGACAACCAGGAAAATGCAGAATGCAGAGGTGGTAAATCTTTAAATAAATAAACAAACAGCCTTGTGAGTATGTCTGCCTGGAACAGGCACTTAAAGAAGTTTCCAAACCCCAGAAAGTCGACGTTTCTCCCACCTTACATGTCTCGCTCTGCTCTTCGTCGCTCACAGACAGCAACAGAACCCCCCTGCCTTTGATTTACAATTAAATTAAGAATTACTTTGGTAAAAAGTGGCGCTTTTCCCCGCCTGCTTTGTTTTGTGCCTCCAGGCTGTGCAGACCCCTATTGCTTGCTGTGCAAGAGACAGCGTCATACGGCTTGTGAGGAGCTGCAGGAACTGAAACCAGTTCTATGATTTATAGCACTAATAAGGCTCAACTGCCATTTCTTGTGGTTTCCTCCCAAGTTGTCTTTGATAATTTCTACTTGTACGGTGTTTATTGTTGCTGCTGCTAGGGTTCAGTTGGCAGGTAACTGTTGCACTGTTTCACAGGGTCTGCTCTTTTTTGGCTCTCTTTATCGTGTTATTATTATTATTAAACATTTATGTTTGGGGAGTGCCAAAAGGGGGTCAGCTTGGCACTGTCCCCCTGCTTCCTCCTGTTGTGCTTGGTGCTGTCAGAGGGATGAAAGACACCCTGCCACGAGGAGTTTACATTCACATGATGACATTCCCCCTTTCCACATCACCTCCATGGCAGGAAGGCTGCGGCAGCTCTGCTGGTGGCCATCTCCCGACCAGCCAGCCCGTGGTGGGGCTGTTCAGACTTGCTCCAAGGGCCCCAGCTCATAAAGCCCTGCCAAGTCACACTGGGATGATTTCTAAGAGTATACTCCTTGACTCGTTGCTGGAGGGTATTACCTCTGCAGGTGAGCAGCCGTGAGGGAAATGTGGCTGGTGCTTTCTCTCCGGCACGGATTAGCACCTTGGCTGTGAGCTGCTGCAGCAAAGACAAGGTGCATCCTCCTTTTCTGTCATCGGCAGGACAGAGTCAGTAAGTGTCAGAGGAGAGGTCCCGTGGAAAGTGCACAGCCGCCTGCTTTAATATAAGCTCTTGAATTGCCCCAGCATCAACTTGCAGGGTTTGCACTTGGATGCCTCGCCCTGGCCTGAGCAGGTCTCAATTGTGGGTCTAGGTCCTAGGCTTTTGGTGGCGGGACACAGTTGGCACCAAGAGACTGTGATGGAACAGAAACAGGATCCCACTGCTGTCAGGGAGCAAAAGTGGTGTTGGGAGGACTGGAAGTGGAGAGACTTCTTGGGGAACAGCAAGAGTGAAGGTACGCTGCCTTCACTGTACCCTGCTGGTTGCAGCAGAGTTGGGTGAAAGAGAATCCATCCGTACCTTCTGATTTATATGTTTCTCTTGTGCTCACTTTTGGACTGCTCTCTTCCCGCTTTCATAAACTTGGCTCTAGTAAAGTCTGTAAAAACAACCGAACATTATCACCCAAGGTTACTGGAGAGTCCTTGCTGACACTCACAGCTCTGCTTTGATGATTTGCCTGGTAGAACATTTGTGGAGGACTATGGGCTACACCACAAAGATGCTGATGAGGAGTGGCTGTGCCATTTTTCCTTGCTCCTGAGCAGTAGTAGCAGTCCATGGCTGGCTGCAGCTATACAGATCATGGCATAGCTACATCTGGGTTTCCCCTGCTTCTTCATGAAGCTGCACACAGCATGAGAGGGCATTGGCGGAAGTGGAATTACTTCCAACCCAACAGGCCACACTGGCTGAAAATTTCAGTGCTGTGGAAGAAATATAGCTGCCTGCTCTGCTCTTCCTGGATCCATGTGTCTGTGAGAGCTGGGCAAGACAACAGCGGGGTTGAGCAAGGAAAGTGATGGTCACAGAGATGAGTGCAAAACTCCCTGCTATTTGCCACCTGCCAAGATCTTCAAAGCTGGTGAGGTTACCATGCTGTCCTTGACAATTGGCCTGTCATCTGCACCAGGGCCACAAAGCCTTTCTTTGTCAGACTCTCTCATCACATTTCAGTCGCCAACTACGCGGCAAACAGAGGGCTATTACATGTTCGCCTGAAAGGCAGAGGAGGGCACTCGGTGTCAGATTTATCAGGGTGATGGTGTTGCCATCAAAGCTAGGCAACCCTAATGGCAGAGAACCTGAGACTTGGCAGTACCTTGTGCCCAGGAGAAGATAAAACCTCAGAGGAAAAAAAAATTAAAGGTGTTGTAATATGAAAGCAGCAACAGGTTTCATAACGCAGCTTTCCATATCCAAGCAAACTGCGTATCTCTGCTTTCCCGAGCTTGTTGTGTTTCGGGATGTGCCCAGGTTTGAAAGGCTGGTGGGAACCCAGATACTTTCTTTTTCTGTGGTCTGACTTCTCAAGGCAGTGTGGTAACTTTTCTTGGAGCCTTCCTAGGAAGAGGCACTTGGCCAGTGGCGAGCCCCAGATCTTCTGTCATAGATCCCCACTGCTTCTCCAGAGATACATCCAGGGATAGTTATGGCTGTGACCATAACTTCTCATTGAGCTTTGGCTGAAAATAGAGCTGAGTCAAATCAAGAATTGTAGGACCAAGCACTTCCAACATCAAGGGAGTTAGATCCATCTGCCGCTTTTCAGAAAGTAGTAAATGATTGCTTCTTCCCCTGCTGCACACATACACACACAAACACCCACAGACTTCACAGTCTGAAGATCTGCTGTCTTTCCTGCTAGAAGGGCAATTTCTACTCTCATTTTCTATGCTCATTTGCCAGTAAAACCAGCTCTTCTCTCAGATGAGGTTTTGAAATAATTCTTGCAGGCAGCTAAGAGGACTTGCAGTTATAATACTTGACATGAATCTTCATGACACTGCACTGGGGTTCATTACTCTTTCCAGCTATCCCAGTGAGAATAAAGTGGGGCAATCAAGGCCGTTTGGGAGGTCAGCAACAGGATCACCGTTCATGGCCCTCTAACTTGTCTTCCACACTATGCAGGAGGCTCTAACGTGGGTTGACATTGTGAGAAGCTTCACTGCACTGTTTCCATTATCCGATTGCTCGTGGCACAACAAGGCTTTTGAATCAATGTGCCAATTATTTATATTTGGGAAAAGAGGATTCACAAATAAGGTGGAGGGTTTTCTAGGCATTAGTAGATACAGTGGATCAGAAAAAACTGCAAGTCACTTTAAACCAAGGAAAATGTTTTGTTGTAAAGCTTTTTACAGATCTGATTAATTTTGTTTGGACTTTTTAAAATTAAGAAATGTTCTTGTTTTTTATTCTTTTTCTTTCTTTTCTTCTTCTTTATCTCTCCTCCTGTTAAACTTTCCCCACTTTTTTACTGAGGAAGTAAAACAGGGGAGAAGAAAAAAAGGGTCAGAATACATTAGACAATCCAAGTGGCATATGAAAATAAAAAAATGGGTGAGATTCAGCTGCCCAACATTAGGCAACAAGAGATATATGAGATACTTCAGAATTCCCTTCAGCTACAGCTTTGCGAAGGCATGGTCTCTGTTAGGTTCTCTGTCATGTCCACAGCTGTGTACAGGTATATCGGGTGTTCTAGCACATCTACAGGGCAACAGACACCCTGGCTTGAGTGGCAAAATCATCTTGGCTTCTTCTACCTTTGTTGAATAAACCAGAGATTTTCTGACAGATGCATGGAATTTTCAAGATTCAAAAAACCACCCACATGTTTTGCGGGACTGAAAAATAACATTCTCCCTTGTACCAGTTTATGAAAGTCTCCTTAGAATCAATGTCAAGGCAATAACGCATGGCGTGCCAGTCTCCTGTGTTTGCTGCCGTCTCCATATATGTGCTATTAGCTGGCAGCATGCACAGAACAGAGGTTTCCATAAGCTGTTTTTTTTTAATGTAAGAGTACCTCTTTGTGTATTGAACTCATTTGTGCCTTTAGCTTGTAAGGTGTTAAATACAGGAATCTGGCTTTCCTCTGGCATCCTCAGTCTCTTGCATATATACGTTTCAAGGTATTGCATATATATGATTATTCTAACTAACATTTTAAAGTGTTTTTGTGTTAAAAGTGCAGTTGGTGGTGCTCACGACAGGATATTCACTATTTGCCTGAAATTCTCATAACTTAAATAAGCATTTACCATCAACCTAATCTAATCTAATCATAATCAATACCAATACTGTGGGATCTTGTAAAACATGACCCACATGGCAAGTTCTGCCACTTGTTAATTACGCCCTTGGAGGCAGCAGTCAATAACTCCCAAGGGTTAGATGGTTCCTACTTAGTCAGGTGTTTTCATGGAGTACCGCTGACATTCAATAAGGACTTCTGCAACCATAGAAAACTTTATACCGTGACGTACAAATTAAAAGGCTTCGGAAAGATAGCAAGTATTTAGAGAACCGCTAAGAAAAATAAAAATAGAAGAAGCTGGCCATAGAGCCCTGCAGAGTGCGCCTACAGGGAACTGACAAGACAATTTTTCTTTTTTGGAAAAAACATTTAAAAGAGGTTTGCGTCTCATCCAAAACCAACACAGCAGCCTGAAGTAGCACATAAGTCACCGCAAGTACTTCTTTCAAAAAAAGTGTCCAAACCTTTGGCTTGAGTACTTCAGCATAGCTCCACAGAAGCTCTTCCAGCATCTGGCAGATGAGAATCTGTCCAAATTAGTATGTCCACTAATATTCAAAGCAGATAATCTTGTTATTTTCTCTACATTTAATATGAAAACATTTGTGGTGAGAGTAATTTATGAAATAGAAAAAGGATAGAAGCAAATGTAAGCTCACTGCCTTTTCTTCTCCTGCAGAGAAACTTGTTTTTAATTTTAAGCTGCTAATTTAAGTGAGTGAGCCGTATGAAAAAACATACGTGGTTAGTTTTTGTGCCACGGTTTGATCACTTATGTTAGTTAGTTTAGAAGAGCATGAAGAGAAAGTTGGATGTATATCCAACTGTATATCCATCCCAACGTTCAGTTATTGGTGCTATTGTTCTTTCCTAATTTCATCGATTTAGCCACTTAAAGTAACAAATTGAATTGTTCATCTGTGCAGTATGAAGGAAAGGGCCCTGGAAACAAAAGCCGGCACTGTTCTACTAGTGAGAAAGAAATGGAGGATGCACAGGAGAGGCAAAGAGAGGGGGAGCATTGGAGCCGTGGGCTGTGATCCATAAAGACCTGTTCTGAAGGCAGTGAGGAAGTCCTGGGGCACCCAAGCAGGGGCCACGTGCCACACAGGCTGCTGGAGGGGCAAGTCCTGGCTCTGCGTTTCACGTGAGATAAATGTAAACTCACACCAACCTCTGTCTACAGGCAAAACTGATGCAACACATCAGCCATGTAGGTACTCCTATGCTAATTGCCTTGCTTGCATCTCATTCAAACTCAGCCTGCATTCAGGTGATGCTGTGTGTCACGATACAGCAACTTAAGAAATGTGTGCCACTGTGGCTGGAGGTGGTTGTCTCACAGGAAAGATGTGAGAAGTGTAAGGGCATGTACTTCTGGTCTACTGCAAATGCAACGTGAAACGGGTTAGTTTCTTCCATGTCTGAAACTCATCTTACTCTCCAGTACAACAGATTGAGAGTTTGCACACGGCCAGGGACTCTGTCTCAGCTAAAAGATGTTTCTCTACTAGGTGTGGTAGCACCTTTAGCCACTCTAACGTGGTTATAAGGATAAGTCTGGTCATGCCCTCCTATGTTTTTCTTTGACTTACCTGGTTAGACAGTGCCCCTTTCAGAACAGAGACAAGCAATGTGACATTTCAGGTACTACTGCAATCTTAATTGCAAGTCATTCTAGTAGCTGAGGTGACTAATGTAATAAATACTCACACGTGCATTGATACAGACAGCACACATTGCAAAAATTACGTTGCCAGTCATTTCTCTCAACTAACTAGAAAATACTATCTTACGCATTCTGCTGCTGAAGTCTTAGCGGTGCTCCTGGATGACATAAAGCTGGGTCCAACTCTTAAAAATAGCAGCAGGGTATGACTAAGTGCAGTTTGGTTCATCAGGAAAGACGAAAATACCATCTCAGTAGGAACAGAGGAGTTTGGTTAGGTTTTGTTTCTCTTGCTGACAGACTGCAAAGAAAGAGCTTTGTTTCATAATGAAAATTGCATTTAATTCAAAATGAAACATTCAATCACCCAAAGGAGAAGTGAGAGGAAGGAGTTAGATTCAAAGGCGGAGCATGGAGGTGAGAGGGCTGTTCCCCTCTAGTCTAGTGGCCTGGCCGTTAGGGCACAGCCATGTTCATCTCGGAGGAAGAAGTAGGCTCAGTGAGTCAAAAATGCTAACATGACCCCGACACTGTGCAACATTAAACACTTAAAAAGGTTTGGGGTTTTGAATTCAGAGACCTCAGCCTACTTGGTTACCATGGCAAACAATCACCGGTAGAAGTCTTTTAACCTTTAATTAAAGATACACAAAAAGGAGGAAAAACAGTTTAAGCACTTGAAAAATAAAGTATTAAGTAAGACTTTCCTTTTTAAAAGCATCCATTATTCCTCTTCCCTTAGCTGTTGACAGTTTTTATAGCAATAGCAACTTTATTTAAGTTAATAGCAGCAGTAGCTGTTCTTGGGGAAAGAGAGACACGAGAGACACTCATCGAGATAGACTGGATCTGTTGTTACTTCTCATTTTTGGACTCCGCTCTGCTCACTTGAAGAGTGCGCAGAAAAGTGCTCTGCTCACTTGTGCATACTTGCACGTACGCGCAAAGGGAGAGAAAAAGACAGCAAAGACAAAAAAATATGACTTCCTTTTCTGGTGTTGACTTTTACTTGCAGCCTCACTGCTAGAAAAAGACAAGCACGGTACGTGGCCTTAGCCCCTCTGAGATCTATGAAATTTGTACCCAGTGTCTGCCTCTTTCAGACATTGCTTTTAGGTGTCTCCCTGATTGCAGTTCACAGCTGTGGCACAACCTGACTAAGTCAGTTTGATTAAACGGAAGGAGAGAGTATACAATGAGAGAAACGACAAAGTGTCTAGAAGAGGGGTGACATCAGGACTCCAGATCTCATCTTTCAAGTAGGTTTCCAGGACTGAGTTGAAGTTGGTGGAGGTAGCAATGACATCTGTATGTCTTCTGGCCAGAAGCTGGCTGGAAGGTCTGATGGGATCAGGGAACTAAGTGCCAACAGGGTCACACTGGTAACTTAGGTCTCAAAGTTGGCAATGACAACTCTCAGGTTTTCTACTTTATGCCCACCTCTTCTGACTATCAAAATGGATGCCCCCAGAGGATGATAAACATGCCAGCAGCTACCAGTTAGGCTTAGTTCCTGGCACACCAGTTTTGGTCCATTGATTTTGGCATTCATCTTGTGTATCAGCCCGGACCTCAGCACCACCTTTGGATGATATCAGGAAGACTTTCTGTTTGAACTAATTTGGTCTTCCTATCTTTAACTTGTGCTGACTGTACTAATAATTTTCCTTAGCAGACTGAGCTGTATTTTTTTACCTTGTGAGCTTTAGTATATGGCTCTGACTGATGCAGTGCTTGGGCAGGCCGTGCAGTGGCCACTTCTGCTGCTGTGTCTGCCCTTCTGATTTCCCAGGAGAGTGTCACAGCCACGAGAGCAGGGGAATCCTGGTGGAGGCACTCTGTCGACAGCACTTCCATGTTCCTTAATAGTCCAATACTCATTAGCACAGATTGGGGAAGCCAGGTGAACCGTTTCCATGTGAGGGTCTCGTCTGAGGGTCTAGAAAGACTTGCACAGACCAGGACACATCAATGGCGGGGAGTAAGAACAATCCACCTTAGTATGCAGCACAGCACAACCTTATGGTATTCTCCTGGGAGATAAGTGATGCTGGTTCAAGTTCCCCCAGGCAGAGGAGGAAATTAAACCCAGGACTCCCACATCCTTTATGAGTGAATAAAAAGTGGCTGTCTTCCTCTCAGCTTTGTGAGTATAATCCTGACATTTTTTCCAGGAAAGCAATTTGGTAAGTCCACACTGCATTCGACAATCGTTTCAGGACAATGGAAAAAGCATTTTTCAATGAGAAGAATACTGAAAAAAAACACCTCTCCTGAACATAGTGACAATAAACCAGTCAGACAGACCCCACCTCTCTGCCACTTTATATCCAATAGCTGTGGGACAGGGAGGCTCTAATGCTCGCAGGCAACGGAGGAGCTTATCTGGCAATGTGAAATCTTGGTAGGAAAAAAGCATTCTGAGGGAGTAATGAAATCCTCTGGGAATGGCAGATGAAACCCAAACACTGGTGGGACTGCTCTGAGTCCTGACATAACTGCAGTAGTGTACAGGAAAAGCTGCGAGGAACAGACCCATTCTATTTGCTGAGATGCGACCAATGTCCTGGTTATAATTAGGTATTAAAGGTAAAAAAAGGTTCAGACTCCATACTTGTGAGAGTTTGAAGAGGGGGCTGTATGAGGCCTTGCTGGCAACTGTAAGATTGAAAAAGAAAGCATAGGAAAAAGGGTTCTTTAGTTCTCCGACCTTTTTTACTGAACTCAGAACTGTGCCTACTGGTGGCCATGCCCAATATGGACAATAAGAACAAACAAAAGTTAAAATCTGAGTAGTGAGATGCTCTGCTACCACAGAAAACCTACCTGGAGAAACAAAAACAACTGTCAAACAACTGTGGGTTGTTTCCCTGGTAGCCTGTCTTTCCAGTCTTCTCTCGAGAGAAGAGTAGATCCCTGTGTGTGTTTGTGTGTGCATGTGTGCGTGTATGTGCATGTACACGGGGCTGAGGACGGGCCTGGGAATAAGTAAACAAGGAAACTTTCAAGGAGCAGACAGTGTCCTCAGCCTTGTTGTGATCAAGTATGCCTGTGACAGCAAGCAGCGTCAGCCGGTGGCTGTTACTCCATCCTGCACTTCCCTTCTGGCTCTGAAGGAATGCAATTGCAGATGCACTCTTCCTTCCTGCTCAGATCTCATGGCTGTGGAGGGTAGACTGGGAACCTCGGCAAGAGGGAAGCCTGCAGTTGTGAGTCTGTGTTTGTTGTCTGCTTTACAGAGGTGGGATGAAGCAGTAGAGATGTTACACAAATCCTACAGCATGAGGTCATGCAACTGGCCAGTTTTCTGTGGGGCTGGATGGTGACAGAGGAACTATGTGTCCTCTTCAGGCACTTTGAAAGGCTGGGGGGTACAGCTAGACCATGAATCCATACTCAGAAGAGTTTTATGAGCAGTGGCCTTATTGTGATGTGAGTGTGTTTGATTGCCCCCCAGCCTGGATAGGGTCTGAGTATTTCTTCTGGGGTGACATGACCGAATCAGTATATGGGTTGTCTGGAGACGTACAGAGCCATGGTCGGTTGCCAAATGCATCAGCAGTGTCACTGAGGTGTGATATGCAGAAGAGAAGAGCACAGGTGCCAGCCTGTGGAGATGGGACAGTGTGGGAGACCATGGGGGAGAATAAGCATCGGTGGTTGTCTGGAAATGGGTTATGTCTCGGCAAAAAATGTTTGGTTTTCAGCTAGATGAGTTCTTTGTTCTAGCTCCCTGCTAGGCCGCCCAGATGATACCACCAGCAGGAAGGAGGAAAGAAAATGTGTGGCTGGAGGTGGAGGGGAAGATGGGACAGTTTCTCTTGGTCTTAGCCTATGTAACAAGCTCATCTAGTGTGACCATGTTAACATAAGCTCCTCTGATCCGTTACCTAGAACTTGTTCTAAATGCCACACGGCTTCATAGTTCCTTTATTTTAGGGAAGAGAGGGACTTCATCAGGTGAGATGCAGAGAGAATTAGCTGCAGATGACCAGGGCACTGTGCAGGAACACATATCTGCCTGTGGGAGAGCAAGGTGGCCCTTAGCAAAGGGTAATGGATCTAAAGGCTAGCACAGAGGCTGCATGTTTGTTCTGACAGGCACCTTCCTCAGCCCCCACCAGCCAACGTGAGCTCAAACACACACCTGTATGCACATGCATGCTCACATACAATCAGGTGTGATAAGGAGTGAACAAGGGCAGCAAAGAGAGCCTTTTCTGGCCCCAGTGGCCATAAAAGAGAATTGCTACCATACCGGCTAACGTGGGCTGCAGCAGCGAGCCTTTCTTTATTGTCCCTGCTCTTAGCGCTATGCACTGAGAGCACTAAATGTTCTGGGTAGGGAAGGAGGAGAAATTTACTGAAATTGCCCGCTTGATCAACGTGGCATCAAATCTGTGCAGGTACAAGGGTAATAATACCTGGTGTGCTCTGAGCCTTTTACCTTCTCTGTGGATGGTGCTGTCACTAACTGGTTTTCCCAATGCCAGGCTGGGACACAGGGCAGAAAACAAAGACTTCTGTGATCAGACTGTACATCAACACCTTAAACTGCCTTGAGTCCAAATGAACGTCAGTAAGGACAGCAAGAGTGCTCACTGATGCCTTCGGATAGCAAAACTACAGCTCTATAAGAGGCAATACACAGAGATACGGCAAAGTCTTACAGCCTGCAAACTCAGCCCTGGAGCCTGTAGCATAATCCCTTTGATCAGCAAGACTGGGGTTACTGTAGGGTCAGGGTCGACATGAAACCAACCAATCAAGCAAGACCACCTACATATTTAAATTAACCTTTTTTCTTTAAGGATTTTTTTCTTTTCTGCATGGAGCTCTGTGTGGCTCTGTCTGCCTCTGCACATGATTGCTGTGATAGATGCAGGCATTGTTATTCAGGTACTTAGGCCCATAATACTGTAGACAAGCAATGAGCAAGGTTGCCAGAGGTTTTGTTTCAAAAAAAACTTTTGAACTCAAGGAACTTTCCAATAATCATTGTGTATTTTCATTAAAAACATTTAAAAAAATCAAAGAAAGCGACCCCCAAATGTCTTTAAATCTTACATGTAATTTAAAAAATGCACAAATATTCTTTCATTTCTTTTTTGCAGAGGGGGAACAGAATCAATTTGCTATGGTTATGCCTCCTGCCAATTGTTTAGAATTTCCAGGATTTAATCTTTCATCCATGTGTGTATCCACTATTTACCTTTGAATGAGATAATGCATAATGCATTGGACTTTATGGAAATGAACCAAGGAAACCTACTTTTTTTGAGAAGGAGAAAGTTGTGTTCTCCCTTTATGGCCTAGAAAAATCAGTGCCAATGTTACAACAACAGCGAAGGCACAGGAATGTACAGGTTAACTTAGAAAGAGCTCAGATGTCACACATGAGGGGACGCACGTCCAGCACAGTGGTCCTGCATCCTTCCTCTGCTTGAGGCTTAGTACTGGTGAAGTAACATCACTGATGTAACATAAGCAGATGTGGGACGTTCACCATCTTCTGCCCCCTGGGTGGGACTAGGTCTTTGCTGGTGCTTAGGAATCCCAGGGAGGTTTAAGAATTGTGCAGTAAAATGGTCAAAATGTAGAAGGAAGATGTGGAAGGCTGTAAATACACCTGCTGCCAGCAATAGGTCAGAGGACCTTGTGGGTAAAAGGAGATCATATAATGGAGTGCCATTTTGAACAATAAGTACCTACAGATCACTCTATAGGTGTCCTCTGGACACAATTATCCTTGGTTTGAACGCTGCTTTTGGCTGTACCTACAGCCAAGAATTAAGTAACCAAAATGGATTCTGGCTTTTTTTTTTTTTTTTTGTCTTTGCAAAGGAGAGGTAGCAGTAGCTTTGATGTAAATTGGGCACGATACTATCTCATGCTCTAAGTGTCGGGTCTGTCTGCAACCGTCAGTAGAGAGAAAGCAACATTTTGACATGTCTCTCCTCTCTCTCTGCTTCACACGCATATACCTACATCTATGGAGCCTCAAAGAACCAGAATCAGCAGAGGCCTTTCAAGAGGTTTCCTGTCTAAGGAGCAGTGGGTGTGAGCAGTAAATGGCGTGCTATGGGGAATTTTGTCTCAGCTTTCTTCTCATGCTAAGATTTGGCTTTTGTGTTTTTTTTTTTTTTTTCCCCATTGTTGGATGTTTCTTCCTAAAAGCTTTTACTGGCTAGAGCAGGGATTAGACTCTTCCTGAAGCACATGCACAGGGGAATTGCTGACTTCTGGCCTATCTGTTGATATCTGGCTAACTGTGACAGAATCAAAAAGGAAAAGCGAAGAGGTCATGGGTATGGAATCCAATGTGCAGACTGGATCAAACTCCAACATGCTGCACTATACCAGGAGATGGAAAAATTGGCCGTGGCTTGCTAAACTAGCTCTCATCCTCTTGCTCAGTGGTCAACTCATTGTCTTTCCCTTACAGAGAGGCCTAGAGGTAGCTAGAGGTAGCTCCAGGAAATGTAGTATTTAGCTTTTAACAACATCATTCCCTCGTGGCCTGAGGTGAAGAAGGAAGCTGTGATGTGAGGAGCACCATAAACACATAAGGAGGGTTCCCTTAAAGTTGTCCCTGTGGGATCAAGACCATGCTGTGCTAAATTTTGCTAGAAATGTTATTCCTTTCTTTTTGGAAATGGTAAGTCTGTGTGTCTTTCTCCTCCTGGCATAAATTAGGGAGAACTGTTACAGTCAGTGAGGGAACACAGTTGGAGAACCAGTGTAAGAGTGAAGAGATTCAAGACAACAGACTGAGTTAATGCCATTGTGCCATGGAGCTGATGGTCCTGATGAAGGTGTACCTTCCATTGAGAAATCATTCATCAGTACATGACCGTGCTGTTTGATGCCACCTCATCATTCCAAATCAAGAAATTATCTTTCAAAACAGCTTTTTGTGTAGACAAAGGACAGAGGAGATGTGAATTTCATCCAAGACAAGAAAGTAACTCTGACCTTCCCTTCATTGCAGAATTGTAACAGGCGGCTCATACACGGTCCTTGTTTCATCCATCTGACTGGGGAAGAGACGGGAACGCTGAGCCTGAGCTGTGTTGCACACAGAGGAACTCCTGTGTCTGCATGTGGCCCTCCTGATTGCACAGGGGATCTACTCAGGCCCCACAAGCTTGGTTGACTTGGGCTTGAGAAAGCTGAGCATGGTAGCCTCACATAAAGGGGTGTAATTTCTACAGAGAGAGCAATCAAATGGAGGACTGCTAAAGGAAAACATAGAGCTTTGGTTCTGCCAGGAGATGAGAATAACTTGCTAGCAAGGTCTCCCTCCAGCAGGCAATTTAAAAAATGACCTTGGAGAAGAATACAGCAAATTAATCTGTTTCTGATAAGAGGTTTTGGAGAGTCCCTTGCAATTTTATGCATGTTGGCTAGACAGCCTTGCCCTGGCAAGCACCCTTGCCTATGCCAGGGACACAGATAGCTGCTGACTCTTCCATCGAACTTGAGAGGGGCTTTTAAAAAAAGGCCGTTATTCTGAAAAGACAGAATAAATTGTGAGGGGATCTGGCAAGACATCCCTATTATGCTTGTAACTGGCAGTTGTAGGAGGTGGATTGGTGAATATGTGTCTTCACTGAGAGGAAGTTTTTGATGAGTGGAAGAAAATTTGGGGAGAAGCCTTCAGCATGCTGGGGAGGGGTTAGCATCTGGAGTACTTTCATGCCCAACACAGGTCTAGAGAAGGGGGTAGAGTGAGTCTTCAAAGGACAAAAGTCAGCCAGTTACAAACGTGTCAAGGTGGCTTAATCACCTTGTCAAGGTAAACAAATAAGTGGCCCAGGCCTCCTTCTGCCAGGCTCCCTCTGAAATATCACCGTTTGAGAGCACTCTGCCTAATACCAGGTGTTTTCCCTTCTTTGCATGAAAATAAGTTAATCATCTCTCTAACAGAGGGCTTGGGAGTATCTGCTTCTCTGAAGAAGAACAAAAACTCCCACAAGCAACTTTCCCAAACACAGGAGAAGCTGGGTTGCAATGGCCTTCAGAGCTAACAGCAAACCAAGGAGACACAGTCTTAGTTAGAAGAAGCTGCTTGAAGGCAGCCTGAAGAATGAGCACCATCCCTTTCAGTACTTATTATCATCTCCCTTTTCCCTTCCTATATGCCTTGGCTACCTTCCTGGTAGCAAAGCACCTACCCTGCAAAAGTACATCAGTCTCTCAGTGCAGCTCTCCTTGCTGGCAGGGAGTGGGAGGCAGGCAGGAACCCAGGGGTCTGAGCCTGGAGCAAGTAGGAAATAAGACTGTTCCCATAGTCCTGAAAAGAGAAGATGGCAGGGTGGAACCCCCTACAACCCTTTGTCACCATACACTAGTCAATGACTGCAGAGTCTGGTCTCAATCAAGAGTGATTAATGAACTACCCATGTTTGTCCCTAGCAGATGCTCATAGTGTGTTGGCTAAGGTTTGGAGTGAAATAAACCACACCATTTAACGGACAGACACATTTGCAGTGAAGATGAGTCACTCTGCATAATTTTTTTTTTTTTGGGGGGGGAGGGAGGGGAAAGGATTTATCCCTCACTGAGTGAAGAAGTTGCTGATTTAGTCAAGTCGAGAACAGGATGCGACACATTGGTCTAGTGCATTGACATTTGCAACTCCGAGTGAGAGTGCTTGTTTTCACTAGAAGAGCAGCAAGGCTGCCTTTTGAAACATTTAAAGGTAATTAAGCTTTTGGAGGAAAAGAAGTGAATATATTTTGATGGGAAGCTTTGAATCTCTCTGGACCTACCAGAACAGCTACAGAAAGCCCTCAGCATTTCTACGTGTGTATCTTTTTAAACTGTATGGTCTGTTTGGGGAGTTGTAAATAAATACATCTGCATTTTACTTTCACCTGACGTAAGAGTGATTTCAAGGTAACAGGCTAACAGCAAACATTGCTGATCTAAAATGAAAAGAATGTGGCCTTCTAAAGCAGGGCAGCTCAGGTTGAGAGCAAGTATCAGAAGGGTAGGAGAGGATGATGTCTTTTCCACTGACTAGCACTGACTAGGAGACCTCTCTGGTGTACAGCAAAGGAAGAAAAGCCATGCTTGAATGCTTAAGTCCCGAATGAATTTTGCATAAAGAAAAAAACAACCAACTTTTGCCCCTTCCCTCCCCGCTTTGAGGCCCCTTGGGACTCCAGTACTAATTGCTGGTGGCTAGTACCTTGTGTCAGGCAAAGGAGAGAGAAACCTGTCAGGGTTGTGTGGAAGAATCCCTGGGCACGTCCAGTCTCCAAACACAAGCTTAACCTATACCTGTTCCTGGATTTAAAAGCACTATAGAAAAGTGTTACACAGGCACAATCTAAATGCGCTAAAAGCTAATTGAGACATGAAGGAAGACGTAATTTTTTGGTAATATCAAGGCAAACATGTACCCTTTCTCCAAGAAAAATAAAACAAATGATATCTCCTTCCATAAGGAATCAAAAGCAATCAGAAAGTTACCCATACAGCACATGGCAGCAGCACAGCTGGATCCTGGCTCAAGCTTTTAGCTCTCCGTGCTGCCATGTGGAGAGAGAGCACTGCTCGGCCTGGTGACTCCAGGCCCTTGTCCACAGTATGTTAGATTATTGCCATACAGTCCTCATGAATTTTGCACGGCGGCAAACTCTGAACCTTACACTACATGTGTGCATTTGTAGAGGGGACAGAAAGTAAAATTAAACAGGGTATGTAATTAGGTATTTCATGCCACATCGTATTCTACTAGGGTTTAAAGAGCATATCCAGCATTTGCCAATGACCCAAGCTAAGGTCCATATGCTTCCACATGTCTGTCTCTTAACTTCCATATGATACAGAAGCGTACAGACATATATTATGCATTTAAGGTTGGGGAGGATTTGTGCCTCTACCTGGACATCTTTCTTGTCGTGCCCCTGTTCTGTAGAGTTACTCCCGGAAACCTGTGCCACACCTCTTAAAAGCAGTGGCGGTGAAGCATCTGTGGGCAGATATGCAAAAATGGCTCACACAAGTGTGGCTAGTTAGTTACTTCATTGCTAATATAGTAGGCCAAAGCTTATTTGGACCATGGCTACTCTGCAGAATTTTACAAAATTTGGTTTTATTCTATTCCCTGCCTGCCAAGTAGCATTCATCCTAGCAAAAGCGGGAACCCTAAGCTGGAGAAGCAGCAGGTACAGGGGCTGTTCTAAATGCTGAGACCCCCTGCTCTGCCCTGCCTGTGTCCTCATCTGGTTGACAAAGACCTTAAAACAATGCCAAGTGCTCAGACCGAAGTCACCCAACCCCACCTGGCCTTGGAGAATAAGTGGTCCTGGGTGCAGCAAGTTTCCACTGAGAGAGCGGCTGAGGGCTTGGGTGTTGCAGGACTGTGCTAGCCATGGTCAGGAACACGGTCTACAAAGTGTCCTGAGTGCAGGCATAGCCTTTGGAGAAAATGTGACTGGAACTGTGTTTCACTGGCTGCCCAGAACAGAGCAGGATATGATTTTATCTAGGACCCTTTGCCAGCCAAATTGGTTTTCTGCACCCATTGCAAGGGCCAGCCTCTTCTTGGGGACAGGTCCCTGGTGTGGATGAGCAAGCTGCTTTCAGGACTCAAGTTTTCCAGTGTTGGCTTTCTACCCAAAACCCAAGGTGCAAATCTCAGGCCTGGCTTGAGCTGGCAAGGGGAAAATGTGTCTAATGATCTGGAGCTAAACACAACCTTTTTGACTAAGGTGATAACACAAATGGGATTTAGCTTCTCTTTAACATGGTTTGCAAAGCTGCCTTGTGCGAACCAGTTTTAAAGACTAGTTGAGTCTTACCTCTGGTAGTCAAGCGAAACTGCTATTGCCTCTCAGGCAAGAAAAGTGTTTACAGGCAAAGTTTTTTGAAAAGTATTAATGTGATTTCCCAGGCCAATGTAGGCAGTCGCCCCGGGGTTGAAATCAGCCCCGTGCTTTTAAAAAAAGAGCAGAAATAGGATGGATGTTCCAGCTGACTAAAGTTTTCAGAACATTTTAATTAGCTGGGAATGAACAACAGAGAAATGCTCGCATTACACGAGGTGAAGCGCCGTGCTGGGCCGGCTTGGTTTGAGGAAGTGATGCAGCTGTGTCAGGACAGTGTCCCGTGCCTGCTAGCGACTCCTGACTTTGAGGACCCCACAGCAGCACTTGTAGCCCAGGTACTGGGCCACCCACCCACCATGGTCCTGAGCCAGCACGGCTGAAGCTGGCTTGAGGTCCTTCACCCCTCACTCTGCCTTCCCAGGCCTCGGAGCAGCAGCAGGCCTGTGGCAGGCGGTAGCAGACAGGTGCCAATGCTGCGTTGCTAATTTTCACGGGTGCTGTAAAATGGTATATGAGAGGAGACATACCTCAGTCCTACCTGGCTTGATAGCATCTTTTAGTTAAGTGACATTCCCCTCTCTGCGCTCTCCCCCCCATCCTTTTTAAGGGAAAAAAAAAAAGAAGACAAGAAAGGCAGCTTGCATTCTGATGCTGGGTCAGTGGATACGGGATAATTCAAATTCAGCACCTTCCTCCAAGCTCTGTGGTACCCAAGGGACAGTATCTTACTCTGCTCCTTCCTATCACTCTGTGCACTTGTAGGGGCTTATGGTATTATTGCAAAACACTCTAGACATGCACAGCATGAAGAAACAAGTTGAAAGGTATGTTCGGATGCTCCAGACTCAAATCAGATAAACTCACAGACGGGATTCATGTGGCCTCTGACACCAGATGATTGCAAATGGTAATGAATACAATCCAAATTTAGGTTGGCACATGCTTTCCTAGCAAGGGGGAAAAAATAACTGCATTTTAACAGACTAAGTGGTTAGAGAACTTTGTTAATTCAGACATAAACCTGTTAGCATAAAATATTGCCGGAGGTCTGAAATGGCCTCAGACGGTTTACATTTTTCATCAGGATCGCTGTTAGAGACAACTAACCCTTTCTCTCCCTAAGAATAATGTTGCTTTTCCACAAGGCAACCCAAAAGCCAATCTCTTTGTACACAAGAGAAATGCCTCTAATCTAGACTTTATTAGACTGATCATTATATAATGGCTTTAGAAACTCTGGACAAAATAGAGCAGTGGGTTTAGCTGACGATAATGTCAGATTGCTGTCAATAATCCTCAGCAGATGCAAACGTGTGACCCTTTTTCCCCTTAATTGTTGAATATTTATTTTTATCTTATAATGTTAATAAGGTTTATTGTGCTGCAGAGAGAGCTGATATCACATGACCTTCATCTTCCTGACTCACAACAAAACCAGAAACATTACACTGCCTGTCACGTCCTGTTGTTTAATGATAATGTGTAGGTTAGTTGCTTTTCTTCCCCACACAATATTATTTATTCCTTTCGGACTGCCTTCCCTTATTTGGGAGTCGCCATCGTGCTGAGCAAAATAGCGTGACTGAAATAGGAGGTTCTGGAGCACCTTTTCAGTACGAGCAGCAGGAACCCCAAAAAAATATATATGTAACTAGTTTTTAGACAGCACTTGATCAGTTTATGAATGGCATTATAAGATGTAATTGCCTGCAAAAGTAGGGGACTGGATTTGGTGAAGCAGGAGGGACCTTGCAATTCAGCCTTCCTCAATAAGACCTAGATAAAAGCCTGAGTAACCCCGGTCTCAATAAACAAAAAGAGACTACACGAAAGACATGGAGGAAAAACCCAGACAATTTTAATTTTCTTTGGAACAAAATTAGCTCCACTCATGTATATTTGAGGTGGCAGAAACCCAAAGTAAAGGTTTGCATCTGGTCCTCTATTTGTGCTGTGCTGAGCCAGGATCCCCAATCCAGATAACTCATTTTGGATGAGCCATGTTGGTGTTGCGTAGGACGCAAGAGCCGCGTTGATACAGACAGAAGAATGCAATAGCTTGGAGAGCTTGGCTGCAGCTTAGGCTGCACCTTTTCACAGCGCTGCAAGGAAAGGTGAGGCTCACGCACGGGTGGATTAACTGGATCTGGAATTCACACACCCGGGAATGAACGGCTGCGGTTCCCAAAGCACTAAGCAATGCTGCTGCGTCTGGCAACTGCTTCCCACTCCCTCCTACAGCAAGGGAAAAACCAAGGCGTGCCTCAGGTCCAGCATCTCCTGCCATTTGCTGGGGCAGAGCAACCAGTGCATCACGCCACTCAGTTCTTGGCCCCGTGTCTAAACTAAGCAGGGATGTGGAAACCCTCGTCGATATGCTTCAAAAGAGCAAGCCCAGGGTGGAAGATGCACAGAATAGCCGGGAAGTTCAGCGCCTTGGGCCTGGCTATGAGTGGTCTCGCTGGAAGGAAGGGGGCTAACCGTGGAGGAGGTCCCCCACCTTCTGTGGGCAAGCAGGACTCGGCTCTGGCTTTGCATCAAGAGCTTGGCAAGGGGCGCAGCGGGAAGCCCGGAAGATTTAGTGCATTGTCTGTGCCAGAAATCTCCAGCTGCACAGTTCTGAACACAAACTTTGTATATCCTCGAAACAGCGAAGATAAGTAATTTTTAGGTTTGTTACACATTTTAAATGGAGTGAGAGCCCTCAGCTATTCCAACACATTCCCTTTGCAGGTTCATTAATGAGACCTATGGGAATTGGATTGGGTTCTTTTTCACTCTGTTATTTGGACGGCCAAAAAAAAAAATCGCAGAAAGGAGAAGCTATTTTCAAGCCAGGACTATTTTTTTCTGTTTCAGAACTGAAATATTTACCAGGCTTTTGCTGTTAAGTCCAGATATTTGGGGGTATTTATTAGAGTTGTGCAGAGACTAGTCTAGATTTTTGCTGTGGTTAATTTTACTTAGATCTCTGTGATCAATTATTTACATTGCTTTTTTAAACATTATTTTATGGTATGAAAATAATATTTCATGGTATAAAAATAATGTTTCCGTCCATGTGGTAGTGAAACAATATAGTACTTTATTTTGCTCAGAGTGCCTTGTAAGCATTACTGAAATGAATGTTAGGGTGCACTTGTGAATTAGGCAGTACATCCCAATCACAGCGACATGAAAAGCAGGTCTCCCTCCCAAATGGTTTTGCACCAGTACAACCATTTTGATGAGGGCGGATCATTTTTAGGATACTAAAAACTCTGCAACCTCCAAGTCTGGTTGCAGTTATACCAAAAATGAAAGTACAGTATCTGGGTCTGGCTCTCCCCCAAATACTGGTATCAGCACTCCTCTGCTGACTCTAAACTGGCATGGGCCAGGTCTTGGTTTTCAGGCTGTTACATCAATACTGATGTAGCTAATGCGCGGCAGATGTCGTGGTGAAATCATAGATCCATTGAAGTCATTGGCAAAACTCCCGTGCGTGTAAATGGTCCCAAGGCTTTGCTCAGCACAATTTAGGCTCCATGTGCAAAACCCAACACACAGGTCAACCCCGGTTACAACATGGCTGTTTCCCCATCCCAGGAACGAGACGATCAGAAGACAGCATCTGGATGTGCTCCTGTAACTGGCATCCTCAGGCATTTGCACACGGTGGGCTAATCCAGTGGGGGCAATTGCCACATAGACGCTTCTGCCCACCACGTCTCTTCTGCCATCCTGCAACATCCACGTGGCACATACAGAAGTCACTGCAGTCGGCAAGCAAGGCTTTAGCTAGTTTTGAGGCAATTTAGTATTGAAAGGGAAAGAAGAAGAGCTGGTACTGCATTAACTTGCAGCTTCCCACTGGCTGCCTAGCAGATGCCTGGGAACTGGAGAGCTGGAAGCCTTGACTCCTCTGTGTGGGGTTTCACCGGTGGTGCAGGCTCGGGATTCAGTGCACAGTCTCTGAGAATCGCCGGGAAATCACACTGCAGTCATGTTTGCTGAGCCAGGAAACAGGCACAGATGCCCATGGAATGCCTACACTGCCCCATTTTGCTATGCTTTGGAGCTGTGCGTGTCTCTGTGTTGTGTGTGTGTTTATGCAAACAGAAGTGTCCTGTGCTGTGGAGCCACAGTCCTGGCTCTATGCTGTGTGCAGGGACAAGAAAAGCTGTTCCTTGTCTCCTTTAGGGGAAAAAACAATGGTGGGTTTGTTTTTTTTTTTTCCAGGGGGGCCTCCTTGAAACAGTTTGTGTGCCATAAGCAGTGTGCTTACTGCTCTCTGAGAATCCATGGGCGATGTTGATTCCTCACAGCGAGCACCATTTAAGAAGAAATAGCATCCACGTCTATACGGACTGATGTGCTTGAGAAACAGCACCGTGTGCTCCGAGCTGGGCTTTGTGACGCAGTGGTGCTTTTAGTAACCAGTTCATTTAAGGCTAGGCAGGGTATCTCTGCCACACACTGTGCTGAGGTGAAGCCAGAACACACTGCAACCCTAAGGATAACTTCTGTTATCATTAACATAAACCAGCCAGCATTATGAACTGCAATGGCAAAGATTAGGCCTCTGTTTTCAGCAGAGGCAAAAGCTGAGTGCTAGACCCTCCCATCCTCACGCCAGTTCCTATCCCCCAGCTCAGTCCTTCCAAAGTGCTGCAACGGGAAAGTTCAACAGAGGGAAGGGAAGGTCCCTTCCCCACCAGTGAAGGAAGGTCCAGCCCAACCGTGAATGAGGAAAGCTGGCTGAAGAGTGAAACAGATAGATGACCAGGGCAGTATGGTCTGGATCACTTAATGAGATGGCTACAAACCCAAAAACGTATCTATGTGGTCAAACACTAGGATTTACATCCAGAAACAGAACACGGACCACAGTCCCAGGACTACGGGGAACTCCAGATCTGGAGAGGATTGACCCTGAAAAAGATGAGTGTGTCTACCAGTTCAAGAAGGTTGTGGATGAGGTGAGGATGAATCCAAGAAAGGCCACAGAACAAAATGACTAAGTACTGGAAAATGTGGCTCGTAGTGACAGACTGGAGAAGACACTCCATCTGTTTAGCTTAACGAAGACAAAGTTGAGAGGATGACTTGATCACAGTCTCTAAGTACTGACATGGGGAACAGAAATGTGATAATAGAACGCTTTTCAATCTAGCTGACGCAACTATAATTTGATCCAACTGGAAGTTGGAAGCCAGACAAATTTTGACTACAAATAAGGTGCAGATGTTTAACAGTGAGGGTAATTAACCAGTGGAACTAATTACCAGGGACTGTGGGGACTATCACCAACAACTTTAAATCAGGATTAGATTTCCTCCCTTCCTCCCTCCCCCCTGCCAAAGATGTGCTCTAGTTCATTCAGGAATGAATTCAGAGATGTCCTTTAGTGCATGCGTTTTTCAGGAGCTTGAGCTAGGTAATCAAGCTGGCTCGCTCTGCCTTTGCAATCCGTATCCCTGCGATTCTCTGGTCCTCATTGTATTTAGACACTGCACAGAAAACCCGCAGCGCCTTCCCAAACTGGCTCATGCTTTTCCTTTCATACCCCGGGCTGTTAAGTAAGGGGACAAATGGGTAAGAGTGGGAGGAGAAGGGCGTGGGCGATGGGATCATACATCCCCTTCGTGAAAGCCTGTGCATTATCTCGGTGATTCAGTTACTTCTTAAAAGACATAAAAAGAATGAAAGAATTAAGATAGCAAATGTAATTGTCTGCCCTGCTAAAAGCATTGCAGACAAAATGAGCTTTCAGGAAAGATACTGATAAAGTGCGCTGTGGGTTCCTCTGGCTGTGGCCATGCTGAATTTGGCCAGAGCAAAGGAGAACCCTAATAATCAGCAGAGGGAGAAGCAGCCCCCATCTGGAGTAAAGTCGTGCTGGGGAGCAGCAGTGAACCAACTGATGGGCTCCTGGCCCACCAGTTATGGACAGCAGAACGGCCACCATCTGTGGTCAGGTCCACCTGGGTGTTCGATCTAAGAAAACAAACAGCATCAGCAAAGTCTTGGGTGCAGCGGCCAAGAGGGAGCCATACTGGCTGGCTCGGGGGCCTATGATGGTTGGAACCCTGGCCAGGACTTGCACAGTCCCTGTTGAAACCCCATCTGTGCCCCAGCTCTGGCCTCCCTGCTGCTGGGGGGCTGTGGCCGCTGGGCCATGTCGGCCCTTCAGCTGAGCTCATGGCAGACAGAGGGGAGGCCATCACGCCAGACAGGGTATAGACAGCCTCTCTCTGGCCGTGAAAGGGGTGAAATCAAGGAAAGACCAGAGGTGTTAGCACTGTTGCTGTAGCAGCAATTCCCCCTCCCGACATGGTGCCGGTGTTGGCCCCATGGCAGGACACAGGGCCTGGCTAGGGCACAACCTTAGCGGGGTGCCAGAGAGACCTGGGCAGGGGGGGCTCTCCCAGGCAAGGCACAATGTCGCCTTGTCCCAGGGTGTCCCTGTTGGCCTCCCACAGCCTTCCAGGGCCTTCTAGAACCTTCCAACAACCTTTCAGAACGTTCCAGGGCCTTCTCCTGGCTGAGGTTGAAGACAGCCCTCTCAGGAGCGAAGTAGCCAAGTGCACCCTGCAAGCACCCCGTTTGCCCTGCCGTCCCGCCCCCCACGTCCCTTGGCTGTGTCTCCGGCAAGGCCTGAAGTCCCGGGAGCAGGCAGGGCAGGCAGGGCCGGAGCAGGGGGGGTTTAGGGCTCCTCAGCTGCCGGCTCGCACCTGCCGGCCCTCGCAACTGCAATTAGTTGCACCCGGTCGAAGCCAAATTGAGGCCCCTTTTCAAACCACAACTCCGTGCGTTTTTTGTTTCCAAAGGGAAGTTCATCTTTTATGTGCATGCAAAATGGATAAAACCCAAGGAAATTCCGCCCCCCCCGTCCCCCATCCCCCGCCTTCTTTCAGTCAGGCGCGGATTTGTTTAAAAAAATAAAAACCCCACTGCTGCGGTGGGGAGATGCTGCGGTTCAAGGTTTTTTAGCGATCCTTCTTTTACGGCTTGGGAAAGGTGTTTTTTTTTCCCCAAAGAGCGGGCTCGGTGTGTGGCCTGCTGGCGGTGAGGGGATCCCCGGCGTGGGTGGGCAAGCTGGGCCCCCTGTCCTGTTTAGGAAGCCCGTCCCCTTCGTCCCCAGCGAGGAGAGGACAGGGGAGGGAAGGGGGATGCGCCCTGGGGATGCAGCAAGCCCCTCGGGGAGTGGGGTGGGTACGGATTGACTGACCCCAGGCAGCCTTTCCTTCACCCTTTCCCACCTCCCTCCCCATTGCTTTTCCTGCCTCCACATCCCCGTTCACCCACGTGCCGATCCCCCTTTGCCGAGGAGGCTGCCGGCGGCAGCGCACTGGTCCCCAAGCCCTGCTGGATGAGTTCATCGGAAGGCAGAGCTGCCCTCCGGGTGAGTGACAGGAGGTGCCGGTTCAGTGGCGTGCGGGGGATCGGCAGCAGCCGCATTAAGGGGATTTATAAGAGAGATAAGGCGCAGCGCTGAGCTTCCCTTGGTAATCGTGCAGTGTGCAATTCGGCACTGTACGGGGAATTTCGGCGCGCCTGACAGGTACACAGCGCTGATCCAATTGTCCTTACAGCTGCTATTAGCCAAAATAAGGGGCAACTGGAATTAGAAACGATTTCTGGGTAAATGTGTAGCTCCTATTCTGAAGGATCTCTTAGCAATAATCCACACGTAATCCTCAATACAGAGAGTCTGCTTTAAAGGCAGCTCCATTTTGAGCAGGCCTCAATAATGCATGGATGTCCTCATTCACAAAATAGACGGAAGGAAAAAATAGGAAAGCCACATTTGTTTTACAGCTTTTTTTTCTGGGTTAAATAAAATTTAGGGAAGTGAGTGATCCCATACATACCATTTATTAAGAGAAGATTACCTGCTTGATAATTATTTCTTTGGGAGAATAATTTCACACTACAATGACCACGTATGACTGTCTCAGGCAGGTCTGATGTATCTAGAAAATAAACAAATGAACAAAAATCTCCTGTAATGACTCGGTTTGTGATGTTTATTCCTCAGAACACTGTTTCTTTTTTTTTTTTTCCTTTCAACGAAGAAAGTCAGAAACTGGGTAGCTGCAGGGACTTAATGTGAGGGAAGGAGTGTGCTGATGGTTAGCACCTTCTCTCTTCTCTGTACATGCTGATGTAAAAGATCACCTGGTCCAGTGGCACCTGTGCAGCCCCATTAACAGGGTACCCAAGTGCCTGGCAGTCTTTGGTGCATCAGTTGGCCTCATCGCAGCCCCATGAAGTGAAGCGGTAAAACGTGCTGCTCCCAAGGGGGACAAATCCCAGGCAGATGCCTGTTCCCTACTTCTGTGTCCATATCCCTGTAATCTTGGTCATAGCCCGGCACCTGGCCCTGCATCGTCCTGACCCCTAGGTGCTGTGAGGCTGGGGTTGAGGCCAGGCCCCTGGAGTCTGATATGAAGCCCCACCTGTGGTCAGAACCATTACTCCAGGCTTGTCCTTCTTCTCCCCATCTCAGCCTGTCAGAGCAAGGCATGGGAAACATCATAAAAGAGGCGGCATGGCATGGGCAATATTTCCCAACATAATCCTCTTCCTCTGCACGATGATGAGCCCTGCTGTTCCCTTGGAGAGCTGCTGCATGCAGGGGAAGAGAGGGTTGCAAGCAGGATTCAGGTCTGGACTACCTGTCATTTGCATATGTATGAAATTACAACCGTAGACTCCCAATTAGTACTGGAGTGAGACCAGAGCCAGAATGAGAGAGAGACAGTATCTCCAAACCCATCTACTCATTCTGGGTGTCTTGTGCTGGCACGAAACCCAGGGCTGGGTTTTCAGAAGGTCTAATTCCTCTTAGCACCTGCTTGAGCACTCATGCCTTGCTACTTTGAAGAGTGCTCTTCCTACAACAACTTGATTGCCAGGGAGTGGGCACAGAAGAGTTTGAGTCTGCAACAATTACTTGTGTGAGTAATCCTTGGGTAATCCCGAGAGGTTTTACCTGTCTGACTAAGGACTCTCAGAATATCACCAAGCCCTTGGATATATCCTCTAAAAATATTTTTGGCCCATTGCTTCCTCTAGGACTTCCAAGGGGACTGGAAAAGGTTTTGTAATCTCTGGTATACCTTAATTAACATCCCTGCGACATTTTAAACAATAGGCTCAGGTCTTGGCTATACAACTGAGAAATGCTGGAAACGATATCTGTTCATCATGAATCATATTATCCTACCTACCTGCTACAGAGGGGAAAGGAGGCACTGCCAAATGCCACAGAAAAAAATTTAATCTTTCTTTGCTAGCAAATTCTGAAAAAGCAAATAACATTTTCATAGTTTGTTTACTCATTTGTTCCTTAAAGGAGGCAAAGGAGTCTGTGAATCAGAAGAATTTCCATCTCAAAAATTGCTTTGGCAGCCAGTGGCTTGTAATTTAAGATTAAGTGATTGAACTCCATGCAGCCTTGCTTAAAATTCACTACCCCACACACTGTCACCCTATGCATAAAAAAACCCCACACAACAGTCCCCCTCCCCTCCAACATCTATAACATCTACTATAGGTCAGTAAAAAAATGTCCAATCATCTGGGAGGTCACAAAATGTACTTAATAAAGACGTTGTCTGCATGACTGCTGGATTTTTCCCCTCGTAGCGTTTGCAGCCTATCAGGCAGTTTCCGTTCCGATGCAATGCCAGTGCCCAGGCTGACTTCAATCAGGCTGCACAAATCAGCGGAGCAGAAATGCCTCCTTCCCTCCATCACCTGAAGCCCATGCTGATTCATCTCTTCAGACCCATTCCTCCTGCCCCTCCTCTGAATTTGCTGATTGCTGAATCATTTTTTCCCCCTTTTTTCCTTTTTTTTTTTTTTTTTTTTAACCTTCCCCCTGTACCGAGTGTCCCACGCTGAATGCAACGCGCTTCGTTTCCAGATCTGACTGAAAGGGAATATGGAAATTAATTGGCTCAGGCTGCTCGCAGCCCTTTTACACGTGCCTGTACTCCGTGAGCGGTGCCGTGCAATTGCCTTTCCATTGTGGCTCCCCACCAGCCACCTGTCTCCTCGCTGCTGTGGCTCCTCTCAAGCCTGGGTACTGGAGATGGATGTCCCCTTCCTCTCCCTATTGTGCAAGAGGGAGGGCAGCTGGCAGGGCTGTCCTCGCGAGGGCTGGAACTGCCCTCGTTTGACTCAAAATAGGCCAGATTTAGTGAATTCTCCAGCTTGCGGTAAATAGCGTGTGACTGGTGCTTTGGCGAGGGCTGCACAGAGATGTTGTACAGTGCGGTGTCACTTCTGTTGAAATGGTTATTTGTTCGCACTGCTGGAAGCAGAGCCCAGTTGAAAGAGAGCAGCCATGGAACATCCCTCTGCCATGGGACGGGGGTATCGGCACCCTTGCAGGTTGGAATATAATCTGGCTCCATCCCAAACATCTTCATGCCTAGGTTTCTATCTTCCGTTGGTTTCATACCTGATTTTCTCACGGGGCTTTCTGCTGACTGTGGAGAATTTGGGTTTCCCTGGTGAAGTTGCCCTGTGTCTTGGACGTGGGAATGTTATGACTACTATTGCAAAAGCACAGACTGAAGATGGTGTCCCATGGTGAGCCCTGCACACTATCCTGAGGAGCTGCCCCATGGCCCTGTGGATCTTTCCCAGCTCCATGAAAAAGACAAAGCTGGGCAGAAAGAAGGCCTTATCTCCACGTCATACATGGTGGGGGGGAACCAAAAGGAATAAGACCTTACAGCCAGACAGGCAGGAGGGCCAGGTCAGGCAGGCCAGGAGCACCTATGTAACAGGGAGAAGGAGTGGAGAGACCCATGGCTGAGAGACACAACTCGTCTGGGTCTCTGGGAGTTCCCAGTGCTTGGATGGGGGCAACGGGCTCCTTTGAAGGGTGGATGGTGGAAAACTGACCACAACTCAAGCACTCACTGGAAGGGCAAAGCTGATCTCTAGAATCTGGGAGAACGTTGGTCATTTCTGCTGATTGTTCTTGCTTTGGCAGCACTTCAAAAAGTGGCTTTTAGAGTCCCAAAGAAGGTCTTCTGTGCCCAGAAGCTTGTCTAATTTTCCCATCTATAATCAGTTGGTCTAACAAAAGATATTGTCTCTACACACAGACTTTGTCTTACCTATGTCCTTTGACCATTACAGTCACCACAAAACTACTTTGAGGTTGCAAGGGCATTTGGCAGGGGATCTGTGGCACAGACACTACAGAAATCTGCAGCTTCCCCAAACCAGGAATAAGAGTATTTAGGTAGATATCCTCATCTCACCTATGGCATCAGCCCTTGTGTCCTCATCTCAACAGACTGATAGTATGAGCCCCACAAGGTGCTCGTGACTTGTTTGTATTTGTAGGGACTGGGGATGACTCAGTCTTGCAGCACTGAAGGTCTGATGCTGCCTGTGATGTCTCTGGCATGAAGCCCATCTTTCTCTTCCATCTTTGAACTGCTTCTTGCCCAAGGAGTCCTGGCCTAATTATTAATACAATAGCAAGGAACGAAAGAGCAGGCACATTTGTAATGTGGTATCATTTTCGGAGAAGACACAATCTCGGGCACACTGGATGTCAAAACCAAATGAGAAACTTTTCCTCTAGTTTTATCACAGTTTCTCCCAGAGCCACTGCTACTTGCATTCTGGAAATTTACAGGATGAAGGATTTTGTCATGATATCTAATTCTAATCTGAAGTGATTTACTGTTAAGTTGAAAATCAAGCCTGTACATATCCCCCTCCAAGTGGTTTCTATGACAGTTTCTATTAACCATAAAAATGTCACTTGCTAGGAAGTATCAGCCTTCTTATAGGCTTGGCAATCATCACTACCAGATGCACACTTACTGAATGGAATAAATAATAGTCTCGTACAATTAGCCTAGGATGCAGGACATGTCTGGCTATCTCCGTCGGCTCCAAAGTGAAGTTTTCACAAGCAAGCCCATATATCAAGAGATGAGGTCTACCTGGATTCTCTGGAGTTCTTCGGAACTTGATATGTTGTAACGCCTTATGGATAAGGCACAGTGGTATTTAAACTTAGGCCCACAGTTTTGGTGTGAATCTTTGTGGTTTCAGTCTGTATAAGCAACTGAAATACCGATTTTCCATTGTTGTGATCCAGTTAAAAAAAAAAAAAAAGTTGTATCTATTCCATGGTTTATAATGTATTTTGAAATACACTAATGGCTCTGCGACATTTCCTGCTGTTGCACAATCACAGTAAACCTGTTACTGTGCAGATGCACCACACACACTTTGTCCCCATCTACCCTTCAAGGAAATGACAGGCAGAGCCTTTCTTGAGACTGGGGGTGTGGGTGAGGGCTGCTGTCCGTGGGATGTGCTAGCAGGGTTGAGACAGAGATTTGAGTTAATCTGGTCCTCAGGTATGAGCTGAAATGAGAGTTAGGGTTTGCATCGTGCTCTGCCAGAGATCTTAGCCATTACACTCAAGGTTTCTGCTCTTGGTGGAGAACTCAAGGAATCAGCCAGAATAATGAAAATTACATTTAATCGGTCCCCACATTTTATGCCATATTCTGAAAAGAATTCATAAAGAAAGTTGTAACTCTGGACCTTCATTGCTGTGTTTGCATCTGACGATTGAAATCCAGGGGGCTGCAGAGCTGAAGTGATGGATTTGGACTACATGAGACACATTACCCTTGCAGCAGCAGAAGCCTTGGCGCCTTGCAGCAGAAGAAGCAAGAAGGCTTGTTGTTTTCACCTGCCTAGAAGGACAAAGTCATATTCTTTGCACCAATTTGACTACTGAAGTCAGTGAACTTTGACTGGTGTGTCAGGGAAAAAAAATCACTGTGAAGCAATTTGCAGCTGGCACAACGAAAGGAGATATCAGCAAGTTCTACAGAGCATCTGGATCCCTTGATGAAGTGAGCCTACAGAGCCTGGGTGTATCTGAAACTGCGAGGAGGGAAAGAAATTTCTAGAGTACTGAGATGACATATTTTAAAATAGAAGCTCTGAGAGGGAGACATAAGCTATAACTTCAAATATATACCTATCCACCAGTTCCAAGGCAATTATTCTGGTGTGAATGAGAGCAAATGTCCGCTTGTAAGGTGAGCACCGTCGGTGCAGCTGTTGAGAATCATGCCAATGGGATCTCCTGCCCTGCACTGGGCAGCGCTCGTGGGAGGAGATAAGGTAGATAACAGCAGGGTTTAGTTCTTTCTCCCCTGTTTGTCTGCTTTGCAAAGGCTGTTGTGTATGCGGAAAGGGTTTAAAAATGTCTGGAAGAATGATTTGCAATCTGTCAAACCTGCTCTAGAAGGAGAAGCTGAAGAAGCTTCTGTGGAGCTTAAGAAAAAAAATCTTGAAGTATGACTTGACTTCAGCGCAGGCAGAGGGAAAGTATGTCTGATGTTAGAATGCCCTTTGTCTTTATCTACCAAGTGCGTGTATATCCCAGAGCAAAAAGCCACAATGTGTCCCTTGCCCATGGAATTTATAAAGACATATAAATTAAAGTTACAATTGCTGAATATTATACAATATATAATTCTAAATACTGTTATCAGAGGGAAACGTGCCTGTGGTCTGTTTGTGACTGCAGAACCTATGATGAATACCTAGAATGTTCCTCTCCTGGAAGCACTGCTAATTGTTTTTTCACATGATGAAATTGGTTTGAAGCAATTTCACTGTTCCTTGAAGTCTTGTGAAAACAGAAAGCAGATTATATTAGTATGAGAAAAGACGATGCTCACAGTTGTCTAGGAACCAAAAAGCCACATATATTCTTTAAAGTCTGTGGGATGAGGCTGCTTTTTTCACTGCCATGTTAACACATGCACCTTGGAGACTCTCATCTCAGCCAAAGTCTGAGCATGCTCTTGCATTTCATCCGATGGCTCAGGAGCAAAAGCACCAGCTTTTATTCAGCAACATGTAGCTCCAAAATCAATGTCAGCTAAGCATTTTCATTGCTAACAAGCTAAACATATTCACAGATATTATTTAGACTAAAACTTGATAAATAGCACTGGAGGACTCTGATGAAGATATGTTCTCCAACCTGTGGACCTTCTTTGACTGGGACAGATGAGAGAAAAGAAAAAAGTAATTTTTGCATGTTTTCATCCCTGCTATCTATGGTGTGGCTCTTGAATGGCTGAGTGACACCAGAAAAACAATGACTTGGTGAGGACTTTGCGTGGAAAGATCCAATTTAAAAAGTGGGATTTTCAGGCCACACTGAAAGAATACATTGCCTTTCCAAATTCCAGTTCAGTGAAAGTTTGGGAATTAATTGGGCCAGGTGGTAAGTGACTTCTCCATACTTCAGAGTGATAGCAGGCACACACACATACATGCTGTGTGCAAAGGCACTCGCTGAAAAAAATAAAGTTGAGCTAATATCTCTGACAGGTGCCAGACTGATAAAAATGGGAAATCAAGACTTTCATCTGCAGAGCAGGTATACCAAAGGTCCTGGCAGTCCGAACTTCTCTGTGTAGTGGAGAACTCAATGACTGAGTTTTGTTTTAGCATTTCTCTGCGAGAGAAGGGACAACTTGGTACCAACTGGATGATCCCAGCTCACTTCACGACTGAAGCTTTACCATTATTGTGTATTAGATTTCCCCACAGCAAATAAAGAATTGAAATTGAAATAAAGTATTAAAATTGCAGTAGAGGCTATACATGAATTTTAACTATGTCATAAACCATATTTTAGATGACTATAATAATAAAAATGTTTGAGAGCCAGAACAGCTGAAGATTTTGTCTTTTTCAGAAAAAATCCCAAACAACCCAAGCCCCCTCACTCTCTAGGCTTTTAAAACAAACGTGTTCATAGCATAAGTCTGTACAAACAGACTTAACGTTGACTTTGTCCCTCTATATTCAGTCCACAGGGGAGCACACAGAGAAAACCAGGAGTTCGTTGGCAAGCCAGCCCGCGGCATTTGCCATGGCAGTATTAGATCAGCCTGTTTGTAGAAAGGGGTCCTTGTCTGAAGATTCCCATTCATGTCCCATTGACTTTATGGACAGTCCTCGGGATCTTGTCTGAGCACATCTGAATGTTTGTACAGCACCTGACACAAACGGGCAGCTGTCCTGCTTCATTTATCAAATGATAAATAACATAATAATACTATAATTGAAGTCACTCATACAGGCAGTAATCATCTGGTGATTCAGTATAGCACAGACTTGCTAGGTGGAAGACTGCACTAAGCTTATGCAGAGATTTCTATCTATCTCGCCCATCAGTTTCGGCACGCTAAATATATTCTGAATTTACGAATGTTGAAGTTTTAAGGTGAGATTTTCTATGCTTGGGCTCAACCCAGAAGTGATTCATTTTCGTAATGCCAGAACAAAACCGTTCAGCCACTTTTGAATTATGTGAGACTGAAAGACAAGGTATTGATAACGTTGCTATTAACAGCCGAATCAAGACTCCCTGACAGCACATATAATAATATTTTTTTATTTATTGAGCAAGAACAGCAGTACGGGGGAAGGTGGAAGACAGGAAACTTCAGAGAGTTTATACCTGCCAGTGAGCAACACTTGATCCAGAAATCAGGCTCTGGCGATGTACAGTGCAGGGAAAGTATGCTTGAATTAATGCCTAAGACCTGGCTGATACATACCTCATAGTTAATCTGGTTACGCGGGGTTTATTTCACAGTCGGAAGTTCTTGCGCTGGAAGGGAGTCCTGCTGGGGTTTTCTGAGCACACGGCTGAATTAATGAATGAACGAATGCAGCTTGCCAGCCCAGATTTAAATTGCTTACTAGATCAAAATCTGCTCATTTTCTCTGTCCCTTTTCCCAGCCTCTCTGTCTTTTATTTATTAATTTCTCGGAGAAAACAGATAAAGAGCACAGAAAGTGCCTGTGGACGTCATCAAGGCAGCAAATGCAGATAAATGGCTGTTTTTCACGCTGGCCTGAATCCTGGTGTGAGGCTTTGAGCCACAGTCCTGGGCAGGGAGGTCCTTGGCAGAGGCTGGTGGGTGGCTGGTGCTGGCTGAGGGGCCAGGGGTGTGAGGGGACATGGCTGTGCAGCCCCCAGACCCTGTGGCGTGGCTACCCTGAGCAGCTCACCAGGCCATCAGCAACCGTTTTCTGCAACCCCTGGGAAGAGGACAACATGAAAGCAGTGAAACCCTGCTTTGAAAGGACAAGAAATAAACCCGGGCTGCTTTGCAGGAGGCGTCACGTTGTTTGTGTCTTTCAGACCCATGCTGCCTTTGGTATTAGGCAGTTGTAAGACTTTAATGGGTGCTTGCAAACAGGATCTCTGGAATATTTTGATTTATTTGGTCACTGGGCAGACCTCCAGCCTGCTGTCTTGACTGTGGTGGTTGTATTTTAATAGGAGTTTTAAGAAGGCTTGGCTAGGGGTATTTAAGGTAGTCCCTGAGCTTATATGCAGACTTTCTCAGCCCCGATTAAAAACACAGCACCGAAGAGATGCGGTGGCAGGTTTTTAAGAAGCAGAGAGGCGGGGACCCTGTACGTGTGCCACCGTTGATGCCCCCCCCCCAAAGCCCCTTTCAGACGAGCAAGCTCCCCTCCCACCGTGGCGGCTCCTTTTGCATCCCAGCGTCCGGACTCCTTAACTCCTTAACGGTGTCCAACTGTGCTGCGCAAGGCCAGGATGTAGGCAGCCCTCCGCTGCCGAGATGAGCGGATCGGAAAAGGACAGACGGACGCCTGCTCGCCTCCATCGTGCTCCCCAGCCCCTGCTTCGCAAAGCCAGGCGTCTCCCTCCCAGCCCCGGCACTGGGATGCCCTGCAAGGAGGTAGTGTGTGGCTGCAGGGAGGTCAAGGCAGCGAGACGTCTCCCCAGATTCTGGTCTGCAGGCTCAAGAGCGAAGGGGATAGGAGACAAATGTTGCTCATTCAAGGCGAAGGGCAGTGGTGGCATGAAGGAAAAGCAGTCCGTGCTCTGTGCTGAAGCCTGGAGACCTTCCTGAAGATTAATCTCTCTTCTATTTTTATGGTGTCTTAGATATGAATTTTAAAGCTTGTGGAAAGAAGAGGCTGATATTCAAGAGAGAGATGCTGCCAATGTATCCAGGTATCCTGAGCTGCACTGCCCCTGCTCTTCCTCACCTTCCTCTCCCCACGCTGCCGACACAGCCTGAGCAGGGATGGATGGCAATGCTGCCTGGTGCAGTGCAGACGTGCAGGCGTCTGCTACCTGCAATATTCGCCAGGTTTGCTCTCCCCAGCTAGAGACTCGACTGCGAATTTGAATCCAGGTCTCTGGAGGTGCGAGCCCAGTGTGCAAGCACTCTGCCTGCTGCGGGGCTTAACCCTGCCTGTTTGGACCCTGACCCCCGAGGAGGATGAGGCAGGGTCAGCACCAAGGCGTGCTTCTGCTATGCAGCATCCCAAAGCAAGCTGAAGCCCTTCAGAAATGAAGATCTGCTTTGACCTGAGCGACTCAGCTCTCTATTAAAGTGAGGAGCCGAAGAAGTTTGGACTTTGAAGGGGTCATGCTGGTCACCTACTTAATGTGCTCTGGGAGGCAGTTTGGTGACTGAAAACCAAACTGGGGAGCCGTCCCAGGCTCCCTAGCTGCAGCCTGGAAGCAACTGAAACAAGGAGGTTCCTGGTGATGATTTTAAAAGGCACCTTGGAACCCAGCATGCCAGTAAGCTCTACAGTCGTTTGGTTGGAGGTTTCATCGAGTCCCCTCTGCCGGCGTGAGGCCCTTCAGAGCCAGTGAGCCGTGTGCGGCTGCCCTCCATCCTCACCTGCCTCTCCCCGTGGGGCAGGCGGAGGGGCACACACTGAGAAGAGAAGTTCGAGGCCCCACGGCAAGCTTGAGCTCCTCTGCTCAAGGTGTCCCCGCACCTACGTACCCCTTCAACAGCAACCGGCTGCCCCGAAAGGACAAGGAGTGATCTCAGCGCATTGCATGGATGCTCACAGAAGGATGGGAGCACAAGGATAAATACCAGGACACCTGGGAAAAGGCTCACCTGAGCGATGAAATGATCGTGAAGTGGCACATTAATTCAGGAGGAAAGATGCAAAAAAGCAGCCCATCATAACTTCAAACTTCACCAGCTTGCTGCACGAAGCATCCCTTGAAATGCTAATTAAAACGAGCTGAGGGAGAGGAGCCTGCTAACAGGATCACAGCCTCTCTTGGATTGAGTAATAAACATGTAGTAGGCATCCATGTTCCCCTGTATGCGTGTTTTCCAAGCTGAGTTGACTTTAAATGTTGCGGTTATGTGAAACCCACACGGAGTAGGATGCAGAGACAAACTAGAAAGAGAAGCAAGGCCTAGTCACGAAGCTGGAAGAGAAAAAAACATGACAGTCTTTCACAAATAAATAAATAACTGCTTGAAATGAGGGCTAATTAACTTGCAATAAACCAACTTAACCACTTAGGGGCAGCGTTAACACAGAGTTAACATGCAAAACAAACCTGTGTTTTCTCACCTGGTTAATTTAATATGCGTGGTGAATATTCATAGTGTATGAAATCCTGATGCATCAACACCCCGAGTGATGCAGTCTGTCAAACCTGGGAATACGTGGCAATAAGAGTAACTCAGTCGCTGCTCACACGGCATTGACTTTGATCAGTTGGTGTTTCTAAACACATTCATAGAAGTAGGACTTTGGTGCATTTCCTCTGTCAGGGTCATGGAGTATGTTCTATACAAAGATTAAAACCCAAAAAAGGAGATAAAAAAGGGCTTTGCTTAAAATAAACAGAAAGAAGATGAAATAGAAAAAAGCCGTCTTTGAGAAATGCTGCTCTTGCATGCAGGAGCTGAAACCCCCATTTTATCTCCGTGGCCACATTCAGAGTCACTTTACTTTCAGACAATATGCTTTTTCTCTACCTCGCATGCAAAAAAGTCCCGGTTCCTTGGATTCCTCTGAAATATTTTCTTGCGTAAAAAGGAGCTCAGACCTGCTTCAGGTATGTTTACACTCCCCGATCAGAACAAGTAAATAAAGGAAAAATGTTTTTTTCAGCGTGGCTTGACTAACTTGAGTTAGCTCTGGTAGGCAGAGGCAGCAGGAAAAACACAGTAACCTGGGTTTATTTATTAATTTATTTTTTTAAAGGGACTAGCGGCTTGAATTCAGCCTCAGGTAAAACTCA
Source organism: Numenius arquata (assembly GCF_964106895.1). NCBI lineage: Eukaryota > Metazoa > Chordata > Aves > Charadriiformes > Scolopacidae > Numenius > Numenius arquata. The sequence goes on from NC_133576.1 coordinate 47,761,865, forward strand.
TTTTACCTCACCCCTTTTTAACCTGAAGTAAGAATAGCACAGCCTTTCCCCTCCTCTTCCTGCCTCCCCTACGTTGACACACAGTGGGTTTATGGCTCATGTGTGGCTCGCCAGTGTCCCAGCATCACCTTTACAGCCACCAGGAACTCCCGTGGCTCTGGCCAGGGTGGGGAGCAGCTGGAGACCTGATCTCGTGGTGTGCCCGGTCCTCCTGGCAGCTGCTGGAGTGTGCCGAGGCCGTGCTCCCCTGGCAGCGAATGCCAGACCCATGTACCACCAGCCCGCTCAGCAGGAGGAACATGGTCCAGACCCGGAGCAGGCGTGTGCTTGCATTTTCTGCTGAATTAGCCAGGGCACACGGTGGGCAATGTATGCCAGCTTTACGCTCCGTGCTGGCCGAGAGAGGACAGACGATACCTGATCTGGCATTAAGTGAGCTCGGTGTGGAGAGAAGATATTGAACATGGCATAAAGTTAATGTGGGGCGGGTAAACAATATCTGATCTGGCAGAAGAAGCTGCTGGTACAAAGTTGGCCTGTCAGAACCATTAAAATAAATTCAAACCAGCGGAGTGAGTGTCACGTGGCCAAAGTGTTTTCACTGTGGTACCAGGGAGCCCAGAGCCAGATTCCCTGTGCTGTCAAACTCTGCGCTTGGGAAAGGGGTGGGAAACACATGTCCCCCCTCTCTGGCATACCTCTGTGGAATGACACTGGGGCAGATCATAGAATCATAGAATGGCTTGGGTTGGAAGGGACCTCAAAGATCATCTAGTCCCAACCTCCCTGCCATGGGCAGGGACACCTCCCACTAGACCAGGCTGCTCAAAGGCCCATAGGATGGGGAGGTGAGGAGCCAGGGATGTTCACTGTTGCTGATACAGACCCTGCCCAGCATCGCCCAGGCCCCAGTAGCTATTGCAAAGCAGATCCTGCACTGGCAAAGGGCTTCCCCTGGGGTAGGAGGTGGTGTTGGGGGTGTTGTGGGGGGGCCAGGCTGGTGGTGGGGTGAGGTGGAGGAGGAGGGGGATGTACAGCAACGCCACCAGCATTGCTTCTGTGAAGGGCGGGGGGGGGGGGAGAGGGCTCAGGCTCCAGAGCTGTCGCCCTGCCAAAAGCATTAAACTGACTGAAATACAGTCCCGCGAGGAAAGGAAGCGAGCGAGCTGTCAGAAGTGAGAAAGGAACAACGAGCCCACTGTACAGGATCATCCACAGACCACCCTTCTCCACTGAAGGGATATTTCTCCTTTCACTTGCCTCAAGTGGATGAAGAAAGTCAATGTTTAGGCACTTGCTTCCTTTGCTTATAAAATTTGAGTGTTGCCCCTGCCTTTTCTTCCAGGATCGCCAGCAGAGCCCAGGGAAATCCAGTCCCACAGCTCCTAGGAACTGGAAGGAGAATGGCGGGGCTGAGTCGTCATGCGTTATGCTGAATATTTACCCCTCCTGCATGCTTTTTTATTTTAAATCTAGCGTGTAATATGCTTTGCATCTAGCGTGTTGCTCTTGTGTGTTTTCCCCTTGCCCTGCCTGTCTCTTGCTGGCAGCTGCCATCGCGAAACAAAAGGCAGCTGCCAGTTTGAGTGAACATCTCTCTTGCTCGCTTGCTCTTTCCCCTCTTGCTCTTGGAGCTGATGCAACACCACTTCACAGACTGGGTGGCAGGCACTGATGCAAGGGGGGTTTGCTGCCCTTGGGGTGCTTGGGCATGTGGGGCATCTGAGATTCGTTGCCAAAGCTCGAAGCCGTGCTTAAGCTCTTGAACCTGGCTCAGCAGTAGCCAAGAGACGATCAGCTGTCACCCTGCCAGCACACCAGTTCAAGCTATCTCCATTGCAGCAATTGCCCATTTCACAGGACTTGATGTTGCTGCTTCTGGCAAAGGTGGCAGTTTATTAAATACCACTTTGGTCTTCTGCCCCAAGATAAGTAATCAAGCACAGTGATTTCCTGCTCCAAAAAGGTGGTATTCCTACATCAACTGAAAAAGAAAAGCCTGAAAGAAGTGAGATTGCACTGAAGCAGTGCTTGGAAGAAGGAACTTTCTTCTGTCAAATTAGAGTACCGTGGGGAGAAAGCAAGAAGAGACGCCAAGACCTAAACCCTCAGGCCAGCTGTGAGCTTCAGATGCTGCTGTTCTTTGGCCAGTGGGACTGCACAGAGTGGGAGCAGAGACTGTGCAGAGAGCATCGAAACTCACCCAGGATATTTATCCCTTGGCTCCTTTTAAGACTGGCTAACTCCATGTTCTATGAAACTCTGGAGACCATCTGAGGGCCCGGTTCAGCTTTTTTTTCCAGAGCTGGAAAGTATGGAAGAGATGTTTCTGTTTTTCTTGGGGAGCCTTTAACCTGAGCTATAATGAGAACTTGCTTTGGGAAAACAAGCTGAACTTTTGACTGCCGTAAATAGCCGTGGGCTGGGTAATGCCTCTGGGAAGGGAGTGTTTCCTGCTGGGAGAAGGGCAGAAAGGAATTGAGGTTTGCGGGAGCTGCGGTCACTGACACATCCTCAGTGTTTCCTTATCTCTCTGGGCGGTGCCGAGGGGGCTGGGGAAAAGGTGAGGCACATAGGCACAAGCAGGACCCTGAAAGGTAGTCCAAAAGGAAAAAACCAAGTAAATGCAAGCCTCAGTTCCAATCAGGAAAGTTAGAAAATGAGATCTGAAACACCCTCCTGGGAGTCTGGTGTGTGCTGAAGAAGCATACTGAAATGAATTCTCATGCAAGCTGTATCACTGATTGTCAGAGAAACTCAGCCCTCACTCCTTTCCTCTGTGGCAATTTTCTTTCAGACAGCTCCTGTTTTCTGGTGGTTTTTTTTTTTCTCCCCCTCCCCCCCAATAGAAATGGGAATCCTCATGTCATCCACTGTAGCATTTTTACTGAAATTATGTGAATATGGGCTTGTTCTGAGGGACAGTTTGGAAAAATCCTGGTTTGTCTGGTTTGCCTGACAATAAAGTCAAAAGCAGAAATTGTTTTCTTAAAGCACAAGCTAAGTGAGGAAAAGAAGCTGCAGAGGACAGGTCGAGAGTCCCTGAGGAGCTTTCAGAGCAGGGGAGAAATCACAAATGCAGGTGAGAAGGTTGTGCTTTTTATAAACAAAGAGCAAGCAACGCTTCCCAAGCAAAGACGATTTCCTCTAGATTAAGGAGGGTTGCAAGTAAGCAAAGAATAAAAGTTTATCGTCATGAGCAAGAGAGGGCATCTAGCATTGCTTCACAGCCCTGATGTGCCTCTCAGATCGGCAGGCAGGGTCCCTGCACTGAAAGGGTGCACTGCAGGAAAACAGAAGCAGGAGAAGAGAGGCATGAACACTTCTGCCTGAGCTAGCATAATCCCCCTCACCTGAGCATCTGGACGGAGTCCACAGGTTTCCTCTGGTTCCAAAAACTACACAGAAAGTGCAGTTTATGGAAATGTTTCCAGTTTGATTTATCTAAGCCACCCGCTAGTAAGTGGGTTGTGAAGAAGCAGCAACATAAATGAACGTCTGGATGCCTTCAGGCTGCACTGTGGCTCCCGTGATCTTGTGCTCTGTTTTCCCACAGTTGCACTGCGAGACTGAGTCCCACAGCCAGGATCTCTGTTGCTGTGGTGGGACATGGGGCTCAGAGGTGTTCTAACCTATGCACTGCTTGTATGATAGGTCAAGTGTGGTCCTGCTCTGACAACCTATATATTTATTTTAACTCCTGCAACACTGATACGTTAACACAGCTATGACAGAAACAGTCAACAAGGCAGATCCTTTGCCACCATCTGCAGGGGCAAGTCAGGGTTCACAGCAGGGCCAAATCCTGCTCCTGAATGTCCACCCTTTGCCATTGCTTTGGCTTTTCCTCTCCTTATGCCAGCTAAGGAGCTTTCCCTGATCTAGGCATTTTCTTAATAGCCTTCCCCTTTGGGGAGCCCTGTTTAGGAGCAGTCCCGAGTGCTGGCTCCGAGTCCTCCCTTCTCCAAGGGCAGGATGCTGCCACCGGTGCTGGGGGGCCCTGTGGGGTCAGCTGGGCAAGATTTGGCCTCTATGCTTCTTCCTGTTGCTCCCCACCCCGCAGGAGGGCAGCTGGCAGCAGTACCTTACAGTGTAGGCAGGGCTCCCCATATCCCCTAGAAAGAGCTGCCGGCATCACTAGATCTTCCCTGGTTTGGCCTCAGGCTCATCTGCAGCTCCAGTCCTTCTTCCCCAAGTCACAGCTGCCTTCTCCAGCACAAATTACACTGCTGAAGTGGCCAGCCCCTTTGCTTAAGTTATAAGAATCCTTATGAAAGGATTTTAAAACATCCTCACAAAGGATAAAAAATTTAATTTTTCTTGCCCTACTCTTTCCTCTGAATTTTCCACCCAGATTTTCCACAAGCCTGCCTTAGTCTATCTTGCTGTCCCTGTTCTCCAGTCAGGCAGTCCCTCACAGCTGATGCCCGGTGACCTGTTCCCATGCACAAGGCAGCAGCAGTGGGAAAACATGCTGTCCTCTGCTGTGGGTCTCTGTCTGGGATGCCTCAGCTATTGCACCTCTGCCTCAGCATCACGGTTACTCTACAAAAGGTCCTCCTTGGCCCCTTCTTCTTTCTTAGTATCCCCTCTCTGCCTGCTGGCATGCTGCCTGTGCCTCCCTCGCCAGGCTGGGTTTTCTGCCACCCTGTCCTCCCAGTGTACACTCTGTCACCTCAGGCACACAGACACAAGCAAAGAACATCCCCAGGCCCCTGAAACAGGTTGGTTCATCCTAGCGATCTCAGGGATGATCTCAGGCACGAGGAATCAGGAGGATCTGAGGGATGATCTCACAGAAGGTGGGAGAGTCATGGCCCACAGACCATGACATATTGGGGTGGACACAGGTCCTGGAAGTATTCACCTTCCTCTCGCCTAGACCTCTACCCCTCCTGGAGAGAGATGCTGCTGAAAAACAGAGGAACAAGGCCACCTGCCTCCCTCTCCCTCTGACATGCCTTACTCAGTGAGAAAGTAGCTTATGTCTGACTGATTCTCCCTGTGAAAGGGAGAGAAAATCACTCACCGCACTCAGACAGAGAATCAGGGGTGACAATGAGATAAATCAGACTTCCACTCCCTAAAACAATTCAGTAGTCTTTCTCTTGCTGTGGCATGAACCAAAAAAACCCCATATTTCTTCTACAACCCTTTTATCTATGCCTTCTTCAGCCAATACTAAGGTCTATACCCAACAGTGTAGAAATAGCCTCTGCTGGGGGATGCTTTCCAATGGTAACATGCCAAATGAGCATTTGTGTGTTTTGTGTGCCACTGCAGAGTCCCAGCTCACCCTCCTGTCCCCAGCCATATTCCCAGGCTACTGGTAGTGATGCAGGGACATTGGGACCCACTCTTTGCTAAGCTCTCTGCCCTGGAGGAATTGGCAAATCATGCTGTCTGCATACCGAGATGCCTTCTGCAGTCTACCCCTGAACAGCCGCTTGCCAGGGTCTAGGCCTGGGGCTCAATCTCAAGTTTTGAGGCCAGATTGCCCCCCCCAAGGTCCTCCCACCAGCAAAATCAACTTTTGTGCCTTACCCTTCAGTGTTTTCAGCTTTTAGACAAGGCAAGCCAGGGGCAGACCTTAAGCTCACATTCAGTCTCAAGTGGAAGGATCAGAGGTCATTACAAGATCTGAGGACCCCGAGCATTGGAGAAGACAACAGAAAATGCCTCAACGCTGGAGGAGATCCAGACTGTCTGCATTCGTAGCAGGACTGAGAGCAGTCAGCCATGCCAGCAGGGCAATCCCAAACCCTCCCTCCCCTTCCCGCAGTAATGTCACTTCCAGAGGGGACACTGAGGAGAACCGTGGCCTGAGTTGTGCAGCTGGGTAAAGCCCAGGCACACGACGAGACTTAAAAACCTCACTAGCAAACCAACAAGACCAGACATAATACAAGGCGCTTGGGACCCCTGAGTTATGGGGGTCTGGACCACATAACCAGGGCAGGCCCACTTCTAAAAGTTCCCAGCAATGGGCACCTTTCCTGGGGGGCTCGGAGTTCACAGTGACAACGTGCTGGCACTTGGAAATGCTCTGCAGTGGGCTGCGAGGACACAGTTCCCCCCCAGAAAGAGAGTAGCAGTGAAGAAATCAAGTCTCAGCCAACTGTAAATCTCAGCAAACCATGGAAATCCCCTCTTTTTTTCAAGTAAAAGGCTGCCTTGTGTGGGGAAGAGGAAGGCCGAGCTGGCACACTGTTAGAGCCTCTCTTTTAAGGCACCCTATTAACATCCCTTTTCTTATGTCTCTTCCTGACCTGTCAGACCTGCCTGCCTCCTGGAAACGCACCGGCGAGGCTGAATTTCATGAGCAGAGCCGTCTTGCGACTGCTACTGGGCTGTCATCCCTCAAAAAGGAAAGGGGAAAAGAAAGGGGGGATGCTGAGGGCTAAGATACAAGCAGCCCCTGCCCACGAGGTGCGGGAAGAGGGTTAACGGGCGGTCGAAGTTGCTCTCCCTGAGCCGGGCTCACACTCTGCACAGCCTGCCCAAGTCGAGAGCCTGACCTCTCAACCATTTCGGCCTCAATAAAGGCTCGGCATCTGACCCGGGGATTTTTCTTTAAGAAGATGAGAAGGGGGGAAAAAAAACCCAAAAACCCGCAAAGCCTCCTATAAAAAGCCAGACTTCCCAAGGCAAAGCCAATAAAAAGCTTCTCAGCTGTTCCCGCTCCTCCGAGCCGGCTCGGGCTCAGCAGGCAACAAAACCCTCCCGGCAGCCAGGGAGCCCGCGGGGTGCCGGTGGCCACAGGATGGGGGCAGAGACCCAAGGCGAGGGCCCCCCCGGCGGGTGTCCCGCCTGGAAAGCCGGGTCCCGGGGAAGCGGTGGGTGCCTGAGAGAGGGCTGACTCAGCGGGAGGCAGCGGTTTGTGTAACCTCCAGCAATCCATTATTACAAAGGGGCTTTCAGGAACTCCTCCGTGCCAGGCACAGCGAGGGTTATTGATTGAGGAGACAGTGTAAATGCACAGAGAGGCTCCATCCATTAGGGCCGCTGCTCTCCACCAATTAGAAAAAAATCATTACTCAGCAGCCATCAATGGGCTCTGCGCAGCGCTGGAGTGCACGCATTCAATCTATCTTCTCCCACCTCCCTGAAAACTTAATGACAACTATTAGAGCTCCGCTGAATGCCCGGTGTGTACAGAAGCAAAAGATTCATTTGGTAATCTTAGTAATTACGACGCCATAGGAGGACGCATGCTAAATTCAAACAAGGGTGCAAGGGGGGGCTGCGGGGGTGGTGGTGGGGAAGAGCCTGAATTCCTCTGTTGTGAAAGCCCTCGCGGTGCTCAGCCTCCCATCCCTTCCCACTCACCTGCTGCCTCCCCTCCCTCCTCCCATAGCCTCTCGGGTGGGCTTTCTGGGCTTGTTTTTCTGCTTCCCTCCCTACCCCCCTCCCCCTCCCCAAAAGGGAAAAATAATTTCGTGAAAGTAAATTGAAGTGGGGTGACTTGGGAAATATTCGAGACCTCTGGATGAGGCACAAGCCTGGCAACACCGTTTGACAGCACTGCCCTGAGCGGTCGAGGAGGTGAATTCCCATTTACGAAAGCCCGTAGAACCGCTCTGGAGCCCCGCTGGCATAACACGCGCAGGGTGCAATTTATTTACTCTGCCACAGCACTCTCTTCTCCCCCCTGCTCCCCCCGCCCCCCCGCCCCCTCCACCCAGCCTTTTTATTTACACATGGCAGGACTGAGGCTTGGGCGAGACTCTCGTCTCCCTCCTTGCCGATGCATGTCACTCCAAGTTACGGGGAAAGCGAAGTCCCAGGAGGGAATTTTTGGAAGAGCTCAAGGATGGATGTGACATGTCATTGAAGTTGAAAGGAGCAGTTACTTATAAGCGATGGTGCTTTTCACAGGCCTCCTCTTCTCCAACCCGGGAAGAGGTAAGTCATCATTATATGGGGGCACTGACGGTGTTGATCAGCAGCGAGAGCCCCGGAGACTGCTGTCACTCATGCTGGTGTTCAACGCCGCTCCTCCCAGCAGAGGAGAACCTACCACACCACGGGCAACCTTGTATCTGGCAGATTTCATCAGGGTAAGGGACAGCTAAAAGAGCAGCATCACTGTTCCCTTGTTAGCACTGTCTACAGGAGCTGATCATGCCAGGGCCGCAGCTCACACAGCGCCAGCCGGTCTGAAGGCGAGGATTGCTAACGCAAGAAGAAGACATGCTGCCAGTGCCTGCCTCAGTTCAAGGTTGCAGGCCGATCTTGCAAGGGGTGAAGAAGCTGGGTCACCACATCTAAAGAGGGGAGATTTAGATTAGATACTAGGAAGAAATTATTTGCTGTGAGGGTGGTAAGGCACTGGAACAGGCTGCCCAGAGAAGTTGTGGATGCCCCATCCCTGGAGGTGTTCAAGACCAGGCTGGATGGGGCTTTGGGCAACCTGCTCTAGTGGGAGGTGTCCCTGCCCATGGCAGGGGGGTTGGAACTCAATGATCTTTAAGGTCCCTTCCAACTCTAACCATTCTATGATGCTATGATGTCTGTAGCTAACCTCCGTATGTCTGGGCTCAAGACATTAGCCACGAGCAATACAGGTACAAGAGGTCTCAAAAGCAGTCAAGAATGAACAGTACTAGTCTTCTTAGGCCTTTGCTTGGACTCCTTCGTCTCTTTTGTGTGGACATGTTGTAGGAAGAATGTAAAAGATCCTACACCCCCCAGCAGACTGAAAAATATATCGAAGTGAAATGGCACAGACGATCATGGGAAAATTAGAAAAAATAAAGTAAATCCCAAAGACTCTACTCAAGTTTTATTTTGTTTTTACTCAGGGGAGGTCCTTTTAAATTCAGGCAGATTTAGTAAGCACGCAGTGGAGCTAAGGCCTCAGACTTCAGTGGGTTGTTAAGGAAAATGTAATCACCAAACTTTCTCAGAAACAAAAACAGAAAAAGGAAGACATTAAAGATTATTCAGTGGGGAGAATAGCTTATGAAATATAAGAAGGGCACTGAGGGAGAGGTAACTCTTGTCTGCCATGTTACACAACATAGGACAAGCACAGGGAGCCCTTTCCTTGCAGAAGACCAAACAGGCCTATGAAAAACTCAGGTAAGCAACATATCTACATCCATCTTAATATTGTCCAGCAACAATGATGAAAAAACACAAATGGCTACAAACCACATGAAAAACGCTATTGCAGCCTGTGTCTGCCCCTCATGTACCCCAACTCTCACAGAGGCTAATGGATCACACAGCGGGGTCACACCCCTGTAAGGTCAGCAACCAGCGGTGACTCTCATACTCTGTCCTGATGACCCTCCTACCATCTGACATTAAGTGGCTTTTAATGTTGAAGTTTATTAAAGAATGAATTCTCAGCCAGGCAAAAGGGCATGCCTTGCTAAAATGAAATGACAAGAGTAGCACATGCAAGGCACCGGGAAGAAGAGGAGGTTGGCTTCCTCATGAGACCCTCTAACACTTTCTCATGCTCCTTCACCCTCTACGTGCTAGCAAAAGGCACAGCCCGTCTCCCTCCCTGCTTTTTGGCTGGGGAAAACCCCTGTGGCAGCGATGCTGGAAAAGCAAAGACCACAGCAACCAGATCAAAAGACAGTCATCTCTGTGATTTCTATTCAGCCATGCCTGACCTTGAAGTGTTCAGTGTGAATCGGAGCCAGGAAGGACAACGTGCGAGAGTCCATCTGATCTCCCTCTCATGGGGAAGGTGCTGGCAGCTACCACACGGGCTGTGGATCCGGCCATCTGCCACAGACGTGGGGTAGCTGTGTGGAGGCCCAGCTGGCAAACAGGCCGGTGGCCGGCTGGGCCCCTGAAAGAGTGAGGAAGGTCCACAGATTCAGCACAGATGGCCCCAGGAGGCCATGGTATTGCTTGGGCAAGGAATTTTGTCTGTGCCACCAGGATGCAATGAACACCAAGCTCATGGGCAACCCAGGTGAAGCGCTTCACAAATTGGGCAGAATGCTAGATCAGAGGACCAAGCACCATGTTGGCCCTTCTCCTCTTTATGACCTAAAGCCAAGCTGGCTGCTAATGTGAAATATGGAGCTCACTGTCTGACTGCCATAAGACATGGAAACAATTTCCTTGCTTAACTGGGAGCAGATGGTGCTGAGCTCCCTGGTATATACCAATGTACTTATCTGCAAAGCCTTGACCACTGTCTTCCAAGATTCCTTGTGAAGACCTCAGCAACGTGGAGAGGGCAAAAGGGCAGGTACCAAATCGCTAGCACTGGCCATTTACTACAAACTGCAGGAGGACGAAGGAGGATATACTGGATTCCTTGAGCAGTGGGGCACTTATTGTGTTTCTCTGACATTGTTAGTCAGAGAACGGTGTAGAGGATGATTGCCTAGAAATACATTTGCTAATCTATTTTCTTAAACTACGGAGTCACTTGGGCACCATCAGACAGAAGGAAAACCATGAGCTCTTTTGCCAAGAGACTATTGATAACGCCCTTGAAGAGAAATCTTAAAGCTCTAGGACCATTTGCTGAGTGTCCTTCTCCACATTAAGTATGATTATTGTATTTAAGGGGTAAGGACAGTAAGATTTAGGTTCATAGTTAAAAAAACTCCAACCCAATAAAGGCTCAAAGCCAAAGCTTGAGAAGAGGCACATGTATTACAACAAATACTCAAAATATGGCTATTTTACAATTTTTCCATGGTTAAGACTGATTTTTTTTTGTTGACTCTCCGAACAAGGAAATGGCTCTAGCATACATCACCAGAGTGAAAACTCTGCTGAGATGTTCCTCAGTGTGTGCCTGGGGATAGCGGGCAATTTCATCTCCAAGGCTTTAATTCATCTTAAATGACAGACGCGCATCCTCAATGTCTTCTAATGAGATGACATTTTTCCAGGTTCTCTTCCTGTAATTCCATAGCTGTTCAAAGAAGCTGGAACAAGAAATCTGCCCAGGGGTTGCCTGCAGATTTAAGACAGTGTTTTGGAACTGTACAGTGTCCTTTGCTGTTTTGCAGGATGTGTTATTGCTCTGGGTGGTGTATTTTCAGCATATTTATTTACACTTGGAAAAAAGTCCTCTTGATGGTCCAATCCTACTCCATTTGGAAATACTTCAGTTGGAGCCTCTCAGGGCTTCTTTTCAGAGTTCTCTTGCTTTTCATTTTAGACTAAAAAATGTTTATGGATTTGTAGATGTTTCTTGGTGATTAAGCTGCTCCTGCTGGATCCCTGAACTAGTTTTGTCAGAGAAAGCCCTCCTGCTGCTGCAGACCAGGAAGGAGCCTTGTTTTGGTGGGATTGTTGCTTAGGTGTCTTCCCCTCACCCCTTTCAGTATTTACGAGCTATCTCTTAGCTGCAGTATCTTTCCCACTCTCCTAGAAATGTGTGTCGTCTTTTCTATAATTTCCTTTCACCACCTACAGAGCGTTTCCCAATCTGTCAGCCATTTACAACTCCCTCTGTTCTCTCTCATCCCCCTCCACTGTGCTTTTGTCAGTCATTCTGTGTCTTCCCCAGCTCTGTTCTTCTGTTTCCTTATTTTCTGCTTCCCTCCTTCACTGTCACGGCATCCCTCTTATAACAGATGTCCATCTGGCTCCTCTTTCACCCTCTGCACTGTGACTATGTCCCAGCACTAACTGACTTGCTCCTGTGTGGCAAGGCAGGTCTTCCCATCTTCACTTGGCCCTTGTCTGAAATACAGTAAATACCTATTGTTTCTTTGGATAGGCAAAGCCACGCCAGCATCCCCCAACCCTCTCCGTGTGTGAGCTGCCCCCGGGGGGAGAGCCGCATGCTGTGGGGAAGGATGCAGCCCTGTCTCTCCTCAGCAGGAGGAAGGACCTCCCTGGACTTGGACCCTGAGCAGAGGGAGAGGAATGAAAGATGGACTGTATCCTTTCAGGCTTATCACCTTTTCCTTGTTAATGTTCCTCCCCTTCCTTGCCTCCCCCTGCCTGCCCTGCAGATGCCAGCTATCATTTCTCTCAGATCATCTGGCGGATTAGCATAAACCCCATTGCCCTCACACATATTTACCTTGGTGAGATTGTTGCTTCTATTTCAGACCTGAAGAAGGGCTGGGTTGTTTTTCCCAGATATACTACTTTGTTTAATGAAGGAACCTCCCTCTACCTACATCCCTTCCACCATTTTAGGCAAAGATGTGCTGGGGTACAACCTTCTTCTGCCTGCCTGAGAGATGCCTGCTTTGTCTCCTCTCTCCATGCTTTCTCGGAAAGGATAGGCTTCTTGCCATCTTCCTGGAAGCAACATCCCTGTTCTGTCTCTGCCCATAGTGAAATTCATGTTGCTGTAAGGGTCCCTACCACACCGTCATGAACAAAAACAGGTCACCCACCGGCTCTCTAGAAAACCAGGCAAAGAGTCTCCCTCCAGCTGAGGTATGAGGACTACCTGCTGCCAAAGTAGGAGACTACTTCCAAAGTCGTTGACCGGAATATATTACTGCCAAACTCATCCCAGTGCTCCCGCAGGGCCTGAAGTAGTGATGGCCAATGCAATTGGGCCATGACAGAGTTACAGTCTGGAGTGTGCCCTACACAATGCTACCAAAATTACTAAGTGCTCAAGCCACAAAGTCCACAAGACTCATTTTGTGCTCTGCTTTGTGTCTTTCTGCTGCAGGCTCTGTTATGCTACTGTTTTCCCTGCCTCTGTTCCCAGCAATAGGGAGACCTTATCTGCATGGAGCGTGGCCTGTGCTGCTCTTCTTTTTCTCCATAAAGCGTTGGAGCAGGCAGGAGACTGAGAGGAGAGTGGGCGAGGGAGGGATTGCCCTGAGGATGGGAGTTGCCAGTGTCCGAGTGTTGGGGTGTGAGAGAAGGGAGGGGCTGTACCAAGCCCTCCAGTGCCAAAATGCCCCACAGGTTTTGCCATGGGATGCAGTCTCTCAGGGAGGGTTTCACTGCCCTGACGTGACTGGACCAACTAAGCAGCAGGAACCAGAGAGGGATAAAGAGAGAAACTTGCCTCCCCCTGGACTCCTGAACCTTCCCAGCTCAAACCTTTGTCCCAGAGGCTCAGAAAAACCATAATACTTGATGGTGCTGTGGCCCTTCTCTTGGTATCGGTATCATGAAAGATTCAAATGGCATTGTCCACCTCCAAAGCTTTTGCAGAATGAATCAGTTTTCCTATGTGCCTGACTTGACACACATTCCCTGACCACTTGGAGGTCACAAATTTAATTAAACCTCGGTGAATAGTAGCAGACCTCACAGAAATAAAGGCCTTAATCCAATCAAGCCACATTTGTACTCCCTGTATTGCATCAAGCACGGCCAAAGCAGAAGGGACAGACCGTGGCGAGCTAGAAGGGCCCCAAGAAGTTGCTCCGTATACCGCCAATTATGGATGATAATGTGATTGTGACACTTGCAGACAATACGAGCAATTTCTCAATCTGGAGGTCCAAGGCTTGGTATTATCATGCCCAGCAAGTGCAAGAAACACAGGAAAGATCACAGCCAGTTTTTGGAGTAAAACGGCTATGACTTTCGGGAGAGCCATCATTTGCCAGGTGGAGATCAACTTTAACAGCATCTGGCATAAATCTCTTACCAAAGTCACAGGTTTGTTTTGTATTGGTCAGTTTTGGAGGAATCAATCTTGTCATCTCTTCTCTGTAAAAAAAAGAAAAAAAAAAAGAAAAAAAAAAGGAAAAGGCAGGAACAGCCTGTTGCCCTAGGAAGTGCTTTTAATCAGCCTGTGCAATGCTAATTAATTTTGCATAACATCTCATCCTGCATTTCACCCTGGAGGGGGCAATGCTTGATGTGTGGGCCAGGTGATTCACTGGTGATCAGAGGAGCCGGCTGCAAGTTTTTCTGGAGCTGACAGAAAAGTTTACTGAAAATTTGAGAGGAGGAAAATCTGACAATGTCTTCACAAGCTCGTCATCTTCAACCCATGCACCGGTCAACATTTGCAGAGTGTTGAAATTTTAGCAAGGAAAGGACAATTTCTTTGCTAGGGAATTTACAGTATTCACCTCAAGTATGGAGTTTCTACCAACCTGGTATAGTAAATATTATTTCACTGATCAGATTAAGGAGGATGCAACGTGTAAGTAGAATTGTATGGGGCTTTGAGGCATTTTCTGGGTGAGAGGCATGTTGCTAACTGTCCAAATATTAGTAAATTATGCCTTAACAGTTAAGTAATTAAAAAAACCCAAAGCTCTATACCAGGAGTGAGACAGGTATACAGAGGCGGAAGGTGGTTCCTGATGGCAGGTTCTGGTTAGGAGAAAAGGCGCTTGAAGCGTGTAGCAAAGCAATGTTAAAGGATCTTGTCCCTCAAGGGAAGGTAGGAACAAAGAACTGTGAGCTTCACAGAAGCCTGCATCCATCCTGCTCAGAAACAGGACCAGAGAATGGAGGGGGAATTGTTACTACTCCTTGCTATTCAGACTGAGGTAGGAGATAGCAAGCACGCTGTTTATATCGCTGTTTAATGCTGTACAGAGAGTAAAAGAAAGTTCTGGTCCCAAAATGTTTGTAATGAAAAAGGAATAATGACATCGGAGGGAAAGCACAACTTCTGCTTTGTGATTTTTGTAGGTAGAACTGAAGTTTTGCTGCACCTTTCCTTGCACTGGTGGAGGAGGGGGAACATACGAAAATTACTTCCATTGGAATCACTCAGCTTGAAAAATGGGGCTTTAAAAAGGAGAGAGTGGGAGAGAGAGAGAAAACTATAATGTTTTACAAACCATTTCACCTGCCTGACGAGCAGCCTAGGAGTGGCTGCAACGTGCAGGAGGCATCACCCTGCCCGTTCTTCCCCAGGGGCTGGCTCAGAAGAAGGCTCCTTGCCACCGGCCAGACCGAGCCGATCGCAGCCACGCTCTGCTCTTGGTGCTGCTCAAGGCTCTCCGCTTATGCTCGAGTTCAATAGGCTTTGCCCCAGTGCTCATTCAGCTGATTAAAAGCCCTTTTTTTTTTCCTTTTTTTTTTTTTTTTTTAAGCCACCAGCATGTGAGCCACAAGGATTCGTTCATTATTGCTCAGCCGTGCTGCGAGATGCTGTCTAGAAGTAATTAATTGGGCAATGCTTTGGAAATGTGGAGTAAAAAGATTTTCAGGGGAAAAAAATAATGCAGGAAGGAGGGGGGGAGGCTTACATTTTCCCTTTGAAGTGAGGATCTTTTGCTGAGAGTGAGGGAGGCATAGCCAGAGAAACAAGCTCGCTTGTTATTTTACAACATTATCCTCCACAGCTGTATGGATAAACATGTAACTTCAGCCTGTTTTTTTCCACCTCATTTTAAAAATAACCGCAGAAGCGGGACTTTGTTAATGACAGTTTGTTGTGGGAATTTGTTTTTATTTTCAGGAGGGGGAAGCCTGTCCCTATTGCAACCCCCCTCCCCACCCGGCCCCGGCTCTTGCCAGCCGGCGAGGGCAAGGGGAGAGCCCTGGGAGGTCCGTGGGGCTTTCGGTGTCGTTTGCAGAACATCTGCTCCTTTCCAGCCAGCCCTCAAATAATCCTGCAACTTTTAACAGGAACCACAAGTTCATGCAAGGAAGAAAGGGTGGAGACCCAGCAGCTGTCGGGCAGGCCTATTTATACCCAGGCTGCCGGCTCTGAGTGACGTTTGTAATTCCCTCATGAGGTCCCTTGCCCGGCACAGCATCGGCTGCGCTGTTCTCTCTGGCCACGGGATTAAATGGCACTAAACCCGAACCAGCTTTTTAGACAAAACTGCCTTTAAAAGCACAAAGTCTCCCGCCTACCGCCATGGGAGTGATGCCATGGGAAGCCATGGGAGCAGGTTCGGTCAACTTGTCCCGAGAAGGTGGCACTCAAGCAGTCATCCTTTTTCATGGAGCTCCTGCAAGGGAATCTGGAAGCACTCTAAAATGAAGTGATCCTTCATCCCGACAGGACAGGGAATGAAGTGTAGGGGAGACTCAGTCAAAAAAACGGGGAGCCCTTGGAGAAGGGAGGGATATACCAGGAACTACGAGAGAGCTGGAGCAAGAGCAGGACCTGTGGGCAATTCTTTACAGAAGCAGAGATGATGTGTGAGTGTATGTGTGAAGTCTCCAGGCAAATCAGGCACTGTGTATCCAAGTGTACAGATAGCAGCATGGTGTATTTTGCATGCCTTTAGCAGTTTTTGAACCGGGAGGCACACAACCAATTGACTTTCTGTTTTGCAACAGGGAAACCAGGTAGCAAATTCAGAGAAGGAAATTGAGTGTGCCCTTCTCACACAAAGATCTCCATCTCCTATGGGTTTCGTCACACCTGCCTGCGAGAGATGGCACATATCCAAAGGCGGGGGCTCCAGAAACTGCTAGGGGAAGGAATTACGGTAATATAAATAACAATTAATACAAATATTCTACTGCCACTCCCAGTGTCTGCCCACTCCAGAGCCACCCAGCTTCTGACACAACCCAGCATCAGCGTTTCAGGCAAAACACAAGCAGCCCTGTCATCTATGGCCCTAAGAGAGGGATAAAATAGGTCCCTCTGCCAGCAGTGATTTGGCCCAGGCACCCCTGTCCCACCAGCAGCTCTCCATGATGCCAGGCTCCCTGCATGCTCCATGACGGTTGTGGCTCTGACATGTTGGGAAACCAGGAGGGGCTTTGGGATTTTTGAGTTTGTGGGCGATCATGAGCACCTTTGAAAAAGGAAAGATTCAGCATCGAAGGAGCAAGTGGAGTTCGTAGAAAAGCTGGAAGGAAAGTGGCATTTATTTGCCAGTCTGTGGCTTTAAAGGAGCGTTGCGTTCCTGGTCGAAAGGGCTTGGCTGGGGCTGCGAGTTCAGCGTTGCTTTCAGCCTGTTCTGCGGGTTGCATTTAATTGCGCTGTTGCGTGATGCTTTCATGCTATTTTAAGAAAGTGTGTGTACTCATCAAAATTATCAGAGACACACAGATTCCCAGAAGTACTCCTCATCACAAAGCAACAGGCAAGTCTTCTCAAATATCCAGGGCGGGTGGGCTGATTCACCCTCCCCCCCGGGCTCCTTGGCCCTCCACTCCCCTCTTGCCCCCCCCATCAATAATCTGCCTGCTTTCGCCAGCAGTGATGCTTATCGGAAAGGGCAGCTCAGTGAACTGGCAGGGACGGGATCCGAAGGTCATCCGGGGATCCCCGGCCACCGGCCAGCCCGCCCTGAGCTTTCCAGCCAGCCCAGGGGCATGGGGCTAGGAAGCAGCCCCACCGCCGCTTGGGGAGGGAGAAGAATAGGGTAAAGAGAGGGCAGAAAGGGAGAGAAAGAGGACAAAAGAGCGTGAGGCATTTAAATAGCGCTTGGGACCAGTTGTTGTGATGGGGCCTGGGCCCTTTTGGATGCTGTTGCTGACACTTCTAAATGAGCTGACGGCGCCGGGTCTAGAGGATTATGTTCAGTAGCGACTTGCTGTCCCTGCCAGTAGGCACAAACAAATAGCTTATTACATTGGGGCCAATGTTATCGAAATGGCTTTAAAAAAGCAGTCAGCTTTAGTCTCCCTCTGCTCATTAGAAACTGCGGTTAATCACTTGCTGTGAAAAGGCTCACCACCAAGTTGCTTACTCCTCCAGCCCTCCTTTTCTGCCCTTCTCACAAATAAATCCCTTATTCAGCTGGTCCGTCCCACGCAATCAAATAATTCCTTATGCCTGCCACCCACTCTGCCTGGATTAACCTCAGGTGGTCACTACAGTGCAGGTTTCTTGAAAAGCGCTGCCTCTGAGCAACCTCTTCTTGCTTTTTATTCCTAAGCCTGGGTTTTAAAATCCCTCTGTGTATCTTGAATCAGCAAGACTCTTTCCCCCCAGGCTCTGCTAGCAGTTTAATAGCCTCTTGTTTCTGTTAAGTCCCGGTGCTAAAGGTACTCAGCCTTACTGGCGCTGGATGTGGGAAGAGCGCCGATGAGGAGGCAGCGACTGTTGGCACACCAACCCTGCCGGGCATCTTCTCCACTGGCCGCGGGCTCCGACAGCCTGGGCAACCAGGGCTCCTTCCTGCAGTCCTAGGCTTTTGAACAGAGGCAGAGGCCAAGGAGACTGGCTTACTATATGTTAGTGCTGCCCGACGTCAACTGATGGTGCTGGCATCCAGAGCGGGGCTGTTGCGATCGCCTCTCCAGTCTATCTGGCTGTTTATCAAAAGCACCAAGAATATGACTGAAGAAGGGGAAAGAAATGCTCTGGCTCTAACGTGCTGCTAATGTTACCACAGTGGTTCAAAGCTCCAGCCAAAATAAAAAGACTTTCCTTCTGCAAGGTGCTGTGGGCAACTTTGCAAGGAATCACTGCCCCCCAGACAGTGTTGGGTGTAAGTGGGCAAGATGGGCTTCCACACCTCACAGGGTATCCACCGACGCAGAGATGTCTCCGAGTGGCTTTCCAGAAAGCCCCAGGGTCTCGCTCTCACTGATTACAGGAAGGAAAACTAGATTGGAGGGAGGCATTAGAAACGCCTTTAAACGGAGGAACCAGTGAGACACCCACACTCACCGAAGAGGCAGTAGCATCTTGTGGGAGCGCGGGGAATCTTGTTTCACACTGCAAAGTCTCAGCCATTGGGATGCGATTTTATCTGTGTCACCATGCGCTGTCTTCCTGCCTGCAGACCCCCTGTGTGTGACAGCACTGCCTGCAAATGGCAGCGTGGCTTTCGCTGAATCCCAGTGAGAACAGAGAAAAGGAAGGTGCTCCATTTCCAGTTGTGCATTTCCCATTTTGCATTTTCCAGGGGCTACATTTCCCCCTGCACCCCTCCCGCCCAAGGCTTTGGGGACAGGGACTGATTTTCTGCCATGGCTTTTGGCTGCTTTTGAAGGTGTCGCTCGGTGCTCCTGGCCGATGTGGCTGCAGGCAGAGGTCCTGCTGCAGGCTATGCAAGAGGTGGTTTGAGCTGGCACGTGAGAAAATCCCTGGGCAGAGGGAGCAGGGACCGCATGTGCCAGCTGTGCCAGGGAGCTGCTGTCGGAGGCAATGCCTCTGCCAAGCGCCCCGCAGCACAGCTGCCGCTCCACAGCTGGACCGACGTGTGCTCGGGGCAGCGAGCGAGCAGGCACGGGGCATGGAGAAGCCGTGTGGGCACAGAGAGAGCAGCCAAGCAAGACCTCAGCTCAGACTTTCTCGGGGTTTCGGAAGGATTAGCCTGTACGGCAGCATTTTTTAAGCCGTTTCAGTCTTTCATTATGTGCATCGCAGCTGCTCACTGAGTTTCAGAGGGCACGCTTAGCTCAGCTCCGACTCCTGAGGCTGGAAAAAAAGTACAAAGCCCCTTTTTCCATAGCTACATGGACAGTTTCCCTCACTGAATTCACACTGAACAAATTATAGCGCCTTATTTGAGACATCCCCTATAGCTCAGACCAGGCTAACTGCCGCAGCCTCCCTAAGGCCACCGAGATACCAGCACATCCACCCCATGGTTTGCTACCGTAACACAAATGGACCCGTTTTGGCCGAGGGAGAAGTAACACTCACGTGGGATGGGGAGGCCCCTTCACTTGTGCAGCCTGCGCAAGGCGCTGGGCCAGGCGTACGAGGAAGGACAGGCTGCTTTAAGACCTTCCTCCACCACTGAGGCAGCTGGGGCTGGACCGATGCCCGGGTATAAACTAAAGCAGCTTCACAACTGCTCTAATTTATGTCCGATTGCCAGCGGCCCAGGGGCATTTCTGTCAGCCGCTGCTCAACCAGCTTTAACAGCATCCTGGTTTCAGCTTCTCCTCCCGGTGCTCACTGCTTTGGCCTGTGGCTGAGAGGGATCGGGGCGCAGGGTCCCTCTCAGCAGACAGCTCTTCGGGGCATCTGTGCTGCTAACCCCACTATCTTCTGGCCAGGTTGTAGCCTGTGTTTCCACCCCCCTGGATGAAAAGCGCTTCCTACTCATACGGTACGTGTGACGGTGCTTCGCTATCTATATCTGTACATATGACGTGAGCGGCAAACTCCTCTGCAAACCGCCCACAAATCACCCTGGAGTCAAAAAGCCCAGTCACAAAGACTACAAAGAAAAATGAAAAGCGCTGTCTGAAACTCAGAAATAGAGGATGTACAGTAATTTTTCCCGTCTCTCTGCCTTTGCTGGAATTAATCAACAATCTCTGCCTGCAATTGCTGGGAGTAATTTATTTCAAGAAATGCAAAGAAAGAGCATTTAGGATAAATATTTAAATTTCCTCTTCCAGCCCATCCTATTCTCAATCATTGTTTGTGTTCAATTCAGTCAGCTATGCATAAGCTGATGTTCATTCTCCTTGCTCTGGTTATTTACATATTTTTTTCTGTACTGAATCTCTGATCCCTGAGTCTTTCTTGGGTGGGGAAAGAATTATGTAAGTAAAATCCCCTCGGGGACTGAATTGTGGGTGAGAATACATAGGATCACCTGGGGCATGGAGAAACCCTTACAGACAGGGATAGTGCTCCCATATGGATGGCAGTACCTGCCTTTTTTTTCACTTACTCCCCCTCTCCCTAGGATGATGAAAGTAGTGGTACCGGGGAGAAGGGAACCGTATGAGCAAAAATGCAAAAAGCTTGGTTCTGGAAGGTGTTTGTGTGCCAAGTCATACCGTGCACATAAAAAATGAGATTGGAGTTAGTTGTAATAAAAGCAAAGCCTTTACTGTTGTGGGAACTATTTAAAAATGTTTTGTTGGTGTTTTTTTTTTATAGGAAAATCACTTAAATTGAGCTTTGGGAATAATCCAAGAAGAGCATACACTTCAAAGGCAATGTTTCGTACTTTTCAAATTGAGGAGGTTGAAAAGAGGAAGAAATGAGAGCAAACGATTAATTCTGATCTGATTGTTCATGCATGCCTAGGACATGGGTTTCCCCTGGCTTCCTGTAGCCAAACCTCTATAAACATGGTCTGGACGGGCCCTGGCTGACCCCTCGCCTAATCTGTGCCGCCCCCCAAGGCTGAGCTTCCCCCTTTGGTGAGCTCTAATTAACTTGTGCCAACAGAGGTTTGAACCAGCACAGGGTGGGGGAAAGTAATACATAAACTTTAAAGAGGGCTCATCCACCACGTGCAATTTGTATTTTACACCTCATGAATTTTAACTGCTAAAGTTATAACTCCACTGTTAACCCCCCATGCGCTGGCACGTCCGCCTTGGCGGTCCAAGGACGGAGGCTGTGTCAGCACGCTGCATTCCTTAATTTTTCTCCTAAAAGAGCTCAGCCACTTGTTCAAGCCTGTCCTTTCACGCACATCATGCAGGCTGAGTATTAAGGATAGCAAATGCCCTCCAGATACCGCTAAGCGGCTGCTTAAAAACAAAACAATAAACATAAAAACACAGATGACTGCAGCACGGAGTTAAACATCGCTGCACTACTGGCAGGCTTCACACATAGCCCTAGCTGGACGGCTGCACGCTTGATCTTCTGCGACTGTCATTTGGACTGTCATTAAAAATTGTTGTTGTGACTCTAAAACAACACCTTGAAACACTTGGTGGAATCAGAGAGAAGTTGTTGTTTTGTTTTGTTTTGTTTTGTTTTTCTAACATGAAAACTGCACACAGAGGTGAGAGCTGGGACCTCTGCTCCCCGGTGGTGTTTCATTATGGGCACTGAGACTATTAAACCAATTTCCTAGCGCTCGGGTGTGAGGTGTTTCTTGGATTTCCCCAGCCGAATGAACCAGCTCAGAAGCCTGCAATTCATTAAGCACCTTATCAGGCAGCAGCCTCCCCGGCTCTCTCTTTGCCGTGCCTGAAATCCCTAACTTGCAGCTTGGTTTTTTTCCCCATTTGGTACCGCAGGAGCCGGATTCAAAGTCTCTTTATTTGGAGCCACGGTGCCCTGGCGCCTCACTTATTTGAGTGTCAGTCGCTGTGTGAGCCCTGTGGGTTCAGCCTCTGCTACCCAGGGCTCTGCAGCCACCAGGGACGGCTATAAATGAATGAAGTCGGGTAGCCATGTAGCCCTGGTGGCCCAGAGCTCTGCTGGGGCTGTCCCCCATGTTCCACAGTGGGATTATCGGCCAAGCTGGTAGCCGGGAGCCGCAGGAGCTGGCTCAGAGTGAGCTTAGCTATCTGGAGGGCATGGTATAGAGGTACCCTGTGATCAGCCAGCCTGATGTGTGCTGTCAGACCTAGTAAGCTGTCAGCCCCCTAGCTAGCACACTCCAGCTAATGTCATAAAGCGAGACAATGCTTTAAGACAAGATCTTAACGTGTCTTAAAGGCAAGACAATGTGTCCCTTAATGCAACCTAAAACAGCCAAATCTGGCTCAGGCTTGCACATCAACACCCCCTTTCAGAGGGTGGCAGCAAAGATGTCGTCCCGACAGTCATAGCATCATAGAATGGTTAGAGTTGGAAGGGACCTTGAAGATCATTGAGTTCCAACCCCCCTGCCACGGGCAGGGACACCTCCCACTAGAGCAGGTTGCTCAAAGCCCCGTCCAGCCTGGCCTTGAACACCTCCAGGGACGCGGCATCCACAGCTTCTCTGGGCAGCATGTTCCAGTGCCTCACCACCCTCGCAGTAAAGAATTTCTTCCTGATATCTAATCTAAATCTACCCTCTTTCAGTTTACAACTGTTACCCCTCGTCCTACCGCTACGCTCTGTCATAAAGGGTCCCTCCCCAGAAGGTCCTCCTTCTCCTCCATGTCCTGGTTGCCCCAGAGCCCTGCTGGTCTGTTTTTTAATTTTCAGTCTGTACGGCTTTTCCTGTAAAGGGGAAGAGCCTGAAAACTGCCGCTGAGGATGTGTTTTCCTCTGCTGTGCTCTGAGGGACCCTCAGGAGCCATAGGTGGGCCAGGCATTCAAAGCCACTGCCTGGGGATTGAGGAGGCGCGGGCTGCCACCCAGACCGGTTCAGAGGAGGCGGTGCCCTGGGCCAGTTTTTATCATCTCTTACAGAACTCTGGGTCACCTCTGAACTGGGCCCCAGGCTGCTGTCCTGGAGCCACAACAAGTCCCTCTGGGATTTGACAGGAGGCTGGGCTGGCTGCTCCTACATCAGCAGCCGCCTGCTCCCGCTCCCCTGAATGAGAAGCAGGAAAAATTGGTCCATATTGAGGTCTATGTGACTGCAGCTGGACGGCTACTGATGCTGGAGCCCATGGGGCCACCGCTGAGGCATTGCACCCTACTGGGAGCATCCCTCTCAGGGAAAAATAGGATATTTTGGGAGAGCTGCAGTCAGGTGGGGATAGGCTCCCCCTCCCCTCCGGCTCTCCTTCCTTCGGAAGGGCAAGGGATGACAAAGGGGCTGCGGATGCTCACTGGTGCCGGGCTGTGCTGTGCACTTACGCTGGCGCTCGGTAGTGCGGGAAGGCCTTTTCTTCCAGGGAGGCCTTTGCATTTGCAATTTGAATTTAATCCTGTGAGCTAAAGATAGCTCCGGCTCGCCTATTGTTCCTCCAGCTGGCAACAGCTTTATTTCTTTGATGCTTTCAGTTCTCGGTCGTTTCCAAGGAACTGGCAGAGACACTTTTTAATACAGAGCCTGTCCCAGCACTGTAGCACGCCAGTCACTGCATCCTACCCTCCTGGCCCTGCCTTAGGTGCTCTGCTTCCCACTGGCAAGGTCTCCCGCGGGGGCTGCAGGTCTCCCTCTTGCTGGCATGAGCTTCGCCTGCACGTATCCCTGATGTCGCCCTTCATTTCCCCCGGCTGGCTTCTGGGCTGCTCCGCAATGGCTCCTCCAGGAGCAGGAGTCTTCCTCAGGAACAGACCTTTCATTAAAGCCTCGCTCAGATATTTTTTAATTAGTCTTACTACTGTTACTCCAGTGGCAGAAGTAAGTGATGTGATCCTTTCCTGTACTCTTGGTGGCTATTGGGGTTCATCTGGGTACTTCTCTAACCCCCCCTTTTGCGTGTGTCTATTTGGTAAG
The DNA here is from genome assembly GCF_964106895.1 of Numenius arquata. NCBI lineage: Eukaryota > Metazoa > Chordata > Aves > Charadriiformes > Scolopacidae > Numenius > Numenius arquata. The sequence goes on from NC_133576.1 coordinate 47,785,696, forward strand.
AATTTAGTAACATCATTTATTTCAGGAGCTTTCTGTGTCGCGTCAGCTGAGGAACCGCATGCTCTCCAAGGTCACTGAATGCATGTTTGTCTCTCAAGTACTTGGAACAATGATTTGAAGCGGATTAATGTTAGTAAGCTCTTATCTCTGATTGCTTAAGGTTTGTATTTGGTATATGTGCATCACACATATATCATATGCATCACACACGTTGTGCTGTGTATGTGATTCGATATCTTCTAATCTCGGGGACAAAAACAAGGTGCTTTTCCAAAAATTGAATTTGGGATTGTTCCATGCTAATTCATGTTGTTAATTAGCTATAGCAGGTAGCCAATAAAGCAGCATAAATGATTTCAGGTTCCTTAGGAAATGTGCCAATACTGAATGCAAATACCGATTTAGATGTGGAATTTTCACAGTGCCTCACGGTGCAACTCATTCATTAAATTAAATAAAGGTGAGACGATTGTGGGCTGCTGCTGAGCATTTTGCGAACTGGAAAAGGATCGGTAAATCCCTCCCGGGGCATATCGGCAGCTCTCATCCCACCGGCAGGAAGGGTGGGGAGAGCCCTGCGGGCAGCAGCCAGCCTCCCAGCCCCGCAAGCCGCGGCGGTGATTTCCTGGCTCTGGCAGGAAGGGCTGCTGGTTCCTACCGCTGGCACGCTGCCGAAAGGGTTGCCTGCCGTCGTCAGGCACGGAGCCCCAAGGAACTGCACGGGAGACGAATGCAGAAAAAAAAATAAAAGAGAAAAAAAAGTAAAGTCAGGTTCCTGAAGCGTTCAGCAGGGGCACTTCCTTTCCCACAGAAGAAAAAGCTGTTCCGACGTGGAGGCAATATTGCAAGAATCAAACACAGCACAAGGGGAAAATCTGCCTCTGGGTCCCCAGGTAAACTAAGGGGAATATCTGCAGCCTTTTCCCCCTTGTCTAGAGATCATCCTAGTGCCACAGAAGACTGTGTCTGAGTGCATGATATAAATACCGCTTTTAAAATACTTTTCTCCCTTCAACCCTGCCCCAGTTCCTCGCTTGGCACAAAATGGGGACCTCAAATGAAAGCAGCTCTGAAGAAAACCACTAATTCTTTGGAAAACTGGCCATGAAGGAACGCAGCTACTAGGGACCAGACTCTCCACCAGCAGAGTGGAAGCAGGACATGAGAAGTCTTCCAGGAGTGGGTTACCGAGTGGCCTTAGGGATGGACAAACACCAAAAGCATCAGTTATCCACTCGAGCACATATGTTTCGGGCTTTGAATGGCTTGCAACCATAGGACTGGGAGTCGGATCTCCCCATGCAGCCTCTGAGACTTCTCCCATGCAGCTTCTTGCGTGCTTTTCTCCAGGTCCAAGGAGTGCCAGACTGAGGGGAGCTGTATTTAGCCCTTGGTGGCAAAGAAAGCAGATGCAGGAGGCCTTGATTGTCTTGATACATCTTGGTGAAAGGTTGTTCACATCAAGCACAATCTTAGCATCCCCAGGGTGCTCCAGGAAATGTGTATACTTGTGCTTCACAGGTCACTGCTGTACTGTGTCCATGCTACTCCTTTTGCAAATATATCCACCTGGCACACCTTAAAAGAAAAACAGCATGTTGAAGCAATTTTTAATCATCAGTATTACATGGGGAAACTAAAGCCCTCCCGTAAGAGGATTTTGACGCTCTAATTTAAGGGATGAAAGAAAACTGTGAAGGTAAAGCTTGCCCCTGTGTTTTAGGCAGAGCAACACTGATCATTTGAACTGCATGTCCCCTTGGGGGAAGCAGTGACAGCAATGCCATTGATTGGGCTTCAGTCTGTAGTCAATACCAAGCACAAAAACTTAGAGGAAAAGGACATGTCTGACAAAAAGACAAATAAGGGTCTTCTCCCTGTTGGGAGCCTTGTGGAAGACCCTGTATTCAAGGAGCTAGTGATGCTGGACAGGCCATGTCTGCTGCACTGGGCCCTGTACTGGGGGGCTGCAGAGCCATTTATGCAGCGCAGTGCAAAGGAACATGCTGAGATGCCTCATGCCATTAGTGTTGCGCTCTGGCGGACATCCTGAAAGAGGGAACGTCCCTACCTGTCAGAAGAAGATATATGATTTTGTTTGTCGCACGAGATTAAAGACACCATGGTATGGGAGGGAGACCCAGCCCCTTGATGATGGGATCTGAGGTCTGTGCTGTGGCTGTTCATCTGGAGGCCATCCAATGCCTCACGTAAGTGGGGTTCCCAGCATCTGAAGGGACATAAGAATTACTTTATCTCTATATTCCTCTTCTTATTTTGTATAATTAATAAAGCAATTTTATTACGCTACCTGCCGCTGTGCTTCTTTTACCTGGAGAGACCCCTGCACCTCCCTGTGCAGAACGGTCTCTGATTCTCCTTGAAGTCCCGCAGTGAGGCTGATCCACGAGGAGCTGGTCCAGGGTCTTGCAGCCTAGAGAAGACAGGGGTCTGCTCAGGCTCCGGACAGAGTGTCAGCAACTCACTGCTGCTCCGATGTGCGTGTGATGGGAGCAAGGGTGAGAAGCCGCAATGGCGTTACGGGGGTCTGGACAGCTGGATCCAGGCAAAGGGGCTGCTAACTCAACCCTCCCACCTACCAGGAGAAACAGCTGCCGCTGCAGCCAGCGCACACACAGGGAAAACCCATTGGCATTCCCTTCCCAGCCCGGGCGATCCTCCCCCTCCCGGGCCGCCGCCTGCCAGGATGAGTCACGCTTGCTGCTGGAGCCGGGCCTTGGTCCCGTGCCAGGAATGCGCTCCGGAGGGAGACCGCAGAGAAATACAGAATAATTTGCAAACCCATAAAAAAAACCAAACCACCCCATTGCTTCTCCGTGGGGATGCCTGGGCAGGTTTTTGTAGCAGGTGTCGCCCGCCCGCCCTCCCAGGGGGACAGTCCCCTGCGGCTGGTGACCTGGCAGGTCCGTGGCGTGCCAGGGAAGGGCTGGGAGTGCCGGAGCACGTTGCTGCCGGTGGATGCAGGGAATGGGGCTGTGCTGGCTGCGGGACCTCATGAGCCAGGCACTTGGGAGCGTGGTAATGTGGTGCCGCTAGCGAGGAGGAACCCCGCTAGCCATAAAATGGCATGGAAGACCCCCAGGAGTCGTGTAGAACAGAATGGTAGAGTGTAATGAATAGTCAGACATATGGTAAAAATGAATTAATGTCGAGTTGCCATCCACTCTGCCATTTTTTTTTTTGCTTTCAGTTTCCCCGCTGTGCCTGTCTCCTGGCATCGCTGAATCTTGATTCGGGGAGAGGCAGCCAAGTAGCATCCTGTGAAGCCAACATCGCATCCTAAGTTGGCCAACAACTTGGTAGTGCTTTCTCCTGGCTCCATCTGGCTGGGACTCTCGCTTGGCCTGGTGGAGAGTGACCCATTGGCGTGGGGCTGCCTCTCCTCCCCTCTGGTGGGAAGCCGGCTGCCCTCAGGAGATGCCAGCTGATGGGGAGCACAAGGACCTTCGAGTGGGAGCTGCGGTGAGCACATCAAGGCAAGTCCCAGGTCTCAGGCCTCATCACCTGAAGATGCAGTGGCCTGAATCCAGGACTGCAGGAGGTTCACCTGGAGCTCCTGGAGAGCTCTGGGGCTGGGGTGCCAGGGCTTGTCTGTTGTCGGGGGGATGCCGGCTGTTTCAAGCAGACAATATACTGTCAGAGTAAGGTGGAAAAGTCCAGCCTGGTGGAACAAACCTGCAGGAATGACTTTTGAGGGCCTGATACATTGCTATGGGCAGCAGCAGTGCATACATATGTGTATATGTGCGAATGTATATGTGCGTGTGAATGTATGTGTGCATGCAAGTCCCTGAGTAATCCTAATTTTCCCACCAGGAAGAAAAAGAATGCCATGTACCATAAATCAGTTCATGCTCTGTGAGGACATGCTAAAAAATCTTGCAGAATCTAGTCCAAGAATTGGACTAGAAAAGGGCAGGAATATTGTACCCATCCCTTGCCTCCCTGTCCCAGCCTCTCCTTCCACAGACAGCTCCTTCTGCACCATGCGCAGCATGGATGGGCTTTCTCCAAAAGGAGCATGCTGCTGCTTTGTCCTTGGCTGGAACCACTGCTGTGCATGTCCCAACTGGAACAGGTCTCAGGAGGTAAAACAGAGGGGCAGGAGCACAGCTGGGGGGCTGTGCAGGCAGGGTCTGCTCTCTGCCAGGGGTATTTGGGGACCTTGCCTGCCTGCCTGCCTGTGGGTGCAGCCGGAGGAGCAGTTTGGTGGCAGCAGCGCAGGGGGAGGCAAGCATTTGCATGTGTGTGGGTGTGTGTGTGCAAATGCATGCACGTACGTGTGCGATGGAATACAGCAATGCTTGTGTTAAAAGAGCAAAAGAGAAACTACTGCCTGGAGACACAGATTTGGCTGGAGCTACACCTCTTCCTGCTTCTGGGTACCTCCATCCCGGAGCGGGGAGCATCGCACCCACTTTCTCAGTCAGAAGTCCTCGCTGACTTAAAAACAGCTGTCGTGGTATGGCTCCTATTCTTGGTTTTCTTGGAAAAAATGGAGTGCTCGTAGGGGCTAAGGGTCAGGAGACAGAGGTCGGGGACTTGCGCTCTGCTGCTGGCTCTTCCGCTGGCTTCTCGCATGATGGGAGGCAAGTCACTTATTTTTTATATTAAATAGGGAGAGGGCAGAGAGAGGAAGAGTGGAAGGGGACAGTGCTATTAAGCAACCTTTGTGAAGCGATTCGAAATCCACAGTGGAAAAAGCCGTAAATGTCACATCACATTCATTACTGAGCGGCGGCGGCGGCTGCAGCCATGGCTCGCAGAGAGCCACCGCTGCCGGGCCAGCCTTGGCAGGCTGCTCCCCTGCCGCCAGGACCTGTCCCTCCCATTGCCGCCTCACGAAGCCGTTTCTATTATCCAGCAGTCACCCGTGACCCCGAGATATTTTTAATGCCTGCATTTTTAGTGCTGCCGTTATGCGGGTGCGGGGCTGTAGGGCAGCCCAGACCTCCCCTGCTTCCTCCTTCTCCTCCTCCTCCTCCCTCGGGCGCCCGTGCTCCTTCCCTTGCGCAGGCAGCCCTCTCCTGCAGCCCCACAGCAGAGATCAGACGCAACGGCAGCTGGGGAAACAATTGGGTGCCAAATTAGAGCAGCTCTTCAAGTAATTGACTGATGGAGCAGCACTCCTACTTAAAAAAAAAATAAAAAAAATTAAAAAAATAGTTTCGCAGTATGACTCACCGAGGCGTCTGTGCTCTGAGCTGTTTAAGAGTCAGCCCACGGTGGAGGTCAAGGGCTGGAGCTGCTTTGCTCCGTGCTGCTGAGGCTGCCCTCTCCCTTGGGAAAAGCCCTGCCCCGGGGCTTGCCTGGCAGAACTGCAAGATGCTCCAGTGGTGCAACCCGGCCCCATGAAACTCAGCTCCCCTCCGACCAGGGGCTCAGCCCCCAGCTCCCACGGGCTGGGGGTGAGACCCCCAGCAGCCACTGCAGACGCTCACAGCTTCTGACACACCAGCAACCACGAGACAGCTCCCAGAGGGATGTTTTAGTGAAGAAGTCAGGAGGGAGAGTTTTCTCCAGACCTGGGCTAACCTCGCATCCTCTCTTGCTTCTTGCCATGGAAGCAGCCAGAGCACTGCAGGTTCTTATGAGCACTGCGGGTCCTGCCAGCACCCTGAACAACAGCCCTGGCTGGGGACCACCTCCAGCCATGGAGGACAGCGAATCTGACCTTAATTACTCCGAAAAGATCGTACAGATGAATTTTCCCCCATTTTCCCTCCATCATTAACATTTTAGCAGCTTTCTTGCAGGAAGGAGGGCTGGAGAAGACACGAAAGCAGCAAGTTTGATGTTATCACAGGACTCCGGGAGCTGGGGCTGCAAAAACCTCCTGACGTTCTGAGCACCACAAGAAATAAAAATGATTTCTGAAGCTCATGCAGCACTGTGCGGGCAGACAAAACCAGCAATAAGATACTCTCACTCATCTTCTTTCCCACCCTTTCTAGTGGAAAGGAGAAAGAAGATTTCTGCGTGTTGCAGGTATCGTCATTATTAGAAGTGAACCGGGCACTTAAGAAAAAATGTAGGCAAGCAAATCTACTTCAGGGAACTGGCCAAATCCCTCCTTGACCGTCAAAGAGGTGACTCTGAGTGTGGTGACTTGTTCAAGGAGTGAAGATGTCCATCTTCATTGCGTTGTGCCTTGTCTTCAAGCTCTGCTCCCAAAGGGGTGAGAGATGCCAGGTTCAAAACAGGCTGGCCCTTCCATGCTCGCTGGCATCAGTCTTCTTCTCTGGAGCAATACTCCGGAGCAAAACACGGAACAAAAATTCATCCTGAGTTTTCCATACAAAACTTTAGCCCTGGCTTCTGAAGCCAGGCTGCAAACAAACCAGAGCGAAAGTCTATCGTATCGCTGTGGCCAGCACACAGCCATGGGTGTTCCCAGACAGGACCAGCCTTTTGCTTGGCCAGGGGCTTTTGCCTCACCCTGATCTATATCAGAGCACCGTGCCCTCACCCTGCTGCCCCCCACAAGCCCAGTTTCCAGACTGCTCCCAAAGCCCTTTGCAGTTTGCAGTGTTTTGTTTTAGGTTATTTTTTTTTGGCCTGTCAGAGCAACCCAGATAATGTGGGCTGCAAAGCTGGGCAGCTGAGCCCAGTTCTTTGTACTCTCCTGTTTCCTCATCGCCGATGTCTAGACCTTATATATTTTTCATGGAAGACTGTGTTGATGGTGCAAAGGCGCCTCCTTGCCTTCCCCTAGGTCTGATTGTTTCCTCTGGTTTGCGTACAAGGGGGTTAATTAGAAGTCGGCATCTTCCCCCCTCCCCAGCTAATGTGGAAACCTGATGAGGAGCCAGCAGCGAGAGGGTGGTGAGGAAGGCATTCCCTTTCCAGGAGGAAGAGCAGAGGGGGAGCGCATCTCCCTGGCCCCGTCCTTTACGCCCCAGCAGGGTTTGAGTCTCCCCCTGCCTAGTTCCCATGTGGAGTCTCCAGGAGAGGAACGTGCATCCTTGGCTGTCCAAAGCGAGATTATGGCACATCCCCGAGGCTCCTCCACATGGAGTTGGCTGGGGAGGAGACTTTATAGTCTCCTGGGGTTGGGCTGTGGGGTGGGGGGGAGTGATTTTGCCTCTAGGGCAGTTCCACCAGATCTCAGCCCTTTCTCTGTTCCTGTGTGGATGGGGAGAGTGTGTGTGTGTGTGTGTGTGTGTGTGATTGCGTTGTGTGTGTGAGCGAGCGCTGGCTCATGCTATTTCCTCCCTTCCCTTGGGGCTTGACTGGGTCCCTTTTTTTTTTTTTTTTTTCCCTGCTGCCGCTCTAATAAAAAAAAGTGGCTCAGCCAATTCTCCTGAACCTGAACGCAGAAGGAAGGAGACAGGGAGTGAAAAATGTGAAATCAAATAGGAATTTTTTTTTTTTAACCCCCACCAGACGCAGTCGCCAGGGAGTGGGGCTGGGAGCGTGGTGGCCATCCCCCGGCAGCGGGTGGGGGTGCAATAGTTATTCATGCTGGAACCAGGAGCAGGAGAGCTGCTCTCCCCATCTGAGAGAGCTCATTACCGCCTCGAGTTTACTTAAAATACAGCTCTAATTACCTGTTTAAACAATAGCTCTGTCCCTTCCTTGGTCTATGAAGACTGCACACATTTTAATTATCGGGAAGACCTTGGCCATTCACCTTTCTGAGGTATTTAATGCTTCCAGTCAAATGCCTGCCCTGATGTACTCTGTTACCATGCCACCTCTCGAACTCTCGCCAGCGGAAAACTGCAGGATATCGCTAGTGAAATGACATTCTCCGGCAGATTTTTTTTTCTGCATAATCACGGTATTTGGGTTAATTTTGCTTTGCTAGGCACATTAGTCTTTGGCTCCTAAACAAGAATATGCGAACCCTCCTCTTGCCTTGCCTTTTCCCCTGTGCACACATGAAAAATAAGGCTCAGTTTGTGTCTTAATGTGCGATAATGTTGTAATCCTATAAATGGATGCCAAAGCATCCAGGATAGGAGCACCTATTTTAGAGGCAGCGTAACCAGCACAGGAAGGGCTCTTCTTTTCCTTTGCCCCAGCGTTGATCCATTCACCCCAGCATCATGTCCCCTCCCCACAAAACCTCTCATTTTGGGGTATTTCTCTTTTCCTAGCAAGCGGTGGGCTGGAAAATGTTTCCAATCACAGAGCAGTGCAGCAAAGGATCCTGCTGAGCTGAACGCCTGGAGGCGATCGAAACACTGCCGTCCCTGGGTGGGTGAGCCGAGCTTGCCGAGGTCTCGGCTGCGCAGCCATGGGAGCCTGGCCAGCAGGAGAGATGCTGCAGCTAATGAGCATCCTTCCTCAGGGGCCTTTTCCTTGCTGATGCCGAGCGAGCACAAGCTGGGATGCCCTGAGAGCTGAATCCCTGGAGGCTGCCCGAGCTGCTGGCAGTGGCACAGGGCAGCGGTAGGGCTGTTCCCAGAAGACAACAACCTCTTCTGGATCTCTGTCAGTGTGGATGGGAGAGCATCCTTCTGCCATACTGGGCCCAGGCAATGAAAGGGTGGCAAGAAGGCTTTGCTTCAGCAGAGCGCCTGAGAAAGGGGCCAGGATGCTCAGAAGAAGGGAAGACACATATTTGCAATCAGAGAGAAGAAGGAGGCCAAACACTGCCCAGCCCGTAAGTCTCAGCCCCTGTGAAACCTTGTCCGTGGGGCTCGGTGCAGCCGGCTGGGAGAAACCCAGAGTAAACTCAGCAAGCTGCCCAGAGGGTCTGGAGCTGTAAATCTCAGCAGCCTGGATTTAAAGAGCGGCCAGAACTTTTCACAAGGTTAGAAAAGTGCTGGGGAGGCGGCAGAGGAACACCTGGCCGTTTCATCCTCCCTACACCGCAGTGCTGCCGCTTGGGATTTTTACCTTCCCTTCAGGAGTTGGTGAAGCATAATGGAGCCTTTTGGGACTGGAAGATACTGCTCTGATTTAGGGTAATTGCCTGTGTGTCATGATTCAGCGCATCAGTTGAGCACTCGTCCACCTCTGGACATGATTAACTGGACATGATTAACTGTAAAGACCGCAGGGATTTTCCATGGGACTTATGCATGTGCTTCCCTGCTGTGCTGAACTTGGTTCTCTGTTACCACTACCGATGTTGGTGGGGTTGCCGGAGAGCGAACAGAAGAATTCAGCCCTTTTGTATCAGATCCCCCTTTGTTTTATCTGACCGCTGAAATTGCAGAGCTGGAGTATTTCAAAATATTTGCTCAGCTGGCCATGAAACGCGAGGGTTTCTTTGGGGGAAATGGCTCATTTCTTCTCCAGCCAGATCAAGCACCTCCAGCTAATGATGAAGCATCACGGCACGCTGAAGCTCTGCTAATGGCAGCGTCCTGAGGAGTGAAGATAAACAGTGCTTGCTGCAGCATGGGGGGACGCCGATCCCTCCCCTCCGCTGATGACAGAGGATGAGCAAAGGAAAAGGGGAGGGGGAAAAAAACTGTGCTGCTCTGGATGCCCCAGTTTTCTTGTGCTTTTTTCATTTTATTAATACCTAGTAGCCTTACCAAAGCTAAGCAAAGAATCCCTTTCATCCGCTGGTCTGTTTTCTACCTTTGATGGCCAGCCTTTCATTTCACTTTGAGGTATCCCCCCTCAGAAAGCTTCTTGCTGCCTAGCCAGCACATTTGCTCCTCTCTGGCCGGATGCAGATGTGACCAATTTGCTTCCCCGACACAATGCAAGTGGAAGCAGGGGCAGAGAGGGGAGGAAGGTCTGTGAAGCCCAGTCGCGCAGCAGAAGGCAGCGAGAAGAGCACCGTGCTATTTATTCCCTTGCTTCCACTGGGGTCTTCAGTGTCCTGGCAATGGTAAATCTTAACTTTCATGCTATAGTGCGCCGGGATGCAATTTACTTCAAAGACAGCATAAATCCCTGGCTGCCGCTTATATCACAGGGCTGTTACATAAAAAGGGCTTATGCGCTTTGGTCCCCGGAACAGGTTTGCCCCTTTTCAGCGTCCATCTAAACCGCGTGGCCTGTGGTTGGTCTAAAAAAATCTCACAAGGGCCAGAAAAACCGGGCTCTCCCTGCACTTTTGAACCATCGGACTGCCCAGCTTTGCCACACCAGCCCTGGGAGCACTGTTGCCACGTCCAGCCCCATCATTACACAGTGGGTCCACCAGCCCCAGGCTGTATGGAGAGGGAGGGGGAGGTTCTGGGAGGTTTGGTTTTCTTTTCACTTTCAGGAAAAACGCTAGTGCTGGGGAGAGAGGGGAGGAAGGAAGCGAATTCCTCCCTCCTGCTACCACAGCTGTCTTGCCAAAGCAGAAATCCAGAAAGCACTTTGGCCAGGAAAAGCCGTAAGTGAGCCGGGTGCCCTCATTGCAGAGGTGGGTAGGTGGGCTGGGGTAGTGCAAACACCTGCCCTGCCCCCAGGATGAAGGGCATGGCCCTCAGCAGCTCTGAATCCCTTGGTCTCCATGAACTACACAAAGTCGTGTCACTTTGCGCTGATGCCAGGAGCTTTTTGTTGCAGTGGCAAATGTCATAGGTTTAAACAAGGGAGTGCTAAAGATCTGTTTAGGCACGTGAAAAAGGTACATTTTCAGAAGCCATAGAAAAACTGCAGAGCTCAGACCATAGTGTCAGGAGTGACACGGGCAAGTAGAACCCCAAATCATTTCCAGAAGTGGGGCTTTGGCTGTGTTTAAATACTCTTTATCCACCCCTTGGCCAGGAGAGTAGTTTCCTCAACCCAGTTCCAGACAACTGCCTTGCCCAGGAAGACTGTTTTTGTGTGTGTGCGCTAGCAAACAAAAATCAAGCTAGAAAACATCCAGTTAAATTTCTAAGAATTTAATTTCTTGGCTAAATGTGGGAACCTAGACATTTTCTGAATATTGCGTTTGGAGTGAAAGAGGAGAAAAGAAATCCCTTCTGCCCTCTGTAGTTCAACCATATTAATAATGTCTTATTTGCAAAGCTGTTTACGCCTCCCTTCCCTTTTGCCGGGATGCTGGATGTGTATCTGCCCTCATCACAGCGCCGCTATTAGCTGGCTTCATCGTGCAGCGATGCTTCATCGTTAGCCAAAGTTGCTTTATCTTCGTGAGGGAGAAATAAGCTGTTCCTCTCAGAACCACCCATATTTCATGGCCAACTAAGCAATATTGCAAAAACATTGAGATTCCTCAATTTCCTTGATCGCATAGAGCAGATGCTGATTTGATGCTAGGAAAACTGATTAGCAACCCCCTTCCTGGCTAGTCTGTCACAGCGCTGACAGCCCCAACGCAGTCAGCTTGTCCGGCAATAGAAAGGCTATTACCAAGTGCATCTTTCATGCAGCGAGAAAGAACGCTTCTAGCTGCTTCTATGCACTGAAAACAAATTTCCAAAAGCCCGCATAGCAAAGTGCCGGGGTCATAATCCGCTTCTGTGCAATATTACCTTCAAATGTGTTATCACTGGAAGTGTAAAATCCAGGCTCCTCTCCTGCTGGAGCCCCACTGTCAGTAATCGAAGGCTTTCCCCGGCCGGGGGCCTGTCTAACTTGCAGGGCTGGCTGTGAAACCAAAGGCATTACGGGATGCTGCTGTCGTGCACAGCCGTGCAGGACCCTTTTAAGGCAGCGGTGGAGCTGTTTTTGTGGTGGAGCTGAAATCTGGTGTGTATAATTTCAAGAAAACATATAGGCTTGCCGAGGCTAAAAATCAAGATCAAAAGTTCAGGGTTAAATTCAGCTGTCGGGTCTAGATAAGCTTATCTCCAAAAAAGTGGCTTACGAGAGATCTGCTCCGGGCTGAAATGCTTAACTGGTGACCTGCAGGACTCGGCGCCGCTCTCCTTCCCACCAGGGCTTACCTCCAGATCTGCATGTCTCCTGTGTTTCAGATGCTAAAGCCGTAGCGGGGAGAAGGGGGGCGGATAGCATGTCAGGACAGCTGCGCTCCGGCTCCCCCGGCCTCCCGCAGATTTACGCGCCTTCGCTCAGCCCGGGTGTCCCAAAGAGAGCAGCGAGCGGCGAGCACCGTGGTTTTGTTATTACACAGAGGCCTTATCTGGCAAAAAGGGAAAATTAGAGAATTTTTTCCAAGCGTTCTTTTCCACTCTCTGGAAAAAAAAAACCCAACAAACAAACAGGCATGCCTGTAATCAGCTGCAGGAGCGGAACAGCCCTCTTAATTTATTTTAAAGTGTCCTTCAGGACTGTCTGGTTAATAACCACGCTCCACAGTGCTGCGCTCCCCAAGGGGATAAAGATGCCGCCTGGGAAACTCGTGAGGTTTTTTTTCCCTGGATCAGATGCCCTTTGCTTCATCCCACTGGAGACTGGGGAAGGGAAGCATGCACCTGAAGGAAACAGGATGGTGGGAGGAGGATGGGGTCCTGCCTCCTCCCTGTAGCCACTGCAAGACTGGCAGCTCCGTGTCTGGGATGCTGCGGAGGGTTGCTGGCACACAAGAGGTTCCCACAGCTCCCACAGCTGTAAAAAAGAACCCTATGGTGTCTAATTCCAGCCCTTTGCTTAAAAGGGCTGGTTAAAGCCATCACAAATTTGCGGTGTGCAGCATTTGCACCGTGTGCGTCGCACGGCTGTTTGATCCCATAGGAGGTGTTTACACTGCATGGATACGACAGGTTTCTGGGAAGGGCAGTGAATGGGGAAAAAGGTCATTTGATCAATCATCTTGCAGCCTAGTGGCGTGGTGGCCTTTGTTGGGAAAAACAAATCAATCTCTTTAACCTGTCCCTGTTTTTAAAACCTACACAAGGTTTTAAACAAAAGTTTCCGGGACGCGGTGGAGAGACGCGGCTCTTCGTTAAACAGTGAGACATTTACCCACCAGACTGTCGCCGTGAGAAATTGAGACCAAAGCAATCAAACAAGCCCGGAAGGCTGCCAGCAGCAGGAAGCCACAGCAGTGGGGCAGGATGAGGCTCCTGTCGGGTTAGATGTGAGGTGCATGGGTACCCCCCAAGGGATGGTCAACACCCACTCCTGCCCTCCGCTGCCCTCCCCAGCCAGGGTCCTGCTTCAAAGAGAGGACCAAGCTGCCCCGTATCTCCCAGGGGAGTCCCCTCTCAGAGCCGATGGTTTCTTGCAGAGCAACCTCGTACGCAGCGAGGCTGGAGGGGGCATCCCGCAGCATCCAAGGAGTTCTCCGGCCACCCAGTGCCACCCCCCGGCTATGTTCCCTTTGGCTGCCCGGGGTGCCAGCAGCTCCCTCTGACATGGCACATTGGAGCTGCCAGCTCCAAAAGAATCTCCCACACAGCTTTTTCTTCACAGTGTATGCTTTCTGTGCAGACAACAGATACAGGCGTGTGTACGTGAGCCTGTGGGAAAGTTACATTTCAGCCAAAAGGCAAAGCATTTTATAGTGGAGATGATAAAGGGATGTATCAAAATGCAGTAAAGTGAGTCATTGCTCTTGCTACCTTAAAATGATCCAGAAATGTTCAAGAGACTGAAAATTAGATGTTTCTTCTTAAAAAAAAAAAAAGAAACAGAGCTGTTTTAAGGGTCTAGGAATACCAGTTTAAAATTTTAACATTCCCTATGCTCTTCCTTTCCTTTCTTACTTAATGACAGACTATGAAATTTTGGCAAGGAGTTTATTTTATTTTGAAAAACAAGCATTTGTAATAATAGGAACATTCTCAAAGCTTTACAAACCCAATGGGCCTTCACTGATAGTTTCACTTAAAGAAATCCAGACGCTGCAGCAAGGAGATCCTGAAAATGTAATGGCCTTCAGCTCCCACGTCCAGCCCCAGCCACACATGAGCTTTTAGCTGAGAAAGTAGAAAGGAGACTCGCGAAATGAAGTAGTATTTTTTCTCCCCAAACCCCGTAGCTTTTCAAATATTGCCATGTGGAAGGCTGATGGAGATTGTTTCCTGATTTACCCCACAGAAAAGCCCTAGGGAAGGACTTTCTTGAAGACAATTCTACATTTACATTGTTGTCTTTGTGTTTTGAGGGCCAAAAATGTGTGGGTTGTTTTTTTTTTTTTTTTTTTTCTGGAAGCGAAAAGATGGTTTATTATACAATCAGAGAAATCTGAGGCATGGAGCCCTGGGAACAAAATGCCACCCTATATCACAAAACTTGGGATAAAACAGTAGGATTTGGGACTTCTGTCTCAAGGCAAATCTACTACAATGAGTTTCCACATCCCGTTCTCCTGAGTGGGGTCTGGTGTGTAAACATCTGATGAGGCACTGGAGCAGTAGTAGTCTCCTCCTGCCAAAAATAAATGGGGAGTGGGGAGCTTAATTCCAGCTGGACCTGGTTAATCTGTGCTTAGATTATCTCAATTGCACCTAAGATTAAGAAACGCTTTAGCAGGGACTAATCTTACTCTGTGAACAGCATGTCTGGCTGACTTCTTAATCCTATCGCTTGACTCCCGGGACTTGGCTTCCAGAGCAGATGGGCCCTGAGCATCTCTGCGTCCAGCCCCTGCACGCATGGCGCTGTGTCTTTCTGCGGGGCTGTCCTGGGGAGCCCAGATTCAGCCTCATCTCTTTAGCACAGCATCACTCTGCTTTTGGTCTTTCTTGCTTCTCTCTTTCCCCTCCTTCTACACTAACCAGAAATCAGGCAGAAGGCTTCTTAGCACATGGTAAGTACAATGCAAAGTGTTAGGCAGGACAAGACAGTGCTACGTTAATTATCCTGATTTTCTGAAGAGATGCTATGGCGGAGGATGAAAGAGAAGACAGCTGATGTGAGCACATTTCTTACTTTCTGCTGAGTTATGTTTTGAGAAGGTCTCCAGTGATACTTCTGCAGGACTGTAATGGAGCTGGGTGCACAGATCCTCAGACAACCTTCTGGGAAGGTAACTCCATCCCAGATTCTGTCCCCTGGAGACAAAAATAACTCATGGGAGAGCTGCAATGGAAATCCCCCATTTGGGAGGAAACAAGAAAAAAAACCAAACCCAAACCCAAAAAGGATATTTTCTGCTTGTTTCAGGAGAAATGAAATTCTTTGCACTTTCTGGCAATTAAAAAAAAAAAAAAAGGCAAGAGGGTTTTGCCAGTAATAAACCATGCAAAAACTCCCAATTTTTTGCTTGCAAAATTGGCAGAATTTTGAGCGGCTGAATTTGGGAAGCAAAGTATAGGTTTGTAAGTACGAAACACTCATGTGGCTGGCATCCAACAGCTCTCCTGCAGGGGAGGAAAAGCCTCTAACACAGATTATCCAACAGTTTATGCAGCTCAGCTTCAGTGGGGAGACCTTTAAGACAGCAAACCTCCCAACAGCCCCAGTTATGAAACCCCAGAGCTCATCCCTGTGGTGTCCCTGGCCCCTTTCCCTGCAGCACTGGTCCGCGGGGTCCCCTCACGCAGGCTCCCCGCTGGGGCTGCCTCCACGCCCAGCCTCCCCCTCCCCAGGGCTGAGCAATTCCCAAACTCGGACAGTGCCCAAAAGCACTGCTGAGCCGTAATTGATGCCTGAGGTGACAATTACGGAGGCCCTTGAGAGGAAGGCAAAAAGAAAAAAAAAACCCCTGCCCCAAACAAATAAGCAAAGCAGCAGCAACAGCAAATAACCCCCTGCATGATGCAAAGCCTTAAAAGAGACGATAAATAAAGCTAATTAGCCCACAGACTTAACGCTGGCTTATGTGGAGCGAGCCTGGCGGAAAGAAGGGCAAACCCAAGAGCCATTGGCCACAAAAGCATCGCTTCTTCCTACTCTAAAAAGAAAATTAAAAAATCCCCAAATGAGCAGGGGTGGTTGAGGTGATGCCAGGAAGAAAGGAGGAGTAGAAGGGCAGGTCCTGCTGTGGAACAGGCGGATGGAGAGGATAGAGCCTCACTACACAGAATCACAGAGTGGTAAGGGTTGGAAGGGACCGTTGGAGATCATCTAGTCCAACCCCCCTGCCAAAACAGGACAATGAAGGACCTTCCCTCCTGCCCAGGAGGGGTTCCCCACTGGTGGGGTGGCTTTGCAAGTACCGTGCTCTGAGCACTCATGCTCTGGGTATGAAGGTAATGCTGAGACCAAAAGATGTTTCCAAGGGATGGGGATTTGCTTTGTCAGGTTCTGTAGGTGGTTGAGGCCTGTGTCCCTCCCCGGCCCCACTCAGTGCCCAGCAGGCAGGTCACAGCTGCCAAACGGGGACATGGCAGGGAGAGAGCTGGGTTGTTCAAGTATTTAAGGCCAAGGCTAGGAAGGGATTAACACGGCCTTTCCAAGACCTTGAGCTCTTCTCCTAATTTGGATTTGCAGCTCTGAATTCACTGCTGACGTCATTTTCTGTCCCCCTTCTGTCCTGCAACCCTTATGTCCCTTGCAAGAAATGCCCTTGTTGGCACCCCATAGGTACCTTTCCACATCCGACGCTTAACAGAAGCTACCTAAAAACCACAGAGCTTTGGGACCCAGATACACAATATGCTGCTTTGATAAACATGCCACAGTGTCTCTTAACTCCTGACAACCATTATCCAGCTGCCAAATGAGCCTTATTATAAGCAATTTTTGTAAATCATACTGAAAGCATAAAGTCACAAGGAAAAAAAAAAATGATCTCGGGTCATGAACTGCAGCAACACCTGGCAGGTCGGTTAAAAAAAAAAAAAAAGAAAGAAATGCTAGGAAAGCTGTTGACACAAGATCACAAGGGTGATACACTACAGACATCAACGTGTATGTCACACCCAAGCCCAGGGCAGGGCTTACCCAGCCCTGCAGCTGCAGGGCTGACACCCACCTCAGCTGCCTGACACACCATCCTGCACCTTTCCCTTCTGGGAGCCTCCCAGCAGCTGAGCTCAGAACGGGCCAAAACCCAAAAGATTTTGAGCTGTGGCATGAACTGGAAGGGTTTTCTTGACCAAAAAAAGCATTTCCAGTGCAAGGAAGACTGGGGCAGACGGGCTCTGTATCAGTAGCGGTGTGGTATTAGTTGGCATCTCTGCCCCTTTCGCCACCAATGCTTGGCGAGCCGCCGCAACCTTGCTATTGCAAGCAAGCAAAGGTGCCGAGCAGGGGAGCGGGTGAACGATGAACCTCCCTGGGTTGGTGCCTGTGTGCGCTGTGTCACTGGGTTAGAGCCGTGTGTGGGCCAGCGTGGTGGTTTGGGACGTGCATTTTGGGCCATCACTAATTAGAAGCCCTCCGGCAGTGGCCCTAATGAGTCAGGTAGCGCTTGCTGCTTTTGCTGCAGACAGGAGGATGGGGAGGCAGGCGAGAACCGTACCCAGGATTTGTGTGGTCTCCTCCAGCTTTGCTGGAGCCCCTCCTGGGCTCTGCTGATAACACCCAGCAATTAGCAGCTTTGCTCCAAAGGGAAATCCAGACAGGAAAGGGTGGGAGGGAGGCACAGGGCGGCGGGGAGGCTTCTGGGTGGCAGCGTGGTCTGCGGGTACCAGCCCCCCGCCATGGGGAGTGTGGGAGGGGAGGGCAGCCTGGGGGAAGTGGGGGGGTGTTGGAGTGTCAGCGTGAGCGTCGGGTTGTCAGGCAGCATCAAAGCCAGCTCCTTGGAAAAAAAACCAAAGATGCAGGAAGGAAGGAGGCCGGGGGGCCGTGCAGGTGTGACAAATTAAAGATTAGCACAGCCGCGTTGCAGGGATGCTCCGCATGGGCTTTGCAGCCACCGGGGGTTTGTCTCGCTGCCGTCTGCCACTGCCATCGCCACGTGTGGCACCTTTCTGACACGTCCTCCGGCTTCACCGGAGGCCCTCACCACGGCACCTCACCATGGCCACGTGTGTCGCCCCACCGGCCCCACAGCATCCCTTGCTGGCCCCCGCCAGTCCTTCCAGCTACACCCACTCATTAGCGGTTCCCGACTGGCAGCCTGGTCTTTGCCTGAAATCCTGCAATTACTCAGCGCGCTGGCTCAGACCCGGCTGCCGCACGGCAGCGGAACAAAGGCGAGTGGGAACAGGCAGCCCAGCTGCCGCTCGCCCTGCAGCCATCCCCGGGCAGGCAGCTGGGCGGCCGTGGAGGGGGGAACAGGTACGGTTTGTGTTTCAGGCTGACAGTAAAGCAGGAAGGGAAGGAACCGGATCACCTGTGAGCTGTGAAATAAGAGGAGGTTTTGTTTTATTTAAAGGCGAGGCCATTTTGGCCAGCGGAAAAGTAGCTATCAAAATGGGAGACAGAAAACAGTTCTGCCTGAAAACGCTGGGGCCAAATTGGCTTTGAGACTTGCGTAGTCCTGAGCCAATTAAAATGTCATAATAATGCAACCTCAAAAAAAAAAAACCAACAACCCAGCAGTGTCTGCTAGTTATGAAAGATACACAGGAAAAGAAACCATTCCCCAGCTAGAAAGTGTTTATCCAAATGGATAAATCAGTGAGGAAATCAGTCCGTGAAAAGGGAGAGGGAAAAACCCCCAAAGCAGCAGTAGGCTAGGTGCAAGCCTGTACTCTGCCCTGTGTCCACAACATCTGTGCTGGTGTCTCTGGAGCTCTCTGGGGGTTCAGAGGGGTCTTTGCAGGTCTGGGAAGGTCCTGCCTGTGCTGCAGGACTGGGGCTTTGGGGTGGCTTCATCGCAAGTGACGGTTTTAGCCTCTTTGTTGAATTTCCCAGCCTTGATGAGTCTTTGGGAGACATGTGTCCCCCAGGTACATCAACAGTAATGGAAAGTGCCACTGTCACTATAGGCACTAACTCATCATCTTGACGACCCATCGATCCCCGGAAGAGTTGAGTGGAGGGTAAAATAAATGTGGTTTGCTGGGACAGGAGGGGAGGAGGAGAATACTGAAGACATTTTGCTTCACTGGCCACTGAAATCAATGGAAAACCAGCCACCGACTTCAGTGGACACTGTGCCCATGCTCACCAAAAAACAGAAAGGAGGTGCTGGAAGGCAGCTCCCAAACAGTGGCATCCCCCGGTGGAGGGAATCCCACCTGCATTCCTCTGGAGTTGCCTCTGCTCCTGCCCAGAGGTGCCGAAGTTCGTGCTTGGTACCACCTTGCTGGGATGAGGATCTTGGACCTGCCTGGTGCAAGATGGGGACTCCCACCCTGCTCCCCAAACTGTAGGTGGCCTTCAGGGCTGGCGGGGAAGACTGAGTACACACCCTTCCCCCCAGGGCTGATGGTGCCATGCAGTGGGCACTTAGGAGCAGGAGTTCTCCAGGAGGGATCTGGTGCCTGCTAATGCCATGGGCTTGCAGCAAGCCCTTGAGGCCAGCCCCTCACCTGGGGGCCGGTTAGCTGCCATAGCCAAGTGCTTCGCTGGAGCTCATTAGCCCTGCTGTGAGGGAAGTTAATTAGCTCGGGGAAAACGCCGTGCTAATTTGCCTAACCGGCTTTTGGGACCAAGGTTAACCCCGCCAAGCAGGCTTGGATGCATTCCTTCTGGCTGGGGCTCTGCATCCTGCATCCGTGCACGTGACGGGGGATGCCCGTGGGCTCTACAGCTGCTTTGAACGAGTTAGCCCTGCTCTTTTGAGGCTGTGTGATTTCAGGTCTCCTGGCAGGAAGGACTGCCATCCTGAGGTGGCACCGGGACCGCTGTGACGCCGGCTGGTCCCTCTCAGCAGGTGGATCCGTGGGCACGGTGGGGCGAGCGCAGTGTGCAGCTCTGTGCTGAGCAGGAGTGCCATGGCATGCCTTCCCCTGGCCGCCACACAGCTCAGTGCAAGATTTACAATGCCTGTGGCCATCCCTGCCCTCCCCTCTCCCCATTCCAGCTGCCCCCTGCTTCCATGTTACGTG
The DNA here is from genome assembly GCF_964106895.1 of Numenius arquata. Taxonomy (NCBI): domain Eukaryota; kingdom Metazoa; phylum Chordata; class Aves; order Charadriiformes; family Scolopacidae; genus Numenius; species Numenius arquata. The sequence goes on from NC_133576.1 coordinate 47,805,357, forward strand.
CTGACCACCCCACAGGCCAGGGCTTTGAAAGGACCTCCTCTATTTCTTTCTTTCTTTCTTTCTTTCTTGCTTGCTTGCTTGCTTTCTTATCCCCCCTTGTCTTGGAAGAGTGTAGAACTTGGACAGGACGATTTGAGCAGCGTGTTGAGCATATGGAAGCAGGTCCCTGGCCGTGGCCAGGTGGAGGGAGCACTCAGCAGGCGGAGGCTGGGCACGGCAAGCCGAGGAGCAGCTCCTTGGCTCCGCAATACACTGCTCCCTCTCCACCTAATGCTAAAGCAATTGCTCTCGATGGCTTTAGAATCACTGGTTTTGGCACTCAAGCGCATTGCTGTCCTCTGCTCCCCAACCCCACAGGAAGCTGAGCTTGGTTTGGTGAGACTCGCAGCGAGGGAGAGGAAGGAAGAGAAATGCATCAAGCAAAGAAACAGGAGCAGGGTAATCTCCAATGCAAGCTTGCAAGCTTGTCTAAAAATAGAAGGCGAACCGTTCCCTAGTAATTAGCCAGGAGACGCTTTTATTTGCAGCAATGCGAGTTCAGCAGCAGTGCTTTTGGCAGGAGGAGACGGGAATGTCCCAGCAGCTCTAACCTTGCAAAGCAGGAGGAAGCTTGCCTCCCCCTGCCAAGGGACGTTTCCCACAGGCAGCAGGTGAGCGTGGGCTCGGGTGTGAGCACACACGCATCTTCCTCTGTCTGCCTGGACAGAGGGAGCAAGAGAAGAGATGTCCTCTCCACAACAGCCCGCTCACTCTCTGGGATTAGATACTCCTCTGCCTTTGCATTGGAAGAAGTGTTGAAGTCATTTTGCAGGGGGGAGGCAGCAGCATCCCGGCATAAGGGCTTGATCCCTAAAAGGGTTCAAGCAAGGACAAGCAGTGCCCGAGGTCTTGGTGGGGAAGAACAACATAGGGATCTGGGACTGGATGATGGCGAGGACCAAGCCTGAGGCACTCACTCTCCTGCAAGTGCCTGCTGCAGGTCTTTGCATCTAGGGGAGGTGCTGAGGGCTCTGCCTCCACCAAAATCACCAATCTGCAAAATCACCGCACATGGAGTCAGGGCCCCTTTTGGATAATGGATGGTGGATGTCAGGCTTTCCCAGCTAGCCGTGGTGAATGCTGGGTTAACACCAAGACTGCCAGGTATCTTCCTTTCAGACCGCTTTCTTGTGGCAGCAAGGGCAGGGGGCTGCTGTCCCCTCCAGCCATCGGTCAGAGGAGACAGCATAGGGCAGGACAGGGACATCCACATGCAAGGGCTTCTTACAAGGCAGCTGGCATCTCCATGCTCCTTGCAGGAGTCTCCCCGAGCTGGGTTGCTGAGGGCTTGGGGCGGGGGGGAGAGAGTGGCAAGACTGTCCCAGCCTGGGTCTCAGGTGCCTCTGGGGCACTGGGAAGAGGGAGAGGCTTCCCTTGGGAAACGCTGCCAGCCTGGAGGAGCCAAACAAAACCAGGAATAATGTTAAATTGAAACGTGGAAACTTGGCATTTACACCCTGCTGCTGCTTGCAGTGGGAGTGGGACTGGGACAGAGTCAGCATCCAACCTGAATCCAGGTTTCATGCATTTTATGATTTCAGATATTGCATCTTGGCTACAACAGAAAACAAAAGCGTGAAGAACTCCTGCTGGTCCAGCAGCACACACTCCAAACCTGCCCACACCCCACCAGAGGCAGAGAGGAAGGACAGAAGGACTGAGGGGACATTTTGAACGAGGAGGTGTGAACTGCCTGTGGGAAACCTTGCGCTGCGGTCCGATGGCACAGCCGCAGCCCATCTATAGGGGATGGACACCACTGCCCCAATGCTCTGCAGAGGCGTGGGGTACCATCACCTGCATCCTGAAGGACCATTGCTTTCCAGACCCAAGAGGCAGGTTATCACTCCTGCTAAAAGCATCTGGCTGGTCTGGTTTTGGCAGAGCGAAGAAGATAACGTGCTGTCTGACCTACAGCCAGCAGCTCTCCCCAAGCCGCGAACGAATCCATCGCCAAATGAAAGAAAATGAGCTTTACATCCCATTTCAGGCAATACCTAGCCCCTGCTGTTGCCCTGTTGATTTTGTGGCTCTGCAATCAGGTTTAACTTCCCATCTTTCCATCTCCCCCATTGCTGCCTGCGAGGCCTGTGCAAACAGCGGGGGAAGCGGGCTAATTGCCTCTGGAAGAGGAGCGCTGATAACGCTGGAAGAGCCATCACAGGCCTGCGGTTTGCAAACTGAGAACACAGGGAAAAACATCCCCCTCTCCCCGGCCGCTTTTCTGAAGGATTACTTGTACCCATAGGAGGGACCGTTGCTCCGGAGTGCCGGGCGCTGCTGATTTGTGAGTGTCCCCTCTACCGGGATACGATTAACTGGAAAATTTACTAGTCAGGAGGTCTCTCCAGGAGCCAGTTTAAAGCCGGCAGTTCCTCTGGCTCGCTCCTGCGTGGCGCAGCAGCTGTTGACACTGGATAAAAAGTGAGGAGAGGGAAGAGGGATGGGAGAGGCTGGAGGGTGCTCCAGAACTGGGTTTTGCAGCCGCTTCTGCCCAGCAGTGGGGATGGGAGCATGCCCATGGCGGGGGGCTGCCTTGGAGTTACTGGAAAGCCTCTGAGCCATGCCCACACTGCCCCTGGAGCCAGCAGCCTCAGTGGTGGGGCAGGAGGGGGGCTTGCCTTGAGCCCTTGGATCCCAGAGATTATGTGGAGCCCCACTGACCCACTGTACCCACCACTGGGGACTGCCAGCTGCCTTCCTGCCCCATCCCTTCTACAACCCTGTGCGATGGTGCATATGCTCTCACCTGCAGGCAGGGTAGGGGCGTGCAAGATGTTTGTCTTAATTTGCCTTAATACTATAGTGGGATAGCTGGTGGGGTCAGGTGTACTGTGGCTTGGGCTGTGGAAAGGTGATGCAGCCCACCTGGAACATGGAGAAAGGAGTAATTTTCTGAGCTGTTTCCTCATTACCTGTTTTTTTTCCCCTCCTCCCTCTGCCTGTCATCGTTCCCCCTGCCATGTGAGCCTTGTATATGTCCCCAGCAGCCAGGGCCAGGGGTACCACTGCTATCCCCATGTGCATCATCGCTCCCCTCCTCCTCAGGGATTCTCCCGCAGACAGAGAAATCCTCTGGGGAGTGAAGCAACCACGGATTTGCAGAGTGATGCATGAATGCAATCAGCCCAGCCTTTCCAGGAGCACAGGGAGCACGTGGCAAGGGGATGCAGCCTCCCTGGGAAGATTATACGTGAGACACATTAGAAAGGGTTGTGGAGATTTTTTAAACTGGCGATCAAGAGCCAGCTTGGAAATAAAAATCAGTGATGGACAAAGAGGGCAGGGGGAGGCAACAGCTGCCCCTGCCCCAGAGCTGGCCAAATCTGTGTGACTTGCTGTCCCCTTAGCAGTGAGGGACAAAAGCTGCGGCTGGAGCGAAGGGGGAAACTTGGCCCAGAGTACCAATGGCTCTGTGATTTCCAGCTGCGAAGGACTGGTCTCCTCTGACCTGCTGGGTGGCAAAGCACTCATTTCTCAATTTCTTAAAAAAAAACAGCAAACCAATGAGAGAGAGGACAAGGAGGAGGATGGAGGTCGACAAATGCAGCAATGTCCTATCCTGGTGCAAGCTTCTCCTGAGCTTGGGTGGGTGCTCAGCTCCTGGAGTTAGAGGTGACTCTCAAGCGTCCTCGGGCTCTCAGACCAAAACTTGCCTGCTCTTCCCAAATGCACACAGGGAGGGTTGTGTGTGAAGTGTTGTGTAAACCGGGGCTGCTGCTCCAGGCTTCTCTTGCTAGGAAAAGGTTGGCAGGGCCAGGGGTGGGAGGGTGGGGAGGAGAAAAAGCCAACCACAATGCTGTCGAATTAACAGAGCTTTACACGACAGGGCTGAGGAACGCCTGCAATCGCAATCTGTGCAGCACAGCATTTTAAGAGTGGTTATTACAAACAGCTCCATAGGATGCACATCCCTTCACTGCCTGTTCTCCCCTCTCCTCACTCTCCATTGCCTTTCACTTCCCCTGGCTGTGGGCAACTCTGGAGCAGCAGCCTGCACTGCTCTGCACTGGGAGGATCCTGACCTTAGTGGCTTTTCCCTGTGCCAGTTCACATTTTGGATGACAATCAAGTCCTGGAGCAGAAGCTGCTCCTGGCATTGCTCTACTCATGTGGCTGGGGCAACGCCAGCGGTGAATCTGGCTGGGAATGTCTGCTGTTTCTTCAATAAAAGGGAAATTAAAAAAAAAATAGAATCCAGCCTCGCATGGCAAAGTGGAGGCATGCCCCCTTGGCAATGCCAGCTGCGGGCTGCCTGGCACGGGCCAGCCAGTGTGGTGGACAGATGGTTGCTGCCCGTGCTAGCACCTTGCTATTTTGAGGAGGGACTCATGTTTTTCCTCCATCCACTTCTGCATATTCAAATATCAATATCAGCCTGCTAGGAAGCTTTAGACCAAACCAGAGACATCTCTCTCCCCAGAGGCCAGGGGTACCATATGGCATGCTTCCAGCCTCAGAGACCAAGCAACTTGCTCAGGACCACGCTGGGGTACGGGTGTCAGGGCAGGGACTGGATATCTGGAGGAGCAGCACCCAGTTCTGCTGTCACAGGGTTACGAACCACATGCTTCCTTCACTCACCCCACTGAAAACACAGTGGTGAAGACCATGGCTCCCCAGGCTGGGCTCTCCTGAAGCCATCAGCATGGAGGTCCCTTCTGCAGGGCATGACCGTGGGGCACAGGGTCTGGCCCTGGGCTCAAAGTGAGTGGTGGCATAGCCCATGTTTAGGAAGACATATGGGAGGAAGGAGAGACCTGCCTTGCCTTTGCTCCTCCTCCTCTCAGGGGCACCCATGCCAGGACACTCCATGCCTTTCACAGTGACCCAGAAATTCTTCCTAGCATCTGTCAGCGAGAGATGGGACCCTGGCACCCATGATGCAAAGCTAGAGCTGCCCACAGCAGCAGAAGAACGCAGAAAGCCCAGGGGTACTTCCATTCCCTCCCTGCTTTTCCCACACACACGCACGTGTGTGCTTACACACATTCACACAGAAGCACATGGATGCTCCGTGGGCAGGAGCAGTGGCCTCAGAGGAGCATGGCAGCGGGAGAGAGCACAGCGGGCAGCAGGCAGGCAGGCAGGAGCTGCGGGCAGTGCTGCGGTGAAATGGGATTAGCTTGGGGGAGAGAGGGAGGGACAGGAATAAATGATCCTTCTAGTGAGCTTCAGGACTTTCCCTGATACGTGTTGGTAAGAAACTAAGAAAAATAGGGCCTGAGCATAGCAGGAACAGACCTGCCACCCGCTTTCTAGATGGCTGCAGCCCAGGCAGGGTGAGGACTATAGGAGGCTGACTTGCTTTCTTCCCTCTCCATCCTTTGCGGGCTCTCCGACGTCTCTGTGTGGGATGCTTGGACAGAAGAGTGAGGCTGCTCCAGTGTGCCTGGTGTGGGACAGGCATGGGGACAGGGGCTGCCCCTCCTGTCCCCCTGCCCAGAGCCCTGGCACTGGAGTATTGGCTGCTAAGCTGGAGCTCAGTGGGGAACCGAAACAGCTGCCCCTCATCTCTGTCTCCACTGCCCTGTAGTGGAAACTTCTCTTTCACCCAGCTCTCAGGCTGTTCAACCTCCTCTGCTTCAAATGCTGGATGGGAACATCTTGGGAGGGTTTGGGGGCTCTTTCCTGGGACCCCATCTCACGGTGTTCAAAGGCGGCACCTGCAAAGCGTGAGTGAAAGCCCAGAGTGAGGGATGAAGACCTGCTCAGTGATGCTGTGAGGAGTCGGGACCCTTGGCCGGCAGCATCCCTGGCAGTATTTAGGTGTTAAGCGCAGTGGCAGAAGAGCTGGACACCAAATCACATTCCTCCATGAGTCCTGGGAACATAAAGCCTGGGCCTGACCCGAGGGCTGCCTGCCTCATGCATCACTCGGATGACAGCAGAGTTATTTTTTTCCTGACAGGACCCAGAAACCAGGTCACTCCGCATGTAAATCTATAGCAAATCTGCCTGGGATTAGGCAGGCCACTGAGAGGTGGCAACAGACGGTATTCATCAGATGTGCCCGTAGTGAACGGCTCCGCACCACACATGGGGAAGGGAGCAGAGACACATTTTTTCCTGAGCAGGGGGGTTGCTATGCCAGAAGCTGCGGTCCTGGGCTGCAGGATTTGGGCCACAATGGCCTCAGCAGAAACAAACGCCACATTCCAGGGAGGCAATTCCTTGCGAGCAATTAAAAAATAATAACATGATAGTAATAAGCAGCTCAATTAATCTCTCCATGACCTGAGGAACCCTGGGGAGAGAGCTGGGTTCCCAGAGCAAACTGGGACCAGCTCTTCTCCAATACGTACAAATAATACCAATAACAAACCTTAGATCTCGGGCCAAACTTTGGTGAATGACACCCTTGCAGCATGAGGGATGCATATGGGCTGTACATACATGGCTTTGACTTGCCTGTGCCGTGGACACTGTTACCAGGCTGGGGATGAGGAGGGAGAGCAGCAGTGTGGTTGCAGCAGGAAGGGGATCGCGAATTGCTTCCCACCCCCCACTCCCTTCTGGAGGAGGTGAGCACAGGCGTATGGGATGCTTATAAACCAGATCTCTCCAGCAGCGTGCCTCTCTGATCCAAACTAATCAGCTGAGCCTTCAGGGGTTAAAGAATAGCAGCACTTGTCTCCATGGGCATCGCAGGACCGTTTAAAAACCTCGACCCCTTTGGCTCACTTGTGGAGGGAAGTTTTCAGCTGAAAATGCCAGGGCTCTGGGAACTATTAAACCCTGAAAACCCTAGATTGCTTTTACGCCTGCCCCAGGCTGCAACCTCGGATCTTTTCTTTTCCCCTCTGCAAACTGCTGGGTAATGATCCCTTTCGGCGTGCCAGCTCACCTCCCCTTCTCCCAGCTGGCAGCCCGGCTCCACCACCATGCCCTTTTGTTCCACCGGTGCTGAGATCTGCAAACTCATTGCTAATTACTGCATCTGGGGCTTCCGGCTCCAGTGACAATGCCAGGACTTGCGGCGGGCTCCTGACGGGCCAAAGTTCATCCCCCTGCTTATTTCCTTACCAAAGACCATTATCTCTCATTTACATCTAAACTAGTTTTTTATACCAGTTTAAATGCTGCCCCTCCCCCTGTAATCTCAATGCAAATGAATTAAAAGTTCATTCTTCGGATGCTCAAATCCTGCGCACTTTCTTTTTCACTTCTTATTTAAATCACACACTGTTTTGAACTAAACCTTTTATTTCCTCCCAATTATTATTTCTGGTGTGTTTTCCAGAGCCTTACAACACGGCATCTGATTATACACAAAGCTTCGGAATAAAGCCCTGTTTTTTCCCTTCATTAAGGACACAAAGGATTCCTGTGTGAGCCAAGCAGCACTTTGGACATTAATACAGCTTTACACCCCAAATCACATCCCGGCTCTCTGCAGAGCAGATTGGGGAGTGGATCCATGCCTTTCCTTGCTGCCAGCACCCTTCACAGGCTCCAGCTAGCTCCTTCCCTCCCTGGAATTAGCATCTGATTAAGCAGTGCCAGTGTGTTCACCCACACGCTCCCGGCCGCTGGCTCTGCCCCCATCACAGCCGGGTGTTTCCTGTTTCCTGGCTTGGGTCTCCTCTGCTTGCCTCCAAGTTAGGGGTCTGGGGAGCTTGGTGGGCCCACCCTGGATTTTGCCATTGTTGACCTTGTCCCATGGAAGGGAGTTACAGGGAGTTGCACATAAAGCTCTGGGAAAGCTCAGTAATCTGTAAGCCCCACAGGCCTCCCCGAAGCCTGAAATTAATGAATTTGAGATTCTTTCAGGCTAAGTGACAAGCCCAAGGACATAAAGGCAGTCAGTGGCAGAGCTGCTTTTACCCCCACATAGGCAGCTGCTGCATCCCTCCTGGACCTGCAATCTTGTCATCTGGAAACTGCCTGAATGAGACCAGAAGCACAGGAAACCACCCCGTCTGCAACATATTTCCCTTATTTAACGTCATCACACAGAAAGGAATAATGCATGCTGTGTTTACCAAACAAAGAGGGGAGAGCTTTTTATCAAAATGATGCATTACTAAGCTGATTAGCTGCACAAGAAGTCTCTCTAAGCAAATGTTATTTTTTATCCTGTTGCATATCCCAGCATTTTATAAATAAAGTAATAATTTCTATCTAGTATTAAAAATACTTGTGATCGCAAATAAGAGGTTTGGCAGTCACCTGGAGCCAACAAGAAGCATTTGGAATTGTGGGGGTTCAGGACAGGTTTCAAAAGCAGCGCCAGGGCAGTGAGAAGCAATTTGCCAAATGGACACAGGATGGGGGTTTGATCACTGGTTTCCCCAAAGAGAGACCTCTTTTAATACAGAAAGGTTTTGCCTAACAGGCTTTGCATGGGTTTGTAAGGTAAGGATACTAGACTTGCAGCTCTGATATCATACCACGCTTCTCCTTTGGGACCTTGGGCAATTCAGGTTATCCCTGCCTCTCTTAAAATCCCTATCTGTAGAACAGAGATATTGCTGCCTGCAGTAAATGTCTGCAAAGTGCTTGAATGTGAGGGTTATTACTGTTAAATATCTGTGCAGCTTTCACCTCTGCTGCACTGAGAAGCAAGCCCGTACAAACGATCCCTGCAACACGCTGTCAAGCAGAGTGGGAATCTCACAAAGCAGGAGTGAACACAGACTGAGAAACACGAGGAAAGCCGGAGCTGCTCCATACCGGGAATTTTTTTCCTCAAACATTCAAAATCCAATGTGACGAGCTGCTCTGGCCGCTGTAGGCTTGCCTTCATTTTAGGAACAGTTGAGCCAGGCCATGTGGTGCCTTGAGAGCCAAACTGCCTTTCTGACCTGCTGCGGAGCAGCGTGTCTGTCCCACATGCCAGGCTGGCCACTTTTACTTCTCTCACATCGAATAAACACTAACATCTGAATCCCAGCGATCCAGGTCAGACTGACCTTTGGAGAATATGCACAACCAGGGAGGTCATGAAACACCACAAAAGTCATGAACCAAAAACCACTGATTGGCATCTTTTCAGCCGTATCCCTGTGCCACCAGTCTTGCCCTTCTCAAACTGTCCCGTGCTGCCTTCAGAGTGGCGAGACGCAGCCTATTTTTGCAGAGCCAGGAGGGTTAGTGATACTTTGTGTTACTAATTCTGTAATTTGTATTGTTTGTGCTGGCAGGGAATTCCCTGCGATGTTTTATCTCAGCCAGTCTCCTCTGGCTGTTTAAAATATTTGGAATTATTATTTCTGGCTCGCAGGTCCACCCTAGGTCATGGCGAGATTATTCCAGGGTCATGCACAAGCCCATGGCCGCCCTCCCCATTGCTGGTGGCCTGGAATGGATAGGACATATAGGATATATAGGACATGCCAAGGGTGGGGTGACGGAGGGAGTGCAAACTTTTTGGTTGACTGGGAACAGACAAAATTAAGGCAAATGGGCCTTAACGTGTTGTCCTTGCCTTTCCCAGTGCCACTAAAAGAGATTGGCCCCGGGGTGGGGGACTGGGGAGGGGAAGGCCCATGGGGAAGCTGGTGGATGAGCAGGGGGGAGCCAGCAAAGTGGCAGAGCAATGCTGGGGGTGCTGGTCTGGGGTCTGGGTGTCCTCTGTAGAGGAGAGCTTGGGGGGGGGGGGCGGTTTGAGCTGCTCCTGGGGCTGGTGGGTAGTTTGGGGAGGGAAGGGGTGCCTGTGGGGGGGGTGGGGGGGTGAAGGGGGGTCCTTGGTCTGCTGGGCTGCGTGGGCTGCGGCGGCTCTGCTGGCACACTACGGCTCTAAATCAGCCGCCTGTATTCATAACTGCTGTGCACGCCGGCCCCCGGAGCTGGAAGGCATATCACAAAGGGCACATTTTTAACACTTCTTTTAATCTCACGATCCTGCACATTTAAGCCTGAACTCGCATTTGAACCTCCGCAAATGCTTTTTGCAGTCGTCCCTCCCCCTCTCCACCCCCCCCCCCCCCCCGCCCCAAACCACGGCCTGCTCCAGAGAGAAAATAATTAAAGCTGCCCGACAGGCTGCTAAATATTAAGAGCCCAATAACGGTGCAGACACAGGGACATCATCATTTGAATGACAAAAGCCGGTAGCCAGTGGTTACTGGTAGAGGGACGGGTAGGCTTGCGCAGCGCCAGACATCCCTGCCGGCTGCTGGGGCCAGGGACACTGCCCTGGGAAGACCGTCCCTCTCGCTAGAACACTGTCTGGGGGGACATCCCTCCAGCACTTTCTGCTCCTTATCCCATGGGATTCACGGCCTGGGGGGAGGTCGAGCTTGCTGCCAATTCCCGTCACGTAAAGAGGGTGGGGAGGGCTGGCCGGTGTGGGGGCAGCAGGCGTGGGCTGCGGGGTCCCGACCTTCATTTCTGCCCTTCCTCCAGATATTCTGCAATTATGAGTCGCTGGCCGGGCAGGAGGAGAAAAGCAAACACGGCAGCGGCTGTGGTTGTTTGCTCTCGGCTGTGGCGTGTGGCTGTAGCACAGGTAAAGAAGCAGAGGGGTGACAGGCAGAGCCTGTATTTTGGGGTTGCTCACGTCGCGGAGAGCCCAACAGACCCTCCAGGATGACCAGCCATAGGCACAATTTCCAGCTAGTGTTAAAAAAACAACCACCAAGAACCAGGCAAAAGGGATTTGAAATTCAGCTAAATCACACTTTCCTCTGAAATTTTCATTCCTGCAATTGTTCCCAGTAACACGTACGATTACTCTCGCTGAAAGAAATGATAAAAAGCATTTCGTTTTCTCAGCTCGTTTACTTTCTACATCTGGCAGCGTTTTGTGTGCAGGCAGTTTCGCCGTTTTCCTGAGGTAGAGCTCTTGGAAATGGAAGCTGAGGAATAACAGCGCAAGATGTTTTTTTAAACTGTTTTGCAAACGCTTCTGCTTCTAACGACCAATAGACAAGCTAAAGCCCTTGGCAAAAACGATATGACAATAAATAACATAGCAGTTTGCAGTGTTATTATAATGGTGAGAAAAACCTCCACGCTCCTTACTTAATACCCAGATACTACCTTGCAGTACAGTAAAGTACAATGTACTGGCAGTAACTTTCCTAAACCAAAACTTACTGCTGTCCCCGGCTGGGCTGTCACGAAGGGAAGCGGAAGAGAGATGTGTTTCCCTCGGACACTTCCATGGGGCTTGCCACCTGCCCTATAGGCTGCTCCGGCTCCTCAAACCTTGACATCCTCCAGGGGAAGGGATGTTAAAATGAGCCAGGAAGCAGTGCACCCTTCTGATTTGAGCGGATACTGGGGAGACCTTCTGTGATTTAAGGTTCCAATGGTGTGGCCTTTATCAAGCAGGGTGCCCTGAAAGGACCCAAGACCCAGCACACAGCATGCTTGCACATGAGATGTGCCAGGCTGTGTGTTGCCAATTAGTCACAGCATGGAGGCTGCTGTGTGAGGACACTGTGGCTCTGGGGTGATTTTGGGAACCAGTGCCATGGTTCCCACCTAAGAAGGTTTGCAGGGCTTTGGTTCAGCTTGCTGGTATCCCCAAAACCAGGGGAAGAGGCAGGACGAAGACGAGCAGAGCAAAGCTCTGCAGCTGGGGGATGCTTCAAAGGCGGAGGGATACAGCGCCCTCAGAGTCCTGTCCTCCTTCTCACTTCCTTGGCATGTCTGCAGCAGAAGACAGAGGCACAAAGGGCACTTCAATCTGAAACAGCCATAGGCGTTTCGGTGTAATTAAGTCAACTGTCAGGGGGAATTATTTTTCATGCTGATGTAACAGGTCATAAAAAATCCTGTCGGGGAAAATTCACATGAAGTTTATCTGCCCTTTAACGTGCAGGTGTGAAAGATCACAGCTCCAGTCCAAACTCGAGGCCCTCTTATGTGATGCACTCTCCCTCTTGAACATACACGTAACCAGAGTCCCATCCCCTGGCTGCATCATCCCTTTCTCTGGTGAAGGCGAGATGCTGACAGGAGTGGGACAGAACTGCTGAACCACCATTTCCCACGTGCCCTCTCTGCATACCCCGCACATTTCCTAAACTGTCCAATGCCAGCTGCCCGGGGGAGTCAGTGCACAGATATTGATTTAACCCACCCAGGCTAAGTGACCACAGCACTCCCCACATATTCTCCAGGGATTGCTTACAAACATTTTCACTGGACCAGTGAGACCCCATCCTGCTGGATGAGAAGGCAGGGGAGAGGACGGATCCCAGGCATAGGGCTCTTGCTCTCCGTTCACCCCCAGGTTGCTGGGGTTTGTCAGCCCAGCACGGTCCCCAATGCCTGTGGGTCATGTATCATTCAGAGGACGAGGACAAAGCCCAGCGTGCTGGCTATGACTTGCTTAGAAATTTTTGAATAAAATGGCTTTTCCATGAGACAACACAAACTCATCAGAGCTGATTTGTTCCCCAGGAGCACAGCAGCTGCTATAAACTTTCACGGAGAAAAGGATGGAATTTCTCCTTGAAGCCAGATTTTTGAGGAGGATATAATATCAGGCCTGTCTGGCCAGTAGCCAAATGATTAGGACAAGGAAAGACTGAGTACAAATATTTTAGCTAAGCAGAGCTCGCACTTGAACCTGGGTCTCCAACACAGTCAGTGGGTGCCTTGGGCCAGCTCAGCAATGCCAAAGCCATCCTGAAGCATCTAATTCTCCAAGAATATGGATGGTGGGATGGGGAAGGCAGAAGAAAGCAAGAAATGCTACAAAAACAAATGCAAAAAAATACCCCTCACAACAGAGAGAAACTGGAAGCTGTCATCAGCTAGAGAAATTTTCCATCTACAAGCCTACTCTCAGCTGTCCTTACTCTGAGCTGCTTGGCTAACCCCCCAGGGGCATCTCCAAAGTTTCCTTTTCTCTTCCTCCTTCTTTGAATACATACATTGTATTCAAATGCCATACATACATACATACATAGTAATACATAGAATGTATTCCAAGTGTTTTACACACAAACTGCATGTAAGCTTTCCATTACACCTTCTAGGCTTTGTGCAGTACATGTAAGAGAGTCTGTAGAAAAGTGGGCATTTTACAAAGACATCTTCCTATAAAAGTTTGAGTCATGGAATCAAATTGTGTTCTTCACAGAGGCGCAAAAATGGTACAAAAATTAAGATTTTAATTTTAATGTGATTTTAAACATTGGTCCCAATTAGGCATATGCCCAAGTCCCATTGGAGTTAAGCACATCATTTCTTTGCTGAACAGGGAAGGCTGCTGAATCAGGACTCCAGACTGGAAAATTGCTCAATTGCCTTCAAATTTCTGGGGGAAAAAAATAGTGTGCTCTGAAAGCAATCACAAAATACATTTGGTATTCAAAGAGTATAAGTGAGTGCAGGGCTTATAATTAAATCCTTATCTACGAAGCTGCTACTGAGTGACTGTACATTCTGGGTAATTTTTAATGGCCTGAAACTCAAAAACCAGCATAACCAATTTTTTTCTTTTTTGCAGAAGACACAGCTAGTTAGCTATAATTCTGCAACAAATCCATTACTGCAAAACAAGTCCCTGATCCTGCAAGCATGAATGTGCTTACTTTTAACGATGCAAGCCATACCAAGGGAAGCCACAGCAGAAGCTTCTGCCGGCGGTAATACGGACCAGCGTGCAGGAGTGGGGCCCAAATAAAAATAAGGATGGGGTTGAGCCCTGAAGCGTGCAGTGGAGCTCTAGCCCTCCTCTTCGGTCCCATGGCTGCTCCTGCCCAAGGCCTGGGAGGAAGCCCATGGCAAGGTGACATCTGTGACACCAGTGGAGACATCAGCTGCAACCAGCCACGGGAGGGCAAAAATTTCTTTCACCCTCTTTCCCCCTCAACTCCTTAATTATGACATGTTTTCTTAGAAATAGCCTGTCAACACTTTTCACCTGGGTGAAAAACTCAGTGATGTAGGAGCAGCAGTTCGGTAAATAAAGTCCCACATTAAAGAAAGGATACACAGGGCAAATTTTCACATCTGGGTAAATGATTTTTTTTTTTTAAAGCCTGGTAATTTAAAAGACGACTTGTCCAATTTTGCTTGACCTTTTGGGAAAATTCTCCACACTTTGAAGCCAAACAAGTTTTGCATCCAATAATAACGTGGAGCTAAGGTTCAAAATGGAAACTGTGGGTTTGCTTGCTGGAGAAAGGCTACTGTCCTTCCCGAAAGCACAGCGAGACTGAGGACAAGCTCTTCTTGGGTGTCGTTCTCATAACACTGTATTCTTTAAAAAAATAAATCATGCCACAATTACAGGATCAAATGTGAGGTCTTGCCTGAAATAAAACGTCGCATGGCTTTAACTGCAAATAAGTTTTATAAAAAGCTCTTAAGCAGGTCAAAGCATAGCAGGGACACTCTTTGTGGACCAGTTTCCCCCCTCCCTCCTCCTTGGGCAAGGAACGTGGCTCAGTCCCACTGAGGTGGGGTTTCGGAGCCACCAGGTGGGCTGCTGCTGGGAGCGGGGGGATGCCACAATCCTCAGGGATTACAGAGAGCAGCCAAAGTAGCCCCTGTCATTCATTTCAGTGGCCACTCTGGCCTAAACCACGACAGCTACTTATAGACAGGCTCCTCTGAGTTCCCAGGTCTCGCTCCTGCTGCCTTCATCACCCTTGGCTGCCCAGTGTGGGGACCTGTGCCTCTTACCTTCTCCACCCACCTGCCAGCACCACCCTGGCCATGAACCCAACCAATCCCTCACCCAGGCGTTACCGAAATGGCACACAGGGCTCGCACAGGACCAAACGGTGGCAGAAGGCTACAGCAACAGAGAGATGGGGGCAGGTGAGAACTCGTCCCAGGACCCTGGGGCTGGTGTCACATCCCCCCACTCACTGCACAGCCGTCAGCTCTCCTGCTTACACCACTGTAGGACTTTGGGGATGCGGTGTCTGAGATTGTCTTTCATGGTCCTGGGCTTTATTTCCACCACTCTTGATTTTGCCTATCTGTACATTTTATTGGCTCCTGTGCATTGGTTGCTAGGTAGCTCCCACTTCTACTCCCTTCTGCTCGCCCTTAACTTACTGCCGATCTCTTCAGTAGTTCCTGCATCCTTTAATTACATTAATATCTGTTACAGCCAAATGAAAAAAAGAAAAAAAAAAAGGGCAAAAAATATGCTCCAGGAACAAGCAAAGGCCAGTCAGCACAGCAGGCCTCCATCTTTTGGCTTTATCTTAATCCCCCCTTCCTGCTTTTTCAAGCAGACCCCCTCGAGTCCTTTTCCTTCTCTTGAGAAAAGCCCAGGCATCTCTTGAACTCATTTCTGCACTTTGCCTCAACCGTCTCCCCCATAACTTATTCCATATGTTTGCTTGGCTTTGCCTTCTATGGCTGTTCCCTGTTTACCCCCAGCTCCTGAACCCTTAGATCCTATCACTGGGGCTCTTTGTTGACTTAATTGGATCATCAGCCTGGCTGTAAAGCTTCCCCAGCCAGCCCTGCTCCCCTCTCTTGGGCTGCTGCTCCAGCCCCAAGTCTGGAGAAAAACGTATTTCAGCACTGGATGTATAAATAGATGATGCTGGTTAAATTTAAGATATATTGAAGCTGATAACCACAGGTGCGGGGGCTGCAATTAATCTGCTGGAAACAAACAGCTCTTTCTGGCGGGGTGTCAGAGGAGAGGGAGTGCTCTCCGTCTGCTTCTCTCCTCCTCTCCCCTTGCTCCCCTCCTACAGACCATGACAACTGCTTAAAAAAAAGGCTGCTCGCTTGTGCTGGGAGGGGAACTGTTTTCAAAGGCACCGCAGAGGAGGTCCTGGCTCTCCTCCAGGCCACCAGATCAGCCAAAGGGCAGCGCATGGGCAGGGCAGGTTTAGGGTCAAGATCGGTACCCCCACCCACCAGCCAGCTCCCCGAGGCTGCCCCGGTGCCTCCTGCCCTAGCACCGAACACCGGCTGGGGCATGTGTGTTCGTCTGAACTTTCTCGTTGCCCAGTCTGACACTGATGTTGGGATGGGGCTGCATCTTGATGCATCAAACCCATGCCAGGATGTAGCTGCATATCCTGATCCTTGAGATGCTCCCTTTGCTTGCTGCACCATGATAACTGGGAGAAGCACCCTCTGCCTCTTCTAAGGATGGGCACCTCAGCTTCCCACCCATGGGAAGCTTGTGCTGGTGCTGGTGCAACGGGGGCACCCCCCTGACCCCCTGCCACGAAGGCAGGGGGGAGAGCAGCAGGCAGCACACCCCCAGCCAGGGGGCTTCAAACCCACCCTCCTTCCACTGAAAATGAATGACAGGTGTTCTCATTGAACTGTGATAGCTACAGAGGAATTACACAGCCATAATGCTAATAAAGGCCATACACTGGCAGGGAGGGGAAGGAGAAGAACAGAAATGTAAACCACCATCTTGTTGCATTGTTCTATCCACGGCATGGCCTGTTTCAGAAGGAAAGCGCTGCAGTTAGGGGTAATTTTTCATCCTGCAAAAAAAATGTTAAGAGCCCTGCCTATGTTTATCAACAGTTGAAATCTCAGTTGCAGCGTCATACTATTAAAAAAACTTGCTCGCTATCATATTTTAATTTATGACATGGAAATCTTAGAGGTGGTGTGGAACTCTGTACCTGGGGAACCTCGCTGATAGCTGGAGCCCAGGGGCAGACATTCCTGTCCTTTGGCCATGCAAACCTCTAAGGCTCCAGAGGAGAAACCACTCATCCTCCCCTCAGCTCGGACAAAACCTTCCTTGTGGATACACATATCCATGTGTCCTCAAGCCTTGAGCAGGAGGCTGCTAGCTGCAAGACCTGCTCAGATCACACTGCTGTTTTGTTCGAACCATAGCTGTACTGTGCTGGGAAGCAGGTCTCTCTTGCTCAGCTGGGTTGAAACCACTGCTCCTCAGTCTCACTTGAAACGCCGCACGTCATTCCTGCTGAGCCCAGCTGGGAAGCGAGGGGACCAGGACCCCAGCATGTCGTCAGTCAGTAGGCAACTTTCCTCCAGTTAGGTGTTCATGGGTCTCTTTGTGCAGACACCTGAGCACAGTGACAGCCACCATCATATTACGGGTTTGTCCTTCCTGCCACGTGGTAGCTTTGGGTTGCGAAGAGCTGAGGTACAAACCTACTTGACTGGACGCATGCTTTTTCTGTGCTCTTATCTGTCTGCCACCTGCAGAAACAATGGGGCTACGATGTCCCTGTGCTTTGTAGACCATATACCTCCCCAACAGCATCCTCCCACAAATGCAGCCCAGCCGTCACTGCCTGTCACCTATATGCTAAGCGGTAGCATCATTTCATGGCAACTCCGGGTGTGACTTGGGGGCAGTAGGAGGAGGAAAAATATGGGGCAGTTACGTAATCAGGACAGAAATAATTAGGTAGATGAAATCCTATGAGAAGTAATCCATCTTTTGGAATGAACTGGCAGCTTGAAAAATTTAGAAATCTTCATCAAACTATTACAAGCCTGAAGCGTGCGTGTGCTTTGTTTTATGGGTTCTTAACACATACAGGACATGCAAGTATAATTAAAGGTTTGCAGTCCATCTTCTTGATATTGGAGTTGCAAACTAGAGACCATGATAAATAATCCATAAGTGATCCTTCAAAACCAAATCGTCTATCAATTAAAAAAAAAAAAAAAGTCTCTTGGCATATAATTAACTCATCTACTTAATGTGTCCCCTTTTGGTGCTGAAGGTCTAGATTAAAACCAGAAAATATAGAGTTAAAACACGCCTATGGTAATATTATCCAAGGTAAGTTTTATTAACTCCATGCATAATAGGAAAATAACAGAACTAGAAAATTATTTCACCTGATCAAAGGCTAGAAGAGCGGCAAATGTTTCCTTCTGCTGAGAAAAGAGTGGTACAGGAACATTAATTGTCATGTTGTGGCAGGGGTGCATCAGACCCATGAAAACACTCACCTGTATCTCCGGCCTGACCACAAGTCGCTGCTCGTGCTGGGTATGAACACAGAGGTTTCTCTGCGTGGGTCCCCCCAGCCCACGCTCCCAAACACAGCTGTTTGGCTTTGGCTTTGCTTTTAAACAATTATCAGCTAAGACCCATCCTCATTGTGCTAGCAAAGGGATACTCGAGAAAGCGCTATCTTCTCCCACCTTGGCGAGGAGAGGAAATGTGTTTTCCCTTATTTTTAAGCCTGTGGTTTGTTGAGCATACTTCTGACTTGTTCTGTAATACGGGCTAGCCGCGCTGGAACGATACAACCCCTGTGCTGGTGCCAGTAGCTACAGCCTGGCCAGCTTCAGCCTGTAGAGCTTCACGTGGCTTGGGTCATCAGAGCCCTGCTCCCGCTGCTGAGCTGAAAGGTAACCTCTTTGGCTGCCCACACAGCTCGCCGTTCCCCATTTGCAGCAGCCTGCTCCTTAGGGAGCATGGAATCACAAGTTCCTCTTATCAGAGGTGCAAGATGAGGGGAAAGACATACTGAAAACGGCATGTGCAAACACCCGAACAGTCAGCCCCACTGCTTTGGTTGTTGCCTTGCTCGTATGACTGTACCCCTCCTTAAAACTCCCTCACTGGCCTGATTTGACACACCGCTGGTGGTCCTGCAGGTCTCCTCCTGCTATGGGGCCACAAATCCCCGGTCTGACTCTTTAGCCTCCCCGTGTCCCCATCAGCTCCCGGTAAAGCAGGGCTCCCCACACCATCAGCATTGGATAGAGGCAGAAGCAGTCCCAGCTTAGGACTTCCCTGCATGGGCCATGGTGACGAAGGCCCAAGTGATGACTGTCCTTGAGAACTCCAGCAGCGCATGACCCACAGCCCCTTCAGTCCTCCTCTCTCCTGCTCCAGGGTCCAAATACCCCAAATTCCCTCTTCAAGGCTCCCAGTGCTCCCATCCCAACTTCTCTTGCCCCAACCTCCCCCCATCCTGGCCCCGTAAGCCCCTTCAGGCCCAAAGGAGTGTAAAACCTTCCTTGCTTGCCCAGCATGTCCAACCTCAGTCCCCCTTGTGCTTTGCAAGTCCCATCTTGCTCCAGCTCCCGGCGTGCCTAGGGCTCCCAGCCCTTCCCTCCCAGGGCTGCTGGCTGCCAGCAGCTGAGGGGTTTCCTCACTTCAATAGTCACATCTAGACTGCTGCCTGTCCAAACAGCTGCAGCAGACACACGGACACATTTTTCAAAATCTTGGGCTGCCTGGGAAAGCTTGATTCTCAAAGCTCTCTGCAGCCATTCCCATGAATATTGCAGGCACCAGCTCTCTGCACCACGCTGCGTTTCTTAGAGCAACGGAGATGGGGTTAGGTTGGGTGAAACTTCCAGGGATTTCCATTTTTTTTAACAGCTGGCTCCAGCCCTCGAAACATCTGTCCAGCTGGAAAAGACCACGGAGCTCACGAGACTCATTTTTACATTAGCCGGCCCCCAGCAACAGCGCCAAGCCCCACCTAAAAAGGCCAAGTCATCCCCATCTGCAGCCATCTCCCCTCTCCTGCGTCTTGCTCAGGCAATCATCCATCTTGTCCGCTTCTTGTGATTTTTGGGAGAACTCTGCCACCATGGCAACAGCTGTGTCAGACAGACTGACACACACCCATAACACTGGAGCAGACGCCTCAGATTTTTGCCATTATCAAATCCTTCCACTTCTCTCACCCATTAACTCTTTCAATGCTGACATTCCTCCATTTCCAGCGAAGCCTCTGGTCTGGAGACCAGTATGCTTTGCTTTCACTGGGAGAAGTACTGGAAGAGTTTCCAAATTTTTTATCCCACTTGTGAAGCTAAAATGCCAGGGTTAATTTTGACGGAGGCTGGAACATGAGTTCTGAGGTTGGTGACTAGTGGCCTGACACCATTCAACAGGCAGGAGTCCATGCGTGGGCTAGCTATACATTTTTAGCTATCTCAAGAGCGCATTAGGTGGTCCTTATGGGATTGTTGAACTATTGCATCCTAGTGGGTTTGTTTTTAAACCCTTTTTACTTCATACCTCTCAACAAAAATTCATTTGGATATACAATGGGGTCAGAGACTGTGTATCAGTAGCCAAAGCAGCCTTTTATCCATCTTTTTTCACATCAGTGTCAATGACTGGCCGGGAGTCACACCCAGGTTTCTAGACCAACTCGGAAAAACAGGGCAACCTCAGTCTAACAAATGGCTGCAGACCTCTGTCTTGGTGTGGGAGAAGCCAAGGGTGAGGAACCAACTGCTCTTTCCGTATTTCTCCTCCTCCTCTAACATGTCTGTGAGAAGAGGTCTTGCTTGGGATTCCAGTTGCATCCTCCACTGCATGAGGTGGGACAACTTTGCTGGACATGTCTCCAGCTCTCCAGTGGCCAAACACCCAAGAAACTTGGCGTGGCCTGACTTTTCCGTGGCTTCAGTCCCAGTGTTAGAGACCTGGAGATCATGCTGGCCAAAGGCAGACTTAACTCGGGGCACGGTGGTGATCACAGGGCTCACCTAGAGAAGCTGAGAAAATGAGCTGAGGCCAGGAGCTCTGGTGCTGAGGATGTGCATCTTCTGTGGGCAAGAGTGAACGCAACATAGACAATGATGCAGACCTTAAAAATGCAAATCTTGGGGCCATAAATTTACTACTCTACCCAAGGCAGTTGTTAGATTTCCATATTTATTTATGATTCATTACAATCTGGATTTTTATAGATCTTCTACTTTAAGCTTTATATTTAATTGAATGAGAGTCCTGGTATCTTTCTGCATGCGTTTATGTGGTTTTCATTAACTACTGTGCAATCTAAGAAAGATCTTTGTTAACCAAAAATAAGGAATGTTTGTTAATGTTTAATGGAAACAATAACAATAAAATTACACAACGATAATTAAAACCACCCCAACCGTAAAAGCTCCTTCTTAATGAATCATATTAAGAGAGGGTTCAAGCATGTATTTATGATCTGGGTTGTGATTTATGGGCTAAACCCTGCCCTCGTATGCCTGCATGAGGCTTTCACTGATTTCCATGGGGGCAGCACGTGCAGCGGAAGAAGGCAAATTTTGGATGCGTGCTGATTCAGTGCTGCCAGAAAAGAACATTATTTTACCCTGACACAGTATATGCAGAACTAAAATGTAACCCTCCTCCCCCCGCCATTAAAACCAGAAAGAATATGAAGCATGACGTTGCCGTGTGCGCTGGTGCTCTCCTGGTAACTGGCTATTGGGAGCTTTTCCAACGGACGGCCCAAACTCCCAGCAGTGATTTATCACTAATTGTCGCAATGGACCTAGAGCTGCAAGCGGTTTGCAAGGGAAACAATAACTGACGTCGGCAAAAGCACTTTCTCAGGCAGTTTGCAGGACCCAGCCTATTGCACAGCATCGCACATTCAAGAATTGGATTCTCTTTTATGCTGAAATTTCTCTATGCCGTGCCGGGAGCAGAAAAGGTTTGCAGTGGGTACAGACCTCGCTTGCTTTCCTTCTGAGGCTGATTGACTTTTCTTGAGTGGAGTAAACAGGCCTTAGGGCATACAAGAATCAGACCCAAAACATTTCTGATTTCCACAGAAGAGTCAAGAAAGACAAGGCAGTATTCATGAAACTAATAAGATATTATGACGTTAATGATTTTTAATTAGTCAGATATAAATATTGTTTTTTATCTGGATACTTTTAGGGCACAAGTGGGTAGATGTGCAAGTAATCTCATCAGGCACAGCACTTTGGAGTTATTTACAAAAGAACCCTGTCTTAGAAAGATGACCCATCTCCATCTATACCAGAGTGAGCAGAACTGCAATCTTATTTAACAAACCCCCGATGGCTGAATGATAGAGCTGCAAACTTGCACTGGGGGGAGAATTTAATTTTAAAAGCCTGTGAGCAGCAACCAGTGTGTTGCACAGGGCAGGCTCCGTATCTCTCTAAGCTTTCATGTGCCTCTGCTGGGCCGTGTAGTCCCCTCTCACTCCCTCCCTCCCTCCCTCCCTCCCTCTCTCCCCAGGAGCTGCTGGGTCCCGTCTGTGTCCCTCCCCCCGCCGCAGCCAGCATCACCTTCCCCAGCTTTCACAGAGCAAGCCCTGGACCTGATTGCGAGCGAATAGGGTAGGGTGGGGGAGGCTACAGACCAGTCGGTGCTGCTTGCGCTTGTTTGCATAGGCTGCCAACGCAACTCGGAGACTTATTTTTTAAAAAATGGAGCCCCCTAATGTCTATTTAAACCAGTAAAAATATACATCCCCTTCAGCCTTCCAGCCGGAGCCCTGGCCTCTCAGAAAGCCGCTCTGGGCTTCTTCAATTAACAAATACGAAGCAAGCGCCCTCCTTTCCCAGCACAATGCAGGCTGCCACTATTATCCCTGGCCTCCCAATTATCTCCGAGAATCTTTCACTTAATGAAGTTTCTCTCCCTCCCCTTCCTGGCTCCCCAGACTCAGGGAAGCTTGCCGAACCAATTTAGCAAAACGTTAAGAAGAATAAAATGTAACTGCGTTTTTCTTTCTTTCTTTTGCCGTTTGGTCGGCAGCTCCCTGCTCTGTTCTCAGCTGTGTCCTTCACAGCGGCGCAGATCAGAGCATGGAAATGCATATCTTGTGGGTGCCGGGAGATGTGAATCATGAAAATGGAGACAATTCCTTCCCCTTGATCACAGTTTGCCCACTTTTTTATTAAAAGGGAGCCTTAAATAAAACTCTCACATCCGAACACCTCCAAAATTGGGAATCGGATCTAGGTTTTGATGGTAATTCTGCCACCGCCTATGACAGTAATGGGTCAAGCCAGGCTTCGAAGGTGAGCCATTACTTGATGGTGCCCTGTCAAAAACTCAGCGTAAATCAGGCTGAGATAGCAGTGTCTCCAGACCAGCTTCCAGCCTTGCAACATTGCCTGGTCTTTTTTTTTCTCCCACATCGTTCCTCTTTTCTGCTTTTTCCTTCCGTCTGTGGTCATTGCATTATTTTGTCTTCTTTTTCAACTTTAACAGGATAGCTAACAATCCTTCCACTGCCTTGCCTAAAGATTTTTTCCTTTCCAGGTCACCCCGTTCTGTAATAGCTTCTACCTATGCTTTTAACAGCATTGCTATAATTAAGAGCAAAGAAGTTTGTTTCAGAAGTCTGCTTAGATTTTTTTTTTTTTAAATATGCCACATTGCTGCTATTAATCTTTCATGTTGACAACACAGTGTGTCCTCTTTAACACCACATCTTTCATGAAGAGAGGCAAGGGACTCCTTCGTCTTAACACCCCCTTCTCGTTGATGTTCCCGGCAAGGATTTGAGCCCCCAAGAGCACCTACCACAATGCAGATTTCCCTGGTTTAAAACAAAGGTTTTTTAGCCACCCCCAGGGATACAACATTTGTGGCTTCTTCATGAGCTAGCCCTGTGGAGGGATGCATGCAGCAAGGTCTGAGAAGAGCTTAGAGTAGCCTGAGCGGCCAGGCCCATTGGAGATACCAAAATTGGGATGGAAATTTCCTGAAATTTTATGAAAACTCAATGAAAAAAAAAATTGGGCAGGATTGGTGGGAATCAGTTCTCAGACCTGGATGTCAGTGGACAGTTGGGTTTCTGGCTGAACATTTTTCACTAGAAATGTCTTCCTCCCTGTGAAAATGCTGAGCTCTCCCTGAGAAACCAGATGTGCCTCTCCCCTAATTTCTATTTGCGCTTCCTGACCCCACATCCCTCATCTCCTCATTGCCTCTGTGGTCCATCCTCTGGGCATAGCCCTGTCCCTTTCCTGTGCAATTACTGCTGCTGTTGCAGCAATAACACACCACCCACCATCATGGGGCACTGAATCGAGCCTGAAGTCCAGCTGGAAAACAGAAAGTGGGGTGAAACATATGGGCGAGAGCTCTGATGAACTCCCTCTGCCAGGACTGCTGAACTTAAGCATTTGGGGGTTATTCTGGTGGACAGAAAATCTCCTTCAGGAGAGGGAGGATAGAAAATCACACTAAAAATTTGCAACTGGGTGGCAGCTCTTCCCCTCCTGTCCCCAAGGAAATCTGGATGTCTTTCATATCAACTAGCCGGGCAGGGCTTTATCTGAGGGCAGAATCTGACTTTACCTGAGCCGTAGAGCAGGCTACAGGAGAGCAGACTTATTCCAGCCCAAATGCATTTCTATTGCAGTTTATACCAAATTCGGACCATGTGCAGACGCTGCCTGTTGGCACCTTGGATGTGCAGGTGCCTTTTGGAAAGCGGCGCTGAGAAGTTGGCAGCCAAAGCAAGCAAGCGATTCAGTACCTGGAATGCCTGCGATGGGGTCCTACCTCTATTTCTGAGCCCGGGGACACAGATGCTGAGCTGCTAAACCAAGACGATACTCCCAGGCTCGATTTTTGCCCATCCTAGCTCTGGGTCTGCAGAGGCAGGAGTGGAAATGGCATTAGGAGCTGAAAGCTGGAAGTACAATAAGGGGATGGTAGATACCAGCTGCCAGCTGAGATCCCCCAAAAGCACTGGTACCCAGGGACAGCTGCCAACCCAGTGAGCTTCTGGCTCCCCCTGCCAGGGGAGGTGAAGTCCTCTGAGGGCAGTCTGGGCTGCCAAAACCTGGGAGGAACTTCAGCTTAGGGGAAAAGCATGCTGGAAGAGGAGGGAGGAGAAAGCACCAGAAAAAGCAATCCCTGACGAGCACATTTCCCGCTTTGATGGCCCAGGAGCTCAGCGCTGTGCCTTTGCTCAGCGGAGCAGAGGCAGGGAAATCAATTTGGCTGGAGCCAGCGCTGTCCCAGCCAGGCGCTGTGATCCCTTCCATCTACTGCCAAGGGTATTTTCCTCCTTTTCCTGCCACGTTGTCAAGTGTGTCTCTTGATTTCTGTGCTCCCCGCTTCCTGGTTTGATTCCTTACCGTGCATCTCTCCAGCCTGCTTACCCGGCTCACATCTCTGCCATGTAAAGGAGCCTGTGTTCCGTGGGTGCTGCCACCCCTGCTGCTGGGAATGGCCTCAGGATGCCCGCTCACTCGGTGGGGAGCTGCTCGGTGTCTCTCTTCATCCCTGCTGAACACCAGGTTGCTCACCACGTTAGCTCCCAAACATTTTACTGACAGCCAGAGGCTGACCCCCGCGGGGATTATTGCCTTTTTTTGGAAAGGGTCAAGTACAGCGGAGAGAGAGGAGACAAAACTATAGCAAATTTTGTCTCTAATTTCAGGTGGCCAGTTTGAACACTTGGTTTTCCCTTGTATTTTACACTTTGTATGACCAGATTATGGCTTCCCTGTTTCCTGCCACAGCATGGAATGCAGATCTAACCCCTCATCTCACAAATTGGATACTCCACAAATGGAGACTTCATCACCCAGCTCCTGGCAACCTGTACAAATTTTGGGTTAAGCCACTTTCCTAACATTCAGTCTGAGCTCTGTGGCAGTGAGGGATACAAATCGGTGTGTCAAGCCTTTTGCCCTAATCCCATGACTGTGACATCTCCTTCTGTCATCCTCATGACCAATGGCCATTTTGGGTACTGAAGGATGCAGCAGTGCTGGTCACAACAGCCTAATTCTCTGCCTCCCTCAACACTGTCCATTTGGGTACCATCTGTTTCCCAGTGGCTTTTAAGGCTTTTTCCCCTCTGTTGTGGAATTACAGCAGCATTTTTTTCAAGAGCAGAAATGGGCACATGGACAAAAACTTGAGCTTTTGTTTTTTTGGAAGTGCCTGTATGTCTCCTCTCGTGATTTGACTGCTGGCCCCAGCTGAGGAAGCCTGGTTGCCTTTCCCGCTTTCCCAGCATCGTAACCCAGAAATGAAGCCTACATCAGTATTGCTAAAAAAAGACATGCAGGGATTGATTCATGTTCCCAAGACAAGGGGCATTAAATTGCTTGTATGTCAGCATTTCCTGTAAAGCAGGATTGTGCCTAAATAATATGTCCTTGGGTCTTCTCTGTGCCTGGAAAAACCAGCCCCTGTGGTTCTAAAATGTGACTATGACCCCTCGCACAATTTTTTTTCCAGTTTAAAGGAACTGAAGTAACAGGAGGGCTGTGTTTCAGCCCACCAGAGCTGACTTCTGTGGTATGAAAATTTATGGCATAGCATGAGGTACAGCTTAAAGGCTTAAGGGGTGGCTGAAGGTGCAAGGTTTGCTGGGGTAGCAGTGAAGATAGATAGTGAGGATAGCAGGAGGAGCCCAAGATGATGTAGTGTTTGTCATCCTGCCTTTTGGTGGTAAGCCCTGAACCACTCTTTGTCCCCACTTTTGGGAGCAATCAGGTTGTGCCCTGGCAGTGTCTTGGAGAGCACTAGCTCATACGTGGGTATGGGTCAGAGTCAAGGAGAAGAGGAAACATTGAGCAGTGGAGGTGATCCTATGCCCCGCATTGCAACTCACTCCCTGGCTGTTCCTTTAGTGGTGTGCTTCTTCCCTGAGGCAGCAAACCCACCTGCACAGGTCAGTTGATGGCAGTTCTCCCTTTTGCATCCCCAGCACCGTCCAGGTTGCTTCTTTTTCCAGTTGCACTGTCAGCAGCTTTGGAAAAGCAAATGTGAGAAACCCCTCTGCAAACAAAGATACAACCAGAAGGAAGGCTGCCAAACCTTAAATAGTGCTTTGTCCCAGCAGAGATTTTGGCAGTGGTGTCCACCAGCTGAGCTAACGGTATGGCTGGTAGCTGTATCACCAGGCAAATGAGGATCTGGAGGGATTGGAGGTAGCACATTGACATGGACTGAAGATGACCATGGCCTCTTAACAGGTGGTAACCTTCTTCCTCCGGGATGACCTGTGTGGCTTTCATCCCCATCTACTCCTGCTCCCTGTGTTAATGCCCTTTTTCATCCATCCCAGCTTGGGCTTCCCTTTGCCTCTTCTGTGTGCTAACGCTGGACACTTCCCATTCTATCCAGGCAGTGCCAGGAGGAACATGGAAAACCCATGCCATGCCATCAATGCTTTCGTCTCCAGCATCCAACTCCTTTGCTGCCTTTGACAGCCCGGAGGAGCAAGCTCAGGGAAAACCTGGCTCCACGCCATTGTCCTGGGGCCAGCCCTGGCAGAGCAGCCTGAACCTGCTGTGACTTTGGCCACCGCTTGCTTCAGGCTGTGCTGAGGCAGGGATGAAGGTTGCCCTTCAGAGGGTTAGGGCATACCCACACTGGGGTAAATTTGCACCGGGCCAGCAAAAAATGATTCCTTTTTGCCTGGCAAGTGCTGAGATCCCTGATCCAAGCCCTGAAAACACTCAAAAGAGGTGCTGGCAGAATGGTTTTAACATCGACAAAACTGAAGTATTTTCTTCCAGCTCCATTCAGAGAGCCAGCTGAATCATTTTTTGAAATGCTTCAGCCAGAGATGTGGAAAACTTCTGCAAAAATATGTAAAAGAAAAGCATGCGAGGACTCGGATGTGTAATGCAGTGTCTTAAAGAAGGTTAGGTGCAGCTATCCCCACCTGCTCCGGCTCTACCACACAGCCCTAACCTCTGCTTTTGTGTAGTCCGGGTGTCCTTGACCAACACAGTCAACCTCTGGATAGAAAGTTGTTATCTCTGCCACAGAGAAAACACTTCACAGGCTCACTGTGACACTCGGTCATTTGTGTAGTACTGAAGGATGGAAAGTGTTACACGTGTCTTATGCATTATTATTAACTCAAAGAGTTTCTGATTTCTAGTACCATGAATGATAGTCACAGATATATAAAGGTCTACATAGCTTATAGCAGAGGCAGGCTAGAATAAGTATAATCTTGAACTTTCTATCAGCTATTTTTAATTCAAAACCAGATCTGGAACTGAGGTTCAGCCTTTGCTCTTTAGTTACCCAAATAATAAAGTTAAGACTGAACATAGATGAACTTAGGAAAAGTTAAGGTTCAAAGTTAAGGTTCAATTTGGGCCTCAGGCCCAAATTTAACATGCTGATACTTTTTCCCCTTGCTTTTAATCTATGTGAGGGACTTCTTCCTCCTCTTTACAGAAACCAGGTGTGTATTCTTTTTCGGCTGGCTTTTCATGGCAAAGTGTATCCTGGTTTATACGCCTGATCTTCATTTCACAAAACCAAAAAGGAAAAAGAAACCGGTATTGCTCGCAAGTATTAAAATGGCAACGGTGGATGGGAGCAAGATTCAGTGCAATAGAAAGCAGATTAGATTAAGCAAACTGTTGAAAATTTATTCTTCTGGTTAATTTTATCTGTAAAATTGCCCTAAAGACTAATATTGTCAATTCTCATTTGGCTCTGTAGGACCCTGCGTGAATCCAAATCCATCCTTTTTTGGCCGACCTTTTTATCACCAGTAGTACAGTGACATCTAAGTGTCAAGAAGATGGGCCAGTCGGAGCATAGAAAATTGATTTGAGCAGCACCATCCCCCCTCGGCTGGCTGCAGATAAACAGTTCAGCTAATACGCTGCTCCCGACCTCTTTGGGGCTTTATTTGAATATGATCTCATACGGCAGCTGCTTTGCTGGAAATGCTGAAAGTGAAGTAGTCCCTGAGAAGTTTTGTTTTTTTCTTGTATTTTGAAAAGGTGGGGCAGAATATTCTAAAAATCTGGCTTGCAATCATGAGGGCCTTACACATGAAAGCCTATGTCCCATTTGCTGCTTAATGATTTTTTTTTGTTAAACATTGAAAATGAAGGAAATAATAGTCTACATTAGGCATAAAGGTACAAAAGCACAATTAAGCTATCTTGGCTCTTTTTCTTTCCCAAACCACCTGAGTAATTGATACGCTTGAGAAATTGTTTTAGAAACAATTTGCCTGGGTGCTGATAGCAATGGTGCTCAATCCATCCATCCATCCATCCATCCATCCATCCATCCATCCCTCTCTCCCTCTCTCCATCCCTCCCTCCCTCCTTTTGATCTGCTACCTTCCCTGCCACAATCCCTCTCATTTCCACCATCGGAACAGAGATGAACACACACAGCAGGAGCCAAACCCTGCCCACGAGTTCTCCTCTGTCATCCAGCTCTTGAAGCAAGGGCTGCAAAGGGGATGGGGAGATGAAGGCACTTTGTTGAAGGACAAATGAGATGCTGCAGGGCCACCACTGCTGTGGCTTGGAGGCCATGCCACACTCATAGGGGCTGCACGCCCACACTGGGAGTCTCTGTGGCTAAGATCAGAGGACTGCCCCCTTCAGACCCATCCCCAGCGGCAGGTGAGCCCTGGGCATGGGGACATTGGGATGCGGCAGGTCGGCTGCTCCAAGAGGACACGTGCCGAGGGCATGGAGGTAGCCCTGCTCCCTGCAGGAAGCAGTGGGAGTTCCCACCTACTTCAGGCCTCCGCCTGGTTGTGGATGAGAGAGTGACTGAGCACAGAGGGAGGCAGGGAATATGTAAAAGGCAGAGCCCGCCACTTGGCTCTCTCTTCTTTTCTTTCTGTTTTGAGATCAGGGGACCAGAGCGCTCCTGCCATTCATCTTCCCTCCCGCCTGCTCCCAGGGCTGCTGTGCTCCATGCAGTTTCTTCGAGTGCTGTCATCCCCACAGCATCCGAGTGCCTTCCAGTAGGGCATTACGCGAAGTGACTAACATCTGTCACATGTGGCTCATTCTTTCCCTCAATCAGCCTCAATCAGCTTTTCTGCAGGCAGCACTTCCTATCTGCAAATAACAGCCATCACGGCGGCTGGCAGGATGGATGGTCTCTCCTCCACTTCTCCTTTCCTAGCTTTATTCTGATTTTCTCCCATTGCTTTTCATTCCCTTTTGTTTTCTTCCTGATCACCACCACTACCATTATTTGCCTTTGTCTTCTGTGTCCCAAATGAATCTTCTCTCCCCTCTTTTCTTATCCCATTCCTTGATCCCTTTCATCTTTCTTCCATTTCCCCCCATAACCACCTTCCTCTTCCCCTCTTCCCACCACATTGACACCCCTTTACTCCCAATCTTCCCTGTGTCCAGTACTAGGACAGCTGGTCCCTGCCTCAACCCCAGGTTGTGTTGTGCTGGTAGGAGAAACCTCACAGCCTACTAGGTCCCACCAGCACCTGCGACTTCTTCCTTCAGTCAGTGCCCTTCATACACCGGTTCAAACAAAAGGCATATGGAAGCTAAGGCAGCCAGGTGTGGTCACACACATGAGGTTCTACCCACCATCTTGGGCGCAGACCATGATTAGGTAGCAGAAGGCTGTTTGCACCCCTGGCCTGCTCCTACCATACTGGTGGCTTTGTTCTTGCCTACTGTAAAATCAGGACAGTGCTACTGACTGCTTGGGCTCAGTGTTTAAGGGTAGGAAGAAACCCTGAGGGGAGAGCGCAGAGCGCAGATTCCAAGCTCTTCTCTTGCTGTGACCGGGATAACACCACGGGTGGCCAAGTTGAGCTAACTCAAACTTAAATTTGACCTCCGCTTCCAACCGAAGCAAACGCCTGGCTTGCTTTCCCTGCCTTTGAGACAGAAAACAACGCCTGAATTAAACATGAGAGTGGAGGTGCCCTCCCCGGTCATCACGTTCAATCCCTTGCTATGGGCGGACGAGGTGCCATATAATCCCTTTCACAAACGTATTGAGTTGAATGTTGAAAACAGGGAGTTATTATCCCTCCCCCACAGAACAGCTGATGCTTCAGAATTTAGATGTGTGAGAAAAAAGCACAAGATGCTTTTTTTTTCTCAGCTGAAATCTCAGAAATAAGGGAGAAATTTTATCAGAAAACTCCAATATCCTGCTCTTACTGAGCAGTCAGAAAAGTTTGGATTTGAGATGCAAGTCATTTTCCTTATTAAAAAAAATAGACATAGAGGCATACAGAGAATTACTTATTTGAGGGTAATCTGTACAGTTTTTCTACAATATTATCTTAGATGGACAAATAGCAAGAGAGAGCCTATTTACTGGCAGATGCTTTAACAAGAGCATCGCCTGCACAGCCCTCTCATTTCGCGGAGACATTTGGTCCCACACCTGCTCGGCTCCAATCTATTGCACAGCATCTTAGCACTGGCTGCAATTTCTGCAGGGTGAAGTTTACCTGCTTGTGCTGACTTTGGCCAACGGTCAGACAAGAGGAGACTGTTTTAGAAAGTCAAAACACTTTGTGATTACAAACATTTTGCCTCTTCATTTTAAATGCTGTCTCGCTTCCAAACTTGCTTGTATTTCCTCCCCCCTTGAAGGAGCTGGGTAAAAAGCCCTGCTTGCTGGGCTGAGCCTGAAGGACACATTCCTTCCCTCACCTTCAGTTTTTCATTGTGGATGGTGAATCAGTGAAAATTGAAATGTTCCTACAGCTCTAATCATCGTTTCCAAGTGGTATACGCTAAAATGCAGATGCCTGGCCTGTGCTATAGCTTGACACTGTGGTCCCACAATCAGTGTGAGTGGTTGTACATCGTTTCCTGTCCCGTCTCCTGCCTGCAGTGGGTATCACCATCATCGGTCTGCACTTCATGTGTTTCCAGATGCCGGCAGCAGGACTAGAAGACAGGTTTGGGAGTATCTGTTTCTGACCTACCCAACATTTTCAGTGAATTCACTCCCAAGAAAATCACATCTCTGTCACTTAGGGCTGATGAAGACATGATACAGGTCATCCCCTGCTGGGATGCAGCAGTATCCTCAAGACAACTGGAGATGGTGGAAAACAATCCCCAGCCAGCCAGCTGAGGGATGCAGCCCCGAGGTGCAGCATGCAGCTTTGCTGCTCTCTGGCACAGGGGCTATGTGCTCGAGGGGGATGCCCAGAGGCACAAGGGGGTCGGAGCACCTTCCCCCTTGCTCCCGCTCAGCTCTGGAGAGCTGGCCTCCCTCCCAGGGCTGATTTCTTGCAAGCCCTGGGCCAGCTGGTGGTGAGTGGGAATCAGCAGAAAGAAAGTGTACTGGCTCTGTGTTTTGGCACCAGACTCCTGGTGTCTCATCAGCTTGGCCACCAGCAAGTACACAGACAGCAGGGAGGAGCGGAGCATCCTCCGGGAGCTAAGGCTGCTTTTGGGCAGGTACTACTCCAGGCACCGCCATGAGCCAGGCTCACTTGGGGACATACCAAGAGGCAGTGGGAAAACCACAGTTGCCTCTTGCTCTTCCTGATGAGGCTGCGCTGCTGCCGAATTCAGGGTGTCGCTTCGGCTGGCGCAGATACCATCTCGATGGAGAGGTTCCTTCCTGCCGCGCAGGGAACTCGCCTTATTAGACAGATAAGATTTGTATTTATTATCACTTTGTCAACAACGGTGGTGTCAACAGTGGTGTCAACAGCGGTGCAGGGTGGCAGGAGCAGGCTGCTCTGCTGTTGGAGGTGGTGGCACTCTTCCCATAGGCATCGAGGCTAAACCTGAAAAGGTGTGTGCGAGATGCTGTTCCACATGCCCTCCCTGTACCCACATCCTGGGAAATCCTGATTAATACAAAGAGCCCAAGGGACGCAAGGAGAGCTGAGAGACAGCCCATCTCTGCCATTCCCAGGAAGCTGGACATCGGGACTGTCACAGCCTGATCCTTCTCGCGCCGCTTGTGTGAGACGGTGTAAATCCTCTGCTCTTACGGAGTTAGAACACCGCAGAGCGGGGACCGGGGAGGGGAGAACCGGGCTTAGCACGCCGAATTACGCTGCCAGCGCCACGCTCTCAGCATGACAGGCAAAGGGACTCGCTCTTACGCCTGGTTTCCCTCCTCGGCAGAAGAAAGGAGTGTCAGGAAAGGAAATCAGGGTTAATCCAGGCAGCCGGCTCAATGGCTGGCACGGGTACGCGTCTGTCCTTTGTACTGTCAGCTTGCAGCAATATCACACTCGTGCAGAGGGTGTTGCTCTGGGGCATCGGTGTAGAAAGAGCCAATCAAACCCTATTTATCAGCTTTGCCTTCTCAAAGGCCGAGCTGACGCAGCACTGGATTTTTATTTTACCGATTTAACACCAGGATTTATGGGTCGTATCCAACCGCACATTGCAGGGCACCACCTAAATAAGTATTTATCATGTTGGAAGGGGCCCAGAAGGCAAGCGGTGCGCTTAGCACCATGTAGCCCCTTGTCCTTAAGTCAGCTGCACGCAGGCAGCCTGACTGTCGCAAGGAGAGCTCACCCCTCAATTTTACATTGCTACCGACGGGCTGGTGAGAGGTCTTTGCCAGAGACACGCATCCATCAATTCAGCAACCGGCGGAGCTGCTCTCTCTGTAAGCACCATGCCTCAAGGTACCCCGGGCTTCGTTGGGAACCTGAAGCCATCCGCAGACCTGCTCCTGCCCAGCACCGGGCACCCCGCATCTGTGGCAGTGATATAATCGGAGGGGAAGCTGGTTGATGCCACTCAAAAATGCGTGGCGTTTCCTCGGCTGCACGGGGAGTGCAGCTTGTGCACGAGACGTTGCTTCCCCCTGACTGTGCTCCAAGGAAGCACTTAACCACCTTCAGTCTGCGAGGCAGGGAGCTGCTCCCGGAGGAGAACGGGAACGGGGTAAAAAAGGCTTGGGGAAAGCCAATACAGCTGGTGTGGTATTTCGATGCCTGGCACATATGCTGCTGATGCATTTCTACGGTTACTCGGCATCATCTGCTGTGCATCCCAGCCTTCTCACTGCCTACTGATGATGCCTCCCTTGGCCATCAGGCAGGCAAAAGATGAAAATTGACTTATTGCTTTTGATATATCCCTGTAATAGGATTCGGTGGAGCCTTTGCTGGGGGACAACTGGTGGTTCACATTTCTGCTCTCTTCTTTGGTTGCTCTACTTCATCAGCATTAGAAGATGAGCTAAATTGCTCTCCCTCTCCTTACACTCCTTGCACAACTTTGAGTTTTCCCCCCATGTGCGGGATATAGGGGAAAGCAGTAGTGAAGACCTCCAAGCTAATCTCACAGCGAAGAAGATAGGAGCAGAAGAAATTCCTGTCTTAAAACGAAAACATCCCTCTCTCCCTTCAGACACATCATTTCAATAAACTACTGCTCCAGATTTCTGTGCCTACTTCTTTGTTTCTGCTCTGTTATTTACTGGCCTGGATCAGGATGGGAGGAAGACATGTCTTATATATTGAGGTTCATTTCTTTGCGCCGATAGATAAGCATTTCTTTCCTTTATTCCACACTCCCCCTTTTTTATACCCCTAGAGCTCTCTGTTCCCCCACTCATAAGAAATCCCACATCAGACTTTTCAGCCTTCGTTTATATCTCGCATCCTCTCTGCCTTCAACAATACGACTCAAATGTCCAAACCAGAGGAAACTAGATGTGATACCAAGGTGCATTCCCTGGGGGCTTGATCCGTGGCTCCGGTGGCCATCAGCATGCTCCAGAGGTGGCTCCGGCTGCGCTCCTGAGCCAAAGCCCAGGGAAAGGGCAGGAGCGATTCATTAAAAACCCACTGCCATCCTGTGGCGTGCAAGCCTGAATGAATGTCACCATTTTCATTACGGAAAAAGAGAGACCAAAGAGAGAACGTGACAAAGTACATCTCGCCTGGCTGTTGATCTTTAAGCAACAGTGTGATTAGCAGCGTCTTCCCTTTACATTTCAAAGCGCCAGAGCACAATGGCAGGGAGATAAACATCCAGAGGTGCTGCCTGCTGAAAGACATCTTCCTGACAGCGCATTACGGCTCCTGCCTCCCTCACCGGAAAGTACATGAGGTTTTAGTCAACGATGAAAGAGAAAAAGCCACACTTTATCTACGGTAAACAGTTGCCTATTTGTATTTGTTTTTCTCCCAGTGAGTTCCATCTCTGAAACAGCATTTCCTTGCCATCCTTGTGCAGACTGGAGACTGATGCCGCTTTCCCATGGACTTACAGGGCCCCGACTCCTTCTCTGAGGGAGCTGCAGTTGCTGGGAAAAATTAAACATCCCCGGACTCCTCTCTTCGCCTGCGCTGGGGACTTTGCCTTTCTCCCCTCCACCTCCCAGGAAACAGCCGAACCTGCTCCCACAAGGTCGGCAAAAGCCAGCAACCCTTCGTGCTTCCCAATCAAGAAAACGCAGCCCAGCTCCCTTACTCGAGAGTTATTGGCTATGACAGCTGCATCAGCTTAGACAGGATTAAAAAAGAAAAAAAAAAATAGGAAAAAAGAGAAAAACCCTCCCCGCTTCTGAAATTACTCGCAAAGTCACCTTTTTAATGCTAACACACACAAAACGCGCTCAGCCACTGATTTCAGCAGGCCATATGCTGCCACTGCTGCTGGCCAGGTCCTAAGGGATGAATTTTTTTCCCCTTCAGCAAGCCTCCAGAAATGTCATAGAAATTTATATGCTTATTCACAGAGCCGATAAAGCAGAAAACCGGTGTTTCAGCTATTTTTGTTTTGCTTTGCAGATGGACAGTAAAAGACATAAATCTCCTTCCCACCACCCTAACACCCTGCCTGGCTCCCTCTTTTGTGCCGAACCACCAGCCCAGTAGGACTTGCCCGTGGTCTGAAAGCCAGCCCTCCACTTAAAGAGGAGCAGCAAGGCGAAGCAGTGGGAATCTCCCACGACGTTGCCGGTTCTTCGCCTGCTGAGCTCAGGCACAATTTTCCACCCAAGCCACCAAGGCGGGACAGCTATTTCCCCCCGCCCCCCATCTTTCATGGAGAAAGAAAAGCAATCTGCACGCCCCGGGGCTGTTCCTGTTCCTAACCCTCCCCGTGCTAGTGCCCCAGCTCTGACAAAACGCACGCTGTCCTCCCATGACGTTATCTGATATATGCCCCGATTTACAGCGTTGTGCCGCACACCCCCGTAAATCAGGGCAGAGCCCTGGGGGGAGCCCAGCTGACATCCCCCCCACCCCCGAAGTGCGTGTGGGTTGCAGACCCGGGTGATATTTTAGAGACGTTTGACGTTTAACCTCAGGAAAAGCAATAGGCGGAGGGGAGGGGAGGGACCGTGGCTGAATCTCCCTCCCAGCTATGTTTACAGTCACAGCATGGGATGGAGTTTGCAGCCCGTTGGAAAAACCTCCCTTGCACGACACATCACCAGGGAAATTTAGGATTAGCAACCAAGGCCTGTTGACTTGCTGACCGAGGGAGGCGGTGGGAGGCCTCATGGCTGAGGGCAGGAGGTGGTTTTATTTCAGTGGATGGCCCTGCAGCTCCCAGGGGAATTTTCCTGGGAGTCGTCCCTTCCTTGGTCCGGCATTTCCCATGCTGTTGCCAGGAGCGTGGCGAGTGGTGTTTCCTTCTCCAGGCAGGGCAAGCCTGGGCTTTGCTGCAAACCCATCAGCATCAGCCTCAGTGGCCCCCCATCGCTGCCAGAGGGGCTCATTCCCCCCTCTGCCCTGGGAGAGCCCTTCCTGCGCACCCGGAGACTGGGAAGCAGTGGCAGGAGCACTGCTCATCAGCTGTTCAGCTTTGAGCTGAGTCCCTGGGGCTCCGGGTTATTGTGGCACCAACACCCCTGGGACAGAACGGGTGGCACCGCTTGTCTGCACAGCCACAGGGAGAAGGGGCTGCCTTCAGCAGCCGTGCCGTGCTGGGGAGCAGAGATACAAAGAATAAACCCAAACCTAACGGGAAGAGAGGATTGCACCTCTGTTCCTCACGCAAGGAGCTCAGCCGTTTAGGCAGACCGCCATCCTGACTAATAACAGCAGGCCAAATATTTAGCTAAGATCTTACGATAGCGAGGAGCTCGGCAGAAGGAAGGCTGCAGAACGCAGGCAATTTCCCTCCAAAGTCTGTTTTCTCCTTATTTAAAAAGGAGGAAATAGGTCAGCTGTCGTATCCGCCAAGGTCAGAAGCTCAATTTGTATTTCGGAGCCCAGGAAAGGTGAATGCACCAGAGCTACATCCCTGATGGAAACAATCACTCATTCTAATAAGGCTGGCAGAGGCTGGAGCCTGCCTTGTTCAGATACAATTATTACAGCCCGGGTGTCAGATTACTGAATCTATTAGCCGGGAATCAGCTGTTATTTCAGAGCAAGACAGCTATCCTACCAGCAGTTGTGATGTACATCATGCATGATGCACGGGACCGGCTTACCCCACCGGCACGGAAAGGCGGGGGGGGGGGGGGGGGCAGGACCACTTACGCCGCTACGGGAAAAGCCCATGGCAGTGACCTCTGGACGCAGCCACATCTATCAGATTGTGACACCGGCATCGTGATGATTGGGGAAGATTGTTAGCAAACGACCCGATTTTCCAAGAGGGAGGAGATCCTGAACTTGTTGCAAATGCAGCGCATGGATGTGGTGCGGGCTGAGGTGGTGGAGGTCCTGCCTGCATCCGGAGAGAGCCGGGGGTAAGGAGCTGGTGCCAGCACTCATTTTCTGCCCCAGAAGTGTTTGGGAACGCTTGGACAGGGAAGGAGGGGAGCAATGCTCGAGTCAGTGGGGAGCTCTTTGTCTGGGAGCTAAAGAAAGAACTGCCTGTATCCAAGAAGTACAAATTGCTGGTTAACAGAGCATTCCCGTCCCAAAGCACAGCTTAAAAAAAAATACCTGTGCATCTTTAGCAAGAATAAGAGCCGTAGGTGTGCAGTTCTGGGAAAGTTCTGGCAAGCCCAGCCACCCTGAGACCCAGCACAGAGCAGGCAGCTGCCCAGGTGCTCCCCCCCCGGCCCCATATCTCTTCCTGGCAGTAGGCAGTTTTGCCAGTGATGCCCTCCCAACCCTTTTTTTATCTGTCCCCCACTGCAAAAAGGATCACCTTCCGCTCTGCAGTGTGAGAAAGGAGCCTCCACAAACCATTTTATCTCCATCCCCGACATTGCTGGTTCAATGGGACGTATCCAAGCTCCCCAGCTCTGTCCCATTGATGCACAGAGGCTAGAAGTTGCAAAACTTGATGTTTTACGTTTCTCGGTCCCTATCTTCATTTTAAGCACTCTCTTCCTGTACTGGGGAACACGGTATTTTCCATGCAACCAAACACTTATTCAGTGAACCTCAGTGTCCCTGTCGTGGTTTAATCCTAGCCGGCAACTAGGACCACACAGCCACTCGCTCCCCCTCCCTGTAAGGTAGGGAGAAGAGGGAGAAAAAGAGGGAAAGGAAAAAACCTCATGGGCTGAGATAAAGGCAGTTCAATAAAATAATAACGGAAAATGAAAATAACAATAATAATAATAATAATGGTAAAAGAATATACAAAATAAAGTGATACAACACAAGTCGCTCTCACCACCCGATGATGGGTGCGGATTCCTACCCCGCAGCCAACCCCCATTTCTATACTGAGCATGGTATCTATGGTATGGAATCTTCCTTTGGCCAGCTTGTCCTGTCTATGCTCCCTCTCAGCTTCTATGGGAAGCTGAAAAAGTCCTTGACTAATGTAAACATCGCTTAGCAGCAAGTAAACCAGTATGTGTTATCATCGGTATTCTCATACTAAACCCAAACCACAGCAGCTACTAGAAAGAAAATTAACTGTAACCCAGCTGAAATGAGGACAGTCCCCCAGGAGGAGCACAGGGAGCAGGAAAGTGACAGGAGGGAGAAGTCGAGTCAGAGGCTCAGGGCTGTATGTGTTCATTGTTCGGGTATTTTTGCCCTGTTAATTTTCCATGTTTGCACCACTGCTCTTTTGTCTTATTAACAGGAGAAAGTGCTCATCAAATTGAGAGGCTGGCTTTGGGACAGGTTTCCCACGAAGCTGGGACAGCAGCAGCAGGAATCATGCAGTGCACAGGGATCATAGGTGCCCATGAAGGACCACTACAGTGAGGGTAAGGCTGTGGGGCACAGTCTATTCAGTTTCCATGAGCAAGGGGAAACAGGACCTCTGGCTGGGTGAACGGTGAAGAGTCTTCCTGAGGATAAAGAAAACTGCTCCACCTGCTGACAGAGTGATTAAGGGCCGCCGTAACATCCTCTGATGACTAGGAATGGCATCTCAGGCCCATCTCCGGAGGTCATTTCATTGACTGCATGAGTAACTACTTCTTGGAACAACTTGTTTTGGCAGTGGCACAGGAGAAGACAACTTTCAGGTTGGTAAGATGTGACCAGTGGGTGTTGATGGAAATCCTAACCACCTCCTACGCTTGGCAAAGGAGGGCTGTGTGCAGGTGTGGCTCCTCCAGAACTGCCACAGAGGCAGTGCCTTTTGGAAATGGGCTTATTTAAAGTTCAACATCATAAGGAAAGTTGTCAGCAGGAGGCTGGGAACCAGGGATGAGTGGAGGAAACACTGGCAGAGGAGTTGATAGCTTTGTCACCTTCCTAAAAATCCTGGCATCCTTGAAAGAAGTGCGTCAGGTCAGAGAGGCCAGAACAGCATCTTCTGGGTCAGACTCGCCACTCAACCACCTATTGCTCAGGACACCAATTCCCCAGACCTCCGAGCCTCGCTGGACACCAACATTGCCCGGGGGAAGTAGAGCAGGCTATGAGGCCCGAGAGGAGGATATCCTGCCCAGAAGGCATTGTGCAGCCCCAAACCACCTAACTGACAGAGGCACCACCACAGCAGAGGGGTATGTTCCTTTTAGCATTTTCCTTTTAGCATTTTCCTTTTAGGATTTTCCTTTTAGCATTTTCCTTAGAGGACAAAGCAGCCAAAGGTGCAGAGGACAAAAGGGTAGGATCTGGGACCTAACTGTAGACACGGGGAGGTGGGACAGGAAGGACTCCAAATCCACGCCAGGTTCTTCTGCCTTAAGCCCCAACAAACTTTACGAAGTTGACTGACATAGACTTCCCTGCTGGCGACTGGCAGGGATTCACGTAACCAAATGGAAAAGGGGCATTTGACCCAAAGAGGCCAAGAACACAGGAGGCCCTGATCCCACAAGTTTAGCGGCTCATGGGACACACTGCAAAGGTGGCAATGGGAACCTGACAAAGCAGATTAAGGTTCTTTCTCCTGCTGCACTTGCACACAGAAAGGGAAATGTCAAAATCTGTGAGATCAGGAGTTACAAGAGCTTTTCTTTATTACAGCAACATCTCCCCGGATAAGGAGACCCTTGGGTGGCCTGCAGAGAGTGCCATGCTGTGCACCACTTGTCCATCTAGCTAAACAGTGTGACTCCTCATTTTGGCCGGGTGGGATGCTTTGGGAAAATTCACTGTTCTGCATTACTGTGCCCATCAGGGAAAGTTTTCTCTCCAACCCAAGCACTTCACTCTTGGCTTGTGTCCTGAAGCATGAGGGCTAATATCCCTTGCACATTTTCACCATAGAAATGAAAGAGAGAGGGTATTTTTCGATTCAATGGGAAACAAGTGAATAATAATTCTGTGGAGCCATGTAGTGGAAAGAGAGACTTTGAGCGCAACAAGAAACGGGATTTTAAAATTTCATCTGCACAGCAGAAGGTCCTGCCAATTGAACCGTTTCCAGTAAACAATCTGCTAAGTCTGACAGTTTGAAGGAATACCAGACTGCCAGGACTGAATAGGCTGGGATTTTTAAGAGGTTTATTTTTCATCTGAGCACTTTTGTTTGTGAGAAATGGCTTAAAAAACAAAATGCATGTGCAGCACAATTAGCAGCCAGGCAGAGGGCTTCCCCACCACCCAGGGCTCCAGAGGGAGCTGAGGCAAAGGGCTATGCTGGGGTCATGATGTGCCCTGGGCTGCCCAGTGTGCGAGGCTGTGGCACTGGCACCTCGTACTGCTGCAACAGGCTGCTGTGCGTCAGGAGAGCAACTCTGGTGCCCCACACTCCCACAGAGAGGTTTGGGTTGAGCCCAGCTCCTGTCACCACTTTCCACTGCCTGCCAGGCAGGAGCATTGTCCATCTTTGCTGAGGCAGTGGTCCTCAGAGGGATGCCAAGGGCAGCCAACTGGGGTTTGGGGACAGGAGGGGATGCAGGGGACTGGCTGGAAGTCAGGGCTTGCAATCACAGGACTGGAGCAAGCATGGCAAAAGGCTGATGGTCCACGTAGCTTGAGGTGGAGAGCACTCCCTGATGTGGCAGAGCAGGGACTGACAGCCGTGGCATGCTGTAGGCACTACCTTCTGCCTCTGCAGGGGATCTTTGCTTCCACGCTAAGAGCATGGGGATGAGGAGGTGTTTTACCACCAGGTTAAACACCTCTGCAAGGAGCTATTTAAGCTGGGCAGGAGGAGTCCTGCCCAGGTTAAGTCAGGGGCAAGGATTAAGGGGTTGAGCCTCCATGAGGGACAAAATCAGCAATGGCTTTCTGCGCACAGCTCCGTGCCGGCTAGCTCTAGGAAAAGGGTGGCTGATGAGAGAGGAGAAAGGTGCTGGCTGGTGTTACATGGGAATTGCCTGGAAATGCGTTGGGTATGACAGGAGGTGCACAGTCAGCACCTTCCACGCACACAATCCACACAGCATCCAGAATCAGGAACCGTTTTGAAGGTACGGTGCTACCCGTCTCACAGACAGCATTTGGAACCAGGCACGGAACAGGATGTGATTATTTTGGGCCTGAAAATATTGATGTCTCAAACCTTTCCTCTTTTCCCTCTCAGCAAGGAAAGAGGAAAAAGGACTTGAGGAGAGTTGAAAACCCAGCTGGGATTAAGAAAAATGACTTGAAGTCTGTTTTCCCAGTTCAGACCAGAAGCACAAATCCATAAGGGGATGGCCCTGCCTATCTTGTTTTGAGGCAGGATCCTCACGTTCAGCCTAGACCCATGAGACTTTTTTTCTGATAAAAAATTTCATCTTGAGCTGCTAAAACCCCTGGGGACTTTTCAGGTTCTAGTGCTTAATATCTCCTGACAAACACCACTCGTGCAGGGGAGAAGGGGCTTTCCTGGTGCACAGGCTGCAACACCCTTCTCTTGCAGAGCATGTAAACCATTTCACATACAGCTCAATAGCCGTTTGAAAAGATCCTGTTTCTTCATCCCTCTGCTGCTCCTACTTGAAGGCTGCTGTAGACTCCCTCAGCTTTCCTACTTGCTCTCTTTTGTAGAGGGATTTCTAATTGGATAAACGAAGAGTTACTTAATCCTATTGCTTTCTCAGTGATAGCCCCATAACATGCCCCTTTCGCTAGAGCAGAAAATCGCCAGGTCACGAGAATTGTCAACCTACTTTTTCCAAATGCAGTTTAATAATTATCTGCCTAAAAATTGAGGCACAGAACGGTTTTGGCAATCATTTGCATTTCTGAGAATTAAATGCAAAAGGAAGCCAGCATGGAGGAAAGTGTAGCCTGTGCAAACAGAGATGGCTGAATGCACAAGAAGATACCAGTGTTGCACCAGATGCTTGGAAATACAGCCCTGGTTGTTTGGTGGGGAAATCTGGTCCAGAACATGTCTAACGTAGGGAGATGTGGATTGTGTGCTCCTCTTCGTCTGGCAGAAGCTGGTTTTGCAAGTGCCAGAGCTTGACATCAGTGCCACTGCTGCAGCTAGCTAGCTGCACCTCACCTGGGTTTGACACTGGAATGGACCAACAAATAGCTTCCTCTGAGCCCAAATACCTGCTGTCACACTGCTGTGGTCCATGGGGTAGGAACTGACCTTTTCTTCTCAGAAATACTTGAGGATCAAGGGCTAGAGACTAGGCAGGGAGTGAAGCCTGGCTAGGGGCCAGGCAGATGGAAACACTGACATGCAGAGGTCTCAAGCAGTAGCTTCTGGAAACAGCAACAGTAAGGCTGAGATAAGAGGGGCTCCTTCCACAGCTTCCTGCAAAACAAAGATATTCACAGCTCTGAAGCCGAAGACTGGCCCTTCTTTTAGCATGGCGACTCCATACCCCTCTGCAGATGAGGTGGCATCCCAATGATGTGTCACCTAACTCCACCGGGTGCTCTGCCTGGGGAGGTGAGAGCTTGTATCCACAGGAATTGCAGGGGAAGACCTCAGTTGTGTCTTGTAACGAGTCCTTCCTGACCATTGGGTACAAGATAGTGTGGGAGATGAGATCTGGGTTAGAATTCCCACACCTTCACTGTAACACACCTGAAGTTGCCCTCTCAAGGCTTGTCATGGCCACTTTGTGGTGTAGGTTATTCTGTATCATATGGTCTTTTGGGCTTTATTTTTGCATGCTGCTGCCCTTTCTTTTTTGCTTCAAACATTAAAGATGTTGCTGAAAAAATACATTTGGCTGCAGCACACTATAGTAGATGAGTCAGGATTTGACCTCCACAACTTAGTTTTCAAAGTGTAGAACATGTTTGGTGTCTCTGTTGTGCCTCATCCCAGGTACCGAGTTAGTGACCAGCTTGCAAACATGACAAGTGTTAAGCAGAAAGAGTTAGTGAGAATTCCCCAGAATGAAAGAAAGTGAAACTGCTGGGCAGTGCTTGGCAACACTCTTAGGACTGACTCAAGATGTCATTGTCACAGGAGACCGTGGCTTCTTGCTCTCTATGAGAGGTGGACCAAAGCCAAATGGCATCGGCTAGTCCCTGTT
The DNA here is from genome assembly GCF_964106895.1 of Numenius arquata. Taxonomy (NCBI): domain Eukaryota; kingdom Metazoa; phylum Chordata; class Aves; order Charadriiformes; family Scolopacidae; genus Numenius; species Numenius arquata. The sequence continues at coordinate 47,848,459 of NC_133576.1, forward strand.
GATGCCTTTCTCTGTCTCCACCAAGGGAGAAAAGGGGTTTAAACCATCCTGAGGCATTGTTGGGGGTCAGGGCATCCAGCACCGATGTCGGTGGTGCACCACCGCAAGGAAGAAGATGGGCCCTGGGTGCAGGTGAGGGGGACCCTGCCCTGTTCGCCCCTTGGCCGAAAGACCAGCCATCCTCCATGAAAAGTGCCAGTGCCAGGAAAAAGAGAGCAGTGGGCAGAGGCAGAGTGGGCTGAAGGGTGAAGGGCTGTCAGGGGTGCTCCTGGAGGAGGTCACATGGAATCAAACTTCCCCTCCCTACCGTGCATGGGGCTGATGGTAACCCTGGGGGCGGGCTGCATGCACTGCTAAAGGTACTGAAGAGGATAAAGGGGCAGGGAAGAAAAGAAAGGACCAAAAAGTGAACCAAGAGGAATTCAAGGCAGGAGCAGAACTGGATGCTGAGAGCAGTTGCTGTAGGAGTAGCTCAGAGGAAAAGCTCATCTCAAGCTGCCTTGTCATGCTGGCACCGACGTAATCTCAATGGTAACACTGAAGAGCCTGGTGCCTATCTACAAGGCCAGTAACTGCTGCTGTTTTGCAGAGCTAATGTAAATTGAGATCACATTTTTCTAATTTACTTCCAGACTCTCTCCTTTTTATGTTTTCAATGTGAACAAACACAGCTTTCCTTCAAATGTATTAGACACTATATTCTTTCAATGTCACCAGTCTGTCCCAGGGCACAAGTTTCACGCATCAGTGTCCCAAACCATCAAATCAGTTAACACATCACAAGACTTTTTTGGAAAGGTGCTTTCAGAAAGGTGGTCACCAGTTCTTTGGCACTCTTAGGTTTCTGGCCTAGGAGAATTCAACTCTTTCAGGGTTTTCTTTGCAACAGGGAAGGAAAGAGAGATTTCTCTTCCAGAAAAGGAAAGCTGAGGTTCTTGCTGCACACGGTTACTTTCTGGAGGAAAACCTCAGTGAAGTGTAACGCTGGTGATTAACTCACAAGGATTGGCAACTGGAAGTCACAAGCAGCGCTTGCTGCTCTGCAGGGATGTTCTGAAGTCCCCTCCTGAAGGGATGCCAGCGTTGCAGCTCTGTATGGGCCCGAGCATGAGAAGCAGCCGAGTCATCAGACCAGGGGTGAGTCTTCAAGCGGGCTTCTCCTCTCTTTTCCGGGTTTCCCTGTGCCACTTAACCAGGACCCCGGCCCTGCAAATACTTGATCACACAAAGCATTTTACGTACTTGATTAGTTCCCCTGAACTCCGGGGGGAAGCTGACGCGCTGAAGTACACGGCGGGTTTGAGGCGAGAAAGCCAAACAAAAGGAGCGGAAAAGCTAATGGCTTGCCTTCTCCCTCCTGCTGCTCTGTGGAAAGCTTTTATCTGTCGGACTCTCCCCTCTCCTTCCTTCACAAACAAGCCTTAGGCCAGAGAGCATCTCTACACAAGGAAAAGCGCTTCACCAGCACAGGTACAGCAGCAGTACTATGACAGCAAAGTGCTTTGACACAGCTTCTACCAGTAAAACCCCGCTGGTAGAAGCCCCGCTTCCCGAGCATAACTTCCTCTACGGTAAAGCCTTCATCTGGCACAGACATCCTGCGCTCCAGTGTTAGCAGTGGTATTTATCCATATAGGTTTCCAGAGCAGCAGGGCTTCTTGTGGAGGCGGGGAAGGAGTTTATTTCTGCCTCCTCAACGAGAACAACGTGCAAAACTTCTGGAGTCCCAAACGGCTTTTCCAGCTCCTGTTACCCGTCTGGGTTTCCCTCGTGCTCCAGAGATGGTGTCACCGTGATGCCGAGACGCATAGCTCACTACAATTTATATCTGGACTCAGCCGGCGCAGAGCCTCAGCCCTCTCCAGCTCCCTCATTATTTACTGCATTCTGCTTGCTGACTTAATAGTGTTTTGTCCTGTCCTTGAATCCTGCGTGGATGGATTCAGAAAAAAATCAATGTGCCCTGACCAGCGGGCCTTCTTCCCGCAGCGCAGGGGAATTTCCAAAGTGCCACAATTTCCAGTATTTATTTGTTTCCTTTAAGTTATTAGCATGATGGGGCTAATTGTGATGTTTCAGGCGCATTAAATCTTGCCTTCCGCACTCTTAAAGCAGTCGGGGAAGAAAAGAGCAGGAGTTATAAAAATAGAGCACAAATAAATACTCGCCTCCAAAAGGAAAAATAATGATGGCAGGAATAAAAGGCACACTAATCTGCGCGCACCTTGCTTATTTATAAAGTGCTACCATTGTGATAACAACGTACTAATGCAAAATGAAGGAGCAGGAGCAGGGTAGCTGAAGAGTTCTCCACTGTGGCTTAATTAGGCAGGCAGCTACAGCTTCCCCATCACCGCTGCCATAATTAGCAGGCATTGGTGAAGAGCGAACATCAGTGTGACGAGACCTCGGGCCAGCCAGGGCTCTCTACTGGGCTGCTCCGGTGCAAGGTTTGGTCTGTCAGAAGGAGGTGGACCTGTGCAAGGGGCTGTACTGGCAGGGTGCTGGGCTGAGGAGGTATCTTCTTTATGTTCATATGCAACATGGCTGTGCTGGCGAAACTTTGAAGCACAGTTACCCCACACTGTGGCCTTCTCGTCCCACCTGTGCAATACTGTTTGCCTGCTGGCAACGAAACCCCTGTGTGCCATGGGAGCTGTGCGCTCTCACCTGCTGGTGCAGCACCTGGGACATTGAGCGCTAAAGCATTTAAATACGACATTTAACAATAAATGGACTCATCTAGTATTCACAACACTTTTATTCAAAGCACAATATTTATAGTCGTTACGTTGCCTTAAATCCAAGGCATAAAGGCTGTCCCCTGACAAGGTTTACAGACTCGGGGGCTATAAAGAAGCAGCAGCGCATTTCCAGGGGATGGGATATGGGAGCTTTTCATTTCTGCTTTGGTGCCGATACTTTGCCAGTGGGGAATATGTGGAGATCAGTTTTCCAGAGAGCCCTCCTTGGTAGGTGGAAAAGACCTTGGACATCAGGGCTTGGTGTGGATACGCTGCAGAGCTGCCTGCAGCTGAGCTGCAGCTGGTGGCTGCCCTCAGCACCCAGTCTCTAAGCCCATCTCTGGGCTCTTCAAGCTCTCAGGTTCAGGCTCCTAGTACAGAAGGCATGTGCAAACTGCATGCAGAGTGCTGTGCATATCCTGTGAGCCAATCCTTTGGTTATTTTCACACCAAAATAAGATCTTTCTGCCAGTTTCTTCCTTGCCTTGCTGCCCCAAAACTTGTCATCCCACTCTGTATCCAAAAACTCAGCCGGATTCACCCAGGGAGGAGAAAGTAACAGCACTGCCATGGGGAAGGATAAGGTAGTGGGTTTTAAAGAGGGAATAGATGCAGAGCTGGGTCCCCTGCCAAGGCCATTGTTCCTGTCAAAGTCCCAGCACTGCCTGGAACTAGGGAATGGGTGGCTTTCATCTCATTTAGCAGCCAGGGCTCATGCCTTCAGTTCTGGCAAACGTAGGGTGTCGAGATCGGGTCCCTCCTGTACCACTGGATTTACAGGCTGCTGTAAAACTGGTGGGTCCCTTGCACAAAAAAAAGAAAGGCAAACAAAAAATATAATAAATCCCTTTAGGATGCTTGTGCTCCTCTCAGGGACTCAGCAGAGCAGCCAGGAAGCAAGGCAAGCCAAGGCATCACTCCATAACCAGCTGCATGCATGGGCCCTGGCTGAGGAGGCGGCAACAGCCGCAAGGTGTGAAGGGTTCCCTGGTGCTGGTGGCAAGGCAGACTCCTCTCTGGCTTCTCCTCACACTGACACAGAGCTGGCCATGGGAGCCACGCTGCCTCCCATGCGGGTCTTTGCTGTCCCCACGGCAGAGGCCGCTGAGCCCCACTTCAGCGGGAGGCCGGGCAGATGCACAGCAGAAGTTGGCGTATGCTTCATGTCGCAATCAGTGGACTAAAATCTCCTCTCCTGCCTTCATCATGTGATGCCGAGCTGCCTGCATTGCAATGCAGGCACGGCACAGTCTCGGGCTGGGATAGCTCAGGCACCCAGAGCAGCCTTGGGGAGAGGATTTTTCTGTCCCCTTGCTTGCAGCAAAGCAGTGGCACAAAAAATCAGCTGGTATAAAAATGAATTCCCCATCCCTAGACCTTTATAAGAAACGCTGGATTTTTCGTACTTGGCAGGGTCTTGCTTCAGCAAAGAGGTTTTGGCTGCTGGAGTGCAGAGCAGATGAAAGGGGGAGGCTGGGATCCACGCTGAACCGGCCTCCATGCTGGCATTACCGCGCTGAGCCAATCCATCTCCATTAGAGTTCACAGCCTCTTTGATCAATCTCATCTTTAAAAATACCAATGCTCCGGAAGGCTGGGGAACTGCTTAATGTTCCTTCATTATTTTTCACGCCATTAAAAGCAGAAGTATTAGCTGCTGAATACTTTTTGTCTTGTTTTGAAGTAAAATGGAGAAGAAATAGAATGCTAAAAAAGCAGATTAAAATGATTAAAAATAACAGAGCAATGAAAGTCAAACTGTTTGCTCTAAAAATGTTGATGTGTTGCGTTGCTGTGGGCTTTATGTTCATATGAATGAGAGCGAAGGGCCCTGCTACCTGCCTCCGTGATGAACTGTGTGTGTCATTACACATGGCTGTTGCATTAAATCTGGAAGGATTGCCGTCTGTTTGCACAGCAGCAAGGGCTGCTTCTTTGGTGGTACAATACAAGGTGATTCCTGGATAAAGCGGACTCATCTGGGATTGGTTTTAGGGCACAGGAGGGATTTTTTTTTTTTTTTTGCATTAGCCTATTTTCCTTCCCAAAGAGTCCTGTGAATTGCTGGGCTGGACTGGCTGTCAGGTCTCAGACCTCTCCCAGATCTGCAGAGGTGCCATATGCCCTCTTCTACGTGCTCGTGGTTGGGTGGCATGACATGGATGTGGCTCATGTTTGCCTTTCTGAATTGGCCAGGGCTCTGCTGATACATGTATGCGTCCAGCCAGTTCAGTGCTGATGGAGGCTTGGCCAGAGCTGCAGGAACCCACTGCTAGAGTCTCTCTTTTCTTTCTCTGCTGAGGTCTTTACCCTAGCAGCAGATCGTATGTCAGTGGTAGGGTATGGGTAACCAGTCCCAAGCTTAACTTCCATCTGAGCCACAAGAAAGAGCGCTTATATATCTAGCAAGGATTAAAAGACCATCCGAAAGCTTTGTGGCGTTTCTTGTGAAATGACTATGTGGTTTTAGGGTACTTCTTGATGAATAGCTTTTACTTGCAAGCCAACTACACATTTAGCACCATTATGGATAGGCTTGGTAGGTACCGAACAGACATGCAGGCTGAGTGCTTCTCCTACGTGCCTGATGAATCCACATCCAGTAACCACTAAAGGCTGTTTGCCTCCAGCCTTCACTCTGTTTTGTGATGGTCAAGCTGGTGTGCTCCTTGATTTGCCTGTGTGTTTTGGCTCAATCCCTTCCTTGCACTGGGATATGAAGCAAATATTTAACTCCTTCCCTTTCCACACCATGGCTTCTAACCAGAAGAAAATGAAGCCATTGGGTCAAGGAAGGATGGGTTGTTGCAGGATCAGGTCATCATTGATGGCAGCAGGACCAGCCTAGACATCAACCGAGAGGGCCCACCCCCCCAATTCCTGGGAGCTAACCCTGGTGAGCAAAACAAAACCTGCTTAATTTTGAGAGAAAGCCTGGTTGGAAGTATTTGCTGGTTAAACACAAATCTGTCACCATTTACTTTCCAGGGAGTGTTTGCAGGCATGGACGTTTGTTTCACAATGAGGTCCAAGGCTGGGGCAAAAATCATTTCAGCATGTGTAAAGGTGTAGGGTTTCTCTTCACCAGGCATACTCTTGCCTCCTTTTCCATCCCCTCTGCTGCATCTCTTGCCAGGCTTGTGCAGAGCCAAAAGTGAGAAAAGGCTGAAATTAAAAGAGAATTTGGATGCTTGCTCAAACCTTATCTGAACTCCGCTGGTTTGCAGAGCGGGGCCGTGGCGCCAGCCCTCGTGAGGCTTCTTACGAAATGCTGGCTATTTCTGGCTGCTTTTTTCCAGCCTTCCCAGATGTGAGCAGAGCTCCCTGCACGTTCCTGGCACCTCTCCAGCTGGACGCTGACACTGCTATGCTGCCCGAAGATGGAACAGCATCGTCGCGAGGTGGGGCAAGGGACAAGGGGACCTGGCTTTCTGGTGGGACCAGATGTAAAAGCCTGGGACGCCTTTATCACAGCATGGGAGTTGCGAGGATGGTTACGCATGCAGACCAAGCAGCACCTCACTTGACTGAGGACCGCAAAGGGCAAAGACAGGTTGCTGCAGCCTTACATACAGCAACAGCCTGTGCATGATCCTCTGAAACTACCTCCTCTGTGGCTTCTTGTGTGAGGATGGGCAGGGGATGGCAGGCCATGCAGTAATGCCCATCGCTAGCAGTCAGGGTGGGTCTCAGTTTTGTGAGCGGTCCCCTCCTGTGGCTCATGCTCCAAGGGCAGTGCCACAGCCCTGTCCCCTCCTCCTGGACCATTTCCCACAAACACAACTTGCTCAGCTTGTTGGCCGGTCGCAGCCGAGGCTGCGTGACTGTGGCTCGCAGGATGCTCACAGCACAGCAGGCAGTCTGTGGCACGAGGCTCAAAAGGCACATTAGAGAGGCTTGGCTGAGATCAGCAGGCAAGATTTGAAAAATGGAGTCCTGGAAGATCCTGGAAGCAAGCACCTCTGAATTTTAGGGGACCTGGAGAGAATGTGGAGTTCAGCCCTGATCCAAGTCCGTGGGTATATGGCAGCAGCTTTAAACGTGCTTAGGATGTGTGGATTACAATCTGAATGTTAATGCAGCCCCTTTCTTCCAAGTGGAGAGATTCCTGGCTTTTGTAGAGCAGTAGGATATTAAAACGGATTGGTTTATTATATGTTGGACATAGCAGCAGCTGGAGTGTATGGCAGGGCAGGTAAATATTCCTATCTGAAAGCGTGGCTTCTGTCTATTCATCAGTAAAAGCATATTTCTGACATTCCTTCTGGAACAGCTTCATAGCAATACCCAGCCTTTTCTGTGGAAGCCCAGATATACAGCAGCAGCTCCCAGAATGGCAAATCTGCCTTGTTCTTCCTTTAATTACCTCACTGCTTAAGGAAAAAAAAAATTGACACACTTTTCTTGCAAGTGGAGATTAAGAAGAAATTCAACTCCAGCTCTAAACTGTGTCGCTTCCAGCTCTGGTTTTAAACAAACAGCTAAAGAAATCCCTAATGCCTAAAACCAGAAACCTGAGACCATGTGGAGGTTTCCCACATCACTAGCCTGGTTTCCCAAGGTGATGAGCTGCAGAAGGCCCCCTAACCCTGACATGAATTATCTGTAATGGGGGAAAAAAAAAGAAGAAAGGAAAAAAGCAGTGTAGAAGCAGGACCCCAAGCCTTGGCCTCTGCTGCAACTTTTACCCAGCAATGAGTCCAGTGGATCTCGGAGGGTGAACAGAACTTTTTGTGAGTGCTGGAGCTGCGAGGGACTGCAGCCAGACCCAGGCTTGCTGGGCGGACTCTCAGAGCTGGCTCAGACACTGCCGTAGTGGGCAGATCCCCTATGAACCTGGAGCTGGGCTTGAGCTGACTTGTGGCTACCTGGCTTCCAGGCTGGACATGGCTTGCATCTAACCAGTCTTGAGCACGGCTGGGGCAAGGATGGGTCTATCTGTACCTATCTTCCCGGCTGTGCCATGAAATGCATTAATTGGCTGAAAGGATTTACCCCACAAGAGTACATCTATTTCAAATCTCCCCTTGGATCGTTGTGTTTTTCAGATTTATATGAAGACCAAGAAAAAAGGGTCCTGCTCCTCAGATAAGGGATCAAGATCTGGGTTCACAAGGACCTAAAGATCATGTCTGCTGCTGTCATTGGAATGGTGCAGAGACACCCCACAGCCTAAATACCCCAGGTGGATTAAGGTTCACAGCTGAAATATTACAGAGTAGAGTTCAATTGTGGTTTTGCTGCAGAAAGAGACTGAAAGACAGTATTTCATCCTGCTGGACTGTGTCCAGCTATTAGCCAGCAGCACTTCCCAGAGGGATGGGGGGTACTGTGTCTCCTCACCGGCTCCTGTGTAAATAGCAGCATCCCCCCCGAGTCAGGAACAGAGCATGAGGGATGCGACAGCCCTGGGGGGAGAACATCCACTTAGGAAGGTGGAGTCCTCACATCAATGAATAGTTAATACGCTAATATTATTTAGTCACTGATTTGTATTTAACCACTTTGAGGGCACATTATACATACGTATTCGTGCTCCTCCCCTTGGCGAATGGTCCTTGAGTCCCCTAGTGAACGATACTTGAATTTCTCTCCCCCATAGAAATGTTTTCTTTTGGAAGTGATGATATGAAATAGTTAGATATTAATGAATTTTTAGAAACAATGTCTTCATACTTTTTTCCCTGCCAAAGCTGTTTTCCAGTTTAAACTTCAACTGAACTGAATAATCTTGGCTTCCTACAAGCTGTGTTTCTCCGTGAATAAATAATTTCCCAGTTCTTCCTCCTTCAGATCTTATGTCCCACGGTATGATTGGAATATCTCTGCATAGATGCACAGCATCATTTTCCATATGGATCTGTGCTCAGTTCCTTTATAGTTTGACATGAACGATTGCACAAAATCAGTGCCTGAATATGGGGAGCACAAATGTTCCTCAGCATCCTCCCTGGGACTCTGCAACACTGTGATCTGAGCCACCAGCTCCTCACCATGAAGACGGTCGCTGGCTCTTCGTATGTATGATGCTTGCTGCTATGGGCAGTGCTCTCAGCGTAGGGAAAGGCCACCTCCCTCATCCACCCCATCACACTGCCCTCCTCCTCCTCCTGATTAGAGATGTCAGCTGTACCACCCTGCCAGTCTCCTGTCAGTGTGGGAAGCCCGAACACAGATGTTCCTCTTGATCCCAGCCTCACACTTGGCAGCACAGCGCACTGCACCCCCTCTCAGACGTGCCACTGGGCCAAAACACACACATAGAGTTTTATTTTTAATTCAGCACTTTTCATAGCAGCCTAAATTGTGTAATCCCTGCCCTTTCCTTTCCCCTTCTCTCCTCTTTTTTTTTTTTGACAGCAGTGCACACTCGGGTTACAACCAGCCTGGACATATCGTGGTATGTAGCTGTGACTCTATTTTTACACCTCCTTCTAGTTCAGCTGCTAGCTCTGTGGTTTTTGATGCTGTAGGCAAACTAGAAGAAGAAACACCCGTTGTAGCCCAGAGCCACACACAGCCAGCCATTCCCAAGCCCCTGCCTGAGGCTGCCTTGGCCTCTCTGCCTGCCCGAGGCCACCGCCAGTGGCTCAGCTCTGGTCATAAGGGCTTTCCCCCAGCTGGCAGCACTGCTGCTCTCTGGCTGGGTCAGCCTTCTCAGCGCTGTCTCCCCCGGCTCAGCTCCCAGTGCCTGGGAGCCCCCAGCTCCCTTTGCCACCCGACCTCGGAGACTGGGTGAGACCCCGAGGCTCCCGCCTACCAAACGGCCACTTGCTCTTCCCCAGGTCCCCCTCCTTGTGGCACCTGGGAGCTGCTTTGCTTTCGTAGGGTTGTGCTTATCTCCTCTGCGGATGCTTTCTCGTTGCTGCAGCTGAGCGGCGGAAGGCAGGGCACCTTCTCTGTGACTGCTGCACAGAGGGGAAAACCGGGCTAGCAGAGACAGCAGAGGCTTTTTTATCACTTTTTCCCACGCTTCTTGAATTATCCCTGCTCCCTAGCGGTCACAGTCACTGCAGAGAGCCAGCGAGGACGCAGACACGCAGGGACTCAGCGATCCCTCCTCCAGATCCCAGGGTGCTTTAAATATTCACCACCTCTTGGGATGCCCAGGATCGACACCTTCTCCTGACATCCCCCACGCTATTTCTGCACGCCTGGTTGGCTTCTCCAAACCTCAAGCGCCAAGCTGCAGTTTCGGGCTGCGCTCGCAAGAGGCAGCCTGCCCTCGCAAGCCGGCAGCCCGCCGGGCCGGGGGGCTCGCCCACCGGCGGGGTCCGGCAGCCCGCAGCCGAGGCCATCAGGCTGCGGGGTCTGAAGGGGAGGGACCTCAGCCTCCCCCCTGTGGCTGCCGGGGCAAAGAGACCCTTCTGCGTGACACCAGCTATTGCTGTCGTGGAGCTGGTGACTCGTAAACACTCGGCGCAGGGCGGGGAAAAGAAAAAAAAAAAAAGAAAAAAAAACAGAAAAAAAAAAAGAAAAGGGAACTGCAATGTAATTAATGCTGTAACAACTTGTTTCCCCCTTGGAGAATTATACCATTAGCTGCTTCAATTGTGCATGAAATATAAATTACATTACTCAGAGGCATCATGTCTAAGCAGACACAATCCTAAGTGACACGGCTTGCCACAGTGTATCATGCTCCCTGGTCAAAATTAACAGAAGCCCGCTTGCCTGAGGCTAGCAGATACTCATTCGGATATCAAAGTTATAACCACGGTAGTTCAACTGCCTTCCTGCCTAAGGGAATTTCCCAGGGGAAAGCAACGTAACCAGGCTCTACCGTCCGATGAGAGCAGCTCACAGGTTTGAAAACCGCTGGTGTACCCCTGGCAGCTTCCCATCTTGGAGCCTGGTGCTCTAACAATGCAGGGATGCTCTAGCATCGTCGTCCTCGTGCCCGCCTCCAATTTGGACATGTCTAATTTCTGTTTGCCAGCGGACAAAACCCGACCGGGATCACAGTGCTAAACTTTGAAGCTATTGGTAGTGAGATCTTAGCAGGAGGGCTGCTGAGCTGTAAAAGGGACCCTAGGTGGGCGGAGGGCGGGAATCTTCCTCTCCCACTGAACCAGGATCCGTTTTCAGGAGACAGGCAGAGGTCAGTTCTTGTACTTCCCTGGGTCCTGAAATTTTAGGGTTAGCAGTAGGCTAGAAGACACATTTTATTCTCACCTGATGCCCATCTATAATGAATGATTGCAACCCCACAGCCTCGATTAGCTGAGTTTGTGAAGAATAATTTGCTACAATGTTGGAATAGTATCCCATTATTTTTTTTTCTAGTCACTTAATATGGACCCTTAGAGCTGCAAACACTGAAAACACAGATGGAAAGGGATCTGCAGTTTCTTTTCTGTCTCCAGAAGAATAGCTTTTGCCTTAGTTTGCCTTTGCAAAGTTGAAATCATAGACAAATCTCTTCCTTGTGAAAAAAAATTACAGAAAAAAGGACAGTCTTGACAGCCAGTCAGAGAAGACCAGCCAGTATCTGCTGCCACAGGGCCAAATCCTGCAAGGTGCTGTGTGCCTTCAACTCCCATTTAAATCAAAGGGAAATGAGGATGCTCAGCACTTTCAAGGCTGGGGTTTTGCCATTTCAGCATTTTACCAGTGATGTTGCCTGAGAACCACCAACACAGACGTGTTAGAGATAGTCGACTGTGGTCTCACACCATGGTGAGGATCTGATCCTATGCAGAAGGTGGCTCAGGCTAGGTACCACCCACAAGGTATACTTTATGAGTTGCAAAAACTGCAACACCATTGTCTTTGCAGGAGCCATGCATGTGTGGGTTTTGCCAGTAACGTTGTGTGCAGGGTAGTAGCTCAGCATCAGATTAAACTGTAGGCGTTGATAGGTCTTATCCAATGTAGTTTTGGTCTTTTGATTCCCTGTGACCTCTGCTCCTCGGTAAAGCAGGTAGAGTGTATGCCAAGTACCTTGCTCTAAGACAGAAAACCTGTCTGTCAGCAGAAAGAAAACGATCCTGGTCCAAACTGACTTTAGACAGAAAGGTTGTTTTCTCAGTCTCTCGTCTGGCCCAAAATCCAGGCAGACAAAATTTTTTTGCTCCAGGGAAACCGTTGCTAAATTCAGTCAACAAGCAAAACTGGGATAATTTCGAAAGGAAGACTCTCAGCCCCTTTTCTATTTTTGGTTTTTGAAGGGTTCAAAGTGCAAGATGCCTGGTTTTGATAAAAGAGAGTATTTAATACAGAAGCAAAATTATCCCCAAGCATTTTGTCTCCTGAAACATAAATCCCCTCCTCGTTCAGGGAGGCTGCACAGTGTCGCTGGTGCACACCAGGTAACCAAAGCATGAGGGGGGTTGTCCTGGTCACAGCTGGAAGTCATACATGCGAATGTGCAGTCACAGGGAGCTGAAGGCTTTAGTTTAATGGTGGGGCAATCCCAGGGGGACAAATGTCCTGCAAGGTACAACAGGGACAGACCTCCCTGGGCAGGCGGAGACCTGGGATACAGCTGGCTCTCTGACAAACGGGAGACCTTTGCAAGTGTTGAAATACCATGGCGCTTCTTCCTTCTTGCCCTCACTGGCTTCTCCGCAGTAGCCAGGAGGGTGGCAAAGGTTTTTGAAGAAAGGGCAGGGAGGATGAAGGGAAAAGGGGATTTTCAGCAGTGTCCCTCTATGAGAGCCAGGCACCTGACTTGCCACATGCATCTGGAGAAGTCTCCCCTGCCCCCGCAGCTATAGCTGATGCAAATACAGCTAAACGCGTCAATATTCACAACACAGCACTTTAAAAAAATAGCTGGAAGAAATCAAACGTGTTGCTTCCTAAGAAGACCGGGGAATATACATTCCCAAGCGCTGAGCAAGATCATCCATTATACATTTCTATCTGTTCTGCTGACTGCCTGCGTATCCCCCTCCTGCCTACACAGGACAGACCCCCTGGTTCTGAGTCCAGCATGGGAGAATTGCATCCACCAAAGAGGCACCCCTGTATTCGTGGGTTTGCTCTCCCAGAACACTGAGATGTCGGCACTTTTTCAGGGACAATTTTCTTGGCAAGGGAAGATCTTGACTGTCGATTGCACTTCGGCAGCAGCCAATATAGGAAGTAGTGGTATAAATTCTCATTCTCATTAAATGTGTCTGTCTGACTGATGGACGCCGGTAGAATTACACAGCGGATCCAGATTTGTGGGTCTGACAGTAATAAACCAAATTTTCATATAGAATACATGTCTCGGAGGGGTGTCGGACGTGCTTTATTTCCGTGAGTTATAGGTGCTGCGTGACACAGGAATGGTGCCGGCCACCACTGGGGGGAATGGTCACCGAAACCAGCCCAGCCCTGACAAGCGGAGCGGTGACCTCGCAGACATATGCTGCATTCAGTCCCCAAGAGATGGGGTCATCCACTGCTTCCGTTCATCCGAAAAATCTTTTACTCCGAAAAGCTGCCCTGTATGCCATGAGCCGCTTGTGCACTCTGCTGCGGCAGTCTTGGTGGGAACAGGCAGAAAAGCGGGCACAGGGGCATCTGAGCTTCTCTCCCAAGCCCACCGTCATCGCCCCTGTCCCTGGTAACCTCCCCAGAGAGCCGCTGCAACCAAGTGAACATCGGGGAAAGGGCTGCAAAGGCCCAGCCCCTGACCTTTTTTCCTTTTAAACCAAGAGTGAGCTGAAGGTATAGATGCCGGGTCTGGGATGTGGTGGGTCACTGCACTGCTGCGAGGCAGCCAGGACACCTGCAATTTTGTTTTCCGAGTCGCTACAGCAACGGCCAGGGTTAGATACCAGAGCCATTAATTCGTCTGCATGGCTGCCAGCGGTGGAGTGGTGCCAGAAGGAAAGGTCTGCAAATTTTCCCAGTGCGGCTGTTTCTCAATAATGTTCTCTGTCCTGCTGTTTCAGGTGGGTTAATAAAAGACGTAAAATATTTCCTTGTCTTACTTTTGCACTTTGAGCTTCTGTTTTGCACACAAGGCTTTTTTCTCCTTTCCTATCTCAAGCTCTTCCCGGCAACTTCTCTTCCCCTGGCCCCGTGCAGCTGCTGTGCTGACCCTTCAAGCCTGGGGTGCGAGGTCCTGTTGCCTCCCACTACCAGCCCAGGGGGACATTTCTGACTGTCATCTCTTCAGTCTCCCTCCCAGACACCAGGTAACGATTAGGAAACCCCGAGTCAGCTCCCACTCACTGGCTTTCCTTGCCATGGTTTAATTTCACGCTCCGAATTTCCCTGCCAGGCTGCCAAGCCCCATCCCGAATGTGCCTCCTGTGCCCACCACTTGTGCTGTGTGAGCTTCCCTGGTCCAACAGCCTATTTACTGCCGTGGTTGTGAGCTCCTCCACTGGCTTGGATTAATTCAAGTGAATCAGCCAACGGTAGCTTTGCTTTTAAAGCCCTCTTGACAGCACTTTGTCCCCCGGCAGAAGCGTCAAAGAAAATTCCCCTTGAAGAGGTTGCCGGCCGTGGAAAATCAGCCGGGAGTGTGCTGAGCAGAGGGCTCTGCAGATCTCATGTTGCAGGACTAATCCTGTGGCCCGCAGTGGAGGAAGGTCCTTGGGATGGCAGCTGAGCGGTCCAGGCTGCCATGCCCCAGGAGCCCCTGAAAGAGGATTAGGTCGGCGCACAGAACAAACGGAGGGCGAGCGGAAAGCTCAGTCATTTGAGGATTGCTCATCACAGCCGCAAATAAAAAGGTGAAAAGAGAGACTTAAAAGATTATTCTGAAAGCAGGTCAGACTTTAGGAGAGCAGCGAGCTGACTTGGTGGGTTGTAGCACCCTCCCACCCCTGCCCGATCCGGCCTGACCGTGCTCGTGGATGAGGCTGGGCGTGTGTTCCTGCCCACCAGCGCTGGCCAGAGGGCTCGCTGTGTGAACGATGGGTAAGATGGGTCCTGAGAAGCTCAGGTCAGACATATGCCCCACTGATGGCTCAGCCGTGCCTTGCTGTGCTGTAGGCAGCACGGGTGCTGTGCTCCCCACCCTGACCGTCGCCTTGGGGTGCGCGGGGAAGCCTGGGGCAAAGCCATTTCACTGCTTGCACTGGGGAAGGCTCGAGGGAGCACTGGGCATCTTCAGGGCATGCGCTGAAGGGTAAAAAATGGGGACAGTTAGACTGTGGTTAGGCAGATTATATGGAGATGGGGATTCATATTTGCTTTTGGGATCTATTTTGTCCTTCAAGGGGTATGGGCAGTTTCTGTGTAGATTCTTGTCCCATTATCATGTTTGTTTAGGCTAATATTTACCATGCAGGTCTCCTCCAGTCCCAGTCTTTCTCCCCAGAAGTGCCTTTAGGGTTTCCACACTGCCACAGCTCTCACAGGGGATGCAGTAAGTGCGTACCTGCACGCTGGGTCTCCACCTTGCCTCGATTTTGCTGTCCCTGGAATGGTGGCCTTTCTCAGTCTTGGGGTTGTACGGAGTTTTATATTGTTTCAGGATTTGCGTTTTCATTTACTATGTGTTTCATTGAATAGTCATTCTCTAGCACAGATGTGTAATGCCTTGGAGAATTCCTCAGTCTCCCCTCTCCTCCATGTCCTTTTAAAATGATATTTGATAAAACTAAGCTGATTTTTGTGCATTCCCCAGTTGATGTCCCAGACTGATCGCATGACTTCCAACGTCCTATTTCCCTTCCCCAAGTCCTGCACTACTCCTACAGGCCATACAGACTGCTGCTTGTATGTAGTGTGATAGCAGATGTCTACAAAGAGAGGAACCTAGAGAGAAAATTGTAAAAATCAAACCCATAAGCTCTTCCCCATGCTTTCAGAGATGAAGCAGTGGTCATTTGCCAGATAAAAGCCAGGCGTTGCAACACTTTCCAGAGATACCTGTAATGGCAACCTGGAAAACCATCCTGCATTAAGACTCTTTCAAAACCTCTCTTGGCAATTTCAGATTTTGCATCGAAGAAAAGTTCTTGATTCCTGCACGTCAACAAAGTCCATTTCCGAATACTTCAGTGTCCAAGGAGGCTGAGATCCAGCCTTGCAGTTTTGCCCTTGCTGAGAAGGTGCAAGCTTTGTCACCGGTGGATACGGGAGCCTTGCCACCCAGGATGGGTTCTAAATAACTTCCAAAAATCAGATAGGACAGGCCTTTTTTTGGGGTAAAACCTTCTGATAAGAACAAGGTAAACAAACAGCCTTTTCTGCATCTACCAGAGGGGAAGGAGCTGGCATGTATTTACCCTTGAGGCAGAAGATATTCTGGTCTGAAACAGACAAAGCGATTTTACTGACATTTGCTCTTCCATCCCACATTTTGCAGGAGTCAGACGGGAGCAACTGGAGCTTTAGGATATTAAAGGACTTGGCAAAGTTATCATAGATTGTGACATGTTTATCAGGAGCTTGAGCTTCTCTGAAAATCCTGACTGCACCAACCGTACCTGTTACTTGATTAAAAATACTCATAGTAATTCATACCCTCCCATGGCTTTTGCACTGAGCTAAAGTGTTCTGTGGGAACTCTCCTTGACCGATATATTACACAATGCTGAATGTGATGGATAAACACTATTGTTACATCAAATACTAGTTTCATTTTTAATAAGCTGGGCAGAATTGTACCAGGCTGCCACGAAGATGTTACAAAGTCTAAATGGCTGGTTTGCTCCCTCTGGTAGCAAGACACCGCACATCAGCACTTAATCTGAGAGGGCAAACTGTACGTTGTTTGGAACAGTTCCTATCTGAGCCAGATGGTTTTGCCCCTCAGTCATGGGGCAGGGGTGCTTAAAGGCTTGCAATATCGCAATGTAAACAGGGATGCATATATAATTTCATGTTCATTCCAGCCTCCGGGGGTGAGTGGATGGGCTTTCTTACTGCACCTCCTATACTTAGTGGCCATCATCGAGCAGAGTGAATCAAATCGCCATTGCATGAGTTATCCCTGAAGAGGAGATGGCAGCCTGCACCAACCAAGTCAAGCAGAAGTCATTGCCAACTGACGCTGGCCACGAGTATTCCAGGTATTTCAGATGGGACACCACACTTTTCTGTTGATGTTTCTCTCCAGCAAGGACTTCACAGAGGTGGTGAGAAAGGGTCTGGGCATCCCTTCTGAGGGGGACAAACAAATATACCAACATTGGATTGTTGCCTGCTCTCAATGCCTCTGTTGCCTGCTTGCGGGACAGGCAGGTGTTGTGGCTTAGCACCAGCCAGCAGCCAGAACGACATGGCCACTCGCTTGCTTCCCGTAAGTAAAAGTGAGGAAAAATGTATGGGTTGAGATAAAGACAATTTAACAGATAGAGCAAAAGCCACGCACGCAAGCAAAGCAAACCAAGTAATTCATTCACTGCTTCCTATCAGCAGGCAGGTGTTCAGCCATCTCCAGGAAAGCACAGCTCCAGCATATGTAACGGTGGCTTGGGAAGACAAATGCTGTAACTCCAAACATCCCTTACTTCCTTCTTCCCCACCTTTATATACTGAGCATGATGTCACATGGTATGGAATATCCCTTTGGTCAGTTGAGGTCAGCTGTCCCAGCTGCATCCCCTGCCAGCTTCTTGTGTCCTCCCAGCCCTGCTGTTGGCAGGGAGGTGTGACGAGCAGAAAAGGCCTTGACTGCCTAGCAACAACCAAAAACAGTCTGCTGTCATCACCATTTCTCATCCCAAATCCAAACCTGCTGCTAGCAAGAAAGTTAACTCCATCCCAGCTGAATGATGGGAGCTAAAGGAGGCTATGAGGAACAGGGCTTAGCTGGTGGAAAGAGCCATAGAGATGGCCCAGGAGCAAAAGGAGCTCACTTCTTCTTTGCTTAGTGTCTTGTCTTTTCTGGACTGAGTCCAAACCTGAGCACTTTGCAGCTTAGCCTTACCTACATGGTGTTACCTAAGCTTGTGTAAAGTTAGAAACAAAAATCCACAGTGCTGAAAATCAGATGGCTTATGCAGATGGCTAAATATAGCAGAGAGTGTCTAACTTCGGGGCATCGTGCTGAAGAACTCATGCCTCACACACCAAGGGCAGCATTCTCTCTGCTCATACTTTCCCTCAAAGGACAACTTGGCCTGGCTTGCACAACATACCTTAGATTTTTTGGGAGCACAGGAGGCCGTGTAAGGCGTATGGGAAGGGGTAAGAACAGGAGGAGATATCTATTGGGTAGGAAAGAATTGTGCTGACGTCCCAGGCTGATACCCTGCTCCCAGTTGATCCAGCCAGCCCTGGAAAGTGTGCGGTCACCTTTTTGGAGTGCCATCAGGCAAGCTGGGTTCCTCCACAGCTGAGGTTCCGAGAGGGGGGTGGTGAGCACCCAGAGCTCATGGGGGGCTGGATGGGTGGCTGGGCTCTCCCCCCAGTCAGCCCCAGCCCCCGCTCCCGGCTCTGCTGCTCACCTGGGGAGGCACTTCCCACCTCTGCTCCCCGCACTCAGAAAGGGGGAATTTATGATCCTGACCTTCTTCCTGCTGTCAGACCAGCTGATGAAAAGGTACTATCTAGGAATTGATTAGGGACCGGTCCAAATCACAACTATAAATCTAAATGCCCCCAATCAGGAGCTGCAATATCAAGTTGGATTTTTACATCAACCCTATCTATAATAGGCCAAATCTGGATTCTCATCTCTTCCAGAACAGTTTAACTAAACTTTTCTGAGTTTAGCTCCTACGTACATTAGTAGCAGTGAGTGAATTAGTGATCTCCAGCACTTCTGGAGTTAATCAAGAATAAATTGGCATTTTCAAATAGATTCAGCATGTCTGGCCATAAATCGTTTGTATGTCTGTATGATAAAAAGCAAATATAAATTTTCAAAAAAAAATTTAACCTTGCATGGTGTATAAAGAGAATACATAATATTCTTGAGCATAAATACATCTCAAATCAAACCCATTGTGTATACACAGAATACGTAATGGGTTTGCTCAAGACATTTACCTCAAGCTGAGGCCAAACTGGCAATCTTTTTATGACCGATATAGCTCTTTGCAACACTAGCTTTCTCCACGCTTGCGTATATATAATTTTGCTGGCCCGGTACAGACAGTCCTCAAGTACATGTAGGTGTGCAAAGGATATATAACACCTCTCTGATATTATAAACTCAGGAGTCAGCTGTGGAAGCTGCCTCGTGTAGCCTGTGAGGACAGAGCCTGTAGGCAGAAAGCAGCATATTAAATGAAGTGGTGTATACGCCAACTGGAAGAAGTGGAAAGGGAAGACAGGGGATAGGCTGGAGCTCAGATCACCTTTATCTGATGGCTCAGGACAGGAATGAGAGACAGCAGCAAAAGCCATACCGACCTGATGACTCTTAAGTGCTCCAGCTCATGCCGTAAGAAGACAAAAGACGCTGTGGCCACAGAAGGCATAGCTAAAGCTAAGTCACTGCCCTGTGTTTGCCTGTGCTGTGACACTGTGCCCCTGGCATGGAGCTGATCCACACATGTCAGCCCGGCACCTCCACAGGCTGGGCAGTGGGCTCCGGGGCATATTGCACTGATACGCTGATCAGATCTGCTGATCCGAGAGAAAGAAGCTGCCCTGGAACTGACAGCAGCCATCACCCATGTCATTATTTGCCTTGGAGGGGAGATGGTTCCTTCTGCGATGGAGAGGGCTCTGCCTGGGCCAGAGGCTGCAGGGAGCAGCAGCAGAGCTGGTCTGAAGAGGCAGGGATCACACCGACGTGCGTGTAAGTGCTCGTGCACGTGCACACACATGCTTTTGCTCATGCTGTTTCCTGGCACAGAGTACGTCACATCTGCAGGTCAAGAGTTCAAGTCAGATAATCAGACTGTTATTATTGTGTTTGATTTAGTGTAGGGTTCACTGTCTGTGTCGATGTGGCAGATCTCTGTTATCAGGAGGAACAAGCACCTAACTGTACGTCTGGATGAGAAGTGGTGGCACACCGTCTCCCTGTGTGTCTTGCTTGAAGAAAAACATGGGCAGCTGGGAGGGAAAGGGCATAAATCAGATCAGCACCTCCTTCTGCCAGGACCCTTAGAGGTCTGGGGCTGTCGGTCACACTGCAGTGCTCACATGGCCATGTGGGGATGGTATTGGGTGTTGGTTTTGTATGGGCATCACTCACCAGAAATATCCATGGCAAACCCTTCCTGAAACACAAGGGAAGTCAGTCCCTCAGTCCTGGCCTCTTGCTTGAGGTCTGCTTCTTCTTTAATGTTAGCAAAATCCGTCTCACCTCTATACTAACACCCTGTAAATGTAACTGCAATTCATGGGAAACCAGTGTGTGCCAGAACAGCCGTGCTGCACACAGGAGACCTACTACAAGAATGATATTTATTCCCTGGTTCCAGTCACAGGCCAGAGAGCAGGTTTATGAAAGGTTAATACCCCCTTATATGGCTGCTGTCAGTTCTCAGTTCTTCCAGCGGCGATGTTTTAGTCTTTCTTCCTCCACCCCCTCCTTTCCTTCCATCTAAGAAGTGCAGCTCCAGAAATATGAGAGGGAAGGAGTGAGAAAATGATGCCAGTGTCCCCAGCTGATCCGGACAGGGAATGTGTGCTAACACCTGTGGCACTACATGTGCCCGGGACTCCTCTCACCAAGCTGGCTGATAGTTTGGCCAGGTTTTCTTCTCCATCTAGTCCCGGCAGTGGCAGCCCTCATCTGTAGTCCAAGGGGACACTCCATCTTCAGATTCCTCCTCTGATCCAGCAGCTTTGTGCTCTTTCAGTGACATAAATTGTTCTCCCCAAGTTTTGAGGGGTATCCACACGGAGCCTCTCCAGCCACCGACCTGCTCAGGTGGTATGGAACCATGCTAGTGATTTCACACCCTGTTCCTCGGGATCACACTTGTATATGTGTGGGGGCACGTGGTGAAGGAATAAACACTTATAAAAACTTCCTCCCTTAACCCTTACTTTCCTCACCTGTCTCTCTCATGTGACATTAATAGAATCTGACGTTGTGGCATAACCCGTTAGTCATCCTGCCAGACTAGTAATTTGGTCAAATGACAAACTTTCAATCATTTAAACAAATGGCTGTTTCACTAGGGCATTTGATCAAATGATTAAAACTAAAAGGCATTTGGCCACATGACTGAAGATGTGATCATGGCTCTGGACAGGTGCCGGAACAGATTTTTATAAAACAATCAGACTGGAGTGTAATTCTTCATGTGCTGGAGCTTCAATAGGAACAGGTCCTGCCTGATGCTGACGTTATGAAGGAACCTGGGTTTCCCTGCCTTCTCCCCATGAGCGACCTCTCTCGTGACCAGGGTGCCTGGGTCTGACCCCAAAGGCACGGGAGCACCTCTCAATCCCCTTGGCCATGGGAGACGGGCTGGGGAAGGGGCAGTCAGCGGTGAGGAGGGGCAATGCAGGTGGGAGGACAGAGGGGCAAGCAGCAGTGGGGCTGGCCATGGCATGGTTCCCCCGGGAGTGATCATTTGGCCACCCCACATGGCCTCTGAAGCACCGGTTCACTCCAGGAAAGGCCCCTGCCTTTACCAGTATCCCTGCCTTCCCAGCCTGAGCACTAGGGAGGGTAGGGAAGAGATTTTCCACCTGGGTTGCCTTTGTTTTAACAGGCATGAAGCTCTCTGCAAAGGCCTGCTTTCCGTGCCTGTGAAGCAGCAGCAGAGGAGCCTGGTAGCACTGCTGCTGCTGCTGCTGTGTATGTGGGACAGGTCAGCCCAGGACAAGTTTTGCCACACTATAATGGGGTGAGGGCATGCAAACTCCCTGCCACCATGCCTTCACCTTTGCCTTCACCTTTTCCTTCACATCTGACTGCATTAGGGGTGCCTAGAGAACAGGGCATCACAGCAACCCAAAGCAAGGGCTGGGGTCCTGCTGTCCTGCAAGGGGAGCATGCAGAGCAGCAGGAAGGAAGGAGCTGAAAAGGTGGTTCTCCCTCTCATGTGCGATGGAAAAGTTCTGGGGAAATTGGTATTCAGAGGTATGTCTGGGGTTTGATCTCTTCCCCCAGAGATTCTCCTGGGCACCTTACCCATTCCCAGTCTGTTCTGTTTATTTACGACAGCAGGATAAACACTTTCCAGGCAGAGAGGTGACCACAATCTCTCTTCCGTGGAGCTGACAAGCTATGACTGGAGAGAGAGACGGTGAAGAGCTTCCTGCAGTTACAGAGAGGTCAACAGGATGCTTACCAAAAATAAGGTTCAGTTCATTGAATTAATTAAGTTCAAGAAGGGAGCACAGAATCTACAAGTGAAGAGAGGAATAAAGCTTTTAAACAACAACTGCTGTGATGCATTTAGACAGTATTCCCAAAGCACGATACTTGATGTTTTTGCCAAAAGGTAAAAAAAAAAAACAAACCAAAAAGAAAAAGAAAGGAAAAAGAAAAAAAAAAAAAAAAGAAAGCAGAAAAAAAAGAGTATTTCTTGACCAGACTCATTGCCCAGCCACTGGCTCTTTTCAGGTTCTCCTGCACATTCACAAGAAAAGTGACCTTTGTATACTGTTACTGGGGGTGGGCCTGGCTCCTCAGAGGGTTGGGAAAATGTGTGATTGCTGGATGAAAGCAAAAAGGAAGCAGCTCAGCCAGCAGCAACCCTGGAGGTGTTTCCAGTGCTTACTGTACTTGGAAGACCCAGCAAAGCCATGTCTTCCCTCCTACGGCTTCTGGAGGCTGTTTCCAGCCTTCCCTTTTAACAAAAGAACACAAAAAATGCCCCACTGGGTCAGACGAGCAGTCCATCATGCCCAGTGCTGTGTGTTAAGAGATGCAATTTAAGGAGAGCGTGTGAACCCAGCCACTCACTGTGACTCTGTTCCTTTCACCCATTCCCCTCACCCACACTTATAGGTATGTTAAGGATGCTGAAGGGCACATCCCTGTCTGTTCTTTCCCTTTAATATCTGTTTATGAACCTGTCACCCATGACCATGTCTAATCCTTCCTTCCTATAGCTGTTTGTAAGAAAAGGAGAGGAGAGACCTCATCCTCAAGACCCTTTATTTCATATTATGTCCAGTAAGATTTCAAAACAGTCATTCAAAACATGCAGGCAGCGGGGACGAGGTCAGCAGGTGCTCCAGGCTGAAGGCTGCCTTCACCCGGTGTCTGCATCGCACAACCTAACGGGACCCCCATCTTGATCAGGAGCTCTCAGGAACACATGGACACACACACAACTACATTCCTCTCTGCCTCTGCGTGAACATTTGTCTGTTCCTTTTGGGAAAGTATATATATATTTTTTTTCCCCAGTCCTTCCTCTTCAGAATTACATGATGAGAGGCTTATAACTAAATGCTCGGAAGTTTCTATTTAGCCAGGGGACTGTGAGATTTTCATTTGGGTAAACGAGTGAAACTTTCCACCACTTGACTGACAAAGTGTTTGGGGAGGAGAGCCTTATCTGCTGGAATCATTTGATGAATTTACCATCAGAATGACTAAGACATAGATCCACACAAATGGGAATTCCTGTCTAATAAATAATGCTCGGTCACTTGCCCCACCAGGGCACAGGGAAGACTCATTAACTACTGACTCCTCACAGCCTGGAAGTCAGAAGATGCTACACAAATACTAGCTGTTCTTATCGTGTAAAGCAAAAGGCTGTGTTTGGGTCTGAAGTTTTTATTTTGGTGAAGGCACAGCCAGTAGTTTGTTCTGCGGTAAGGCTATTCACACAGCTACTCGAGGCACGTATAAATCATATGGACTGTGCGCAGTACAGAAGAAATCTACTCTATGCAAAATTAATGTTGGGGTGGCCCAGCAGAAGCAGCGAATGTAGCAAAGGTGAAGTGCACAGTCTTAGGGGGAAGCTGTGTGCCTGCCCACCTGGTAAATTTATGTCTTTCACCTCTAGAACTTCAATTCATGCACAGTGTGAGGTTGTAAGTGAAATGAATTTATTGGTGTCAGTTCATTCCCTAATGGGTAACAGTTCATGTCACAAAATCAGCACAGATAATTTGTCATGATTGGAAGTCTCTTCTAAAGAGAGGCTCCGGCATGCAGGGGTATGGAGGAATTAGTTGCTGGCCCCTGGGAGAGACAGCAGAGCTCAGGAGAGAAGCCCATGCTCCAGCGAGGAAACAGAGGTAATAACTAACCCCCCCTCCCACCTCCTCACCCCCTCGTGAACTGCATCAGAGAAAGTTCCTGTGCTGCAAGTTCAACGCTAATGAAAAACAGGTCTCCCTCAGATTATACTTCATCTTAGGATGGGAATGAGATGCAACAGTTATGTTAGATCAACACGAAAGTCAGTGGGAAAACAATGCTAGCAGAGCAAAACAGGGGCAATGGACCATATTTGCAGCCATGCCAAGAAAGAAACATCATCTAATGACCCGTAAGGGTTTACTGAAGGGGAGATCCCGCTGACATCTCCAACAGGTCTTGACACTGTTCCAGGATGCTCCGCCTCCCAGTTTAGCCTCGGGAAGCTGGCCTTTCGTTCTCCCCTTCGGCCTCCCTTTCCATCCCTTGGGGCAAAGCCAGGAGATACTGACGCATACTTCAGACCCTTGAACCAAGTGTGCATCTGACATGGGAATGAGCTGCCTTCAAATATTTCCCCTGGTCTACAGTCCTCAAAATCCACTAACTGACCCGTAACAAATAGCCTGGAAAGTACCTGTGAGCAGCATTTTGGAGCACTGACTTGGAGAAGCTCCTTGTTCTGGCCAGGACACAATGGTCACACGAGTGTGACCTTGCCCCAAGCAACATCAGACTCGGGGTGGGTCTGCCATGCTGAGCTGGGTAGCACAAGGACAGCCACTTCACTTCAGGTCCTTGGAGCGGTTCAGCTGGGAAAGCCCGCACCTCACCGCAGGCTCGCTTGTGCCTCTTCTCAACCTGTGCAGAGGCTGGTGGTTGCAGCCACCTGCTCCCTGGAGTCAGGGTGGCCGACATGCTCCTGCTCAACACTGCCTGGCAGGGGCAGGGCAGGACTCTGTGGCATGGGAACTTTGTCATCCCACCGACTGTTCAATTCCCACCTGCCATCAAGTGAGTGGCCTTTTGAGGCCAAGTCATTTTAGTGATAGCTGCAAAAAAAAGAAAAGAAAGGATTGTTATGTACCTTACTAACTGATTTTCTGAGAAGTTGGAGGGTACTGGGAAAGACACAGAAAAATACATGTTCCACCCACTGCCACCTTACATCTTTGATTCCAGTCTTCTCTTCTGCTTGACCCAAGGAAGAGAAGCATCACAGGAGGCCAAAAAAAAACCTGTAAGATGTCCAGTCTCCTCTTACAAAAAGTTATTACATAAGGGATGACTAGAAACTGCTCTTCCTGTGCCCTGGGGAATTCTGAATTAAAAACCCAAGGAAATAAGGAAGCAAAAAGCCCAGCCAAGGAAACAAACCTCTATCAGATTTGCTTCCAAAAGAGAACGAAAATGTATAAGGATAGGAATCTGTGTCTTTCTTGCAGGGCTGAAGTAGGAAATCCCCAAGACTTCTCTGGCCATCCACTTGCTTTCTCCAGCGCACTCCTGGGGTTCAATGGCCAGCCAGGAAGCCCAGCAGCCAGGAAGCCCTGGGAAGTCCTGCTGCCAGGGAGCCAGAAGATGGGGACTGTCAGCCTCCACCCCCTGCCTGCCATCTCCCCACCAGACTGCCAGGTGGGCTGCCATGGAGGGAGGTAGGGAAGCTTTCAAAACTTGCTTAGCAGGGAGAATGTCATCCTGCATCTGCCTAGTTTCTGGGACGATCTCATCAAAATTGACCTGTTTCCAGTGTGTTTCAGTGCCGCTGTATTAGATTTTGCTATGCCAGACAAGCATGCCAGAAAATTTCTGACCAGCTGTGCTGTGAACACTGAGCACTACAAACTATCAGCTTTAGCCCAGTCCATCTTTCCAATGAGCAGCCAGAGAAACCCACCCACCTCAACAGGAAAGTTCCCACTGCATTCAGCACTGACTTCCTCAGTGCAACGCTGGTGCACACGGGAAGCTGGTCAGGGTGCCAGAAGGCTGGAATCCAGGCCAAGGTGTGGAGGGGAGTGACGTGGCCCATCAGCCTTTACTTTATGCCTGCTCTTCTAGATAGGCCCTGGGCTTGACTCTTGACCTGGGTTCATTTCCAAGCCTTCCCCTATCAATCAGGCATGCACACATACTGTTCCAGTAATGAATCAAGCTGGCTTGTTCTTGGCCTCAATCAATCAAGCCTGTGTACCACACAAACTTTCATCTAGGTTGGAAATAACAGGTAAAAGCAGCCCCCAGCACAGCCTGTGAAGAGTAACTCCCCATTGAAGCAGTTCTTCAGAGGGCAGAAATCCTTCAGGGTGCACAGGTTTTTTAGAGACGCTGGTCAACAATTAAAGATGGCAAGGAGACAGATCCAAATTAAAATATTTTCTATTAAAAATGTGCAAAGGGATATGTAATACTATTGGCATAGAAAATTCAAAAGGCTCAGACTCTGGGAAATTCCACCCATTTGCAGAAAAGCAGGAATTCCTGTGCTCTGCTTTTAAGCCTGCCTGAGGAAAAAAAAAAAAACAAAAACCTGTCAGAGTTAACTGGGGCACCTTTGAGCCAATAGCCGGGAATGGGCTGCACAGCCAATCTGCATAACTATAACCTTCTGCTAAAGGTGTCATAGAGATATTGAGAAAAAGAGCCGTGCAGCCAGAGCAGAGACGTTTGCTGGTCCTGGAACATGTCAGGGGGATGAGCCATCATGTAACCTGACAAAGACTGAGCTAGAAGATACAGCAGAAAATCCTTACTGGGCACCAGCCTGCTTATCAAGCAACTCAACAAACTCTCCTGAATCACTATACGAAAACTTACCAAAAACTGTATCTTTGTGAACGTCGCTTTTCTCTCCCAGCTGTGCTGAGCTGACCATTCTGGATTTAAAAAAAAAGGCAGGCTGCACCGGACGCATGCTTCAGACCCAACCAAACCCCTGTTTATCAGCTCCTTCCAGATGTTCGTGCAGCTGTATCACTGCACCATCACCGCAATTTGATGTGGCACCAAAGCAAATTAAGAGCTACGTTTTTGTAGGCCTTGCCGACACTCTGTGCTGTGTGTACTCCAGCTTGCTTCTCAGTCTATTTTTTAACACACTAGTGTCCTCAATTACTTTTCCAAATGAAAGGGAGTCATGCTACTTTAATTAAACATTTAATTGAAGGGAGGGGAAAAAAAAAAAAAAAAAAAAGAGGGAGGGGGCTGATGTTTGCCAATGAGGAAAGGATGATGGTGAGAGATTGCTGCTTCTAAATGAAACCTCACAATGCTGCTTTCTGCAGCGAGAGTCACCCTGGGCTGGGACTCATGTATCAAAGTACCGCGCAGCTTCTATTCAATTAATGTGTCTGTTTCGATGGGAAGGTTTTGTAAAGCATTGTTGGAAATGGTTTCTAATTTTCCCTTCAGTTTTTGGCTGGCTTAATTAAGCTTACACCCACTGAACCCTTGTGTCTCTCCAAAGGCAGACTGGTTATTGACCTAAGGGATTTTTTTTAATCGTTTCTCTATTTCCCTGGCCACCTTCAGTGAATTAGAGAATCCAGCTTTTCTTTTTTTAATTCTTTTTTTTTATGGTTGATCCAACACCAAGGTGTTTCTTCTCCCTCCCCCTCAAAGAGCTGGCAGAAATGTGTATCATCTTTCCCCTTCCGTGGGAGCCCGAGAACTTAATCAGCAACAACTCTCCAGGCTGGGGCTTCCCCAAATAAAGAAGTCATGCAAGCCAGCACATCCACAGCAGAACCGAGACGATCGGGCACTCCCTGTCCCTTGCCCAGGGGTAGGATTACCTGTGAGAACAAAATCCCTCACAGGTATAAAAGTTCATGGAAGAGGATCCTCATGGACTTAGGGCACAAGCTTGTTTTGTGAGTGAGTGAACCGACGAGTTCTGGTTTGCTGTCAGCTTGGGTCTCAAGAGTGAGCAAAGCCCTGTGGATTTTCCAGTGTCTATAATGGCTGGAGTCACATGGTGGCCTCTTCCTCGCTGGGGAATTCGTGAAGTCTCTTTTCAGTTGCCTGGTCTAAAAAGATTTGGGGGGTCATATTATATTTGGGACATCTCTCTCTCTCTCAAATTCAGTGGAAATCTGCTAATTGGCTCATAAGTTATGGGAGGGTCAAACAAACAAACAAACACATGATTGTAGAAACCTCCTCTCCTTTAGAAAGCAGGCTAAAACCAAGGTTGAAGGCCAGGTTATGTGTCTGGCTGAGTGAGGGTTCATGCCACCTCCCATGTTTTTCACCTGTGGGCCTGATTGTGTAAAGCACAGCACCCATACTTCATCTGACGTTGTCACTGCAGGCAGCGAGTACCTTTGAAATTTAGGCTCTGCCTGCTTTTTAAAGGATGAGAGCACTCACAAATGTCAAAATACAAAAGAAGACTTACACAAAGAGAACATCCTGCGGCATACGAGCGTTGCTGTCGCACAACCGTTCTCGCTGTCGCTAATAAAGCAGGGGGCGAGGGTGGGTAAACTGGGCCAGTCTAAAAGGAGTGACTCATGGTGGAAAGAATAACAAGCCTGAGATCAGAAAACTGAGAGTAAGTCTTATGAGCAGGTTCGCCTACCTTGTTCTCTTTTCCAAATGTTCTGGGAAAACAGCAGGATATAGAGTGTTTCTTGAGGTACACCTGACTAAAAAATTCAAGAAGAAAACATTCTTGTCTGCCCACAAAAGACTATGTAGGCTTGCCCCTGTCAAGGGGTCCCGTTCAGACCTGAAACCTTGTTGTCACACTCTCTGTGACAATGCAATGGAAGTGCATCAACCAGCTGGATTTCCCACCCCAGCAGGCAGGATAGCTTCTCACAGCAGAGAGTTAAACATGGTTTCTGCTCAGCATCGTGACTGTGCTATGGATTAGATGCAGATTAACCCAGCGACCTGCCGTCCGCTCTCATCCATACCTAAGAATATAAGCAAAGGGAAGCTGATGATTAGGGAGAAGAACAGGTGAAGTTCAGCTCAAAGTTCAATGTCACTGAAAAAAACATGAATATCAAAACCAGAGTGAATCTGCTTTTTTTCTGACCGTAAGCACATGCTGAGCCCTCAAGTGCTGGGTCATTCTGCTGAGGGTTCAGATGAGAGCAATAAAGGAGGGGTCCAGCTTAGACCTAGACCAGACCCAGACCAGATCCGGCATGGGGACTCCTGTGCTCTGTTCTGGTTCCATCAGCAGCTGCCTCAAGGACGAGCCACGCCACTTCTTCTTGCCATACTTCATTTCAGCCATTTCTGAAGTGGAGGCGCTAAAACATCCTCACCACACAGAGATCTTCTTGGTGTTGTGGGTGTTTGAGGGGATTTACAAATGCAAGGTGCAGCAGAGCTGCAAAGTGAATTAGGAACAAGCATCAACCAAACTCACCAGCACAATCACTCCTGAGCATTATGTAGGAAGGAGAGGGATTGGAGACAGACTTGGTTTTATCCAGATAAGAACAAACTTAATTTCTAGGACTGTTTCTAATAAAATAAAGACAATTCTCTCTGGCTTATAGCACCTTAATAATCACTGTAGCTGTGATACAGAATCATTCATGGTTTTATTCTATACTCCTTTTTTAACTTAGGAAAAGCAAGTCTATTCAGGCAACCCTTATAACAGAAACCCATGATATTTGTTGCTGTGTTTTCAGGTAACTAAAATCATATTGGCTTGAGTTTACTCTTCACTTGCACTTTACCCATACCTGAGGAACACCAGAACCCAAAGAAGGTGGGGAAAGTGTGATGAAGCAAACTTTCCCTGCATGGCGTAAGGCAAAGGGGCTGTCTAGCCCACTGCTTTGCATATGAATGTATTTTATCTGGACACTGCTTTTTTTATCCTCCTCCTCCTCCTCCTAATTATTATTATTACTTTCATTATTATTATTAAATTTATTATTATTATTATTAATAATAATGTTCAGATAAGACCACATGCAGGCAGGAGCATGGGAGCCTGGGTGCACCAGAGTTCTGTGATTCTGTGATGGTGTCTCTGTTTGGAAGGGAAGCAGCCAGGCTGTATACCCAAA
Organism: Numenius arquata; assembly: GCF_964106895.1. Classification (NCBI taxonomy): domain Eukaryota; kingdom Metazoa; phylum Chordata; class Aves; order Charadriiformes; family Scolopacidae; genus Numenius; species Numenius arquata. Next base: position 47,878,164 of record NC_133576.1, read on the forward strand.
GCAACCTCTGTGCTTATTTTACCTTTCTTTTAGGATAGCTGCAGAATACGGCACATTAAAATACATGTCCTCTCACTTGCTTTAGGACACTGTTCAATTAACAAGCAGTTCTGTGGATGCTGGCACTGAGATGACAAAAGTGCACGGATTTGTGTCTCAGGCACAGCTGGCTTTGGCTTTGGGCCCTGAGATATGAGAAATGTTTCTCTCTTAGTTTAGAAAGGTACTCTCTCTGGTATGAGGTCTCCAACATCTAATAGTGCCTGAGCTCATTCAGCAGCATGGACTCAAGATCTTCTATGATTCTATGGCATCCCATTCAGTGGCAAGTCTCTTCTCTTCACAACTGCCTATTTACACAGACCTTGTAGGAACCAAATTACCTAAGCAGCCTCTACCATGCTTTTGCATTTTGTTGGCTTTGGCCAGAGGGTTTCAAAAGTTATTACTGGGAGAATCACACAAACGTGGCACGCTCACATAAGCCTTTAAAAATCCTGCTCCAGCTATGCTGATTACCATGGATAGTCCCCTTAGCTGAAAACTGAGTCATAATTGTAGAAAACAGTGCAGAATTTGAACCTAAGCCATTAATGCTAGTGTAATATATGGTGAGAAAATACTATTAACATTTGGATGGATGAGTTACAATACTCTGATTACCACACATTTGCATTCCTTAGCTTCTATGTGATTACAACCTCAGCTTTGAAGTTGTGTTACCACAAAGACCTCTTTTGCTGTTTCGATTTGTTTTCTTGGTGTGTGCATATTTACAGCCAGAGTCAGTTTGCTAGCATTAATAATATTGATTGCACAATGATTCCTGCAGTGCCCAACCAAGACCTCAGAGAGGGAGGACAGATGATCGTAAGAGGGTAAATTCCCATCCATTTTTCAGGCAGAGCTTCTGGAGTTTTACGGAGGAGCCACAGCATTGAATTGTGGCTGTTTAATGGCTCTTTAAAGGCCCAAGTCCAAGCTAGTTGTCCAGGCTCCCAGTACGTTCAGTGGAGAGAGAAAAGCACCTCTAGAGGGCAATTCATTCCACGTATTGTGGCTGCCTCTGGCGCAGGGAGCTCAGGCGCCTGCCTCCCTTCAGGTGCCTGGAGCTGGCTGGAGCCAAGCCTTCCCAAGGTGACTGTCCTGGCTGCGAGCGCTCAGACTGCACACAGGATGCTGCATTGCCATCCCCCCAGTCAGCAAACATGGTTTCTGCTGACTCACTTACCAGTGTTTTCCTCCAGGTTTTTTCCCCTATGAAGACTTTTCTTGTGCCTTTTCTGGTCAGTGTAAGGAGCAGGAGGATTCCCTTGGTCTGCCTTGGTGCTGGCTGTGCTGCATGTTCCAAGACAGTTCCAAGACGGGCTAAGAAGGCCTTGTTCCCTGGCTATCTAAATCTGAGCAGCAGCAGAGTCAGAAGGCAGCAAGACAGACCTAACTACTAAAATAACTGTGATGCTTCTGGTGCTTTATGTGTGGCAAAAATATATGAAATCAGCTGGGCGGTGATGAGGCCAGAGATTACACCCAAATGTGAAAGATCTGGCAACCTCTGCCCTATTGGTAGGACCATATTCTAGGATCTTTCAGAAAACATAAACTAAGTTATGAATCCTCTGAATAGCCTGAGGACTCCCTAGCACACGACTTTAATGAGAAGTAGCCATTTCCCACATCCTGCACATCTTATAAGTTTTCCCTATGTTCTTGCAATAACCACCAGCCTGGAGGGTCAAGTTCTGCTCCCTTTTAAACTGAGAACAATTTCTCCTAGAGGTAGTTCATGATGCCCTGGTGCAAGTAGAAAGAGTGCCAGACCAAGAACCCCTTGGGCTGTATCCCTGCCTGGAGAACACATGCAGGGTTAACCCTAATTGCCATACTGGAAATGCAAGGTGGGGCCCTGCTCGCTCTTAGTTTCAGAGAGAAATATAAACATATGTTTGATGCTCACAAAGCCCATAAATACAGAGTGGGTGTTTTAAGTCTACTTTGTGCTGACACTGCAAAAGTCTTTGTAGTCCCTGTGGAGGGAGAACAGCTGCTGGGATCACCCAGTGCATCCTTCTCCGGACCTCGAGAAGGGTACTGGAAGATGTGTTGACAGACTCAAGACGAAGTCAGAGTATACTTTGGCTTTGCAGAAAACAGAGCTTTCTATTGGTGCAGAGCAAAGCGCGTGGGCGCCAAACCTCACCCAGGGAAAGCTGAAGGCAATATCATGATGCTGGTCTGCCCCAGCCTCGGACCTGGCCAGGAGAAAATGCTGACTGCTTGTTAGTGTATGGAAGTATGTGTGTGAGGGGAGGAGGAAGGTGCTGATTTTGTAACCAGCATCTATATTGCAGTTTTAAATTAATGGCAAGTTGTCTTAATCTTGGGACAGGTGTTCTTTTTTATTCTTGTCCCTGTAGCAGAATAAATGAATGAAATAAAAAATGAATAAGAACTTAAGCCTTCACATAATGAATATTGTGGATACAACCTCCTATAAATTACATTCCAGACTCCCAACGGGAAACGTCTCTTATATATTACTGGGATACTTACATGTTTTTTCAAAGGTTCTCTTACAGCAAAACTCTGAAAAGTTAGCACAGCTCATGCAGGTTAGAGAGAGTCTGATGGAGGAGGAAGAACAGTAGGGTCATTAGGGAACATCGTTAGAGGCTTAAGAGCTAATGATCCAAAGCACATTGACATTAACGTGACTCTTTGGACATCAGGCACCTGGGCACATGAGCCCTTCCTTGTGATATTTAACATGTCTGGTTTTCATGCCTGATTATCTATTTTGGAATGGGAAAGGTTTTTTTTTCTCCTCTGTAGAATAAAAAGCAAACAAATAAAACCTCTTGTGCTGGACAAATCAAGCCCTAGCACTGGAGACAAGTTTTCCCAGAATTGGTTCCATCATTAAATCTGCTCCTTTATTTTTTTTTCTGTTTATAAAGGCAGTGACAAGATCTATTGAAAGGGCTCAGGTTTTTAACATAACTAAAAGTCAGAAATTAACAGTCGCTAAAAACCTTCTTAGTTGGCTGTTGCAGCTGTCACAAAATACTGTTCCCATTCACTACAGTTAATCCACAGGGACAAAACTAAGCCATAGGTGTAGCAGATGCATCTGATGAGCTATTCCAGCAGCCAGAGCACACTGAGCTGCTCTCCCAGGCTTAGGCAGAAGGGGGTGGTTTCAGGGATACAGCACTGGGGCAATTGCTCTGGCACCTCGCTGCCTCAGTAGGAGTATGCTCACTACGCTTAAGTGTCATGTCTGAAACTCATCTGCTGTGTGGATGGGAGGACAGGGAGTTGGAAATGTCTGTTGAAATGCTTTCTCCCGCCGTGAGTCCTTGCTCCTGCCTTGTAAGCCTGCTGTTTCCTCCTTCCCCTGCTCCTCCTGGCAAGGACCGAGTGCCTTCTCCCTTTCCAAAAACCTGTCCCGTGCTAGCAGCTAGCAGCAGTGGCCAGCACTGACCATGGACCATGCTCCAGAGGTCTCTGTGCCAAAACTCACCGCCACACAATTAAACCTTGCCTTCCTGGCCAGTGGAAAGAAAAGCCAAGGCCAAGGGCATTTAATGATGCTTTTCCTTCTGTATGTTCTCCTCGGAGGACACTGTTTCACCCCTCAGCAGGCAGAGGGTTCAGGCAACAGCTGGAGTCTTGTTGAATGGGGCTGTGCAGGCGTTTCTGTGAGGGTCTCTGTCCCTTGCATAGCTCTACGTGAAGATTTACCCTCTGCTTGAAGCAACAGTTCCTGTGCAGGCATTTTTGACCTGATAATGGCTTTGTAACAATCTGGGATCCCACTTATTTACATTACTCCCTGACAGTTTAAAAATTCATTAATGGCTCAGCAATAAATTCTCAGCAGACTTCCCTGAAGAGATGAAAAACAGGGGACATCAGCTAATGAATTATCACAGAAACACTCTGAAAGGAGCGCCTGCTCTCCTCTTCCACCCCGTACCTACAGCTGAATGGAAAGGAGCTCGGTTTTTATGTTTCATTTTTTATTTCTGTTTTTCTTCAGAATGTGGGAGTAACAGAGACGGCCTCCCCATCTGCAACATGCGGTCCATATGGCAGCCATACGATCTCCCTGCCGTTTTGGCGACCTCTGAACTGGAAGGGCAGCCCTGTCTGAAACCCAGCATGAGCACTGAGTCACTTCCAATTCCCATCCTGTTCTCCTTCCCTCCTGAGCAACTTATTTAATGGCGACAATTTACATATGGTGGTTTTACAGTACAGCCTAGGATGCCCCAGGGACTGATTTGAGACTCACAAATCCATTTCAGAGTCTTTGCGCTGAGGAGACAGTGGGACAGATTCAATATTCAGCTGTGCTCATCTAAATCCAGAGGCGCTTCAGGGAAACAAACCCCTCCAGATTTACCTTGGTGCAGGAGAGAAAAATAAAGGCACTTGCCTGGACTCATAGCCACCATACTTCAGTGGAAAATACCACGCATACAGAATTCACAGTATTTTTTAGCTAAAGACATATGGCAAGCCTGCCACTATATATGCAGATATTGCAGAAAGCAGGAGGAGAGCAAACAACAAACAGATCTTTTACTGCTAAGCTACCTTTTCCTTTCTTCTCAAAAGTGTGAGAAAGAATTGAAAGTTGAACTAAATTTTGTCCTTGTCGTTTCTATGATGAAGTTACGCTAAAAGTCTTTTTCCAACTAATTCTTTGCTATGGATTTCATGGATGAATGACCTCCATGTAAACCATATTCATTTTTAAATTTACTAGGGGTAAAGGGGAAACGCAGCTCAGAAACCACTGGCAATGCAAAATGAAGAATCTGACTGAAGGAAAAGACTTTTATTGAAGTTATGGAACCCTTTTTAGTCTTAGTTACATAGAGATAGCGAAAATGTGTACTGGGGAAGGGAAGACCTTTCCTATAGACCTTTACCAGACCTTTGCCAGGGAAGACCTTAAGCACCATCCCATTTGAGGCTGAAACATCTGAGAGAGAGGAAGAATGAGGTACAGAATTCCTTGGCCTCTGTCACTTTCTAACAGGCAATTAATTTTATTTAAACCCTGACAATTAATTTTATTTAAACTCTGATTTCTTTTCACCATAAAAGACTATGAAACAGTGTCCTCAAATTAATAATAAATGAAAAAAAATTGTTGAAATAATCATGATGAACACATTATTTTTCACGCATACAGTTTGTTCAAGTCCAGTCTCAAAATTAAAATGAAAATGAGAGGAAATCCAGATGTAGATTACTTTGTGTAAAAACAGATATTTCCCTTAGGACAGGCATCCAGCTGTATGGTGCCATAGGCTAAAACAGCATGATGAGCCATCCATTTTCATGTCAGAGGCTTGTTTACCATCAACAAGATGGGAGCCCACAGAGAAAGCCAAGAGAGACTATTTCTCCTCCACCTACGCATTTCCATTAGTCCTTGTGTAAGCAAATGCTGGGCAAGTTGCCACATTGTGTGAGGCACCATCAGCCAGGCCACTTCACTGACTGCCAGCAAGCCTGTGGGCTGCTGGCGTTGCAGCTATCGCCTTTCACGCCATCAGGTACCTCTGTGGTGCATCACGGTGACCAGCAGTGTCTCAAAGGGGACATGGTGGTGTCCTGCCGGCCTTCCTCCCATGGGCACAGGTCCACACAAATTCATCTCAAGTTATCCCTCTCCAGCCATACTCTCCTACATACCCCAGTGCTGCTGAGGTTGCTGTGGCTCTTTCATGGACCATCCATGCAAGCGAGAGTGTCTGCATTTTGAGGGGGAAGCAGCTTGGGATATTTTCTAAGGTACTAATCACGGAAAAAAAACACCAGCGTTGGAACTACGGGCCTACCAACTTCGTATACATACAGTAAAACCACTTCAAGATGCTAAATGGCTTAATAAAGACTCAGGACCTGCCATTACTGATGGCAGTAGCTACATCACCTCTCCTGCTACTGGCAGTACTGGGGACAAAACCATGTCACTGACACCCTCTAGGGTAAGTTCAATAGTTTTGCCAGTAATCCTACATGCAGGTGAACAAACCCTGTGCTTCTGACTCCTCTCTCTGTTTCATTTGAATGCTGGCCTTGACCTACAGTGCTCAAGAAGCAAATCTGGGCAAGGAGGAGACCCCAGCTGTGATGGAGCAGGTAGTGGGTGGGCTGTAGGGAAAGAACATGCCGCAAGTGTGAGACTGATGGGTCACTTCCCTTGTTACCAAGCAGTTACTTACAGCCAAGCGTAGGACACTGTGTTTTCCAAGGAGGCTATTTAGTCTTTTATTAGAACAAGACACATGAATGTCTTCTTTTGGATGTGTGGCAAGAATATTATATATGTATATGTTTGTGTCTCTGTGTGTGTTCAAAAAAAACCTACCAAAGTACTCAGAAGCTCACAATAAAAAGATAAATGTTATCCATGAGACTGCCCTGAGCAGGAAGGCCTGAGGCAGTTTCACATGCAGAAGATCACACAGGCTTTTCTCCAGCATCCCCTGTACTCACTCACAATTCTGCTAACGGACTTCCAGGTTCAAAGCTGCTCCACGCTCAGATTTGGTCCTTTCTGCCAAATTGCAACCTGGAATCATCCTGAAATTACAAACCTTCCTGCAAACTCTTCTACAGTCCTAAGCCCAAGATCCAGACTTCAGTGGGACCAACTGAATTCTCTGAACTCTCTGGGGTTTCTTGACAAAGTTTCATTCAGCTCATGTGACTCAGCGTTCTTCCTGTTGGGATGATGGAAAAGATAAACCTACACTTGGATGTCAAGAGACCACAACCACCAAAACCACAGACAACAGAAATGATTAAATAGGAAAATATTTTAAAAATATCTCTAGGTCAGATATGAAAAAATCATGAACAGCAAATGCTTTCTGCAGATGTTTTCTAACAAAATTGCATCTGGAGAGTTTTTCCCTGTTCATTTTGCAGACCCATCAGGTGCTGTACACGTGTTTAACTATTTATGAGATTTCAGCCCTCTGTCTGAGACTACTCTAGGCTAGCACTCAAAAAACCATGATCCTAAGTCCCCTAGAATGGGGCAGCATGGTGTACTTGCTGTGACCAGGTTGCAGCAGAGAAAAAGGAAGGCCATCTGCTCAAGCAGTCCAAACTCAAGTAGTTTACATTAGTTCTTCCATCACTGCTGTGTGGATTTAACAAACTGTGTCTGATTTAACAAACACAAAATCTCTGAGTCAGTGGAAAGCTGAAATGAAATGCCATTTTCCATAGGTCTGTCATGTACTTAACAAGATTATATAACCAGCCATTAGTTGGCTCTTAAACTAGGCATTAATTATTCTTGTCTAAAAAGGGGTAGAGAGGGGGAGAGATGAATCATCCGTGTATACCAAACAGTCTTCCTCCAAATCTTTGTGCCAGTCAAAATTACCTAGAAGCCAAACTGCTATGAGAATATTATTTCTACCGATGATTGGCCAGAACCAGTTGTGATCTCCTCCTTGTGTTGCAGAAGTTTTCCATTTACTCGGTTCAGGACTGCTCCTGATGAGCAGGAGGTGTATGGCTTGGGAAACAAAACTGTTTTCTCCCGCTCCGAATGTGCTTTTACTCTGTCTCCTCTAAGAGGACACACACTACTTGTTACTCTTCAAGAGCCTGGGAACACATTCAAAAAACCCTCAAAACCAAAAAAAACAACCCCTAGCCTTATATGAAGCTCATTTATCTTGTAAGCTTTTCAGGGCAACGTTGGAGGGTCCTTGTACTGTGCCTAGCAAAAGGCATCCTGCCTTCAGTCTCACTGAAGCCACTCAAACAAGAACCTCACCTTATCCATGAATAAAGCACCAGAACAGGAGCCAGGAGACCTTCTCTTTGTCCCACTCTGTTGTCAATCCAGAAGGGACACAGCCCCACTGGTGAGAACCCAACAGATGGACATGGTGCATGGCTTCTCAGTCACAGCACAAGAGTGATGTGGCTCTCAGGTGTTCACCATCAGAGTACCCTGTGAACGTCAGAGGCCTTCTCCTCTCTCACTCTCATCTTCAAATGGTCATCTGAGAGAGACAAAAACAGAAAAAATGCTGAAAGCTGTCCATCAACTTATTACAGTAAAATATTGCTGCCCAGCCTTCATAGCTGGAGGCTTGCAGAGGCTGCAGAGACTCTAGCATGAATGACTTATGTCAATCACACCCCCCGGATGTCATTCACAAAAGCTATTAGGAAGTTCAGATCTTTGTGAGAAGGTTGGGGCTGACTTACACTCTGCTCTTGGGAAGGTCTATCTAAATGTCTTGTAGAAATAGTAAACAAGAATAAGCACATACACGCTCTGTCTGGAAAAAATCCCACCACCACCACCAAAACCTCTCCAAAGAAGTTGATTGTGTTTTGCCTTGTCTTCTTCATGGAAATTTGGAAGGAATTTAAACCTCTCTCCTGTTCCCTTATCCTTGGTGTTTCGATATAGTGGGATCTGGATCCAAATGATTGTTGTGCCAGTCCAAACCCCGACATACTGATATTTGGAAGACTGAAGTTACTCTGATTTTAGCTTGCTCAGCCTGGGTGTGGCTGGAAGGCTCTGCTCAAAGCCAGAGCCCTGCTGCTCTGATGTGCAGTCGGTAATAACACCAACAACAAAAGACACAGAGAAGGGTCCACTGTGCCGCTCCTCACATGCAGCGCAGGAGGTCTGCAGAGGTTACTCCCCCAGGCTGTATCACAGGCAGGGAGCTGAGGCTGAAGAGATTTCTGCTAAATTGCAGAGAATTCCTGGTGGTGCCTGAATAATTTTCTGGTCAGAGAGGTTGTGAGGAAGGGAAGGAGGGAGATATTTCTTTGCGGAACAAAAAGCAGATCTGTCCAGCAGGTTACTAATGTTGCCTATTGGGCTAGGAAGCCCAACACTTAGTAGGTGAAGCTGCTGGGGCCTTTGTGCACAGAACCAATCTCTCGGGCTTCCCCCTCAACCCCCTTCCTCTTGGAATAGGAAGGTTAATTCTCTGGGAAAGCCTTGAATTTAAGAGAGTCATCATTGGGAATTTTTCTCACTGTGAATCATGACTTTTCTGTCCTGAATTATTTCCCCACAGTTTTCCTGGGAATGGGAGTATCTTGTGAGGTTCTCCAGAATTTGACAAGGCCCTTCACCAACGCTGCACAGTCTTTGCAAAGGCTGCCTTTGCTGTGCAGAGCAGTCTTGAGAGGACAAGGAGGTTGAAGGCTGAGGTCTCTTAAGCTCCATTCCCTTTCCTCCAAGAGATTTCAAACTATCTTTGGGGGCTTTCTTCTAGCTACATCCCTTCTGTGGCAAACCTGGGAGGGGATGATCTGGCTTCGTGCACTTTTTAAAAAGCTTGAGAACTAAGAGCATTAGCTTCTCCACGCTGGCTAAAAAAAGGCTTGCTAAACCCGTTGAAACCAATTGAGGAGCAGAGCAGAGTTAATCCTGGAAAATGCTCACGGTAGCTCAGTGACGCATGGCCATGCAAAGGCAGAACAGTGTTGCTAGTGATCTGCTCAAAAAGGACTAGGAGAAGTTGCAGTTAAATTTTGGGGTGGGGTTTCACCCTCAGGGTTGGCTGGGTGGAAGCGAGGGCTGCTGCTGTGAAGCTTCTCACACTGCATCTTTAACATTTTGCTCTCCTTCACATAAGATTTTCTCTGTTGGGAATTTTTGACATTTTTCCATCTGCCTTCTGAATTCAGGCTCGTGGAGGAGAGGCATGAAGTACAGACACAAATGCTTTCTCCTTTGCAAGAGCTGTGAGTTCCAGTCTCTACTTGGAAAAGCATTTTATACTGTATTATTACTGTTCATTATTGTGCAGTGGTACAAATAGCACATGAGTACCTGAAATGGGACTAAGGCCTCTCTGTCCCAAACACTGTACTTTCAGGGAATAAAACGTAATCTCCGTTTTCAACCTTACAGGTTAAGCATCAGAAAACATATTTAAACTTGCAATGGCATTCTGATTGGATTAAACAGATTTGGGTGAAACACCTACCCTTCATTTAAGGTGTGAGAAGCCATAAGCTCTTTTATTAAATTAGCTTGCTGAAGCAATAGCAGCCTCCAGCCAAAACATAAGTTCATGTCAAGGCCCAGATGAAAATGTGTGAAGTTTCCAAGGAATCTGAATTGCATGGAAGGATGAGGTTTGCTATGTATAGTTTTTAAGAGAGGGCTCTGTGTCTGCAAGTACACAAATGCACAAGAGAAAGAAAAAAATGCAAATGCAGGAAAAAAAAGGAAGCAGAAAAAAAACCTCAGAGATGGATAAAGAATTGCTGATGGCAGGACCCTGAGAAATATCTGAGACAATGGATGTTCAGAGTCTGAAAAGGGCTTGGAAGTTTGGCAAAGAGGGCTACTGACTCTTGTGTGACTCCCTTGGGAACAAGGTCTTTGGGCGGTCCCTCTAAATTAAAGGAACTGCATCCAGGAAGAAACTGTCCTTAATTCTTTTAACTGAATCACCCCAAAGCTTTGCTAGTGGCTTGAGTTTAAAAGAAATTACAAATCTTAGAATAGAAACCTACCACTTTTGCTCATTTTTAACATACTTCAGTTCCAACAGTGAGTTCTCAGCAGGCAAACAAAAGTGTCTGCAATGGAAATTATCTTCTAAAAATTACACTGCTCCAATAACAAACAGAAATTTTCCATGTGACATGATGTATCCTATCAAAACTGTGTCATACAACTTGAATTTCAAATTCCAAATAACGTATTGCACCTCTGTTTGGTTTTGGTTTCTTTCAATTAGTTTCTGTTGCTTTGCTGTACAAGGATGACAGCCAGTTAAAGCCCACAAGAATCAAGCAAACATTATCCTCCTTATACAAACATCACTGAAATCCTCTGATGCTGTTTGTTCGTTGACATGGTTTCCACAGGGACCACTCCCTCAAGTTCATGTTTAATTTTCAAATTTGCCCTGGAACCAAATTATTCAATTATGCTCTGGCCACGTGAGATTCTGCAAAGGTGGCTTAAGTGCAGAATTTCCAAACTCCAACGCGGTAAGACACAAGGTGTCCTCTTCAGTGCGTCAGCTACCCATCCCAGCTCTCCATAGGTAATCGGAAGGAGGATGATGACTCTGCAGCTTAGCTAATGGAGCTCTTAAGGATCTCAGTTATCTTACAGACAAACTAAGAGGTGTCAAGTATTGCTTCACATGTCACTTTGCCATAAATATGATACCCTGAGTAATCACAAGCTGGCATTAACTCCCCACCAGGCTGACAGCTATAAGAAGCTTGAGCTCTGGCAAGTGTCTTGGAAGAGACCCTTCTTTTGTTGCTCTTTTCCCTCCATAGTTTGGACACAAGAGCTGAGAAGGCAGGATAGTCCTGACTCTCTCCACCTGCAGAATCATGAATAGCACAGACTCTGTGTAACATGGGCCCAGGGAAAGACATCTGGGTATGCATGACACTATCTTCTCAGCTAGCCAGGCAATTTCTTTTAGCTGATGTCCAGGGAAAATCACATGTAGAAAAGGCAAAATGTAGCACCAAAATAAGTATCTGATCAATGGCTGCACTTGCTAGTCAGATGAGGTTTAAACACAATGGCTTCCACTCTTCCTTTCTCTGCTGTAAATCAAAACTAACCTTCCTGAAACTGTGGAGTGTATGCTGCAAAAAGCATTCTATCAGAGTGGGAAATCACATCTACTCTTTCCCCCAAATTAATGGACATGTGCCTCCTTTCCCCCTCCATGGCAATGAGCTGATTTGATAGACATCTTCTAACCTGTGTCACTCTCCCTTCGTGTTCTTCACAGAGTGAGATTTCTTCTACTTCTTCTCCATGCTGTGCTGCTCTCTAGTATGATGACAAGGCAAAGTGTGGAACTGGGTGAGAAAAAATCCTGAGGCTGTTTTCATTAACATGGAGAAAAGATTCAGAATAGCCTTGTTTCTTGGAAGGCTGGAGAGACAAAATCTATAGCAGAGGAACATCAATAGCATTTATTCTCTTGTTTTAAATCAGATCTGATCCATCCATCAAGACCAGCTAAGCTGAGAACTTCAAGTGGCCATACGGCTATAGTCCATAGACTCTTTTTGCTGCCGTCCTTGTCACTGAGTTAAAGGGCTTATTTTCCTGAGGGAGACACAGAGGAAGTTCCCCATGGAGGCACAGAAGTTTCCTCTCCTTCCCAAAGGAGGAAGTATTCATGAGCAGCATTTGCAGGGCTGATACTGTGACACCAGCAGACAACGGTTTTGGTTTTCCCACCTGTGTTGCATGATGCCTCAAATGAATTGAGAGCTCAGATACAGCCCTGCCCATTCCTAAGGAGCTCACCTGCCGTGGCTGGCTTGTGCTTTAAGGTGCGGGGGGAGTTAGGCTGTTCTGCCCTCTTTGCTGAGGCTGCTGGCCTCTATGGTGAGTGATTTTTCATCAGCCACGAGAGGCTTGGAATGGCACAGATCCTACTAGTGTAGGCAGTCAGAGGTTTTTGTTAATTACTCTTACGTATTCCCTTGGAAAAGCTGCAGCATGCTGGCATGGTACCTGTTGGATTCCCAGGCTAGCCGGAGGCTAGCCAGAGCACACAAACCCAGGAACCTGACCAGCATGTTTAAAATGAGTAAATTTGCTCCAGACTTTGCATAGCAATTAGAAGCTACTTACCAGTAAAGGAATAACTTAACCAGAAATAGGACTGGTAGCAGCCCTCTCATTGGACAAATCAGCTGTCATCCAGGCACCAAAATAAGCAAACAGGTCTTCGTAAACATTCTCTGTGAATTGGTAATGAGCTCTTTTGCAAATATGACCCTGATTTAATCACCTAAACAGGATGAGACTGCTTTGGGAAGCACTTCAGTTTATCAAAGAAGCCGGTAATCACTGATCACCACCAACTTGGACTGGTTTGAGAAATTTACTAAAAATATAGATATGTGCACACCTGATCCACTCCATGTCTGTCTGTCTCTCCTTATCACTATCATTTCACAAATAGCACAGAATATGCACCAGGACAAGATCTTAACGCACTTGTTAGAACATAACACTTCATCATTGTCAGGCAGATAACCAAAAGCCCAACGCTGAGGATACACTGCACTTTTAAAAGGGCATAAACAATTTAACACAAATGAAAAATAAATCTGGCCTGTCTTAATAAAGACCTCATAAACACACTGATGAATTACAATGAGGTATATGGAGGAGGGGGGAAAGATATCATTCTAATACAGACTTTTTCATCAGTGCTGTTTTCCCATTTCAAACAAATAAGAGGAGGGGAGGATTATGCCAGGTTACAAAGGAGAATGAGAATAAAAATTCTGTAAGTCCGCTCTTTCAAAATCAAGAAATTTTCTCTTTGATGCTAGCGTAAAGAACATTATTTAGCATCCTTGGAGATGCACGTAGAAACACATCAAGAAGTAAAGGCATTTTCCCTCTAAATTTGTGCATTTTAAATACAGACATACATATTTACACATATGTGTACACCCTCTGTGTGTGTGCATGTGCATGCGTGTGCATGTAGCTTCTGAGGTCTGAGAGTTAGTGCTTCCCACAGAGATGAGCAGGACCATCTATCATCCTACCAATAGTTTCTTGCCCCTATATAAGTTTTTGCAAGACAGGGAATCGCTGCCCTACACAAGCAAGATGCCAAGACCCTAACTGCTGGGGACATTTCTTTTTCCACTTATGTCACAAAGACAATGGAAGACAATGGTGCTCAGGGATATGAATTAGTGTTGGGTGGTGTTTTGTGTGTGTTTTTTTGTTTGGTTTTTTTTGTTGGGTTTGGTGGTTAGTGTTGTTTTTTGTTTTTTTGTTTTTTTTTTTTGTTTGTTTGTTTAATCGGTTGGACTAGATGATCTTAAAAGGTCCCTTCCAACCTAGGTGATTCTGTGATTCTGTGATTCTGTGATTCTGTGAAGACCGTCTACTATGTTGATGCATAGGCATCAACACAATCAAGCGACACAATCATTGCAGGGGGATGTATCTAGGCCTTCCGGAAAGTTAAAATGGGTCTGTATGAAAGAAACCAGGAAAGAGCTGTCCTAGGGAATGCCAGCTCCATTTCTCAAGGACTGAGCTCAGCTCGGTCACATGTCACCAGTGCCTCATCTCCATCCAGCGTTTTGTCACTCCATCCAGCAGAGCCACACAGTTTACAAGGAACAGTTTTATAGAATCATAGAATCACAGAATCTTCTAGGTTGGAAGGGACCTTCAAGATCATCTAGTCCAACCATCAATTTAACTCTGACAAAAACAAAACAAAACAAAAAAAAATCACTAAACCTTTTGCTAGACTCTGCCCTCCAAATCCTAGCTCTTCTTCTGTACAACACAGATGGCAATGATTTTACATTTGATCTGGATTTGCTCACACCACCAAGCCTTTTCCGCTAGAATCTCTGCAGTCAACCCTCCATTGCAGCAGAAACAAAAACTCCCTTAACAGACATGAAACCCTCAGGTTTTAATGATCGCATCATCTACTCCTGTTTCAAACAGCTCTAGGTGGTGTTTTCAAACGAGAAAAACATTTTTGTATGGCAAAGCTTTTCAGAGAGCTATTGTATGCAGAGGTAGGAACCTCCCAGTGCTAGAGCAAAAATTAGGTAGTTTACATGCAAGGTCTCCCTGGAGCAATGAAAGTGCAGATAAAAAGTGCGAGAGGATAACATTAAAGTTCAAGTTTATTGCATAACACTAAGTATGCATTTTCAGACTTTGACTGAGTTCAGTGTTAGGAGGAACAGGTCTTTCTTACAAAATTTACCAAATACTTACTTTTCTTTCAATTTAACTTGCTAGCTGATTCAAAGCTTGATTCAAATGCAATATTGCTATACTTGCTAAAGAAGCTTATGTTAGAGTGGTTTTTGTTTATGTATTCCTCATAACCTATGCCTTGTCTTCCCACGTATGTCTGTTGTTGCATCTTGACCTATGTGCAGCTGCAAACCTTATATGCCAAAGATATCATGTGTCCGTTTACAGTGGAGCTAAGTAAGGAAACCTCATGCAAAGCTCATGAAGTTCAATAAGGCGAAGTGCAGGGTCCTGCATGTGGGTCAAGGCAATCCCATGCACAAATACAGAGTGGGTGGAGAAAGGATTGAGAGCAGCCCTGAGGAGAAGGACTTGGGGCTGTTGGTGGACAAGAAGCTCAACATGAGCCTGCAATGTGCACTCACAGCCCACAAAGCCAAGCGTATCCTGGCTTTGGAGAAGGAAGAAGCATAACCAGCAGGTCAAGGGAGGTGATTCTGCCCCTCTACTCCGCTCTGGTGAGATCCCACCTGGAGTACTGTGTCCAGTTCTGGAGCCCCCAGCATAAGAAGGACACGGATCTGTTGGAGCAAGTCCAGAGGAGGGCCACAAAGATGATCAGAGGGCTGGAGCACCTCTCCTATAAGGAAAGGCTGAGAGACTTCGGGTTGTTCAGCCTGGAGAAGAGAAGGCTCCAGGGAGACCTTATTGCAGCCTTCCAATACCTGAAGGGTGCCTGTAAGAAAGCTGGAGAGGTACTTTTTACAAGGGCATGTAGTGATAGGATGAGGGGTAATGGCTTCAAACTGGAAGAGGGCAGATTTAGGTCAGATATTAGGAAGAAATTTTTCACTATGAGGGTGGTGAGGCACTGGAACAGGTTGCCCAGGGAAGTTGTGGATGCCCCATCCCTGGAAGTGTTCCAGGCCAGGCTGGATGAGGCTTTCAGTAACCTGGTCTAGTGGGAGGTGTCCCTGCCCATGGCAGGGGGGTTGGAACTAGATGATCTTTAAGGTCCCTTCCAACCCAACCCATTCTATGATTCTATGAAAAGCTCAAACCATGAAATAAAGTTGCTCTTTCCAGCAATAAAATAAAGCAGCTCTCTCCAATTTGACATGACAGATTTTTTTCCCTTTAGTTTGCATTTGTTCCTCTTATCTGGTCATAGAAAACAAAAATACAGTATCATGACATTTGGTAAGAACACGTGAAAGGAGACTTTACCAGAATTAGCACATTGTCCATAGAAACACACAATCCTTGTATCACTTCTTAATGGAGCAGACCCAGTGGTGTAGTAGTTCTGAGGAAATAACCAATTTTTTAGTTAATGATGAGAAAGAAAGAGAGAAAGTGAGAGAGAGTGTTCTTTTTCCAGTGGGAAATATGAAACTAATTATTTTTTCTTTTAAGATCACACACAGACAATAACAACATTGCATGAGGAGTATTTTCAAATAAATATATATTGTGAATCAAAAAAACCCCACCTCAAACCAATTCTGAAGACTGAAACTCACAAACAAATTTTACCTTAGAGATTTCAGGTCCAGAAACAAATCCAGGATTTAAAATTATCAGAAACAGTGATAATTCCGTCACTTCTGAAGAAAATTTATTTCGCTTGTACCAACATCATTGACTTTGCTTGTGTAGGATCCCTCCTAGATAGCAAATGATGTGCTTTAAAAAACTTCAATTTTTACCAGATGTACAAGTTCGCTCACTTTAAGCCCTGGAATTAGCTATAGTTAGCAGGAGCCACCTGCATATCAAAGGAAATAATATGGACCTTAGCAACTGAGAAAAGGAAAGAGGAACCTTTCTAATGAAAGGGAGAGAAGAGACCAACATCCCTCTCATTCCTCATTAATGAGCAAAATGAACAAGCTTCTTTTAGAAAGGATAGATTTTCATCAAATGAGTGAACCAGGGAAAAAAATAATTAAGGAAGACTAGGAAGCTACACAGGCTGTATTTACAGCTGAGAAATATAAAGACAAACTACCACCACCACCTAATTCAATTCTTTCTCATTTTTGAGAATACGGTGTAATATACGTGTTTTTCAGAAATTAAAGAAATCAGTGAATTTGTATATGATGACATTGTTGACAGGCATCTGAAGCATTACTGGAGGAAGCACCAGGCAGGACCTAAAATGTCCTATAATGAATAATGTTAGAATCTAATTTTATCTTTACAAAGTTACAGGTAAAGTAGACAGGATAAACTTCTTTAGAGAAGCCCAGCAAGCAAATAGCCTGGACTTACTCATGCACTGCACCTCTCAGGGTGGCTAGTTCAAATTAAATCATTAGCTGAGAAGGAATAATCCTGGTAGGTTCAGAAAACCAGTTTTAAATTTGGCCTGCTAGCAAAATTCTGAATGTATTTACTCTGGATTCCATTTCTCAACCCATATTAAAGCTCCATAGCATAATCAATTATGGGCTTATTGCAAAGTACAATAGGATTCAATCTTCAGGAATGCCTCAGGGTATGTCTTAGAAGGATGATAAAACTAACAGTAATGGGTCTACAGCTTCTAAGGCTAATTTCCACAGTTACAAATTTTATAAATAAATAGAAGGAATGTCAACTCCCAGTCACTCAGCTTGAGGTCTCTCATGCTGATAACTCCTCTCTTCTCAGATACTCTCCTGTTTCTCAGATATATCCCTTTTTCTGTTCTGAAGCCCCTGAGACTTGTTCAAAGCACTTCCATTCCTACCTTTCACATCACTAAATGGAACAGAGAACTAACGCAACCAGGAATATGGAGCAAGAACAGGAGGGGATAGTGCCCTCCCTAGTGTTGAAGTTGCTTGTCAAGGAACAATCATACCGCCTGCAACTGTGATTTTATGAGATCTCAAACTAAGCAGCCTGAGGCTGGTGCCAGATGGAAGAAAGGCTGCCTTGGAAAATTCAAGGGCTATGGTTAGTGACATTGGTTGTTTTGCAGTAGTTTTTCTTCAGCAGGCTAGATGACACAAGAAAAGACTCCAAAACTCGGTGACTGTCTGCTGCAGTTCATGAGGTTATTTATTTCATATCATGTGAAGGAAAAACAAGAGGATCATTCTGCCATTGTAGTTGCTGTTTCACACTGAACCACACTGAGGTCCACTACCAAGTCTCACTAGACTCAGTTAAACTGTGTTGTGTCCCACCAGCAGCTGAACATCAGCAAAGAAGGTGTTTGCCCAGCAGTCTGTGCAGAAGTGCATGCAGAAGGAGGCCAGAAACTCTGCAGAGGAGTGTTCTTTGCTCAGCAACAGTGGTGCCATGCCACAGAGCACGATCCCCAACACCCACTGGAGCAGCTACCCTGGCACATCAGAGGTGCCAACCAAGACCAAGTTCCTGAAGAGGATGTAGCTCTGCAGGCCTGGAGCTGCAGGAACGCCTGGGGGCTCCTGCTGAGGCTGGGGCAAAGGTGGTGATCTCCTTGCCTGCAGAAGGTGAGCACTAGTGGAGGATCTGTGTTGCCGAGTAAAGAAGCTGCAAGAGGAGGTCCTTTGCAGCTTTGGAGATGACAGAAAGGAGAGTGACTGGATCTTCTGTGAGACCTTGCAGATAAAATAGCCCAAACCTGCAATTGTACCAAAGGAGGTTGAGTCTGTCACAGAGACCCCTGTGACAGCAAAGGCTGGAAGCTGGTGACTTCTATTACCAAGAGAAAGACTCCTGCTCCACCCACAGAACTGCATGTTCAGATCAGGGTCAGTGCACCGGTAGCAGACGAGAGGCTGCAAATTGTGTCCCATGAAGCACCTGAGCTGCATGAGCCCGAACTACCCAGGAGCACCGGAAAGAAGCCATGAGTGATAGTAGCGGGTGACTCCCCACTGTGGGGAAGAGAGGTCCCCGCCTCCCAACCTGATCCATTATCTAGGGAGGTTTGCTGTTTGCTCAGGCCTTGGATACAGGACATTGTGGAGACACTGGAAAGGTTTTTCAGACCCTCTGTTTATTACACCTGCTACTCTTCAGTGTGGGCACCAGTGTACGGCCCGGGGAAACCTGGAGCATATTAAGCTTAGTTTTCTCTTCAGTCCTGTCAGTAAGGGGGAAGGACTGGAGGAGGCATGGATAGATTCTGTGTGCCAACATCTGGTTACACAGCTAACAATAACAACAGATATTCAGCTCTTATGGTCATGTGGGCCCTCTTTGAGGATCGGGGACTGGTAGGAAGAGATGGGATCCACCTCATCAAGTAGGACAAAGGATCTTTGTCAATAGGCTGGCCAACCTGGTGAAAAGCGCTTTATACTAGGACTGGCCAGGAGAGAGATGATTACCTGCAATCAAATGAGGAAGTGGTGGAACAGGATGGCAAGCAAGCGCTGCAAGGTAGTGTGGACAAGAAAGAAATTCCATTTAAACATAAGAAAAAAAAACATTTTTACTGAAAAGGTGGTTGAACACTGCAGCAGGTTGTCTGGAGGGTTTGCGGTGTCTCTAACCCTGGAGATATTCCAAACCCGACTGGAGCAACCTGCTGTAGGTGACCCTGCTTTGACCAAGGGGGCTGGCATTAGGCAATTTCTAGAAGTGCCTTCCTGCTTCATCCATTCTGTGATTTTGCCTTTCCTCTCTCTACACTTGCACCTGCATCCCTTTCAAAGATACTGTCTCACAATTTCCCACACCAGTGCAGTTCTTCTCAGAGATGCCAACACAGAAAAAGGTGTATGGCACTGCTCCTTGATGGTGTAGTTAAAATCCCAACAGCATTTTTTCTGTTAACATTTCCAGTGTCCTTATCCTAGATGAGATTGCACTGGAAGCAAAGAGACTAGAGACAACAAAGGAAAACATACCTCATTACTTTGGAATTCTCCATTAAAATGTAATCTGTTGTACATAGTTATAATCTTTGACAACAAATGTTGGCCTTAAAGGATAAGATTAAAAACCATGGGGAAATAACATGCAGTTGAAATGGCCAATAGAAGCATACCAATATCCGTGTGCTCTTCAAGACCTAATATGATCTAATAAACAGAAGATCAGCCTGGAATCCGAGACTGTCTAAATCCTCACTTCTGCCGCTCCCTTGGTTGTCTAACCTCACACAAGTTACTTGACCTTTCTTTCCATAATATCACTTACACACACAGTCCTACTTGCTCCTACACCTAGCTGTGAAATGGGGTTTAAAACAATTAACTACCCACACTCCTTATTTGATGCCAGAATTAATTAGTTCCTTTGTGTATGAAGAATTCTAATGCTGCTATTGCCATCAGAGATTCCTTCTAGACAGTAACCGCATTTTATAAGAATACTAATACTGTTTCTATGCAGTTACACAATGGACGTTTCATCACCCACAAACAGCATCATGCTTCATGTTGGATGTTTACATAGGAGAAGAGGGATCCTTTTGGGTGTCATTCCAAAACTCTCCCTCACCAAGAAGCCCTGGGTGAAAGCCAAATTTGTTGCCAAATTCTTAAGGGAATTTCATCCAGGTTTATAGGCACTCCCATATCTCTCTCCCTGACCAAGTTCAGCAAAACCTATGCCTCTTCACTTAGAGACATTCACCCTTTAAAACACTATATACACCTTCCACCTGTTGGTACACAATAGTTGTGTCTGGCAAAATAGAAAATTGCCTGTTCATTACTTACAGCCTGTTTAAGCCGTGTTTTCAAAAAGAAAAAAAGATCATTTTTTTGTTTCCCTCTTTATAGAGATGAAAATTCAAAGAGCGTTCTAGCTGTTTCACAGCTTACAAATGTGGTATCCTGTTAAAAAGGATTGTGGGGTTACAAGTCACAGTTAGCACCAAGGCTGATGCATGAGAATTTTATGTGGTTTTCAGTCTATTAGCCCACTGGATAGCCTTTTTGGCTTTATTTTTAGCAGAATCCCAGAGACTAGGAATTGCTCAGATAGATAAAGAGTGATATCGGCTCCCCATTCAAGCAAACCTAGCTCCCTGCTAGTTCTGGCAGGCCAACAACTGCAGGAAAAGCACCCATTTGCTTTTTCCTTGGTGTAATCTTCCCCTGAAATGCCAACTTGAAAATTTTGCATGGAAGGATGCAGAATGAAGCAAGTTTTTTTTCATATCATTAACCTTGTTCCCAGTTCTGGACTCTGTAGTTCCACCTATGCTGCAGAAAGACTATCATTTTTCCAGGAGCTCAGTGTTGGCTAGAGTAATGCACTTTCAAAGGTTGCAACTGCAGGCTGGCAGGACTGTGAGCCGCAAAGATCGGATCACCAAATTGCCCAGGAATGCAGGCAGGATCGGTTATTATACATGTATGGGGCCGCTATGAGAGTGAGATGCAACACAAGGACAACATGGTGGTCTCTTGGGTCTTTAATATGTCTATCATGTGGAGTGTTGTAGAACTGAACAATATAGACCTTTTAATTAGAGGTGGAGACAGATACCTCATGCATCCATGCCAGAAATATCCAACCTGCCTGCTTTAAATAGCTTTTCATCCATGGTCGAGCTCTTTAAACTTTCTCCTTTTATTAAAACAGCTCAACTGAGACCATTTTAATGTGCCCCCATCTAGTTATTTTATTGGAAAATATTAAAAGTGTGGACCAGGTGAAATTAAATGCTTTGAAATTGGAAATCAAGCAGT
Organism: Numenius arquata; assembly: GCF_964106895.1. Taxonomy (NCBI): domain Eukaryota; kingdom Metazoa; phylum Chordata; class Aves; order Charadriiformes; family Scolopacidae; genus Numenius; species Numenius arquata. The sequence continues at coordinate 47,899,569 of NC_133576.1, forward strand.
ACTTTCAGTTTTTAAAAGCAGTTTCCCCTCCTTGTGCTGATGCACTTAATATTATCCTTTTATTTAAGAGTATTGTTTGAGCTAAAATTGTGAATAACACTATAATGGGTATGAACAAAGGAAATGATAAGTAAGAAAAATATAGCTCATTAGAGAAACTGTGATTAAAAGGATAAATGGACTTCCAAAGGCTTGGGACATTTTTCTCTGGTTATTAACCAATCCTCTTAGCATTCCTTCCACAATGTGCCAGGGGAAGATGGGTAAAAAAGCAGCAGAAGCCAAAGATAGCATGTCCTCCCACAACTGCTGAGGTCAGCAGGTCATCTCCAGGGAAGGGCTGAAAGGGGGGCACAGAACAAACCCCATCTATCTCCAGCACTGAAGTCCTGACTCTTTTGTGGAAAAGACAAAGCTGTAAGAGACACCACTTTCCAGACCGGCTTGTCCTAGCTGAAGGCTTTGCCTGGATGGTTAAGCTTTGTGCATGGGTCAGGAGTCAGCTGATGCCCTTGCAACCATGTGGGCAAGTTAAAGTCCATGACCAGCAGGACAGCAATGCCCACATGCCTCTTGTCAAGCCAGTTACACAGCCTTCAAAGTATTTCTACTTTCAGGTGACAATGGCTAAGAGAAGAGAGGGTTTTAGAACAGTAATTGGCAAGAAACTAACTTGTCAAAGGCATACATTGAAAACTTTTTTCATCCACGATTAAAATATCTTCTCCTTGTTCCCACTGAAGCACTGCTTGTGTTTTAGGTCCCATCTGGCACTAAGGTCATTCACAGAGGACAAGAGCAAGGTCTTGGATACAGTCATCATAGACACAGGATTGTCACCGTGGTGGTATCAACAGCAGTGGTCCCAGCCTTATGTCAGGCTGTGCACAAGCCCAGGATGGGAATCCAACCACACTCCTTCTCCCCAGTGAAGGCTGGCCCTGACTGGGCTGCCCCTCCTGTCATGAGCAAGCACTGGAAGAGTTGTCTGGACACTCAAACAATCCTCCTACCCCAAACAGGTATTCTCCTTGGCTTGACTTTGAAATAACTTGCATATCCACCACTCTCTGCCACAGCCAATACAGAACTTCCCTTTCTTTTTAAGTAAGGTGTGATATAGTGGTTGCAGTGGGATCCCACAGCATTTTTGTGGTTCTCATTATCCAAAGGCTAAGAAACCTCTAGGTTTCTATCCTCTAAGCAAAAGCACAGTTCAAGAGCTGGCAAAGAGCAATCCCTGGAGCTGCAGGAGGAGAGAGGGGGACTACAGGGTACAGAGTCAGTGAGGCAAAAGGGCATATTCCGGTGTAATCAAGCTGTAAAGGCTGACTGTTAAAACATGCCTATCCCATCTACCCTGTCAGAGCACCAGTGTAAGCTGCACCAGTTCAGTTGGGAAGGAGGTGAGGACTTCCTTAGAGGCAGCATGACATAGACACGACACATAGCTGGCCTTTCGTGAACCTAATGCAAGATGCAGCAAGACCATTTCATGCAGGTCCCACTGAAAGGACATCTGTGTATGTTCAAATCACAGCACTCTCACAAAAAAAAAGGAAAGGAGAGCTATGGGAACAGTACTTCTCCCAAATTTTGGGCTGTTGTGCTTTTTATTTTATGAACAGAGCGATAAAGACATAGTAATACAAATAAAAAATGTAAAATATGACTTTGGTTTGACCTAAAGAGGATATGGGATATGGACAATAAATAAAATATTTCTGAAACTAAGGAATAAATCTAGCTCTGGGAATTCTCAGGGAGGGGAAAAAAGCATTCATAAAAATTCACTCCTCTCTGAGCTGCAGCCCTGAACCTCCCATGCACTAGATGGGAGACACTGATAAATCTAGGAGGCCATACGTGCCAACCAGCTCATATGTTTTCAGTGAGCAATGACAGGGAGCCAAATTGCTTTATTCCGATTAGTGAAGGTCCTCTGACTGCAAAATACACTGTGCGAAAAAAATATTGAGTTTTAGTTCGCTGACACATCAATTTAAGAGAATTATTGCTCTCACATAGAGGCCAAAGCATGTATCTCCCTTCATGTATGTGCAGTAAAAACTAATTGTCAACTTTTATGTAGGGGCGAAAGGGGAGGGAGGGATGGAAATGGTACCTCTCTGACCTACGGCAGCATGTTCTGACTCTCATGTGTTATCTTAGCGGTAAACTACTGGCATTTTGTTTTATTACTAAGAACACAACAAGCTCTCTGTAAACAGCATAAGCAAGACTCGCATTGTTTTTAGCTGTCTTTTCTCTAAAGAAGTTTCCAGAAAGCTGTTTCATCCAGCTTCTTAGCCATAAAGTCTCATAGATGGCAAAAGAGACCACTAATGAAATCCACGACTAGACCGTCTCCTGCTGCGGCTTAAATCTTGCTTGCTTTACTCACAGAAGTAATCTGGGGAGGGTGCGGGGGGGAGAAGGCAGGATGCCAAGGTGTTTGGGATGTGTGGTCATTTCAGGGCCTCGTCCAGGCGGGTTTTAAGCCCTGTCATGTGCTGGAGCTGATTCAATTATGCTATTTCCTGATTTGCCATGATGGTCTCCTCGCTCAGAGGAAGGGGGGGTGGGGGGTGGGGGGGGCGGCAAGCCCTACGCACGCTAATACCACTCAGACAATAGGCATGCGAAATTGATGTTCATGCAATATCTTTAAGTCTCCGGAGATTTGTATTTTAGCTATTGTACGAAACGCTTCGCTTTCATTGCCTCTCTCCTTCACCTTTGTTTCCCAGCTCCCCGTCTCATCTTCCGCCTTGGCTGGGGCTCCTGCCTGCTGTGGGTTTCTTCATTGCATATTCAGGAGATCTACCGGTGCAAAGCAACTCATTTTCACCACCTGAAATTCGCACCGTGAAGGCAGAAATAATCAAATATTTTGAAAAAAACTGGTGAAGCGAAACACTGCGCATTAATTATTGTGATAGTTATAGGATAATAACTAATTATTAATTATGCTTTCCAGCAATTCCTGCCTAGTATTTTGTTGAAATCTTCAGCTTGGCATTGAATTTTGTATTAATTCTTCTAATGCAGCATTTTGCAATCAAAATATATAGTGTGCTCCCATTTTTGCTGGAATGTTTTTCTCTGCGATAAAACAGGCATGGGTCTTTCCTTTGGATGAGAAAAGAAGAATTTACACAGCTTACTACTCTGGCACTACCTGTGCCAAAACCAGAAAAAGAAAGAAAGTGAGAACAAAAATAGGGCTTTCTAATCCCAGCTTCCTCCTATCCCCAGTATTTCACCACTTCTCCATTTTCTCACAACAGACTGCCTTTGATTTGCTTTCAAAATGAAGGCCCAGCTGACAGACAACTGTAAGAACAAAGGGGCCCAAAGAGGAGAGGGGGCTTTGGGGAGTTGCTGGGCACGGGGGAGGCGGGGGGTGGCTTGGGCTCGGCAGGGGAGACAGGAGGGTCGAGGGGGCTGAGGGAAGGGCAGCATTGAGCACAGGCAATAGGCAAATGAGAGGGAACGGCAGAGAAGAGGGATGGAAATAAAGGGGAAAATGAAAAGCGAATGAGTAAAGGTGGAGGCAGCTCGTGGGGACACGGGGTGTCTCACTGCCTAGCCAAAGGGAGGAAATGGAGAGTGGCAGGATGCCCTGCCTGCGTGAAGAAACAGCCTGACCAAGTGGAGCTCCTCCGGTGCCTGCCAAGGCTGAGCCCTGATCTTGGTTAGATGTCCCTGGTGAAGGGGAATAAGATCCAGAAGGAAAGTATGAAAATGACTTCAGAAGATGTCTTGCGCCTTTCTGCTGTATTTGAACAGTGACCACTGATGGAGGACGCTTACCCTTGGCAGCACACTGCTTACGGTTGGGAGGGCAGGGGAAGCATGAGGGCTCCTCCAGGCCACCCAGCAATTCTGCCCTTTGAGCCCAGGGCTGCCAGGCCAGTGCCTCCTTCTCTGGGGTCCCTCTAAAGACACAGCTCTCAACCTGGGGGTAGGTCACCCAGGAGAGCCGGCATAGAGCTGAGGATGGGAAGAGAAGGGGAGAGGCGTTGGGAAAACACTACCAAGCCTTCACCTCTCCTCTTCTCCTGCCTCTCCCAACCCTGACCGCTCTTGGCTTTTACTGGAAGACAGAGGAGAGCAGGACCAAAGGCTGCAACTAGGGTGGAGGTGTACCTGCCTCGTGAGGGCTGGCTCGTCCTCCTCATCTGCTGAGCTGAAAGGGGACAGGAACAAAGCAATGGCAGGCATGCCTGCATATTTCATTTCCCCTGGGGAAAGCCCAGCCCTGCTGGCTAGGACAGGGGTGAGAGGGAGCCCCCCAGGCCACCCAGCACACAGGAACCATGGAAGTGTGTCAGTGCGATAGGGAGCTGGGGAAGAAAACAGGAGGGGACAAGCAGGCAGTGAGGAAGAGACAGGGTGGGAAAACCTGCCACCAGGGAGATTTGTGGGACGGCTCTGGACAGGATCAGGGCTGACTTTGCTGGGCTTTGGGACACAGCAATACTTTTGCTGAGATCTAGACAATACAGGTTGGTCCATCCAGGGGAGATTGGAAGCAGCTGGAAGCAGACAGGCAAGTGTTTGGGATAGACCAAAGCATATCAGAGAAGCACGCATGGGAGGAAGCCAAAGTACTGCAGGATTAAAAAAAAAAAAAAAAAAAAAGAAAAAATATTTAAATAGTTTTAAAGCAACTACTTGACACAGTAGTTCAAGCGTTCAGACCTTACCAACACTAACAGAAAGGGAAGTTTCTTAATGACAGCTTTTCCTACACAGTCCTTTATCCGTAGCAGAGATGCATAACAGGACCTGGGCAATCTAATGGAGATTAACTGCTCAAAAGAAATAAAAAACACAACACTTCCACACAGCACTGGCTGCTGCCTCAGCTCCCCATCCCCTGGCAGCTTCCCAAACACATGAGTTCATACCGTGAATGCTGAATTGGAAAAGCTGGAGGGCAGAGCTCCCGTGGAAACCACAGGGGGAGAGCATACATGAAGAAAAAGCTTTCTGCACGACAGGATTTAAACTGGAAGGTACTTCTACTGGGGAAATAGCCCCACATACCAACACTGAGCCAGGAAAAAATGGCCTTGCTGGAGTGTTGTTGATTAATCCTATCGTGATCCAAAGTAGCACCAATTTACTACTTAATTGTAGCCAGCCACAAAAAGTAAAGAAAAAAAGAAATGTAAGAGAGCGTTTCCTCACTACATCTAGCTCAGCTTTTAAAAATTTTTATTTGTGGTGACTTATTCCTCATGCAGAGTGTAGGTATTTATTTATATAATGGATAGATTTATATAATAGATAGATACCTACCTCCAGGTACAGAATCTGGCATGCTACAAAGTATGTAAACAAATTAAAGCTGGGCTTAGTGCCCAGATAAGAAAGCTCACCAAAACCAAACAAGCCAATTCCAAAAATCTCAGGTCTCAGCAAAAGAAGAGTCCCAAAATAATGTATGAGGTACGAGCAACGCACCTCATTGGAAACGTCTGATTAGTATTACATCAGCCTATGCGGGAAGGCCTCCTTATGAAAAGCCCTGTAAAACAGTGTAATGAATGATGGTCCTTGCTGCCTGCAAAGAAGAGGCAGTCAAGTCATGAGAGAGGAATCTGAGATTTAAAGAAGATAGGGCCCAAGTTGCACGCAGAGCTAGGATCAGCTACAGACTGCTTTCCTCCCAGTCCAAAATTCAGAGGTTACATCACTGCTGAGATTCACAGCCCGTCTCTTGAAATCCAGCACAGTATATTAAACGTAAGCCTGACCTTCCTTCTTTGACCTCATACTGTGCCTTCAAAGTCAGGGAAAGGAAATTCAGGGTTGAAGTCTGAAGCTGTTAAGGACAGGGTTAGGAGATGAGAAAAAAAACTGTAGAAGAGATGTCTAGTTTGAGAAAAATCATCCAGGACAGAAAGCAAGGACAATCCTGTATCTGTCTCACTTGCCTTGGAAGGACATGACAAAACTGCAGTCACTCAACAGCCTCAGGCCTGGATAATTAAAACCTTTATATAATATCAGGTAAAAGTAAACAGTCTTTCCGTGGCATACTGAAATACAACCGCTCTCCTCCCCACCCCACCACCCCCCCTTGCAGGTTGTAGGTTTTTTTCTTTTCCAGAGCATCTTGAACAGATAATCAGAGCGTGCTGACATTCAGCAGTAATCAATTAGCACCTACTTTAGATTAAATTGAGAATATGTAAATTGGGCTCCTCATCAGGCACCACAGTCAACATTTCAGAGACACTCACCATGCTCTGAACATATAAAACAGATGAAATGCAGAAGTTGTTCCCAATCCTACTCCAAAATGGGAGGCTGGGTGGGCTATACCAACAATTTAAGATTATTTTAATCTGGTTTTTTTTTTTTTTAACCTTATTAACTTGTGTTAAATTAGCCTCTACAAATCTTTTGCCAGCCTAAGACAAACCTGACCTTTTTTATGGAGTTACTTGCATATATAACATGACAAAATGCACCACTTACAAATTAACACAAGGAGTCAGACCCCTTAAGGGTGCATTACAGCATTCCCCTGGGTTGTCCTTTGGTCCTGGTAGTGAAAACAGCCATGACCAGGTGTCAAGAGCTCATGCCGGTCCTGGCAATGGGATAATTCCACTGGTTTCATAAAAAGACAAGGAGGTTAATCCTTGGTGTCATCCCGCTCCCAGCGCCACAGCATCCACACCTACCAGTTAGCTAAGTTTCTGCTGGACCCAGCCCAGAAGTCTAATGTTGGCACATGTTCAATAGAAAAGGCTTGCAGGAACGACTTCTTTCTTCAAACATTGAGTAAGGAGCTTGGCTAGAACAGTATAATTATTTTTATCATAGGGATTTTTTTTTTCCCATCTTCATAGCAAACTTCCCATCAGACTCTATCTTGGGTCAGTCTGCCTGACCTCTCACTATAAATTAAAAATGCTGATTCTTTACCATCTCACTTTCACAGCATCCTCCCCCAGCTGATCACATTTGGAGAAAGAGACAATAACTGGACCCCACCTAAAGTGGATATTGTAGTTGATTCTCATTAAAAAGAGCATCTAACCTGTGTGAGGATGAACGAAAGCATGGATGTGTTAAAAATACATATATTTGAGTGGGTTTTTTATATCCTTTTTGTCTCTAGAGATCACTGTTTTATATAGAAGGGCTTTTCTTCTGGCCTCTGAATGCATGTGATTGCCATGACTATAGGGGTTTTGCATTTCATTCTGACTCAACAAAAGCCGTATGCTTCAACCTCCTCTTCCCCCCCTCCATATTATAGGTGAGATTGTTTCTCTAGAGACCAGTTTGTCATTTTGCTCGAACGTACTCCATTTACATAACTCATAAGGCATTAGCAAAAACGTACCCCTCAAACCAAGCCACACACACGCGCATATATATCCGTATAAAGCTGTCATATTGTGCCTACAAAAGCATAACAATGTACAGCAGATAGATTATACTTGTCTCACAGTTTGTTTTTGTGATTAGTAGGCACGATGCAGACCCAATAGACATTAGCATGTCCGGGAAGCACTCACAATAAATTGCAGAGCTACTAATAATTTAGATATTTTTATGACTGTTCAGCGGTGGCTAATTTCGTCTAATAAAATCCCATTAAGTTGCTGCCTGGTCCTTTTCCTTCCTCCAAGTCCCCGAACGGGACTTATATGCTAATTGCAACCAGTATATGCTAATTAGACCTCATTTCCATTTCTTAAAGAGATAAGCACTGCCTTGTGCCAACCAATCATTAAAACGTCCCACCTTTGCCGCAACCTTTCAGTCTGGCTCACGCAGAGGCGCGATAAAGCATCGCTTCTCCGCTCCGCGCAGCCCCGGAGTGTCGCCGGCGGGGGGGGGGGGGGCGTAGGGGATGTGTGTCCCTAAGAAGGAAGGGGGCAGGGATGCTCTGCTCCGCCTGGCAGTGCGGGAGCGGGAGGGCTGCCCGCCCAGAGCTTCGCCGGCCGCGGGGGGAAACGCCGCGCTCTCCTGCCCTTGCCGCCTTTTGGGGGCAATTTACAGGGGTTTTGGTATGCGAATGGAAAAGCAAGGGAACCCGGGGTGACGGCGGGTTTCGATCTTGTGGCTCCTCTTCCCCTTCCTCCCCCCGGAGGAGGAGGAGGAGGAGGAGCAGCCCCCTCTTCACCGCACGCCTCGGCTGCGGGCCACCCCGGCTCCGGCAGCTCTCCATCACGCCCAGCCCACGCGGGCTCATTAGAGCTTCGGGGAAGCAATCAAGAGTTTATCATGCTTGAAGGGGCGGTGAGTCTCCTCGCAGTGCCTAATGCGGTTTGGCGGCCCTGCCGATGTAGTCAGCGTTAGATCCATATTAAAGATCGGTGAGCGGAGAGAGAGAGCACAGAAGAAGCGAGAGCCGCTCGGGGTTTTTTGAAAAGCACAAGGTGCCTTTTCCACTGCTGGCTGCAGTATCATACGCTTTGCTCTAGGGAGGGTGACCTTCAAAATCCCCGGGACGAGATTCGTCAAGATTTTGAGGCCGAATACTCAAGAGTTCGGGCAAATTCCACGCTGGGTGTCATGCCGCTCCGTTGTCTCAAGGGCCAGCGTCTGAGCTCCTTGGCCCTGGGGTAAAAGCCCACCAGGGAAGAAATCAATCCATGGAAGTCAGGAGTGCAGCTTACAAGTTGCAGGGGTGTAAATTCAGAGCAGTGCCACCGGCGCGGTGCAACTCAACAGGGGGTTTAGACAAATAGTTTATCAGCGCACACTTCCCCCTATAAAAGGCACTTCTTGAAATTACTTTGAAATGACATTTCCCCTCTGCCCTCCCCAGAAAGCTAATTGTAACGTTTTACTCTTTGAAGAAGACAATTGCCAAGTCAAAGGAGCTGGGAATATTAGTGATGCCATTGTTTGAAAAAGAAGCAGCCTTGAAACATCATTTGCAAATCTATTCATTATTCTGAAATGCTAAATGCAGTAAGAGCGGGTTTAGCATCTGTCTAACTAACTCCCTTATTATTACCCAGGGGAAGAACAACACGGACAGGCAGAGCATTACTTCAGGACACCTGAACGCTGCAGATGCGAAGGGTTCCCAAAACACGCAGAACCCATTGCCCCCACCCCAGACGGGCTCTTCACATCTTTGCTTTGTGGTGCGCTTGACAAATGAGGGTAGACTGGCTCCTTATTTTTGCGGGTAAAAATGAATCCCTAATGTTGTCTCCGGGAGCTCGGCGATGTTACGCCAGGGATGAATTTGCCCATGTATGCCTCACACTAATGCAATTCTCCCCATAACCAAAATCATTATCCGCCTGATTTCTCCTCCACCTTTCTTATCTCTCCCCTCTGTACACACATACATACACACACATATACACACACACACACACAGAGACACACACACACTCTTTTTCACCGGCACGTCAGTCACAGCTATCTGTGCGAGAGGACTGAACTTCATCCCTCCGTGTCTCCAGAGAGGTCACAAACGGCAGATGCAAATATACAGCAGGTTACCGGAATTCTCTGTCTGGGGCAATAGGACAAAAGGGCAGCATCCCCTTTGGTGGTGGTACCAGGGCAACCATCCGCCGAAGGTAACATTTAATCACAAGGTGACGGGAGGGGGAGAGGCAGAGGGGAGAGCTGGCAGCTCTCCTGTGTAAGATAGCCTGTAGCGGTATCAGCTGCACACTGATGCCGCCGGGGAGTGTCAACGGCAGCAGCAGAAGCAGCACAGAGATGCTCGAATAAGATGGAAGGAGAGGGAAAGGGTGTGTGAGGCGAAAATCCATCAATATGTAAAAATTATCACAAAGGCTACTTTCTTTCAGCAAAATTAAACCGACTGGAGGGGGGTTCCTGAAGAGCTGATCTTTTTATTGCTTGCACATCTCTCTTTATACCTCTCCCTTCTGCTATTACTGATTATTTAACTCTGTAGCTGCACTTTAACTTTAGAAAGAGCTCCAGGATACAGTCAGTTTGAAGGAGGCCATACAAAATAGAATTTTATATTTTATTGCATTGTATTGTTCAGCATTTTAAAGAGGTAAATTAATCACTAAACTGCTGTTCTGTGCTTTAAACTACCAGCTGTTCAGTGCTCTGAATTACAAGATTTATCCTTCAGGATTTTTTTTAATCATTTTTTTTCCACTTTCCATATAAAGACTTTATAGGGAAATAAGACCATGCTGGGGAGCGGAGGAGGGGATTAAGAGACAAAGAATCACACCGTGCTTTGGTCTTCATCCCACATCAGATGACTTGGTGACAGCCCTTCCCCTATGGGCTTTACAGCTTAATTACCTGGATTGTGGGCTTTCCCATTTCCACTCCTTCCAATCACCCTTAGACTTTATTAGTATTTAGACCATCTTGCTTAGTCTGTTGAGTTTTCTCTTTACCCTGGCAGCTCTAGTGTTAAACACACACAAAAGGCCTTTGGTAAGCCCTCATCGCTGTGATCTGTGCTTAAATCAAACAACACAAAGTCTGACCACAGCAGGGACCTTTTTTCATTACAGGTAGAAGTGAGGCAATAAAAAAGAAATGCGGGGGGGGGGGAGGATGGTGTTTGCAAATGCCCTCCAAGGTGTCCACAAGCCCCCTCCCTTTAAGAGAATGTGCATGGTTGATGTATGGGGGGAAGTGAGGATGACGGAGTGAACTCCGTGAATTCTGTGCATTCAAATTCTCATCTTTCCCTTCAGCTCTTCTGACTCACTTCTCTGCACTTTTCCTTGGAGCATGGTTTTGAGCCCTGGGTTAAGTGGCATGAGCCATCTTGAACCTCTCCCCTGGCTGGTGGCAGCTCACCTGCAGCATGTGCTCAAAGCATCCGCACTGTGCTCAGGAAGTGCAGAGCTCAGGGTTTCCGCTGGGAAATGATGCCAGCATGCTAAACTTCATTCCCAATCGAGCCAAATGGGGTGTCAAGGCCTGAGCTACAGCACAGAGTGTGGCTGGGCTCTCCGCCCTCCACAAAGTGGACAGGATAGAGAAAAGCGGAATCCTCTTTGCAACACCAACGTTGCTTCTTCAGCCATTCTGCCTCCACCAGTGTCTCTCTCATTTGATTCTGAGTTATAGTGGAGAAGAAGAGTTCTGCAGAGTGAGACATGAGAGGGAGAAGACCAGGGCTCTGCCCCTGCACTGCTGCTAACCCTTAGCAAATTATACTGCCGTGCTCCAGTTTGGCCTCTCCTTTGTAAAACTGTAAAGCCTCTTCTTGTGAAGTGCAAGGTCTAGATGGAAAGTCCTCGTGCAAGTTCTAAGACTGGCCTGAATCTTCTGCTACATAATAGAGATAGCCCCACACACAAACACAACCTGTATCGTATATGACAGCTGAGAATGAAAGTTGAATGCTTACAACATGCCCGGTAGTCAGAGGAAATACAGGAGATGGGAGTCTCTTCGTAGGGTCAAGAGATGTCACATAGGATTTCTGAGCATGAGTTTGGCAATAGGTCCAGGGTTATCACCAATACACCGGTACACGCCTTCAGACACCAGTGAAAAGCCTCAAATCTCAACCACTGCCTTTTGAATCTCCTCTTACCTAGAGCTACAGTCCTCTTCCAATCAGAAAGAGGCGGTAACTGCTTGAGTCCAGAGCCTGAGTGACCATTGCTGTGAAGACTCAGAGGCTTCTGAGGGCAACAACACCTCCTCTCACCATTCCTCAAAGCATCTTGTGGCCAACAGCTAGGGATGTTCTCTGCTTCTGTAGTATCTGCCCAAACATCCTTCCCCATACACATCCTCAGAAAACTTCACACGCTGGTTTCTTCATGCCTGCATAGAGCATCCTTCTAGTTATCTTCCCAACCTTTTTTGTAGTTAGATCCAAACCTGCCATTTTGCCATTTCTGTTGCTCGGAAAGGACTCACAGGTTTCACTTTTGAATGGCACTTGACTATGCAGCTATGTCAGTGCTATTAACTTCATTAAAACATTCTAATTGAGAATGGGATGCCTGTCATGAGCAGCATGCTGAGTCAGCAGACAGGCACAGACACTGGACCCAACAAAATGGCTATAGACCAAGCCAGAAGAATGCTGAAGGGAATACACCTTTCTCCAAGATAACTGTTCTCCCTGCTCTCGCCATTACACACACAGCCATTTTCAAGAAAAAAAAAAAAAGAAAAGAAAAAAAAAAGGCATTTGAGTGCAATGTTATCAGTTCTTCCATTTGTTAGACATTTATATTAAACACAATATACTACATTTAGCTAACATAATTAAACATAATCTGTTCAGGAGGATCTTTATTTGCTTTAGACTGGGTGACCACACAGCCCAGTTTGGCCTGGGAGAACCTGGACCACCCCAAACAAAATCGTTGGCATGTTCATTTGTCTTGGATATCCATCAAGGCAAAAAAAGGTACCCCTTTTTCAAGAGCACTACAGATAGGGGCTGTGGACCCTTACCCCCGGGCTAACTCATTTATTAAGAACTGAGCTAAAATGGGTATTGAGAAGAAGGAGAAAGTATTGCAATGGCCCCTGCCTCTCCAGTCCTCTGTTATGCGGGAATTTAGTGCAGCACCTGTGTCTACCACATCCTCTAAAATGCACTGAAACACCTAGCTACATCCTTTAAAATACCCTCAAACACCAAGCCACTCACTATCACGAAAACCACTAAGACCACAGCCCCACCCTGGTAGACTCCAGATAAACATGCAGTAAGAACCTGTCTTCTTCCTTCAAAACCTTACAATTCAAAGTACACAAAACACTAGCAAACAGTAACAGGAAAAGGGTAGGAAGGAGGGGTTAGCGTAGCAAACGATGAGCCCAGCATACTTCACTCTTACCCCTCTGTCAGAAGGCTCTTAGGATTCTGACTGTCTCAAAGGGCACATATGAGCTTAGACAACAGAAACCAGAACTGCCCAAATGCTGGAAAAGCATTCGTTAGATGGTGTCTTGTGCGAATCAGGGTGATAAAAGCAGCTCTTGGTGAGAGGTGTAGAAAGGGGTGTGAGGGTAGGCAGGAGGAGAGCCTTGGGCATGACTGAAAAGAGCAATTTCAGTAATTTATGAGGACAGTATGTCATGAACTGTGTACTATAATGTAAGTCAGTAGGTTACTTGGTCACTTCAAAACCATTGCAGAAAAGCTAGCCTTCATTGTGGCATGCTCTGAATTTTAAGTAATACCCCTGAAAATTATTTGAAGCATCTCTAAAATGTTCAGACGCAGAAAGCTTGGTGAACTGAAGTGTGGAGATAATGCAGAAAGTTTTAAGATTAATCTTGAAAATGTCTATGTGATGAGCTTGCCTTTTAAACCTTTGATGAGGTAAATCAAAATATATTGGTTCAAAAAGAGTTTGCCACATTGATAAAAAATCTCATGACATTTCAGTTTCCAAATCTTTCCCTTTCTCTGTGTTACTAGGAAGTCTGGATTGATTTCACAGCCATGTGGAAATATTGCCTACAATTATTAACTTCAATTAAAGGCAGAAAGAAAACCAAAATTTAAAGAAAATTTATGTCAACTTCCCTAACATTTGGAAAAAATCTCCAAACATGCACCTAAACATCCTGTGGTTCCTACTGTAATGCTACCTTGGAGAAAGCAAATTTAAAAGAGTAGTAAAGAGTTTCATACACTAAAACCACACATGCAGTATAAAGTTGATTGTGGTACTACGTCTGGGCTCAACAAGGCATTGCATGAAGGATCAAGGGCCTGATTCTCCATTGTTTGCTTCTTGTACAGTCAGTTCCAATGCTTCAAGTCTTGCTACATCATCTTCTGCATTTGTTATTGCTACTCTACATGAGAATAAACCAGTCTTTCTTAAATTTCTGTGTGTGTGTGTGTTGTGCACTGTGCAGCAGCAGAGATTATCATGTCCTGTGAAGGCTAACATAGCAGGCTGGTGGGCTAAAAAAGTGCTATGCTGCACTGCAGTCAGGACAGTTACCATTTTATGGAGCTCTTCAAAGCACCAGGCCTAGTGTAATCCCCAGATCACATAGTTTGGCTTTGCTAACCATCTCAGGCAGAATTTGGAGGCCATCAACAACTAAATTTCCCAAGGAACAAAGCAGTGGAGAGTTTCCACATGACAGCCCAGCAATGAAACATAGAAACCACCAGTGGACATCAAGACATATTGGAAAACTCAGTCTGGAGCATCTTCTGGCAGTTGATATGGTTGCTCATATGAAGAAATGATGCGTACCCAAAGCCTTGCACCAGGTTCCCATTAGATACATATATTTAGAAAAAAAGGGAAGAAGCAAAAAAAGAAAAAAAAATTCGACATAGAGATGTGATAAGCTATGCAGACAAACAAGCAAATCACTAGAATGACTCAAAGAAAACCTGGAGAAGAAATCCTCAAGTGAGCTGCGCTAGCAAACAAGAAAAGACTGGACCTCACCAGCAGTGAGGACAGTATTCAGAGACGCTCAAAACTTACTACTTTTTCTCTGCTTAACCCAAAGAAACATCTGGAAATAAAGGACTGGATGTCCATGACAGGGTCAAGTGCTCTGTTGCTTGGGGGTCGGCTAGGGGCAGAAGACTTCTGACTTAGGTGGTAGACCTGACTACCTCAACTTGGGATATAGAGAACATATTGCACACATACATATAAGAGATTTACTGTATCTATTCACAGACTGTTCTTCCCCACACAGATAGTGTTTATCACCTGAATTTGCCTCAGAATTTTTTCCTGGGGAATTATTGAATAATCAATTTATCTCTCACATAATCCCTTCCTTATTATCCAAGGCAAAACCCGCTGGGTCTAACAGAACACCTGCACACAAAGGGCAAATAACGTTCATCACAATTGAGCAGAAGTAATTTTTTCTTTAAATCTTAGATGCTACGCTCTACAATGGCATTTTTTCAATCTAATGCCACACCAAAATCTGATCAGATAAAGGGAAGTGGAATTGGCCCAATATTGAATTTTAGAGAATTAAGAAACCACAACTCCCCCGATCAACCGGATTTCACAGGAAAGAAACCCCACCAGCTTTGCCCGTCCCAGATCCCAAAACGAAAACCTGAATGTAATGCATATTCATGATAGAGGAAGGAATTATATGGTCTTATTGAACACACTCTGGGAACAGGTATAGAGGAAGAAAATAATAAAACAATATGAAATCTGGATTATATTTAGTTGGAAGATTTACGTGCAATTCAAAATCAGATTGGATAGCACTGTGAATGAGATGTGCTAACATATGATAACATCATAATATGCTGCATGGGATATTTTTCTGAAGAGTTTTCTCAAGCCATGAGTGGTGAGGGAGTGAAGGGAAGCTCAGCACAGCTTATCCAGATCAACATCTCTCTTCAAGACTGACAATGAGATTTTTAACAAAACCATTAGTCATTTGATTGAAAGCAATTTGACCAAAATTGATTCCCCCTGATCCAAAGGAATTAATTTCAAACACTGCAGGGTGTTTTCATGTAACATGAAAGAGCTCCTTTTGTGCTGCATGAGATTCAGACCCCACAGATCTGCTCTTCTGCAGCTCCCATCTGTGCATGGAAAATCCTTGACAGTTAGCTGTCCGGATATTTAATGTTTCAGAGAAATAATTTATTACAGGGCTCTGGCACCTTTTCCATAACCATATAGCAACAAACACATGCCACCCATGCTATTAATTACTCTGCTTTCAGGAAAACATAAGAAAAGGGCTGCAGAAAGAAAAGCATACAGGGTCATATTTACATATACATGATTTTAGTTTTGACGGTACACTGCTTTCTTGTTTGGTTGGTATCTGGAGTACCCTTAAGACATTTGGCAAAGCAGAATTCCCTCTGATTTGAACTGTTTTGATTGCATTACCCTGAAGAAAGAATGGTTGGTATGAAGAAAGAATCAAGCTCTAGGTCAGGGATCCCAGGCTGCTGAAAGCACATCAGTACAGCTCTCCATGCCACCTTGGACCAATACGTGACTTGCCACGGAGCAGGGATGTGGTGGGTGATCAAGAACAATGACAGCACCAGTTGCCACAGAAACTGCCATAAGCAGAAACCAGTGTGTGGGGGGATCCTGGGACTCCCTGTCTCAACTGCTGTAATTTCGGACATGGCACAACTAAGCTTGCTCTCTCTTTCTGCCCAGATTGGCTTTTAACTTGGTAGTTTGGGTACCGTTGAGGACGATGTGGACTTGAGCCACCTTGGCAGAGCCTTGTGAGTGAAGAGTAGGCTATTGAACCAGTAGGCTATTGTACAAAAGGCATCTACCCCTGCCACCTTCCCCTGCCAAGTCTTAAAAGAAAAGTAGTGTTTCCACTCTATTGTGTTTGGATCCTACATGCCAGATGTGCCATGACAGTACTTAGCAGCATAGATCTCTGGGGAAATAAGCACTGGGTGCATAGTTGCTGGTTTAAAGATGGGACAGGTGTCACTCTGCTCAGCTTTCTCAGGACTGAGGTGTTTCTGGGCATGAGCAGATGCACAGCTTCAGCTGGTTAAGAAATATTAAAGTAAAAAGTTTATGACACACAAGATGATGTGGGTACCTTCAGGTATGCAGCTTTGTACTTAGGCACATATATTTCAGTTATATGCCACATTATGTGCATACGTCCTTTTTGGGATCAGCCCTCCATACCTTCTCGGCTTCTTTCATGTTCTGATTTCACAGAGGACAAAAGGGTTTCAAGAACGTTTCTGATACAATCTGCATAAAGAATTAGTTGCCTTTTGAGAATACTTTCATTCTTTCCTTCTGTCCTCATTGCAGAATTTCAAATCATAAAGACAAATCTCTCCTCCATCAACATGTTATCAACATGGAGAGTTCATAGTCACAAGCTATTCCTGGGGTTAAAAAAATTGCAGGAATGAAAAAAAAAAACTGATCAGTAAAAAATAGTTACTAGCATACAAAATGTGTTCTTCAACCTTTCATTTTAGGATATAAGCCAGCAATTAACTGCTTATCGCTAGGAAGAAATCTCTACTGACGGTTTATTTCCCAGCTATGTAATTTCTTTTTCTTTGCTTGGTAGTGTCTCTCCTGGTCACTGATGTGCATGTTACCCTACACAAGGAGACCATAGACCAGGGTACTGATGCGATTTGGTCATTTCCACATGAGTACCAGGAACTGCTATATTTTTGTGGAGACAATGAACAAAGAACAAATCTGCTGTTATCTGTTAGCAGATGATGCCTGGTCACAAAATAATAATTTCTGAGTCAAACACTCATTTCTGCTCAACTCTGAACCACTGCTAGGTGATCCTTCTGGCAGTCCTTTCAGTCATCAGCGCTTCAAGAAGAAGGTCTGTTTCTGCACAGAAAATGTAATAGTTATATATGCTGAGCAGGAAGGCACCAGGAACAACAGGGACAAACACGGGAACAGATACAGCATTTTACTGGGGTGAACATAAGAGTTTAACCTGAACAGAAGGGCTGAGTATACACACACCAGATTGCTGTTGTGAACAGACTGCTGTATGTCTCATGTAAGCAGCAAGGCCTGAAAGTGCCCTGATGGAGCACAGATGTACAATACAGAGGAACAGCACAGACACCACCTCTGTCCCATCTCAGGACCAGAGACAGCTTTAGAAGGGAAGACACCTCTTTTCCCTCCTTTGTAGGAATATGTGTTTACTAGATCTATAGCTAAGCTGGATAAGTAGAAAGGAAAGATGAAAAAAAGTACGACTGCACCACTGTCACAGCAACAGCAGTGGTTTGTAAGTAAAGTTGCACATTTGGGGATTTCAGCAATTTTCCAGTCAGCTATTGAAGTTCTGGGATGTTACATTATAAACAGCCGTGTTCAAGGCTTCCTAAGCGAACATTCAGTATTTTACAAGAAGACTCGAAGCTCAGCTACAGCAGAGCAAAAGTAGGAATTTCAGCTGCAAACATTTCCCCAGATTCTGCATCCTCTCTGTTTCCCTATAAATAATTTGCAAAGCAAAAGTGATAACCGTTGGTCACCGATGTTGTGCTGGGCCTCTAAGACCCCACCCTCACTATCAAGGGAAATTCTCTTTATAAGCAATGGGGAAAAGGGACAAGGCACTTTGGGATTTCTAGAGGAGAATTAGTTCAGGTTGTGCAAACCTGGTTGAGGGGAAGCCTTTGCAAGCTTTGAGGCCCATGTAGCCTTCATCAGCAATTCAGAATGAAAGTGATGCGGACAGACAGACTCAGTTGATAGTGTGAGCTTGTACAGCCCTGGAAAAAAATATCAGACATTGATACAGAGAAATGTGAAGTATTTTACAGAATATGAAATCCCTTTTGAAGTTTCCTAGAACCACTGGGCCCTCATTGAATGCAAAAGAGAAATTTGATGTGCAGCATCAACTCATATCCAAAAAGAGTAATTTAGTATTGCAGTCATTTCCAAAAAGTGGCACAGAAGATGAGAAGAAGCTCAAACATTAACCTGAGAAAAGATCCTTCTTTTGTTGCAAATTATGATTGGGAAGGATTTGGGAGCTAAGTGGTTCAGTTTGCCTGCAGTAACTTGTCATTTTAGAACCCAAGATCTTACTCTTGAGGGTATTGTGCCCACCTCAGGATGATTCATCTCTTTTTTTTCCCCACAGAAAGGGGTCCAGTGCAACTCTGCAATCTAAATTACATAAAACTGGTACCAGCTCAGATGGATTTTTCTGCTACTTATCAGAATACTCCAGTGGAGTGTATATTTCAAGTTGAAATGGAAGGAGAAGAAGAATGTGGTGAGCAAGATCTATAGAGATGCTTTGATCCCTTATGGAAAAGCCCTATAGACGATCACAGAAAATAAAAGCCAACGAACAGAATTCTAGCACCATTCCACAAAGTTTAAGAAAACCACATCCCCGCCCTTTAGAATCCAACTGAACGGGACATCCTGGAGAAAATCACATTAGTCTTAACAGAGCAACAATTCTTCTTCTTCTCATGTAATATTTCAGTGTCTCACACTTGTAATTTTCTCAAATTCGTGTCTGTGAGGCACAGCAATCCTCTTACACCTTTTGACAGCTGAAAGAATTGAGAGCTAGTGCAGGGTCCTGGCTTGGGAGCAGGATGGGTGGGTCTACCTGGGTCAGCAGTAGCACAGTACCTGTACTTGTTACAGCTGCTCTCAGGGCTACAACTTCTCCACTGCAGGAAAGGTTTGTCTCTTCATGTAGCAGCCACCAAATCTCTGCTGCTCACTACCTTGGACAACACAGGCCATGTAGGTCTCTGCAGCTGCTACACAAACAGCTGAGCTTTCCTTGAACCCTTGTGCAGAGGGTAGCTGAACCAACAAGGTGGGGAAGAATGGCTATGGATGCTCTCCATGACTCACTGCAGGTCATGAAGAAGCCAGGGCAGGGAGGGAAATTGTGTCTGGATTTTACAAGGCTACTTCACTCACTGCCATGCCACCCTGTCTCTCTCAAGATCATACTTCTACTTTCATTGAGTAGTGTTCATCTTTTCTACCTGCACCAACATCCTTCATAGTAGCAGGTTCAATTGGGCTCTCAGTCATCTTAGAATATGGTACTTACCTTCTTAAAAAAGGATGGTGTGAACCTACTTATATCCCTGGTGAAAGCAAGAAAATGACAAACAATAGAAGAATTCAGTGATGATCTCTGTCCATTTACTCCAGCCATGAAAACAGAGGCCTTTCTAGTTTTGAGTCTCCTGTTCCTTTGATGAAAGTTTGCTGGACTTCTGTAAGAGATTAGACTAAGACCTGACTTGGTACTCTTCAGATCCAGTTCCTGTTGACAACCAGCCGTTACCCAAGAAGGATAAACTCCAGTAGGAAAAGACCCACCGCACATTTAATCTCACAGCTCCAGACACGGACTACAGGGAAAAAACAAAACAAAACAAAACAAAATCCTTGCTCTACAGTCTTATGTTTCCTTACAATGTCTTCAATTCCCATTAGCTACAAGCTGAAGCATAGCAAAGGAGGGTTGCTATACAAAATTCTGTTACACAGCACAATGTAGAGAAAGTCAAATTATACATCGGAGAATAACACCTAGTACAAAACAATGCAGTACTACTGGTTAGGCTTATAACCTAAGAAGAGCAATGTCCCCCTTCCCCTGTTACTGCCCCAATCACTACCTAAAACATAAGGTTATCTCCTTTTGGTTGTGGCGCAGCCCCAGCTAAAATTCTGATGTACAGGTACACGCTTGACCGCGTGTCTTTCATCTAGCCAAAAATCTCCCTGCTAGCTATCAAAAAAAACCACTCTATTGCACATAGCTATGATGTAACTAAAAGATTCTTAGTCAGGATGCCAGAGGCATATAAACATTGGCAGCACTGCTGCTTTTGCAATCCTCAGTGGCAAAAGGATTGCTGCTAGTTTACAAAACACAGCAGCTGACACGCTGCTCTTGGTTGTCTGCCAGCATGCTGTCCTGAGATCCCCTCTCACAGTCTTTTTTGACTTTGACACCATCAAACTGTGGTACAGACCTGTCCCCTGGCTGTCCTCAGGTCCCCTGCTCCAGGTAATCAGATTGTCAGTGGTGGCAAGTGTGAGGATGAGGGTGGGATGTGAAGGAAGTGATGTGAACCCTGAATCATGAAGGATGATGACAAAGAGGTAGGAAACAGGACAAGTAGGAAAGATGTTTGTTGGGTACCATAGAAAAAGGTTTGTATTTTACCCTGTAATTAAATGTGATCTTAATTAAAACATGGAGACCAAATCCTTCCCTTGGACATGTATCCACGAGTAATTCATAGTAGCTCAGAAAGGGAATAGTTATCTTGACTCCAAAGTAATTACAAAAACCAACTTTTACAGCATCTGAGTAATACGATTGCAGCCTTCCAGCAAGCCTGAAGGAACCGCAGGCTTATCATGAATTCCAGCTCTTATGTCATCATTAACTAATGACCTATTCATACCCACCTAAAGATGAAAGTAAAAATTTGCACATGTAAAATCTGCTTCTTCTTATGTTTCCCCTACAAGAAACTTGTAACAGGGCCCGACCCTACATTCATAGTAAATTTGTATGAATGCCAGTGTGATATGAGGGCATATAAAGAATACGAGCCTGGGAAACTGGTATGTGACAACTTCACACTTCAAGTTCTAAAATAAAAAGGTGCATCAAAGTATTAGCATGTTATAAGTACAGATGGTCCTGAAGGCTTTTAGAAATACCAAAACACTCAGTCTTCAGTCCCACGGTAATCACATTGTTAGTTGATTGTATCTGTGGATGTGTTTAACCTCTTAATACAGAGCTTTCTATGTAATTTTTACCCTCTACCATGATTAAGCATATGTGTTTGTGACACATGAAAATCTCTGAATAGATAACCAAATGTAATCCATTTTTTGAGAAAATGTCTGTTGTAAATATTGTGTAAATAGCCATGCAGACAAGTTGGCAAAAGCACGCAGCTAAAGACGTACATCACCTCCAGGACTGTGTGAAGGGCAGGTATAAATCCCTACTGTTTGACTTCTATGCAGGAAGCAGGCAAGGTTTATATAGGCATTTATAAATCTGGACACAAGCCTGAAAACTTTACAGAGCAATAATCAATAACCAAGAGAATCACAACCTGGAATTACACGAGTGTGTGTGAATTCTGCTATGGTATAGGTATCTTGTTTGCCTGTGCAGGTGTGTATATAACTATGCAGCCAAAATAAGGGTGCTGCTACTTTCCTTTTCCTTGCAGCCAAGATTTTCTTTATAGTTAAGGCATGGCGAGAAATACAGGCTTCATGTTGCCAGAAAAGCAAGGTAAGGTTTGGTCAATTGTCTCTGACCTTTGAAGAAGTCTACTTAAGTGGTTCAGTGGCCCTTTGCTGTCAGATACTCTGGTTAAATTAGAAAATGTGGTTAAACTATGTGAGTTTTGTTACACGGGTAATGAATTAGACAGTCAGTTTGCAGTACATGTGCATTAAATGGGATTATTTGGAAAAGAACTGCTGATTTATCTAAGAGGGAATTTCTAAGGTAATTTTCTCCTGTGGGAAGGTTTTGTCCTGAACAGTTTGTCTTCCTCTCCCTTGCCAAGCACTGCTCTCTAGCTACTTCCCCATTTGAACTCCCCTAAATTCACTGGATGGCATTTTTTTTCCCAAGATCAACTCGGAAAAAAACCTATCTCAGGCTTACACATTTCTGAATCTGTCCTGCTCTTCATCACTGGTAAAAGTGCTAAACATGAAACCGTGCTCACCTATTTATTCCCCAGCAAAACCAGTCTGGAGTATGTCTGTCTCATGAGCTGTCAGCCCTTCAGGGTGAGGATGGTTTTTATTTGTATTATCCAGCACTGAACTCCTTGGCAGGACACAGAGTGAAAGAATTAAACAACATTATCACCTCCAAAAGGGCAATCATTTGTTACATCTAAAGACAGGACATTTATTTTCTACACTGCTTTTTAGTATTGCTTCCATTTGAAGAGCGTGGGGCCAGGCTCTTGGCTGGAATTCAGTCCAGTGACATCCTGGTGATCTGCACCACCTGAGAATCTATCTGCTGGTAGGAATTTGGGGGATCACTAGGCTCCCTTTTTCCCTTTACATTTCAAGAAAGAAAAGAAAGAAGAATCTCCTAGAATGATACCCTGCACAGCATGCAGCCCAGGTACCCGAGATCTGTCCCACCTCTGCTGGCTTCTTCTGCAGTTCAGCCCCAGTGCCTGCAGCACTCTCCAGGAATCAGGAGCACCAGTGAATCCAGGCCAGAGATGCCCAAGGCAGGGCTGGATGGAGTCAGCTATGCCTGGGGAAGGTGGTGGCAGCCGCAGGCCAAGGAGGAGTGGTAATGAGAACTGGCCCAACCTGCTTCCAGGGTTCCAGCTTCACCACTGGTTCCCAACCAGTGAGAGTGAAAAAAGCAGAAGCTTTCTTCACAGGATTTTTGGAAATCTTTAGTGGAGAAATACTGGCATGTTCTTTAATCCTTTATTGTGAGATAAGATTTGGGATGGGCCAAGCCACTCAGAATTATGGGAAAGTTTTGCCAGTCACACAAATTGTCCAGTGGGATTTCAGAAGATATGCTGAGAAAGAAAAACATTCTCATTCATCACATTCCCTTGTGCAATTCCACACATTCAGACAGAGGAGCAGACTGTTTTCCCACTGTGAAACCTGGCCAAACCTTGCTGAGGCTGTTGAAAAGGTTCGAGTGCAGCTGAATGCTCTTTAGCTCTGATTAAATCAGCGTGAGGGCTAGGGCTTCCTTACTGCTCTGATATAGAAACAGAAGGAAACAGGCTGAGAGAAAACCTTGAAAAGCTTTGTTTTCAGGGGTACAGCTTAGAGCACAAAATTGAGCCTCGTGTTGGTCAGTCAGTTCCCCGTAATAGCTGACTATCTGCAGCACTTGCAGGCCCTAAATAAAGTTATGTGGGAGGGGTGGGAGGGGAGAGGAGGAAGCTGGGGTCTGACCAGGGTGCAGTACTATTAAAACTGGTATTCTGCAGCGATGACCGTAACAAATAACCTAGCAACGTTTATTATATGCTGCGCAAGGGGTGGGAGCACTCATATAAGGCGAACGCGCGGAAAACCAGGCTCATTCAAACTTTGGCCTGATTCTTCTCACTGTTTGCTCAGTTTACACTAGGGTAATAACAATAATGCTAAAGAAGCCTCTTGATAAACACTCGCGTCAGTGAAAGGGGAGTCTGTCTCCTCATCCTTTTCCTGCCCTCCACCATGCCAGCCCTTTCAGCCTGTGACTGACAGCCACTCTGCAAGCATTTGGGTGCAGTTAGACGCCTTCACTTACCACTTACCTAAGTCAGCAGGTAACACACCCGGGATCTCCATGTCTCCGGATTCGTTTTCTTCAGAAAATCACAGGGAAACGAGCCACCATAGCTCAATTCTGCTCCCATTCCCTCCAGAGTAAACTCAAGGCACTGCAGGGAACAATTCAAAGGGAAACAGGGCAACTGACAGTGGGTTGGCTGGATAAACTTAGACAAAAGAATATCTGGCTTCTTTTAGATTTAACTGAAATAAATTTGCTTCTCAAAGCTCAGTTCCTAAGCTCAACTCCTGTTCCTTGTCACTCTTTGAAAAGGTACCTTTCCATATGGGAAATACTGACAGATTAGCTTCCACCAGCTGCAATTCAAGGCCCGTTTATTTGGTGGCACTGCTGGTTTAGCAGACCATTTCTCCCTTCTCCGCTAGTTCCCTTCTTACACCACCCATCTGCTGTGCTGGGACAAATGTTTGCTTCACTGTATAGGAAACCGATCAGGGAACTGATGTGGCTGAAAAATAACACAGCCTCCCACCCACCCTCCCAAGGTTACTCTTCAGGGGGATCAGTTCCCCAAGTGGCTGGGAGGGTGCAAAGGATGAGACAGTGAACCCCAAGGGTCTTCAGGTACATCTAAACACAGCATAACAAAGGTTAGAGAGTGAGATGCCTAGATGAAAACCCGATGAAAACCACCATTCCCAGCTCTACACTGTAAAAACACATACGCCAGCTTCCATCTGCCACTGGTGGGGATGCAGAGGCTCCTCTCAAACCTCTTTTAAATGTGAGCTGCCACTCTAAAGGAACTTTTATGCTGGGGTAATATCATTGCCTTGCATGTTCACCCCTAGCTCTTTATCAAATCGCCATTTCCAGGATGGAAACGACCTCTACTGCCTGGCCTCAAGGGTACAGCAGCAGTGCACCAGGTTTGTCACCGGCAAGAGTCAATCAAACAGCAGAGATTAAAGCAGAATGAAACCATTTGTTTCAGGTGAAGGTTTCTCCACACAAGGTCTTTTCCCATTTCCTTTAAATTGTACATGCAGATCAGCACATCACTGGCTCCTTGGGCATCTCTCCATGCTGAAAATGCAACTTTTGGGAAGCTGAAGAAGGTCCATACGTAATAAAAAACAAAAAAACAATTTTTTCCTGAGCCACAGACAAGGAACCACCCACGCTTGCTTCTTATGCAAGCACCCATTGGGCTATGCAACCCTGGCACTGCTGTAGCCAGAGGACTGGAAATGCTTGCTTTGCCTTCTTGGGGCTGCTTGGCTGGTTGTGACTGCAGTGTGATCAGTGGCGACTCGGTGCATTCACACAAGCCATCAGGAGTGTGGCCTTACACAAACAAATACTTGCCTCACCACTGCTGTCTGCTCACACGGGCCCAGGAAGCAATACCCGTCGGCAAGTGAAGGATGCTTCAGTGCCTGGTTCAGGACAGCCCTCCAGCCTTCACTCGGAGTGAGCACATGTGAAAGGGAGCACGTGTGGAAACGGGAGGGGAAAGAGAGGCAGCAGCATGCGGAGGGTAATGCCTTGCTGCGCAGGCTTTCCGCAGAAAAGAACGGCGGTACGTTTCTGCAGGGATTTAGCTCGTCCCCTGTGACATCCTGCACAGGCGGCTTTTTCTTACCGTTAGCGGAAAGTCAGGATTATAACTGATCCCCACTGCTGGCTGGGCTGAGGTGGATAAGAGAGCCCTGAGGCTACGAGGGAAGAAGGCAGCTTTACATCTCCTGTGTTTCACCCTCATCCCTAGTAAAGGGCATGGACAAATTAGTCAACCTTAAGGGTTATTCTAATTTATAGCAGCGAAGAATGGGCCTCTGGGAGCCATTATACTAGGCAAGGGTAATTGGAGAGCTAACACCCTTTAGCTAGATGTCCTTCTCTGAATACTTTGTATGTGGGAACTGCCAAGAAGAAGCCAAATGGTACCAGTTTGGATAAATTCCCTGTTAGGAAGATCCTCTGCCCCTCATCCATGGTAGCATTACATCTCTTGAGCTAAAAGGGGGTGGCATTGCAAGACTGATGATGGCTTACGCCTCTCCGCTGTTACACAAAGTACATCCTGGTGAAGAACCAGGGTTTCAGTTCAATTTAGACACAGCCAGCCTGGCTCCTTCATTTCCCACAGCCACTCCTGCCCCTAGTGCTTGCAACCGCTGGCTTAGGCTCTTGTGTTTGATTTCAGG
Source organism: Numenius arquata (assembly GCF_964106895.1). Taxonomy (NCBI): domain Eukaryota; kingdom Metazoa; phylum Chordata; class Aves; order Charadriiformes; family Scolopacidae; genus Numenius; species Numenius arquata. The sequence continues at coordinate 47,925,533 of NC_133576.1, forward strand.
CACCTCTTCCACTGTTTTGCAATGGTCTCAGCCACATGGAAGATAAATTGACAAGGGCACATCATCCCATCTACCCACTCTGTTCCCAGGATAAATTTGCAGGAAAAGTGTGCAGAAGGGATTATATAACACATGAAGAGATTTTTCCAAGACATTAAGGTGGAAGTTGATCACTGTTTGAATGGTAGATACGTGCTAACTTAGCCACACCTTTGCTTCAGGTTCTATTGCAACAATTAGAAGTTTTGCCTCTCCCTGTAAATCTGATGACTGACTCCGTTTTTGCGAGTGCCTCTTGCAATTTACATAGTCATTCAGACCAACACTAAGTGACTTTAACTCTCTACTATTCTAAGCCAAGGGTGTTTCCCGCCCAACACGACAAAAGTAGAGATGATTGTACAATGCATGAAGGAGTTTAGAGTCAGGTTCAGTAAAATTACATTGCATCCTTCCTTGTGAAAATTTACACCCATGAAAGTCCTTATGTTGCAATTGTGACAGTGTGTAAAAAAGAAAGCTCTTACGGTTATTCTGGGAAAATGAAGAGCTATTAAAAAGGGATATTTTGGAAAATTCTTTTACCACAATTATTTTTTGGGGTGTAAGGCCGTATCTTCAGCTTCTGTAAACTGACCTTAACCCAAAGAGCACTTGAGAATGCTAAAGAAAGTGTGGCAGGAAACAGGACTGATAACTCACTCCTTTGTCTACCTTACAGTATTTTTTATGCTACTAAAATAAAGAATAATTTGGCTTCTAATATTTATGATAAGAACCTTGAAGGGAGATTCTGAGAAAGCACGATCTTATGCCACTGCAAAATTCTGGCAGAAGAAAGGGAGGTGAGCATGATTCCTGGGATCAGCAGAGCTCTGTGTTCTCATTTCTAGAAAGTGTGCCAGGAGAGGCAAAAGAAATTAAGATTGCACTGGCCACTTCAGACCAAGCCGTGCTTAAAAGCATGAAGGATCAAGAAACCGGCTCAGACACCATAGCCAGGTGTATATCAGGCAATAAGACTTCAGTAGGCCTATGTACTAGAGAATTCTGCAATCAGTGTTTATTTACTTCGATTGGACAGGACACCTAACTTGTCAGGAAGGGGAAAGGACAAACACTGAGAAGGTTTGCAACAGGTGGCAGGTACACTTCACATAAAGCAGCACAATGCTGCTTTCTCCACCATACCACCTGTTTTTTAAGACTGTAACTATCCTAATTTATCCAAGAGTCTGATTAGAAGCAAAAATATTAACTGAAGGTATACACAAGTTGCTGCAAGACAAGATGGAGCAGGATATACAGGACATTAGCTAGTTTGTGGGTGATCTTGCACACCTTCACTAACTCCAAGGCAGTTTACTCCACTTTTATTGTGGTGAGATACTTTGCACTTATCATACAGTTGAAGTCCAAATGTAGGATTAAACACAATCTAGATGAAACACTGCAAATTTACATACAGCATTCCCATGGAGATAAGACTTCAAGAGTCCACTGAACTACAAATTTAGCTTTTTATCCTTATTACTTCTAGGATCTTTTTGCTTGTAATCAATGAAGATAATGCTCTTTAATAATGTGACAAATATATTGTGCTAAATTGCATTAGACACTTATATCACATACAAGTAAAATAAAAAAAGGAGATAAATTAGAAGATAGAAAATAAACAAGGACAGTAATTGTTTAAAACTAGGAAAGTACCATAATCTTATGATCTTTAATCTATGGCTGGTGATTCATCCTGAGGTCCCCACCCCCCTGGCATGCCTCTCCTACATTTCTCTTAATATTTAAATTACCTGCTTGCTGATCAATCATATTCATGTTTTAGATTACTGCAAGAAGAAATCGCAAGAATGACATAGTGCCCACACTGAAGGGAATGGCTGAAGCCTGGTATCCACACAGATGTGCAATGAGAGGATGCTGAATTATACTGCCATGAAAGTTCAATTTTCTTCAACTTGTACCAAGCACGAGACAGAGGCATGGAGCACAATGTCTTCGTGAGGGCCACTCTCTGATACTAAGGAAAAGAAGGGGAATGCAGGGAAACTAGCACTGATTGTAGTTTGCGAAGAGATGACAGAGAGTGAACTTCTTTATGTTATGCTTTTCTTGACTCAGCATATAATAGTTGGTCCATCCACAGCATCACCTTTGTGATGATTGGAAGCGTGAATGGGTGCCAAAGTGTTCTTTACCCAGTCATGGAATATATACATGATGGCAAGTCTTTTGGTGGACAGCTAAAGGCTAGGAGCATCAGGCTCCTCTTTCCACTTGGAATGGGCTGGGATATGGCAGCTCCTCTTCCTACTAGAGGCACCACTTCAAGTCTGTTAAGAGAAAAAGGAAAAATCCAGTTAAGAAACTCAGTTTTCCTAGGAAACAGCTTGAGATCATTTTATCAGACATCTTCTGGGAAGCTGTTACTCCAGACTATGAGGAAGCACAATCTGACCAAGAAAAGCACTTAAATAGTGGGTCAACTGCCCATGACACAATCATTTTATGTACCTTTGAATTTAAAAGCACAATTTGAACTAGTCATTGCTGAATTAGAGTTTACACTACAAACAAACAGGCTTCACCTTAGAGTTAAGCAGGGGTAACTTCCACAGCAGTGCTCGATTAAAACTACTTTCTATCACTGCTGAAGGACAGAAAATGAGCTGACTGAAACATGCATTTCCCCTGCCACATGGGAAACACAGCATTCACCTGCTGTCCTGTGTTTAGAGCCATTATGAAGACACAGTCTGTTATGAAAAAAAATAAATACTCTCCTGACAGTTAGATGAAATACCAGGCAGAACAGAAAACAAAACAAAGCCAATACTTTGCCAGCTTTTTCTGAAGTTTTCTCTTGCTTCTGCAATAGAGGGCTACCACACTGAGGTAGGTGCTAATGCATGTGACTGCCCACTGCTGAGCCTTGATTTAAGCCATAAATGGTAGCTTAAACGCTCTGAGTAGTCTTGTGACTGGCGGAGTCAGAGTCTTTCCATAACAGAACAGAGGTCTTCCAAGTACCTGACCTTGCTGTGCAGTACAGCCTGGAAACAGGACCTAGGAAGCCAGGTGAATCATAGAATCATAGAATCGTTTAGGTTGGAAAAGACCTTTAGGATCATCAAGTCCAACCGCTAACCTAGCACTGCCAAGTCCACCACTAAACTATGTCTCTAACACCACATATATACAGCTTTTAAATACTTCCAGGGATGGTGACTCAACCACTTCCCTGGGCAGCCTGTTTTCCCAGTTTTACCACATTTTTTCCCAATATCCAATCTAAACCTCCCCTGATGCAACTTTAGGCCATTTCCTCTTATCACTTGTTACATGGAAAAAGAGACTGACTTCCACCTTGCTACAACCTCCTTTCAGGTAGTTGTAGAGAGCAATAAGGTCTCCCCTCAGCCTCCTTTTCTCCAGGCTAAACAGCCTCAGTTCCCTCAGCCTCTCCTCTTAAGACTTGTGCTCTAGACCCTTCACCAGCTTCACTGCTCTTCTCTGGATGCGCTCCAGCACCTCAACATCTTTCTTGTGGTGAGGGGCCCAAAACTGGACACAGTATTCAAGGTGCAGCCTCACCAGCGCCAAGTACAGGGGGATGATCACTTCCCTAGTCCTGCTGGCCACACTATTTCGGATCCAAGCCAGGATGCTCTTGGACTTCTTGGCTGCCTGGGCACACTGCTGGCTCATATTCACCCGGCTGTTGACCAACATCCCCAGTTCCTTTTCTGCCGGGCATCTCTCCAGCCACTCTTCCCCAAGCCTGTAGTGCTGCATGGGATTGTTGTGACCCAAGTGTAGGACCTGGCATCTGGCCTTGCTGAACCTCATACCATTGGCCTTGACCCATCAACCCAGCCTGTCCAGATCCCTCTGTAGAGCCTTTCTACCCTCGAGCAGATCAACTCTCCCGCCCAACTTGGTGTCATCTGAAAACTTACTGAGGGTGCACTCAATCCCCTTGCACAGACCATTGATAAAAATATTAAAGAGAACTGGCCCCAATACTGAGTCCTGGAGAACACCACTTGTGACCAGCTGCCAACTGGATATAACTCCATTCACCACCACTCTTTGGGCCCGGCCCTCCAGCCAGTTTTCTACCCAGCAAAGTGCACGCCCATCCAAGCCACGAGCAGCTTGTTCCTCCAGGAGAATGCTGTGGGAAACAGTGTCAAAAGCTTTACTAAAGTCTATGCAGACAACATCCACAGCCTTTCCCTCATCCACTAAACGGATCATTTTGTCGTAGAAGGAGATCAGGTTAGTCAAGCAGGACCTGCCTTTTGTGAACCCATGCTGGCTGGGCCTGATCACCTGGTTGTCCTCTACATGCCGCGTGACGGCATTCAAGATGATCTGCTCCATCACCTTCCCTGACACTGAGGTCAGACTGACAGGCCTGTAGTTCACCCCATCCTCCTTCTGGCCCTTCCTGTAGATGGGCATCACACTTGCTAACCTCCAGTCAACTGGCACTGCCCCGGTTAGCCAGGACTGCTGATAAATGATGGAAAGTGTCTGGTGAGCACTTCCGCCAGCTCTCTCAGTACCCTTGGGTGGATCCTATCCAGCCCCATAGACTTGTGTGCGTCTAAGTCGTGCAGCAGGTCACTAAACATTTGCCCTCAGATTATGGGCGCTTCATTCTGCTCCCTGTCCCTGTTTTCCAGCTCAGCGGGCTGGGAACCTGGAGAACAACTGGTCTTACTATTAAAGACTGAGACAAGGCATTAAGTACCTCAGCCTTATCCTTATCCTTTGTCACTGTGTTTTCCCCACACCAAATAAAGGATGGAAATTCTCCATAACCCTCCTTTTGTTGCTAATGTATAAATAGAAACATTTTTATTGTCTTTTATGGCAGTAGCCAGATTAAGTTCTAGTTGGGCTTTGGCCCTTCTGATTTTCTCCCTGCATAACCTCACAACCCCTTTGTAGTCCTCCTAAGTTGCCTGCCCCTACTTCCAAAGGTCATAAACTCTCATTTTTTTCCTGAGTTCCAGCCAAAGCTCTCTGTTTAGTCAGGCTGGTCTTACTCCCCACCAGCTTGTATTCCAGCACATGGGGACAGCCTGCTCCTGAGCCTTTAAGATGTCCTTCTTGAAGAATGTCTATCCCTCCTGGACTCGGTTGCCCTTCAGGACTACCTCTCAAGGGATTCTGTCAACCAGTGTCTTAAACAGGCCAAAATCTGCCCTCCAAAAGTAGCAGTTTTGCTGTCCCTTCTCCTTACTTCTCCAACAACTGAAAACTCTATCAGTGCTCGCTGTGCCCAAGACGGCCTTCAACTCTCACATTACCCACCAGTCCATCTCTGTTCGCAAACAACAGGTCTAGTGGGCCTCCTACCCTAGCTGGCTCAACCACCAGCTGGGTCAGGAAGTTGTCTTCCACACGCTCCAGGAACCTCCTAGACTGTTTCCTCTCTGCTGTATTGTATTTCCAGCAGACATCTGGTAAGTTGAAGTGCCCCAAGAGCACAAGGGCTAGCGATTGTGAGACTTCTCCTGGAGGCTTATAGAGAATTTCATCTGTCTCTTCATCCCCATTAGGTGGTCTATAACAGACTCCCACCATGATATCTGCCTTGTTGGCCTTCCCCCTGATTCTTACCCATAAACACTCAACCCTGTTGTCACTATCATCAATCGCTCAACTGTCAAAACGCCCCCTAACGTACAGGGCTACCCCATCACCTCTCCTTACTTCCCTGTCCCTTCTGAGGAGTTTATAGCCTTCCACTGCAGCACTCCAGTTGCACGAGTCATCCCACCACGTTCCCGTGATGGCAACTATATCATAGATTTCCTGCTGCACAGTGGTTTCCAGCTCCTCCTGTTTGTTGCCCATGCTGTGTGCATTGGTGTAGATGCACTTTTGTTGGTCTATTGACCCTGCCATCTTTTGTGGGGTAAAAGCCCCAACTCCTACATGACCATTCTCAGGTGCTTCCGTGGCTTCTAACACATCAATACCCCTTGTGTCTTTACTGCCATATGATTTTGCATCGCCTACCTTCACGGAGACGGCAGAACAAAGGACCTCGCTAGCACACTGTCCCTAAAACATTGGCGTGCTCCCCCAGGCTTACCTCTAGAAAGCCTGGTTTTGTCCTTTTACCCCTTCAACTCCAGTTTAAAGCTTTTCCAATGAGCTCTTCTAACTCTTGTGTGAAGATCTTTTTCCCCCTTTGAAACAGGTGTACCCCATCTGTTGACAGTAGGCCTGGTGTCATGTAAACTGACCTATGATCAAAAAACCCCAAATTCTGCTGGTGACACCATGCTTGGAGTCACATTTTGATCTGCTGGCTCTTCCTGTTACTTCCCTTATCATTCCCTGTAAGTGGAAGGATATAGGAGAACGCTACTTGTGCTCCTGATTGCTTAACCAGTAGTCCCAAGGCCCTGAAGCCTCTCTTAATTGCCCTCAGACTTCTTGTTGCACCTTCATCGCTGCCTACCTTAAAAATCAAGAATGGATAGTAATATCAGGGCTGTACCAGGGTGGGAACCTCGGCATTCTCTCAGATGTTCATTAACTGCCCAGTGCAGAAGATGATGCAAGGCAGGCATGGACTACGCCATTCCTGAAAACATCAAGCCTATTTCAGAGGAAATTTTGTGAACAGCAATTATGATCCACAGTCTGTAGTCTCACAGCAATGGGAGGCAGTAGTTGCATCTACTTCACATCATGATGTAGTTGCATCTACATTCACAACAACTCCCAAGTCAAGGCATGAAGAATGCACACACTATTAAGGCCTTTCCCAGGAGAGATGTCACCCCCTTCTTATTAAATAATAATAAAGAAAAAGTAGTGAGATTGGTCCTTAAAACCAGAGAATAGAGCACGGGTGAACCTCAGACGGAAAAGAAACCCGACCACCTCCAGGCCCCAGGAACCTTGGTGTCCCACCAACAGACCCCTCGCATCACAACAACGCAGTGGCCCAAAGGATGCCAGGCCTTCTCCTCCCCTCTTCCGCAGGGCTCCATGCAGAGGAGATGGCACCTCTCCACGCTCCAGGGGCAGGGATGAGGCACCCACGCAACACTTGGCAATCGGCAATTCTTTTACGGAGTGCAGGGAGGCCTTGTGCAGGCCGCTCGGGTCTCCCTTTCCTGTCAGCGGGATGTCTGGATTCTTCTCCCCCCTTGCAGCTGCTGCCAAGTGCAGGGGGATGTGCCACTTGCAGGGAGCTGAGTTGAGGGGGGGAATGTCACTGAGGACCCCTGACCCCCCCACTGTTGACACCATCTCATCCAGGGGACTCCAGGCACGGGATGAGGAGGGGGCTGGAGCCCGGGGCACACAAGGCGAGGTGGTGGAGAGCAATCCCTCTGCCCATGGGGCAGCAGAATGGCACAGGGGAGTGATCCCTCAGCCCTCCTCATCATCCTCCTCCTCCTCTCACAGCAGGGAATCTTTGAGGCCACAGGCCTGAATTCACAGAATATCCATCTTTGGCCACATTCATGGCCATCACAGCAGCCTCCTGATGTCATGAGCCACCTCATTGCCATTTTTTCTGGGTCCTATAAATACAGGGACCCCGGCAGCTGGCCCACAGTTCGCTGAGGCCCCATCATGCCAAGTATGCTTGGAAGCAAGAGATCCCAGATCAGCAAGGCAGGTGGCTGCCCGCCTTTGAGTGGCAGAGAAGAGAGATGGTTGCAGGAGCTGCAGAGGAAGAGGAGACAGCGTGAGAGGAAGGGCATCATCAGCCACATGGTGGCAATGACCATCACTCCTGTGGCTGATGATGTGGGGCCCATGGAGGTGGATCCACCCAAAGATCAAGAAGAACCAATGAAAGTGGATCCAGCATTTGTCCGCTGGCACCACTACACTGTGCCAGGGCTCCCCTCTGTGATGCCATGGCAGTGGCATTGCAGGAGCACCCAGCCAGCACCTTACCATCGGCCCAGCCTCTGCCCTCGGCATTAGCTTGGAGGCCCAGCCTCTGCAACTGGCCATCCTGCAGGCTCACCCATTACATCTCCTGGCAATTAGCAATTACTGTGTTGATTGCCATGGGTGGTATGAGCCCTTCTTTCACTACCCCCACCCCTCCTCAATGGGTGCCATCTCTCTGCTCTGAGCCTCAAGAACAGGGCTCAGAGCGGAGACAACTTGGCTTCTGCAGGGATGCTGTGCCCTGGGTGACAGGAGTCCTCCGTCAGAGGGCCACCGAGTTCCCTGGGGCCTGGAGGTGGGGTTTCTCCGGTCTGAGGACGAGAAGGCTGCCCAACAGGTGATGAAGATGAAGCCAGACTCTCCACAGCAGTGCATGAAGAAGAGCAACAAGTCAAGCAAAGAAGTTAGAGAGACTGCTGTTCCTCTGGAGGAGCTGTTCTGCCAGGAAAAAGTGCTGGCCTTCAGCGTTAAGGTCCCTTCTGGCTGCTTCCTTAGGAGTTCTTTTCAGGACTGACAATGAACAATTTTTTTAAAAAACAATAAAACAAGAAAAGAAAACAGTAAAAGTGCTTTCCTGCTCTCTTATTTGGCACACTAGCAACGGCATCTGGACTCCTCTGTCCCCTCCTAGTCTCCCCAGCCCAGGAAAGATACTGAAGTTTGGGGTGTAGGCCTAGCCCAGGTCCTCAAGATGGTGAGGGTCTGAGGCACATAGGACACGAGGTCAGGCTGAAGGAACTGCCTCTGGTCATGCGGGTGGTGATGCGGGTGTTGAGACACTGAAGCAGGTTACCTGGAGGAGTTGTGCACACCCCATCCCTGAAAGTGCTCAAGGTTAGGTTGAACGGGACTTTGAGCAACCTGATCTAGTGAAAAATAACCCTGCCCATGGCAAGGCTGTTGGACAATCTTTAAGGGTCCTTTCCAACCCAAGCCAGTCTATGATATTTGAAAAGTCATGGCAGTCAGGTGAATCCCCAGTGACTGGGAAAAGGGAAACACTGAACCCATTTTTAAAACGGGTAGAAAGGAGGACCCTGGGAACTACCACCTTGTCAGCCTCACCTCTGTGCCTGGGAAGATCATGGAACAGATTCTCCTTGAAGCTATGCTAAGGAACATGGAAGACAGGGAGGTAATTCAAGACAGCCATCACAGCTTCACCAAAGGTAAGTCCTGCCTGACCAACCTCATGGCCTTCTATGATGGAGTGACTACATCAGTGGACAAAGAGCGAGCTACAGATGTCGTCTATCTGGACTTCTGTAAGGCCTTTGACACAGTCAGCCCCAGCATCCTTTTCTCTAAATTGGAGACATATGGATTTGATGGGTGGACTGTTCCCAGTGATGGGTGGATGAGGAATTGGTTGGATGGTCACATCCAGAGGGTAGTGGTCAATGGCTCAATGTCCAGATGGCACATGAAGGCAATCATGCTGCTTAGGTAGGGTCTATATTGAATGAAAAGGCATGGAGCAGGGTATATGCCTCTTCTGCCAGAGGCCAGACATTATGCTGGAGTTGCTACAGTGTGCCAGCTCTGGAAGCTGAGGGCACATCCACCACCAAGTCTTCTGGATTGTTTTAAATGAGCTATTAACAAGCTTGCCTTAGGGTAAGAGATACGGTCACAACTTGAAGAACTGGCCATTTGTCTCTGCTGGTAAGCTGCCCATCAGCTCACACAACCCGCGCTTACTGTCACAGAGCACGTGAGCCTGTGCTCACATGTGAGCAGCCTTGTGGCACCCCTTGAGATGGCCCAGCCAGTACCAAGGCAGGCTAATACCTCAGGTCATGTCCCTCAGTCCTGCCCTGCATAGTCTGGCAAGGCTGTGGGTATCCTAGTCAGACATCCCCTTGTCTAAATTTTGGCAGCAACAGAATCATGAGTATGACACACAGATCACCAACAGAAGAATAAAACATCAGACAAAGGCTGGGGGAGGTTTTGTTGGAGTTTATTTAATAAAAGCAGAAGTTGGTTATCACAAGGAATAAAATATCATGTGAATAAAAGGAACTCATTTCAGCTGTCTGTTTAAACTTTTCTGAGCACCTTTTCCTCTGTAAAAACCTTGAAATATGCCTGCCTCCATTTACAATGCGCCGATGTTGCAGTTTACATCCAGTCCTCTGAGGCACTTGCATGCTACTGAGTATTGCCAGGCAACTAGAGCTCTCGGTGACATAAAAGAAATTGGGTATCTTCTGCAGAAGATAATTAGTATCTAGATGGATGCTCTGAGAACCTGATTCAAAGGGAGATGTTTGACTCTCCTCTACTTACACACCTGTATCCCTCGGAAGAGTGATGCGTAAGTGCCTGCTAACTTTCCTGGTAAAAGCATTAACATTTTTTGTGATCAGGCCCTTTCTGACACAAGCTGCAAGTCAAACGGAGAACTTCAAGAGTGAAAGCAAAGCATCCATACAAAGCTCTGTCTTTAGCCCGAAACAGCAATGAGCTCATGTTCTGATAAAAGGCTAAATACTGAGCAGAGCTAGCAAGATCAGTGGATTTCCTCACAACACGGTCTCAGCCAGCCTCGCTATTTGGCTTCGTTTCACACTGTACATCCACTAAGCAGGAATGGAACAACCTGCTTCAGTGGCAGGCACCAGCCGGCCGGGAAACTCGGGAGGAAGCCAGGGACCTGTCCCACTTGCATGTTAGATAGGTCCCCAGCTCCCTGGGAGTGTAGAAGGTAAAGTCGAGCAGCATGGCCACTCATCAGGTAGCCAGCTGCAGATGCCAGGCACTCTTTTCACTCACACACAGAGAGATGATTTGAGTCACCTCCCTCCCAGGCAAACCAGCCCAAAAAAAGCCACCAAAACCAGATGTTCTGACAAGGCAGGGATGTTCCACACAACAGTTTCATCGTCAGAGCTGCATTTGCCAGGAGGGTTTCCCTGGCAATCAGGCAGGGAGGAAGCACAGCAGCACAAGATAAAAGGAGGGCAGAAAAGTGTGCTGCCTGAGAAGGCATCCTCTTCCTATTTGTAGGTAGGTCAAGATACCCTGCCCATGAAGGGTTTTTGTGCAACTAGTATGAGGTCTTTTCCTCACACAAGCAAGACAGGACAGGTTTGGCATGAGTGGGATGGAGTTTTTTCGGGGCCACACCTAGCTCACAGAAACTTGTGTTGGAGCCAGCTGTGGCAAACGCCAATAAAACCTGCAATCAGTGGCAGTTTTCATACTAAATGTGTCCAGGCTGACTTTCAACATAATAGATGATGATTCTGCAAAGTATGTAAGCAGGTTAATTTTTTTACAGGACATTTTAGAGCATAGGCCTGTCTTTTGTTGCACGGGCTGAGACGCTAGGCAGTCCAGCATGGGGAGAAACTCCCTGACGCACGGTGCAGCCCAGGGGACCAAGGAAGTGGGATGACCAAACAACCTCTCCCCACCAAAGAGCACTGTTTGGAAGTAGGGGGGAGCGTGCACACCCTGCATTTAGTGCCTCCCTCTCTTTTACTTGCTAATGACAGAAACTAGTGGCAGACTCATACCCCTGATAAAATCTTGGGACTCCGCTTTAGACTCAAAGTGGCTGTTGCAACAGAGCTGGGTGAAACACTATGGTTCTCTTGTTTATTCACCAGAAGCTGCAAATTTCAGGTTGGCCACCAAAATGAGCTCTATTTACACAGATCTTTAGAGAAATTAAACTTCCATCATAGCACCATAACTAGACAATTTAAAACAAAATTCAGTTCTGAAAGTCCTCCAAAACCTGGATTATGAAAATATGCAACAGCAATATCAATATCCCCAGAGAGATACAACTGTAGTCAAAAGAAGAATTTGGCCACATTCTGTGGTTTCACAGTCTTGTCAATATTTATTTGTTGTGACTTGCACTCTCATGACTCTAAGCACAGTGGAAACTGTTCATTGAACATGTCCAAAATCAATTGACCTTGACTCGAGTCCTGGGCAAGAATTAGGCAAACTACATATTTTTAGCTTGCAGATTTCATTGGGATTAAATCGTATGCAAAATAATCCAAATGCAATTTGATAATACAAGTTTGTTTCCTACTTTTTCCTAGAAACTTGATCAATATGTTTCTCTCCAAAACAACAAAATTTTGCTCCTGAACAAAGGTCAGGCATTGAAAATTTAATCCAGAGGAAGAATTTTTTCAGGAAATTGTAAGCACCAGAAAACAAGCCATTGTAAGGCAAGTGCAAGTGTAGCCTTAAGTAGAGCTTTCACTATCAACAAAGGCTTTAGTAAATGCTATGAGAGACTAATGACTTTGATTCTTATTCCAGAGACTTTAAACTGAATTGCTATTCTACCTGAAAACAATCCCATTAAACCCAGTTAACAGTAAACAATCTTGATCTTTCTTATGGGTTGCATGCAGAACAAAATGCCTTGTTTGGGGTTCTTCTCCACATTTCCCCTTTGCTGTTTGTTCACCATCTTCTAATTTTGCAGCAGCCTCCACTCACGCAGCAGCGAGAAAGCAAGATCCCTTCATTGCACACACTGAAGACTCAAGGGCTTTGATGCTTATTGTGCATCCATCCTTTGCCATGCCAAGGAACCGGTGCTGAGGGCTTCAGAGAGGTCTACGGGCAAAAGTGCAGGATGCATTCTGCAAAAGCATTTCCTGAACCACATCCAACAGGACAAGTCAGTTTGCGAAAACCCCCATAGCCTCTCTTGGTCAAAGCACTGCCGCTCCCACACTTCTACACTTTGCTGGGCAATAGTATTTTTCGAACACAGCCTAACAGGGAGGCAAATGGAGAGGCTTAGTGTTCAGGGAGGAGCTGAGAGCCCTGCTCCTCTGTGGGCCCCAGGAGAACCGGAGAAGCTGGCGGCAGGCACAGCACGCTGCTGCTGACCCAGCCTGCCTGGATGCTGAACTGCCACACCACAGAGAGAATTCTAATTTGTTCTAACAGGATGGGTGGACGCTGGGCCGCGTCCCCAGCCGGCGTAAATCACAGCAGCCCTTCTGAAATCAATGCAATTACGCCAATTTTCATAGATTCATAGATTTTCAAGTCAGAAGGGAGCACTGTGATTTACATGTTGGTTATAGCTGTGATCTATGTTGTAAATGAGGATTTATACCAGCCGTGAGGATCTAGCCCTTCGATGCATTTCAGGGAGTCTAATCTTTTAGTCTGAATAAATTCTCCGGAGCAGCTGCTTTGCTGCAGACAATTTTTAGCCCTGCAGGAGAATAGCAGAGCCCTGCAGATCCACATGGAGTGGGAAGGGTTATTTACACCTTGATGAGAGGCTGAGAGGGGCAAAAAAGAAACAACACAAAGTACTGCCTGGAGCAGAGGACTGGGTCAGGGAACAACAGAGGTGGTTGAGCGAGGAGGGAATGACAGCTAGATGGAAAGCACCAGCTCAGCGTGCCCTCTTCAACATTGTCAGGCAGCCCTGAGGCATCCCCTTTCTCTCTCATCCAGCAGCAACAGTGTTCCAGCCACGGACCACCCCTGCAGAAAAGCCCCAGCCCTTTCTTCAGCCTCTTCTGCCTTCATAGCTGGATACTGCCAGCCTATGGCCATGTTGAAAATGTATGCCTCACAGCCTCAATAGCGATGCATCTCTGATCACCCAAAACACCTGCTGACAGTGTCCTCTCTGTCTTCTCACTGACCCTCAGCCCACTTCACTGTGACCATGTGCTGTCCCATACTCATTGGAGGCTCTGGCCTTCCCCCCAGGCTGATGGCACTGGAGAAGAGGTCCCTACCCTGTTCTGCTTTTGTGGCTGTGCTGTTCCAGACACCCCTGGCAGCTAGAAGAGGGCAAGCACAGAAAGCAAGGCAGCAGCTTTTGAGGAACAATCCCATGTTTTCTTTCCTCTTGCAGGACCAGCTCAGCAGGTAACTTGTAGGCTGGATGAGATATTGAGACCTCTACCTCCTCCTTGCAATTCCTGGCTGTTTCCCAAGCTGCCTTGATGCTTCTGCCTGGCCTCCCTCAGCCCTTCAACCAACTGCAGGCAGCCCTGCCTGCAGGAGGAGAGTGCTATTCCTGTACCTGCACACGCAAAAGACTACAAATTAGCTGACTCTTCAATATACTGATTGTCTCATACAAGGATTTGCACTGATTATTTAGGAGGTTTATAGCTATTAATTGGTAGGTTCATTCAATTTTCCCCCTTTTTCCCCTATTTACCCCTTCCTACCAGTAGGAAAATGAAGGCACTTGAAGGTTAAGTTGGCAGTCACCGGGAGAGCACTGCACCAAAATTTAAACTAGTGTTTTTCAGTGCCTTCTCCTTTCACCATGACAGCTAGGAAAACCTTCCTTTTGTATTGCCAAAGGACCCCTACATGTTGCTTTGTGAGACAACACAAATGTGGGGATAAAGAGCTGGCACGCCAATGAGCTCTGCACAGCAGCCTGACAGCACCTACGGACTGATGGTGATATCCCGAAGGACAGAATTAGTACAGGAGGGAAAATGAAGAGGCCTTAAGGAACATTTTAGAAGCTCCCTCCTTCCTCAAAGAAAGAAAAGAATTAAAAGTGATGGGTTCAGTCCAACGCTCCAGGTAACTGGCAGAGGTTGGGTTTGGCTTTACTGAGAAAACATGTCAAAGCAATGAATCTAGAGCTAGTCAAATAAGCTGTGGTCATTTTGATTCATCTCACAGAACAAAATAGGGTTGACTTGAACGGAGCAGTCCATCTGCACTGCCAGGAAGCCGTTTATGTTGTAGTCTTCGTAGGGAGAAAGGGGGTTAGTTCAGTCCACTTGTAGCCAACTGAAAGGCATTAGAGGGCTGGCCAACCCTCCGACTGTGCCAATCCCTCTGCTTAATCTTAACTCATCCAACGCAAACCAACATAAATGAGACAGAAAGCTGCTGTAGGTTTACACAGGGCTGGGCAATTTGTGAGGTCTTAGTGAGAGAAATAGCATATATTTATTTCATGGACCAGACTATGATAAAATAAGCCTGGCTTCAGGGCCACTGATTGATGCTCGATGAGAACTGGCAATTTGTGGGGCCTTCTCAGAAGCATTAATCCTGCATTTTTGGGGTGTTGCAACTGGATCTGGGATTTCATGTGTTTTATTTCAACAGCTGTGGTTACCCAAGTAGGCACAGACGTTTAAATTAAGCAGTCCTCGAAGCTGAGATAAAACAGCTCTTTTCCTTTCTACACAGTAAATATGGAACGCAGTCTAAAATTTCTCAAGTGCCGTAAAATACATTGAACTGCCTTTAAACCTTGCCCACAAATATAGCAGTTGGGGAACAAGGCCCACTCTGTCCCGCATCTCCTAACCCAGTCCTTACTCCAGTCCGGAACATACAAGACAGCTCTGGAACTGCATCAAGAATATGAACACAGAGTGCCCCTCTTTCCATGATTAATTCAATTCACAATGCTTCAGGAAGAGTCTATAAACACATACATGCACACACGCAGCAGCAGTCTACCAAATTATGCAAAGCGTTTACTTCATTTTTAGTTTTGCAATCAACCCTCAATTTGATTAGTGGCACACTGACATTCACCTGGGAAATTTTTTAAAACTGACTTTCGCTGCTATGAATGCACGTTTCAGTCATCCTCCACCAATGCATCAGCAACCTCCCAAGGCCCCAGTGGGGGAGGAAAAACATCAGGTGGTAGCTGGGAAAGGCACTGCTCCTCTTGCCTTTCTGGTTTAGAGCCGCACTAAATCCCACTTGATTTCTTTGCCAGGTTGGCTTGGACACACGGAGCAGAGGGGGGACCATTAGCACTCACCCCCTCTGCACACACACATACACACACCCCTTCTTGCGAAAATCACCTCCTCCTCTGGAATCTCTTTTGTTTTTTCCCTAATTGCAGACTGATGCTGGAGGATTTTGAAGCGAGGCACAAGAACTGCTATTCACAACCAGTTATTTCCTAAAAACTGTTGATTTCTGATCGCTATTTAATTCCTCCCAATGTCGCTGTTAAGAATTACATTTTAAATGCCAACCCAAAACACAAGTCAGTGGTACACAGAATCCACAGAAAAGCATTGCAAGCTTAGAAAGTAGACACGCGCACAGCACACTGGCCTGCCTCAAAAGAAGGAAACAGTGCTGAAACAGTAAGAAAGGTAATTGGAGACTTTCTGGACAGCTGCTCTTTCTGTGGTGTACATTTCCACAGGGATTGTGACTGGACTGCACGGTGGAACTGAGAGTGGCACCACCGGGGCACGAGAGGAAGGCCTCCTAAGGAAAGCATGGAAAGTAGCTGAAAGTAATCCAAATTGCTCTAGAAAGCACTAGAAAGACATATATTATTCAGGGATCGGTTACCACTATTCAATCACTGCAAGTCCTCAGAACCAAAACCTTAGTTCAGAAGAGGGACTGATCCAAAACACAGTCACCCCCCTCGACCTCAGAAGGTTTTGCAGTGCACACAAAATTGAGGGCAAAATGAATTCTTCTCATTTAGAAGCAGAAGTGGCACAAAAATCTGCACGTCTTTTCTCAGAGGGAAGATCACAATTTTACAACCAAACTCACTTTTCAAATCAGAACAAAAAAAAAAAGGATAGAAATGTTTCCGCAGAACCAGAAATTCTGTATTTCTGCAGCACTGAAGCAATAAAAATACGGAATATATAGATAGAAGTATGTAAATACAGTAGCAATTGTTGCAATAGAAAAGTCCAGATCTAAATGAGGAAATCAGAATTAAACATTTTCACTTGCATAAATGAAACAATCTGACATCATCACAGTGAAATTAGAAAATCAAAAGATAGTTGTTTTTAATTTTCCCATTTTTAATTTTAAAAATAAATATAAATTAAATAATTGCACATTGACAAAAACACTTTTACCAGGAGAAGACCATTCCCCCGATTCTTTTTTTCAATCATCTGCTCTACTAAGAAGCTTCCCACAACAATGCTGCATGAGGCAAATCTATGTCATCTTCCCCTACACCTGTGTACTTCCCCCAGGGAACTGCTCCTTCCCTTGAATTTCTCACCTGCTTCTGTAGCACCTATTCTTCCCTCCTCTGTTTCAAGTCAGAGAAGAACCTCATACAATTGAAATCATCAACTTACCCGTGAATTACGATAGAACTCCTATTTTCTAATCTAAAAATTCAACTGTGGCAGTTAAAACTAAAGCAGGTGATTATTTTTTATTCCTAGAGTCATGTCAGGTCTCTCAGTGAAACGCTGGTTCTGCACTCAGTTTCCCTGAATGCCTCCATGTCCTGCCTCTTCTGCTGTTAAAAGAGATGTGCTGATCTTTGCTTCTTTCCTCTAGTATGTAAGGACTCCAACAACATGATTTCCACTACTTGACTATCCATATCAATAAAGATGAAAAATCAAGGGAGATCAGCCGCAAATAAACAACGTAAGATGCATGAGTCATGCCACAAGCAGATTTGGTATAGATGAGTGTAAGCCTACACACCCCCAAGGACCACCAGAGAAGTTCTACGCTTTGTAAAAGCCAGATTGGAGACCAATACTTAATGGTCAGGGACTGTAAAAAGTATTTGGTGGGCAGTGTTCTCCCTTCAGAGTACTGGGAAGGAGTGTTATTCTCCTTATTGTCTGAAGGAGATACATTACTAGGGTTCTAGCTGCCTTTGCTGATGGAAGATACTACAAGCATTTTTCACAAAGGGTGCATGTGCCCCAGCCAACTGCCCACTGAGTAAAAGCTTTCAGTCTACCTAATTCCTTCTTACAGCTTCCACAGAACATGGCATTTTCACTGCCTCTCCACAACTGTTGTGTAGTGTCATTCTGTGCTTCCAAACACCTGACGCATCATCTCTCTGATGGATTAAAGAGTTCATACAGATTATGCAGCCTCTTGGAGGCTCCAGAGCTAAAGCCTATCTAATTTCCTGGAAATTCATGTAAAAATGCATGCGTTCTGAAGCGGAACCATGTTAAAAAGCAAGTGGAGCCTGACTTCTCTGGGTGACTCAAAACCACATTTTTGCTTCTTCCACTGAACATTACAAAGTTCTTTCGGTTTGAAACATCCAGGCTCTGCTCACCTACACAGGCCTTTTACTCCCCTGGCACCTGTCAGTCCACAATTCAAAGTGTCATGGGGCACTTTTACATAACCTGGAAGGAAAATTCCAATTTCAATGGCAAGAGATAAATAAGACCCCAAATCAGTCATGGGGGGAAGCCCAAGGGAAAGTGTTCAGGAACAGGTCAGCACCATAAGAACTTCCTGTGAAGAAGAAAAGTTTCCCTGTCTTCTCCATTGAACCGCCTGGCTGTGCTACGATGCACAAGACAGTAGGTGCACTAAGCAGGCACTACTGTTGCACAGCTTCACTGATTTCTGGCACTGATGTGGCTTCTGTCCTTGAAAGCCAGCTAATCCTTTATGCAATTCTGCTTTTAGGACGAGGCTGGCCCTTACAAAACCTCAAAGTCCCCCAGAATGGGGAGGGGCTAGATGAAAAAGAGAAAAAAGGAGAAAAATAAGTTAGTATGGTGGACAACAATGAAATAATGTATGTAAGGATCACAGGATCAGACATTAAGAGAGAACTGGATGGAGGGGACATGAAGCAGAGCACCCCCAATAACACCCATCATGCCATGATGGCATCGAAGAAGCTGGTGGATGCAACCTACTGATGTTCTGCCCAGTGATGTGAGACGATGATAGCACAGGCAGACATCCCACAGCTTCTGGGATTTACCATTAAACTTTTTGCATTGGGCAGGTGACAAGGAAGTCCCTTGACTTTTTGAACTCATTAGGATCCCTGAAGCTACATCCTGAAAGCCTTTTACATTAAAGCTGAAGAAAGCACATGACTCCAGAAGTTGGAGCTTTAAGAACAGCACATATCACAAAGTTTGTAATAAAAAAATGCACCTGGCAATACTAGCAACCTTCCAGACGCTAGTTAATCTCTGGGCTGCTTGGTTTAACAGCATGAGAAGGGCCTACTGGGCAGAGAGGGCTTGCAAGATGAAACAGGTCTGGAGATCAGGGCAGCTTTCTCATGAAAGAAATGCATGTACCACGCAATCTAAAAATTTAAATTGAAAGAGCTCTGTGCCCCTCTTCTCATCTTCATCTTCCTTTCTTTCCAGTCGTACAATACATGCAGCACTAAATTTTGCATTAATGTATATTGTGTGAAATTGCTTACTTGAATATAAAGTGTAAACAAGTGCAGGATTTGACCAGCAGACAGATTTGTAAAATCTATCACTTTTATGTAAACGGTTGTAAAATTACCTTTGTTCAGAACATTGCATTTGACATAGTATCCTTTGTCTAGCTCAGAAAATCCCAACAACAAACAATGCAATGCACAGCATATACTTTTTCAAACTATTTCTGGCATGCTCTTTCATTTTGCATAGCATATAGCTTTAGGCTGTATTACATGTTATATAGTAACAGTCAGGAACATTACGTTTTTTCAAATGAATCCATTTTTTATTACACCAACCCATTAACACAGCCGTTTTGTGTGTGTGTGTGTGTGCCTGTGGATTTCCCTCAAAAAGAACCAAATTGATCAAACAAAGCCTGACAACAGTTAAGTTTCTGCACTGAGATTCAAGCTTTTGACAAGTTCTGGCATACTTTTTTCCCTTTAAAAACTGTAGGATTAACTTTCTTCTTGTTCATACCACGCTTATATTATTGCAAGTTTATTACTTCATTGAAGACACTGTCAACGGATACCAGAAAACATGAGATTGAAATAAGTCCAAACAAAGGACTGTGCCATTAACATACTGGCATGACCCACATGGCAGGAGTGAAAACATGCATATGAAGGTGGCCAAAATTGGGGATATGCAGCAGGATTTGTAAAGTCATACCAGCTAGCCTTTAGATTTCCACCAGACAACAGAGAAACCAACTGCTGTCTTGCTAACACCTCTGCAGTGCTAACTCTGAATCAGCGGCAAGCAGAAAAAGGACACCATGACTGGTGTAACTCAACTGTTCAGATAAGCCCAGGGATATACAAACAGCAGACTACACTCCAGATGAATAAAATAAATGCGTCAATAAATTTTGTCCAAATTTTGGTAAGACCCCAAATATATGATGTTCCCCACATTGCTGAAAGAGATCCCGCATTCCTTGGGGGCTGTTGGAGACCAGCTGTCGCCACTGCCACAGACAATAACACATCACCTGGTTGGTTTAGCAAAGCTGGAGCTGCAGTGGAGCAAGTGCACAGATTCGTGCTGAAGTGACCTCCATAAAATTACCCATAAGCCTGGCAAAAGCTACTGGACCTCCATGACATTTTTCACCAGATCTTTGCAAAAGGTCTAGGGGTCCCGAGCTCTGGAGTTGTTGTCCCGAAATCAGGGTGGCCTCCAATTTTATAAGGACTGCACTTTGCATTTTTTCTGCTTGTGCAGGGCCCTTTCATAAACATCTTTCTTTTTCCCCTTTCAAATGAATCATGTCCTGCTTTAAACACTACAAAAGAAATAAAAGAAAATACAGGAAAACGTGCACGGTTCTGCATAATGTGTATAAGAAATGAGTGTTTATCACTGTATGAATACCTAATTAGACCAGACATGTAGCTCAACATCAAAATAGCAAAACTACGGGTTAAAGCATGCAGCATTCCATGGTTAGTATTGCAAAGATACAGACAAGAATGTGTAATGAAAACCCTGTGAAGTAAGAACCATTAAGCAGTCAAGTAAAAAAATCCTGCAGAGATGAAGGCACGCCTTCGCTGGGCAGCCACTCTAATCTCTTCATTGCAGTCCTTCTTGTTCTCCACCCATTCCCAGTCCTGCATTTATTCCCTGTCCTCATAGGGATGTAGGCCTCCAACCTGAAAAGACATCTGTCTGTCTTTTAATTGAACTGAGTGTGTGGGCGTAAGGTAAACTCAAGGCAGACTTCTTGGGATAAATGCTGACCTTGTTTGTTAGCTCAGACCCAGCATCACACTAATGTGGTTACGCTGCTTCCAGCCGCAGCTGGCTTGTGCTGGTTAGTGTGGAGCTTGGGAAGAGAAAACCCATAATTGCCAGCAGTTGTTCACACACCTAGGAGGACAGGTTGCTCTGTGCAGAGACTGACTGTCTACGTTTGGTTTAAGATAGAATTTAGAACAGCATGTGGCAAAACGCTCACAGAGCCTGTTGTTACCACTGAGAGTGGGGTAGTATCTTATGTGTCTTGTGATTTACTCTTCCAAGCAACGAGAACAAGAACCTCTGTCCAAGTGCCAACATCAGATTAGCCTTAAAAGCATTATCTGAGACAGCATGAGAGTAACAGAGAACTCATGATGTAGCAGAGTGCCACTGTATAAGAAGATGTGTGCAACCTTAATACAGCACATACTTTGTACAGCATGCTACTTACAGGAAGGCTTCAGCTGGCAAAAACATTCAAAATTTTGTGTCTCCTGGAGGTCCTGTTCCTAATGGTCCCTGTTCTGGCTCCATTTCTTTTTTAGCACTCCACCAACAGACAAAAGCCAGTGAGCAAGATTTCAAAAGTGGTCCTATCATCCTTGGCATGTCCTTAGCCTTTTCCTCAGAAAACCTTCTTGCCTTCTTACCTGTTGTGAATCTCAGGTGTCCATTTCTCCTCTCCTGTACCGGAAAAATGGAAAGGCGTTCCCCTAGTATCTTCTGGCAATATAGTTCCCTTCTTTCTTGCAAAGACTCTTTCTTCCACATCCTACTTTCTACTGTTCTCTTCCAAACTCAGCTGATCCCTTCCTGAGCTTCTGGAGTATCCCTCATCCCAGATGCCACTGCAGTTTATTCCTCTCTCATACTGACTTGGGATCTGATTCATCATTTTTGCAATTGCTCCTTTGCATCAAAGCCTCATCTAATGCTTGGCTTCTCCGATGAAAAAGTGTGGTTTAGAAGAGATAGGACTATCTAGCAAGCCCTGGAAATAAAAAAGGAGATGGGTTAAGGCCATCCATCCACTGCTTCCACATTTATTCTTGTTTTGAGTGACCTGAGATGATCTATTCTGGGCGAGAACAGCAGCTCGGAACAGAACCTGCCTCACATTAAGAAGTGCTGCAGTCTGCTCCAGGCTTTTCAGCTGGCGAGGTGCATGCCACGTGTTCTCTGACGCATCCTCGGCAGTGATGGGGACACAAGCCTTTTCTCTGCCTTGTGCCATTTTGCAGTTGGCCCCACTTCTGTCTGAAACCACTCCTGAGCAGCGCCCACCTGAACTGTCCCAACACCGAGACTGCTCAAACAAAGGAACAAGAACGGGTATGAGAAAGGCTGGCGGGGAACCCAGCCTGCCGCCAGCCCGGATTCTCAGCTCTTAGGCTGAATCGCTGGCGATTGTGCTGCGTGCGTGTCAGTAGGAGATTAGCTCCCTTATTCCGCTATCCATTTTTGTGCTTCTCGGAGAAGCGTATTCTTACATTCGCCTTTTTTAAAGATGTGGGTGCTCCCCCCCGCCATGTTTAATTCTGCTTTCTGAACTGTGCATTTTGAATGCTTCGGCAGTGCACCGCCTGCAATTAGAGACAGTCCCACAGGGCAGAGGTGCAGGCTGCATTCTGAGATATTCCTCTGCCGTAGAAAATAAACAACAGCCTCTGAGACTATTTCTCTGCCAAAATAATTTTAGCATTTCACCGTCGCGCAGCAGGCGATCTGGGTGGGGAGGGAATACGCTGAGAGGTGCTGCTGCGCCAACCTCAGGGGGCTGGTTATTTTAAAATGCACCAGACAATTAATTAATTTTCCTTAAAAAAAAAACAAAAACAAAAACAAAAACCGTTGCAAAAATGTAGTTCGAGGTATTACACTTTCATAACAAAGTCGCTATTATAAATGAGCCTCTCCTTTTCAGACAGGGTTGTAATTAGATTGCCTGTGGTGATGATGAATGGCCACGGTGAATTCATTTCTGGGGAAGCGCGCAGCAACAACCCGTGTCCGAAAGGCAGGGCTACCACCTCAGGCAGGTCGCCACCTCCAACACCCCACCGCCACGGCAGGGCCAGCAGCCGCCCCCCTCGGGGGCCGCCGGGCACCGGCGGGCAGAGTAGCTCGCCGCAGCCAGCCGGCGGGTCTCAGAGACACCCCCCGCCACGGCAAAGCCATGGCGCCGCTCCCTTCCCTTCCCCTCCCAGCTCGCACCAGCATTTCAAGAGCGTGGCCCCCCTCCGGGGCGGCCACCGCCAGCGAGTCACAGCCGGGGGCGGGCGCGGAATAAGGCGCGGAGCCATGGGCTGAGGGGCAGGACCCCCTCACCCCCTCCTCAACGACGGCGGTCACCGTTAACGAACCGCTAACTGACCGTCCGCGCCGGCGGCCGCGGGGAGCACGACCACCGCCCGCCCCCGCCGTCCCCGGCCCGGCCTTTCCCCGGGGAACAGCGAGGCCCAGCCGAGCCCCGGAGCCGTTTCCACGCCGCGGGGCCGGCGCCTGTCGGGAGAGGCCGGCGAGAGGCCGAGGGCCGCGGCGCAGCGGGCATGCGGCCTTCCTCGGTTTCATAACGAGCTCCAGCCTGGAGCGTCTCCGGGCGGCTTTATTACTGTGATTAATGTTAGTATGATGAATCCTCCCGCCCCCCTTCTCGTCTTTCTTTGCCTCACGCACAGCAAATGCCGTCTCAGAGGCAGGGCAGTGGGAGAGCACCGTGCACCCTAATGACCAGGGAATGCTCTTTTTAAGGTCTGGCTTTAAACGCGTTTGCTGTCAAGAGGGAGAAGATTGCTGGTATGTCGCAGCGCTCATGGCTGCGTTTCAAAGGTGACCCTTTGCAGGACGCCGTGGG
This sequence comes from Numenius arquata, assembly GCF_964106895.1. Taxonomy (NCBI): domain Eukaryota; kingdom Metazoa; phylum Chordata; class Aves; order Charadriiformes; family Scolopacidae; genus Numenius; species Numenius arquata. The sequence continues at coordinate 47,949,272 of NC_133576.1, forward strand.
TATCTGGAGAGATGTAGGTCCCACTGGGCTCAATCCTGGCCAAGAATCGCCCCATGTCTATAGATGTTTGTTGTCTATAAAGGCCATCAGCATTTGGCCTGCCAAGCCTAACAGCTTAAGGTTCGCACTGTTTCAGAAGTTTCTGGTTTCTCTAAATCATGACTTTCTTTTTCCCTCTCAACTTTGCTGTTTGTCATTACGCAACAGACCGTGCCTGGAAATGAAAAGCTGCATCCAGAAGTAAAGGCTGCTATAAAAAGAAGAAACTGTCCCCAGGACAGATCCATTTCAGTAAATGGTGAGGGTGATGCGAAATGAAGGTTGTGCTGAAATTACTGGCTCCAAGAACACTGAAAGGACTGAAGAGGTATAAGCTGAAATGTAAGAATTATAAACAGCATTGTCATTTACAGTTACAAAAACTCTCGCATGGACAAAATCATTGGCAGAATGAGGCAGGTGATGGCTGTGGCAGCAGCAGCAGATTTCTGCTCTGTGGACTTTTTTGCGGCATTAGTAAAAATAGTTTACATGGAGGATGAAACAGGCGCTTGCCAAAGGGCCTCTGGCTTCCCACACAGCACTGTTTGGTGTGGCGTGAACGCTAAACGTTAGGAGGGAACACTGGAGTTGGAAATTGCAGGCCTCACTAATGCACAGTCTGATCCACTTTAACAGTGTGTTTTCATGGGCCTCCCATTCCTCCTCCGGCCCTGAACACTTTCTGAAAAACCCTAAAATTCTCAGCATCAATTAATGTAAATGTGACAGGCCTCTCTGATACATAGGGTAAGGAGTCTTTCAGCCTCATTAGAGAAGGGAAGGGCTTTCTATCCATCTCCCGATTTTGATGGAAATAGTATACAACATGTTTTATCTTTGTGAAACAATAAGAGCGAAGGGGCTGTGAGCCAGGGCCGCCAGCTAGGAGTTGAAGATGAAATTTAATTGGTTAGTAACAAAATTTTAGTGCTGAGACAGCTTGTTTACATCTATTTAATGTCATTGCTTCCTGAATTTGTCTATCAGGGAGTGCTGCCTGACTGCTTCAGCCAGATAACAGACTGGTTCATGCCGCTTCTAGATTTATCTTCTCTTCTGGCCACCAACAGCCTCTTTCCAGTCTTTCAGTCTCTGTCTGGTAGTGTCCCTTCCTATTGAACTGCACTGAGATGCGCTCTGTCCCTGCTTATACCTTGGCCTTTCACCTGCTGGTACTGCTGTTTTAATCACATCCTTTATCTCTGTTCTGGCTCTGTGCCTTTTATTTGCCATCCCGTAGACCTTTGGCAGTTTGCACGTCTATGTTTCCCAAACCTGGTCCTTTCCTTGCTTACAAACCCTGGAAAGGGCATTTTATTTAAGCGAGACATTTCAGCTGGAATGTTAAATCGTGCAAGGACTTGGGAGCTGGATCTTGGGAACATGGAATTACTGAGTGTGCTTATTACTTTGTGGGACTGGGCCCATAATGCACTCCTATTTTTCTACATTTCCTTTGCAAGGAGCTGTAGCTGCCAGCTCCCTAGCATGCCTTTAAGAGGCAAACGGGACAGGAAAGTGCATTTGTTCAGCTTGCTGTGTGTGTTGCACAGTGCTGCACACTGTAGGTAGGGTTGGAGCCTACATGCAGCAGTGTTGACCTAGCACCCTTTAGCAGTGTTTGTAAACCTGAGAGTTCAAGCGTGAGAGAGAAAAGGAATGCAAGTTTAGAGACAAACCGCAATACAGTTGAGAGTATAATGCTTGTATTTGTGTGCAGATGCACCCGAAAATACTGATGAATTGTAAAACACTGTAACTGCATCCATTGACATTCAGGTGGTGTGCCAAACAAAGAGCAACTTGCACATCCAAGAGGGCACAGCACACAAAGATCGGCTCCACAGTTCAAGGGGAAAAAATATGAGCCAATATCAGTAAAGTGCTCCTGTAGGAAAGCTGAAGGCAATAGTCTGCTACTCTGCCTATCTCTGCTATCTGTTCCATGCGGGAGAAGATTCTGAAACCTTTTTAGGACCATGACAGTATTCTCTACAAATGGCTCACTGTTACTGTTATATTAGAAAAACAGGGAGGCAGAAATAATGTGGTTTTTTTAAAGTTGGAGAAAATTGTTTATGAAAAGATGCTAGAGGAACAGTCAGATGTACCTGAAAAAAAACCAGCATAGCCTGATTTTCAGATTTTAAAGCTCAACAAAAAGCAATGAAGTGATTATTTAATTAGCTCGGTGTCTGGGTGAATCCCAAATTTCACAATTTTGAGTCTTGTTGGGAGAATTATTTGGCAAATACAGACAATTGTGAGCATTTCCAAATTCTTCAGCTAAGCGCTGAGAAAATTGAATCAGGACTAATAAAAGGTCTCATTACAGAAATAGGTGCTGGCATGGAAAAGGGATTCCAGCCCTCTGACTACTGACATATGCCTGTTCATCATGTTCAGAGTGTCTGTTTCACTTACACTGAGTCAGAGTTATTACGTAAGTTTTAACTATTGCTTACATGAACTTCCCATGGTAATCTACTGCCTCGCTATGGAACAACCAGCCTTGCGGAGACCCTGAGGCTCAGCTACTTCTCTGTCACGTCCTCAGAAGCAAGCTACAATAGGAACAGGGTTTTGGACTGCGACATAGAACACAAATGATAATAGAAAGATGTTGTTGGGAGGTATTAGTAGGCTAAAGGAAATGAAGAAAATTGATCCTGGAAACAGTAGAGAAAGAAGATCTCATTAAAATGGATCCCATTGAAAGGAAGCTGTTTGAAAAAGAACATACCTTTTCAGAAGTCATAAAAATACTTACAAGAGCCACAAACCTTCCATATCTATCATTAGCTGATATTTGGGGTTTTGAAACAGTACAGATGCACCCCTCGGAGCCATTCATGGTGACAGAACCTTGGAAGATAACACTGGAGAGGACCTTCTCTTGGGTAGGGGAGGCTAACAGCAATGCTGACATTAGATAATCACTTCCATGGGTGAAGTGCACAACTCTACCACAGCAAATATTTAATAAGGGTGAAGACTAACTGACGCAGAGCTCTACCACAGAAAATATTTAATACCATTCCTCTGGCACACATTTTGTTATGTGGGAGCATAGACCAAAACTGGCATGTGTCAGGTCCCATGCTGCTGTGGGACTCAGGAGGGAGGCTGCAGTTACCTACCTGTGACAGAACTTTTAGAGATGGCCAGTTGGTTTTGGTTTTAAAAGTGAATTACAGGATGTTCTTCCCCTTCCCCTGGGACTCTCACACTTACGTGCTACTTTTACAACATGAGGCCATTTTCCTTAGGGGAGCAGAAAAGAGAATACCCTTCATACAATTTTACTTTGCCCATAAGGGCATCAACCAGGCATGACGTATTCATGGCAACTAACAAGGTTTGTAAATACACCATGTCTAGGAAGTCACTGGTGGCAGATGTTTTTTCACCCTCACTGCACACAAGCCTTGTAAGCACGAGCACCCTTTCAGCATAGTAGTGAAGGAAAAATGCAGTGATGTCTTGCCATGGAGAGAGAAAAGACATTGTCTAGAGTTGCGTGCTCGGGGTGGGGGGTGGGCTTATTTAGGAAATTAAACATGACCTTTTAAGCAGAAAATGGATGGATGTAGAGCGGACGTCCCATCAGCCGCGTGAGACAAAAATGTTACAATCTGTTTAAAAGCACCCCATGCTTTTTTTGAACTCTAGATATTATAAAAAGCTGTGGGCAAGTAATTTTGTCCAGTTCCTATGAGTATTAATGTATGCAACCCTTCACAGCAAGAAAAGCAGTGTCTAATAATAATCATGATGCATTCTCAGCACTTAAAGGAGCATATTTAGCCTCGATGCAATCAATACCGTTGCACAAGAGTCTGACTTCCCTGCTGCCTCCATTCTGCAGGGTCCCTACATGCCCTTACGTTTCAGTGGCTACAGCTCAGCCAGCTCTGAACTACCTCCCTGAAGCCCCAGCATGCTCATCCCCTAGACGAAGAACTGAGGCACCCGCTACAGTGCATGCTTCATCCCTGACGCCCTGCAAGCCTTGTCTTCTTCTCAGGCTCAACCCGGTGTGTCACAAGAGCACGGCAAGGATGTGCACCCTCGTTCAGGAACTCAGAAGCATTCTCCAGCTCCCTGGGGCCAATGCAGCTGTGGAAGATGAGCAAGTGCTCAGGTGCCCCTTAAGAAGAAATTCTTGTAGGAGATCCAGAAAAAGACCTAGAGCTAAAGGAGACCTCAATGTCTGCTAAGTGCAAGAGCTGCACAGTCATTGATGAATCCACTGAAGTACTTGAACTGAAAAATTAACTGCAGAGGTCTCCTTCTGCATTGCACAAGTCATGTTTATCTTCTCCAAGGTGCTCATACCACATCACAACCTCTATTGACCTCTCTTTGGATGTGATATGACCTCCCCCCCGGGGGTAGAGGCAGCTGGTGAGCCAAAGCTGCCAGCCACTCTGGGAGTTTGGGCTTGTCTACTGCCCTTTAGGCCTGCTGCGGCCTCCATTTGTCTGGTCCATTCAGCTGTTGCATCTTGTCACAGTCATGGCCACCTGTCTCTCTGAGTAAGAGGTTGCCTTGGAAATGTCAAAAATCCCCAAATGTGCCTGCTCTCCTGCCTCTGCTTCACATTCCAGACAACCTGTGAAACAACACGATCTTGTGGCTATGCCTCCAGCACTCTGAGACCAGGGGTTATGGCATGCTGCTGTGAGAAGTCACAGCAAGCCTTTGATTTCAGGCTGTCCTCCTTTTTTAATAGTGTGTTTCATTCATCCTTAGTTGCCTGACTGGAGGAGCCCATGCCCACACTGATACTGGTTTGGAGACTTCATTTGTACATTGGGTTTTGTTTTATTGCCACTCTTCACCCACTTTAAAGTGGAGCCAAACCATTCAAGGAATGTGCAGGCCTGGTGTCCTGCTCTGTACAGCCCGTGTAACACTGGTTTCTAGGAAGAAAGTACAGTGGGGAAGAGGGCAGAGACATGTCAAAGAGTCAGCCTTTTCATTTCTGTGTTTACATGTTCAGAAAAAAGTAAGATAATGTTTCAAACTCTCTTTAAAATAGCAGGCATGCTGTTTCTGCTGACCTTGCATAAAAATGATAATCAAAGAGCCTTTTTAGTTTACAGCTCCAATAGAGTCATGGAGAGAAAATACAGTTTGGTCCAGTGAGTGACAGGGAGAGAAGTGTTACTAACAGGCTTCCAATGATGTCATCCCAGGGGAAAAAAGGGAGAAAAAGAACCAGCTGAAAATGAAATATAATAATAGAAACATGTCCTTTCATATTAAAATGTTGGTAAATATGGACATTTAGAGCCATATCACTGGTGAATGTAAGTTGGCATAACCCTGCTGACGTCAGGAGTGCTATGCCAGTTCCAAAGAGCTTTTCCTTTAGCTGTGTTCTGCTTTGAGCCAATGAGTTGCCGAGTAGAACTTCTAGCCTCCAACTGGACCAAGCGAGCAGGTTCACAGCAGCCATAAACTGAAGGGCCGGGGATGCGGCCAGGAGCCACTGGCTTTGAGTTTTTCCTCCTGTTTGAGAAGACTGTGATCAGCCATGCCTGTCTACAGTGGGTCTCAAGAAAATAGTAAAAATATTTGCCATTTCAAGCAGTAGTAATACATCAGCTGTGAGATGGGTGCACAAACGTTATCCTTATCTGGCAAATGGGAAAACTGCATTCCCTCATGATTAGGTAGCAGGTCTGTGGCAACCGCAATTAGGCTTCTGGTCTTCTCTCTCCAAGCCCCAGGCCTGTGAGTCCAGCTGACAGTGCTGTCACAAAGTGACTCCAAAGAACGAGCGCTTTACCTTGAAACACAGCAGATTATACCAGACACAAGATATTAAAAAAGGAAAAAAAAATCAAGCGGCAGAATGCACTCGGTGCCCCTGCAAGGTCTCCACTTACACACAAACCATTTCAAATCAGCCAAGTTAAACACTGGCCTGCACTATCCCCATATTCGGTACATTTCCCAAGGACACAGTATAAATGCTTCCATCAAGGCACAGCTTAATTTATTTGTTTGCTTCTCTCCTTGCTCACGAGAAAGCATTTTTGTTTAAATGGGGAGAATAAATAGTCTCCTGACCCTTCTCTCTGTGGCACATGCTCCAGCACTGCCCTGTGTTTATGAGGCTAATGGGGGAGAATGCCGTGGGAGGCCCTTGTTAAAACACTGGCAGTGCCTTCCCTTTCATAACGCAGGGATTCGGGGGTGCGTTGTGTTTGTAGAAGCAGGAGGAAGAGGAGGCTAATAAAAAAAATCCATTATTGGAGCTTTCTATGCATAAGGACAGACGGTCAAAACGCAGAGAAGACAACAAATACCTTGGAATAAAGAGCCCATGATGGAGATAAATAATCATGGGGCTCATTCAACAAGAGCCTGCTGTTCAGAAATCCACTGGAACAGCTGCAGCTTACACGTCATTATACTTCTGATCAGTGAGCATTAGGAGCCTTTTTGTGAGTCCCTTGTTTGTTATATTAATCATTGCAAAAGCAGACTCTACAGACATAAAACCACACAGGAAATGTGGGGACTTCTCACCCCAACTTTGTCAGTCAGTCTACATTTTAATCCATGTCACTCCACCCCTTTATTTTTTTTTTTTCTCCAGTGGCTGGGGTGAAATGTGCATCTTCCTCATCAGACCTGTATGGGTCTTTGCTTTTTAAATCATCTGTTAGTAGAGTTCGATATGATGTCAAGCCTCCTGACTTGGAGGAGGAAATCTGGAGCCATGAAGGCAGGGTCTCAGTTCTTATCTATCAGGCTTATTTCTGCATTTATTTCTGGCCCTAGCAGTATCTTGGCATTGTGTCAACATGCTGTGCAGGAAAAGATGTTTTTCCCTCCTCTAATTCTTTTGGGAATGCACTGAAGGAAAATGACATATTCTTGAGAATTGAGGGGAAAGGAGGCACCTGGCTTTGACTGTGAGAAGAAAGGCGCATCTCTGTTTCACAAGCAGGTAGAGAAAAGGAATAAAAAAGAGCTGAGACCCCCAACTGCACTCTTCTTGTTGGAGAGATTTTCTTCAGGCTTTGGATCTAGGGCTGGGTGAAAATAATTTAGATCCCTAAACAAGAGTATTCCTTAGGCAGATCCATGAGGTGTGCTTCCTCCTGCTTAACTTCGTGGTAGTAGCCCATAAGCCACAGAGATAAGTGACCTGCAGGTCAGTTGGTGGAGGTAGCAGTAACTGAGTCTCCCCCAGCAGATATTTTGTCGGACAGGAGAGGGCAATAAAAGTATGCCCACTGCTGCCTTCCTGCCCAGCCACTAAAGTTTTATTTGTGAATTAGAGCCACTGTGGTTCCTCTGCAGCCACAGATCTTGCACTGACTACTTCTCTGAGATGTGTGGGGTCTTCGGTTGTCATGGAATGAGTTGTGTTCAATCTTTTCTGGAAGGTTTTCTGTGGATCCACACTGGCTCAATTGTTTTAAGTACAAGCCGATACTAATGTAATTGCTGGAAGCCCCAGTTTCTAAACTGTGTCTGTATTACCGAATTGGTTAGCAGTTCCCAGTTGCTAGCTCCAGAGTTGCTCCACCACATTCTGACCCTATACCTCCCCACCACCTCCTCTCCACAGTCCCAGTTTCTGAACACAAGGGAAACCTGGGTGTGCTGGCTGACGGTGAGCAATGACATGGTCTGGGCAGGCACCCAGTTTGGACCACTGCAAAGGCAGGAACTTGGGATGTTTTGTGGCATACCATAGCATATCATGTGGATACAGTCTCCATGGGTTAATCATATCACTCCACAACAGAATCTTAATTGCATAATTTAGCTCCCTATATCTTCTTTAAGATCTATGTTCCCTACAACCTTTCATTGCACATAGCTTGCTTTGATAAAGCTGTATTCTGAGTTAGGTCTTCATCCTGCCAGGGCAACTACTACTTGAACATATGCCTCCTGTGCCTGGGAGAGAAGATCCTCTCCTGGAAGTACTGAAACTTTTGCCTGGGTACACGTATTAATGTGAAAAGATGCCTAAGCAGCAGGAGGGCTTGATGTATGCTGGACTGAACAGTGCCTGTCACAGTGAGGACCTTGTCATGGTGCACCATCTGTAGAATACATCATGTAACACAGCAGGCAAGTTCCAGCCCAGGTAGGGCCAGGAGAAAGAATTTCCCTTCTTGTATCTTTCTTGAGACCACTGCAGCTGCAGTGAAGCATTATGAGGTACACCAGACATCCAAGCTAACTTGGCACTCTCTTGCTTCACTGATGAATGAGAGGATGTCTCTGCTTTTTGTGTTGAACAACTGCTCTACCTTCTCAGGAACAGATAGGAAAAAAACAGTTTCCAGCAAAACCAGTGTAGCTTTTGTGCACCACCCACAGATCTCACCTGGCCATTCTCCACCGCTGCCTGGTCTGCCCCCACCCAGTGTACGTTTTCCAGTTGCCCAGGGAGGGGACATCTCTGCGGTAACAGAACTGACTTGTCCTGTTTGTGGATGCAGCCCTTTTGTGCTGGTCACTGCTGTGCTCATCCTGCGGCATGCATGCTGAGATGAAGGGGATTTCTGAGAGCTTTACGTGTGGGATCCTTTGGATGCTGAACTCGTTCTTGCAGGTCTTCTCCAATTTCCTATCTCTTCTAGACTATTATCTTTCCAACGGTGTAAGGGTGACAACGCAACCTATCTAAACAGGAACGTAAACATGAAGTGAGTTGTTAACCGTAGCTGAGCAGGCAATCCACATGCAAAAATATAATATGATGTGTTTCCGAGATGTTTATTTAAGATCCTGTGAGAGATAAAATAATATTATTTTGAAAAATGATGTGATATAATTAAAAAGGCCTCTTCCACCCCCATTGCCTGCTATTGGTTGTTCCCTGCTCTCCTTGGAGCTCCCTGGCAACATACGAGCAAATAAGCAGCATCAATCACTTACATTCAGTTTGGTTTTCTTTTTCACCCTTGTTGTTTAATTTAAAAATGCCCCAAAGTTGTTATTGTGTTTCCCCACTCCTAATAAAGAAAAAAATCATAATAAAGAAAAAAAGCAGGAATTAGTCCTGACTTGCTTGTGACCTGCCTGACTAAATACCACAAGCAGCAAAGTTCCAGCCATCACGACCTCAGCCCCTGACACCAAAGCTGTTCTTGACAACAGCACCTGAATAACTTCAGCAGGGCAGGTAGCTTCTCCTGAAATCATTCATAAAAATGATTTATTATTTAGGAGGGCAAGTAAGGCCACTGGGATTTGCCACTTCCTGCTCGAGAAAGACACACTGCACGCTGTCTGTGTTAACCCTCTAGAATACAGTTATGTACATACTCACCATACCAATTGATGATAATTAGACTTCTCATGTACCCCATTAGAAAAGTACCCCAGTGATTTTTCTAGAGGGTTTTTTTTTTTTTCCCATTGGCTTTTGCTCTAGCCAAATGCAAAAAAAAACCCCAAAAAACTAAAAACCATGATCAAGCAACCACAGACTTTCTGAAGAAGAGAAGTATTCCCAGGTCAGGAATATTTCCTAGCATGGGTAGGAAAAGTGAGTCATATTTATGCAAAAGGGGTTGTCCTCTGGGCAGTGCTGGAATAATTAGGAAACATTAATTGCATAGAGAAAACCCTCTTCTGTGCTGGAGAGCTATACGTTCAGTCCCACTTTTCAAAGGAGCTGTAATTCAGGGTAACAAGGTTGGTCCAAAGTCTCAATAGAAGGTTCTCCACAAAATTTCTCCCTTCAAGCTGCTTTATGGACCATGAACCCCCTGACAGAAGGACACAGGAATTGGGAAACCTGCTCCTTTGTCTTCCTGTAAATCTCTCTGGCTTCTCCGCAGCTAATGAGAGAGGCTACTGGTGAGGGTAGCACATACCACTGGCCGTCCTCGCTGCTGAAACTGTAGACATCTAAGGAGAATGAAGGGGCCTGATCCAGAGGTGAACCCAATCGACAGATTGATGGCTTCAAGTAAGCTTGGACGGGGCCTAAAATAAAAATGCTGATGTTGTGGTTTATCCCTGGTGGGCAGCTCAGCCCCACGGAGCCACTTGCTCACCCCACCCCCGGAGCAGGATAGGGAGGGAATCAGAGTGGTAAAAGTGCAAAAACTTGTGGGTTGAGATAAAGTCAGTTTAATAGGTAAAGCAAAAGCCGCACGCACAAGCAAAGCGAAGCAAAGAATTCACTCACTACTTCCCTCTGGCAGGCAGGTGTTCAGCCTGGTAAGTTGGGTTTGGTCAGTTGGGGTCAGCTGTCCCAGCTGTGTCCCTTTCCAACTTCTTGTGCACCCTCAGCCTACTCCCTGGTGGGGTGGTGTCAGGAGCAGAAAAGGCCTTGAACCTGCACAAGTGCTGCTCAGTAATAGCTAGAAGATCAGTGTGATACCAACACTGTTTTCATCACAAAGCCAAAACATAGCACTGTACAAGCTACTATAAGGAAATTTTAACTCCATTCCAGTCAAAACCAGTGCAGCTGGGAATGTCTAAGCTGTGTTCAGACTTCCTACACAGCTGCGACAGCTATTCGGACGTTGTAGTTCAAGACCGTGGTGGCTTTTCAGACCTGCCTATCAGGACAGAGAGAGCCAAGGCATCAAAGTCAAGCACTGGTAGAGTGCAGCCTGAATGCAGTCAGTTTTCTGCACTGGGGAGCAAAAAAATCTCCTGCCTCGAGGTTTTTGGCTCCTCTGTTTCATCTTTCAGGCATTTCCCCCTGTCTGCTCCACCCAAGTGGCATAATTTGGGAAGGATATGTAATCTCCCAGGGCTGTCCCTGCAGACAAGCTGATTTAGCACTATCCAGGGAGGGGACAGTGTCTACGAGGCATGGGGATGTCTCCCTAGGCCTCCTTGCAGCACATCACCAGCCCAGGAAGGGCTCTGCAGGCAGACAGTCCATCCATACCCTGGCCCAGCTTCCATTAGCTGTTAATTGCCCTGCAAAAAGACTACCTCGGGGTTTCTCAGCCTTTTCCATGCCGTGACCCCTTGTTTGAACACAAAAGAAGTTTTTTGACCTCTCCTCCCGCATCTCCCAGAAGAAGGGAGGCAGAGGGGGAGTGTTCAATCCCCTGCTGCAGGCTGTAGCCCAGAGGTTAAAGGACTCGGAGCCAGGACATCTGCATTACTTTATAAACAGCATTTTTAACACTGCAGCACCAGTAGTGGTGAGCAGAAGAGTTTTCGCTGAAAAATACTGCCACAGAGCGCAGCCTAGGAGGAGACATGCATGGTCTCTCAGCCCGCGAGTAGTAGCAATCCAGTATACCTCCAGGAATAGTTGTGCTGCTTAACGATCTCTGGGTCAACGCCACTCTGTCTAATCAATGTTTACACAGTGTCCTTGAGAGCCCAGAGCACCTCGGGGAGCAGCAGCATAAACCCAGGTTTCTCGTTGGATCCCAAGGACAGTGACCGACTGCTCTCTGCAGAGTCCTTTAACACCCCTCCTGCTCCAGAGCCGGCAGGGAGCTGGGGGAGAAAGAGCAAAACCAGCCTCTCCCACTATCTCTTCTCTCCGCAGGTCACAGTGACCAGCAAAGGTGCCCTGCCCCAAGCACAGTAATAAGCTGATAGCAATGGTCTCCTCGCCTTTTGGATGAAAGATGTGCCAACTACAGCCCTCTGGGTGCCTGCAACAAGGCAGGGGTGCTGCCAGGGCTGTCTCTGCTGCAGGGTGGAAGCATTGCTCAGAAAGCTGAGAAAGAAGCCTCTGCCATGCCCAGGTGGTCTGGCAACAGAGCTCTTTCTGAGATATTTTATCCTTGTGATAGGAGCTAGAATTAATCTGAGGATTTTGGAATTATTATCATTTGTCATCAAGATGGAGCAGGGAAAGTTTCACGGAGCAGAAATGTATGTGAATTCAGTCACTCCCGTAACATCATTCACACACGCCCCTGAAAAGCACATTTTTTTTCTTCTGTGTTTTATTTTTGTGTGTGAGTTAGACCGAACCACCTCCTGTGGGCAAAGCCAGAACTCACACTAGGGTGGCCTGTTGCTGCGCCTCCCATTTCAGCTTGTCTGGAACTTTGCCAAACGAGACCTATGTGGGTCGTATCTTTTTGGGTAGGTTCAGTTTCAGTGGTATTGGAAAATTACAGAGGCAGAGTGAGAGCTCATGAAAGATGTCTTGTTTTGCTTTAGTATAGTTGTAAGTTATAATTAAAGTGTGTGTGTGTGTAAGAAATGTACATGCACAAAAAGGTGCACGTGAAATGATAATTTATGTACCTAATTTTTAAGTACTTGACTTCTCAGTCTTCAAAAATGAGCTGTATATGTGATACAACACATGTTTCTCTGGTCTTCTCCCAGTCCTTCCTGTCTATCCCCAAGCATGTAGCTTCTCTGTCTGGGAACGTAGTCTGCATGTAGCATCTCTCACCACTTTGTTAACTTTGCATATGAATAAGCAATATTCAAGATACAAAAGAATTGTGAAAGCCCAGTTACAGTGTAGGTATGTTTGCCTGTATGTTTAGCAACATAACCGTTGAAACTGGACTGATGACAAAGGCATGTCCTTGTAATGGAACTACTGAAGAAATCAAACAAACCTTGTCAGGAGAAGCTAATGCCATTTGAGTGTTAGGAAGGCAGACACATGGGCTGGAGTTGTGTGAGTAGACCTTAACGTAGGAGCGGTGCAGGGGCCCCAAGGTAGGGCTGGAAATGGAAAGTGATCAGTACAGCACTATTGGTGTGGTGCTGTACCCACGGTAAAAAGCCCTTGGATTGCTAAGTAGTCAGAGCCCTAATCCTTCTGGGCATGGGTATCTGGGCATGTGCTCAGAGATGCAGGCACTGCGGTAGTGGCAAAGCCATGCTCTCGGCCATCACTAGCCCGTGATGCAGAGCCCTGCAGGAAGTCCCAGGTGGCTGAAGGAAATGAACTGCCATCACCAAACACCCCTAATACTTCCCGGTTGCTTCCCTCTGATAAATTGTGTTGCTTTCTGTTTCCTCTGGACTGTCAGGAACACAAAACTAATGCCCTGTTCACCTAACCAGGACAATTCCCAGGAAAGAGATGAAGGACATTGCTTTTCAGCAACTCCTGCGGTGCGGTGCAGCTTGGCAGTGGTGCCCTCACACTCCTACTTGATTACTGCCCCAATGGCTGTTTGCAAAGACTGGCTGACTAGTTTGGAATAATGGTGAGGCGAGGAAAGGAGTTATCCTGCTTAGTTTACATTATGTAAGGCTTTCCGTTCTGTCAGAAGGAGAGAGATGCTGCCACTGCTTCATCAGAGCTGTTTTCCTGACTCAGCTTCTGCAGAGCAGCCACACAATGCATAAGCCCCAGCCCAGCTAGGTAGCTCCCATTCTTGCTCCAGCTCTTTTCCCCAGAGACAGAAAAATCATCAAGTCCATGAAGGCATCTCCCCTCCTTGTGACAGGCTTGCCTCTGCAGCAAGAGCTGCCTCCCCTCAGCCTGGGTACCTCTGCAGTCATGCACAGGGGCCGTGCTGGGTGTGCTACCTGCTCCTCCTGCCTCCTATCTGCCTGAGTAGTCAACACTGGTGAGCCTTTCTGCTGGTGTAGCTCATGTGGCTATGAGGGCTGTCATGGAGGCATACAAAACCATGTACCCTGTCACTTCCCTTCTCCTGGGACAGGCTGACACCTGGGGGTGTCTCTTATCGGACTTCCCTGGCACCCTGTCATTTGGCCAGAAGTGCAGATGCAGCATGGCTGGATGTGCATGTATGCACCTCCACTCTCACCTGTTTTCACCCACTTCGTGCACATTTGGAGGGGTGGGATGGCGGGGAGGGCCACCCCTGTGGTAGCTCTCCCTCTGGCACCAGCAGCCAGTTGCCCAGCTCGCAGGGGCATTTACTGCAGACATTTTGAATCACAGTCAGAAAACAAGCCTCTGTTTCACTTTGATTTTAAACAAAGTCAAGTCCCTTTTCCAAATTATTCAGCTCTCAAATTTCAAAGGCAGGGAGGAGACTGCGTGTGCAACAATCCTGCTTTATTCACTTCTTGTAATTTGTGGTGTGGCTTCTGCTCCCGGTGTCAGGGAGTAACTTTTCAAAGAGAATTAAAGAACAGCAAGCACTGAGCGCCTCTGGGTGAACAAGCTGTTTTCTTTACACCTGAAGACATTACAAGAGAATCCCAGCCTCTATTAACACAACTGCAGAGCTTTCATGGTGGCACAGGAAAGCTTTTGAGTGTGAACTCTGACTGCTCAGAAAGCAGAAGTCAAATGAGAAACACCGAGAATATAGCAGTCACAGGAAGCCCATTAGTGCAAGCATGGAGGGATGCAAACATGATTGAATCCAACAGCAGCCTGTTTGTAAATGTTTGTAAATACTGTTTCGTATCACTTGGGTATTGCAAATCCTCTAAATTTTTGCTTTCCCAGAATTCCTGCTCTCTCCTGAAAACTCCCATTGGTTTCAAGCTGGCATCTCTCAAGGTCACACTGGTCTAGTATTCACTATTAAATCCGCCTCCCACAGAAGAAACCATTAAAAGCATCAGGAATCAGATCGCAAGCCATTTGCTGCAGAGCGTGTTTCTCCCCCTGTGTTTGCCGTGCTCTTAGCGAGCACAAAGGGCTCCCGGTCCTGAATGGGGCCTCCGGGCGCGACTCTAAATGCTAAACAGTAATTATTTTTGGTTAGTTTTGTTTTAAACAAAATGCATGAAAATCAGGTCTTGCAGAGCTCCCTAGACAGAAGGCAGCTTGGGTTATCATAAACTGCCCCGGTCTGTGGCAGATCATTAGCATTGCCTCCTCTGGCACATTCTGGCTCTTAAAGAGGTCAAACTCGCCTTGGCTTTCCCTAGAAAAAAATGCTGTAATGCTTTGTATGACAATTGTTTTTAATGTAATTCAAAAAATAAATATGACTGTCTCTCTGCACAGTTTATTTTTATGACTCTCAGAGAATTGTATTAATTGCTTAATTTATATTTCCATCAGGGTCCATCAATTAAGAGGAATCGGTGGTATTATCCTTGTAAAACACCGCATCAGTCAAAAATGAAGCAGAGTCAGAGGTCTAACTGTTAATCAGGTCACATTTCACTTCCTGTTGACATTTTTATTTCCCTTGCAGAAAATATTTGACGTTAAGTCTCAGATTATGAGCACTATTCACCCAGTGCAAACACTGCAGAGAAGTAGTCCTGCTGGTGCAGCTGGGAAGTATGCACCGAGCCGCTTGCGAGGCACCTCTTTAAGCAGCGCAGGGTGGATCGACAGCTATTCATCTTGATGATGAATGGGAAATCACTCCAAGGTGAAGGTCAGATTTCCATCTGCACCTCACAAAGCAAGAAACAGGACCAGCAATGGCAGCAAAGGTTGTTCTGTTGTGGCTTTGCTGCAAGCTGAGCAATTTGACGAGTTTGGCCAAGGAGGCAAAAATATCATAATGTGATAAATGCAATCAAGTGTTAACTGTCGACAGGGAAGCAGTAGGCTTGGCTGATGACACAGCAGAGGAGAGTACAGCTGTGGTGAAGGATTTGCTTTAAAACAAGGCATCAAACAGGAAGGACAGTTTTGTAGTGAAGGAAATTGGCTAAGAGATGGGGAGGCTTTCAGTTATTCAGACCTAGATATTCACATGCTTCTTGAGCAACCTTGAATGAGTTACTTAGTTCTGCTGGGGTAAACTGAGCCTAGGAGAGGCGTAAAACATGTCGGGTGGCTATTGCACCCTGAGCAACACTGGGAAACACAGACTCCTCGTTGCCTCACAAGTTTCTTCCCAACGGATTTGTTAATTTACTTCTCCGTTACATCAAAGACACATCCCATGATAATCTTCTGACTCAGCATTCACTACTACCCACAACACTACTTTTTGCAGTCTGTAATAAGGATCTAGTAATATTTTCCCTTTGTTCACCATATCATCAGTAAATTCCCACAGAAGTCCCCAATACTATCTGTGGAATTTGAGTAATGTGCTCTGCTCTTGAGGTAACTGACTTATACTTTGAGAACAACATATGGTGTCTTCCAGCAGCCATACCCAATATAGCTAGTTCACTCCCTTTCTTTCCTATTCCCCCTTTGCTATTACCTCCTCCTCTCTCTTTACGCATTTTGTCTCACAGTGTGTAGAAATAAAGAGATGCTTTACTTGTTATTGCTCTTTTCTTTTGCATCCCCACCCCCATTTAATGCTTTTTCTCAAAAAATGATGCAGAATATTGATTGGAGTTGTTTGTTAACAATGGTAGCACTGCCCTGAAAAAAAAAAAAGATTTATTAAAAAATTGTCCTTGCACCAGCACCTGCAAAGGAGAATCCACTGTTGACACACAGTGAGAGCTCAGCCAAACCCAATAACTTTCTAAAACTATGTTTGCATTTTAGCGTTTTATTCATAGTTTTCAAACTCAGAATAATCTACCTACCTCTCCAGCTGTCTGAGCTGCAGAGACTAAAAAAGGGGAAAAACTACAGATGTATGTCCTTTTTCTCAATCAAACTTTGTACAAAGTTTCAGCTGTCATTATGAACTGAGTTTTCCACCTGAAGGGTCTGTAGAGAGCTGGTAAGATAATTTCAGAGAGAACCAAAAAACCCTGTTCCTGTGAGCTGGGGTGGAATTAGATCCATATTGTGGTGCAAAGTCCATCCCTATGGAGTGTCGCACACCTGCCTGAGGTATTCTGTTAGCAGCTATATCTGCAGACCTTGCCTCTCTTTCCTACCCACAGAAGGCATGTTTGAGTAGCACTAATTCTCAGATAAGCAGGTATTTCCTCTTACACATATTTGCTTTCTGTGGAGCAAGTGGCACCACATTTCTCTAAAACAGCAGTCTCAAACTCTTTGGGTTGTTGTCTAAACTCCCGGTTTGACAGCACTGCTTAGAGACCACCTTGACTCAGAAATAAGGTTTTTTTTTCCAGGTTCTGCACTAAATTTTTATTTCACTGAACATTTTACATGTTTGAAGTGCATGTGTGAGGAGAGGAGGGGAAAGAGAGCTCTCACTTGTGGCTGAGGGGCGCATGTGAAGACGTGTGGCTTTGCTGAGGCCAGCGAGAGTGCTTGAAATCACTTTGCAGTCCTGTAACACTCAGAAGTTTCCTGAGGTTTCTGGCTGACTCTCAGCCCCTCGACAGAGTCAGCAGAAAAGGTCCTCTTCTGTTCTTGTAGAGCAGGTCCTTTGTGTGTGTGCCCCAGGTGTCAACCTTTTGACACTCCTGTGCTGAGACCAAAAGTAGAATCATAGAATCATAGAATGGTTAGAGTTGGAAGGGACCTTAAAGATCATCGAGTTCCAACCCCCCTGCCATGGACAGGGACACCTCCACTAGAGCAGGTTGCTCAAAGCCCCATCCAGCCTGGCCTTAAACACTTCCAGGGATGGGGCATCCACAGCTTCCCTGGGCAACCTGTTCCAGTGCCTCACCACCCTCACAGTAAAGAATTTCTTCCTAATATCTAATCTAAATCTCCCCTCTTCTGATTTAAAACCATTACCCCTTGTCCTGTCACTACATCTCCTGACAAAGAGTCCCTCTCCGGCTCTCCTGTAGGCTCCCTTCAGATATTGGAAGGCTGCTATAAGGTCTCCCCAGAGCCTTCTCTTCTCCAGGCTGAACATTCCCAGCTCTTTCAGCCTGTCTTCATAGGAGAGGTGCTCCAGGCCTCTGATCATCTTCTTGGCCCTCCTCTGGACTTGTTCCAACAGGTCCATGTCCTTCCTGTGTTGAGGACTCCAAAGCTGGACACAGTATTCCAGGTGGGGTCTCACGAGCGCAGAGTAGAGGGGTAGAATCACCTCCCGTGACCTGCTGGCCACACTTCTCTTGATGCAGCCCAGGAGGCGGTTGGCTTTCTGGGCTTCCAGTGCATATTGCCGGTTCATGTTGAGCTTTTCATCCACCAACACCTCCAAGTCCTTCTCCTCAGGGCTGCTCTCAATCCTTTCTCCACCTACTCTGTATTTGTGCCTGGGATTGCCACGTCCCAGGTGCAGGACCCTGCACTTGGCCTGGTTGAACTTCATGTGGTTTGCATGGGCCCACCTCTCAAGCCTGTCCAGGTCTCACTGGAAGGCATCCCTTCCCTCCAGCGTGTCGACCATGCCACCAAGCTTGGTGTCGTTGTCAAATTTCCTGAGGGTGCACTCTATCCCACTGTCCATGTCTCCGACAAAGATGTTGAACAGCACTGGTCCCAGTACCGACCCCTGAGGAACTCCACTCGTCACTGGCAACCAATTGGACATTGAACCATTGACCACAACCCTTTGAGTGTGGCCATTCAGGCAGTTCCTTATCCACTGAGTGGTCCATCTATTGAACCCATGACTTTCCAATTTTGAGACCAGGATGTCACGTGGGACAGTGTCAAACGCTTTGCATAAGTCCAGGTAGATGACGTCTGTTGCTCTGCCCTTGTCTGTGGCAGTATCGTAAAAGGCCACCAGATTTGTCAGGCGAGCCCAATCCAACTCCCTTGATGTATATAGTCCACCTCCCGGATATAAAGACAAAGGTGGACAATTAAGATCTCCAATGTATGTAAGATTTTTAGTCTTCTCCAGAGCTTATCGACGGTTGAGCAACCGGTTGCTCTTCATTTCACAGCAAGCCCCTGTTGGCTCCCAGCGCTGCCATAGCTCTCCACGGTTGTTTGGGTTGTCTGTCCTTGAGGGCCCCTTTGTCCCAACTTAAGTATTCAAAATCTACCAGCTTGAAATCTCCTCTTGATACAGGTGAAACCTTGGGTAAATATTGGCATCTCCCACCATAAACTTCTGTACAAAAAAAAAAGGTTTAGCTCTGCAATCTAATTGTGAAAGAGCTTGTTCCTTTCCCTCCGTAATATTGCATAACTGCAGCTGAGTGTGAAGGGAAAACAAGTGCGTATGTCTGTATTTTCCCTTTTGCGTTACCTTCAGAGAAAGGACACGGTTTCTATTACATCTTTGGCTGCCACAGATGGAGTAAGATGTGTTGTTTTTTTCCTGTGTATGGCTATAACTTCTTAAAAGCTGCCTTCCCAAGTTGATCAAGCAAGTCATGAAAAATGGTCTGTTTATAAAAATGATGATTCTGATTGAGTTAAAGCACTGTAAGGCAGGCAGTACTGTCCCTAAAGAGAGAAAAAGAAAGGCTTTATGGAGAAATATCTTGTTTTCCTAATAGCTTGGTTTGGAAACAAGTTTATAAAACACATTAAAATTCCCCAGGGGCTTCAAGACTGCAGTGTTTCTAAACAGTCACATTTACCTTGACCTTACAGTTGTAGGATAAGGAAAGATTGCCTTCTTTTTAGCCCCAGGAATACAATACTTGGCATTTATGTAGCACTTGAAATCTTAATAGCTCTAGAACCATGAACCAAGAATCCTCACAGCCCAAACAGAGCAGCGGGTTCAGGCACCTTTACCGTCCCCTGTGTTAACACCCCTTTCTTCATCTGCCTGAACAGAGAGCCTGCCCCGCGGGGCTCTTGCTTGCCAGGGTCAGGAATTGTCAGCAAGAGTCCAGCAGGCTACTGAGAGACACAGGCCAGTAGAACAAAAGCCAGCCTGTTTCATGTAGGTGGCAATGAGCAACTTCGATTTTGATTGTATTCAAAGTACTGCTAAGGACTGCTGAGTGGAGAGACAGGATTTTCATTTGTTTGTTGGGTTGTTCTTTTTTTGAGATGTGACAATCACATTTTGTAATCCTGTTGTCTGCTTTTAAACCTTAGGAAGATCTTGGTTCCCATCTCTCACCAGCTTATGCAAAGTACTTGGGAAAAAAACATGGAAGGGGAGAGGCAAGGACCAGTAAGTGAACAAGCTGGAGCGACCGGACCCTGTTATGTTTTAACATGGACCTCCCCTATCTCTTGCTCTCCTCACTAATGTCTTGGGATTTTTATTTTAGTATTTTGACTTAGTGAATTAATGGGAAAGTGGCTGAGTGTAAGGCTAGCAAGAGATTTCTTAATGTCAGTTCTGTAAAGTGACAGCACATTATTTCCTTGATGCTAGCAGTGAGGCAGAAAGTTCCTTACTGGCATCATGATCACTAGAGATGAACTAAAGACTGCATTTTGTTTACCAGAGGGTCAGTCAATGTCCATCCAGCATTCACCAGCTCACCCAGAATATAAAATTATCATCAAATAGGGTAAAATGTGGACACTGGCATGTTCCTGAAGCTCTCATCTCCTTCTCCATCAACCCATATTAGAGAAATGGCTCACTTTCTCTCCCTGAATGGCAGAGCCTGATGGTGATCAGCTGCCTGGTGCATGAAGAAACCCACTGCCTCCAAACTGGGAGAGCCCACTGTTTATTGAGAGGGCTTCAGGAAGCTTCATGGGATGTTGCTTGCTGTCTAAGTACTCTGGGTAAATACCAAGCAGAGGGGAATGAGGTCAAAGGAGGGTGTATTTTAAGGAGAGTTCACTCTGGGAAGACAAAGTGGGAGATGATGATAGTGATAGTAATAGTAATAGTAAGAGCCTTCTGCACATCCAGGAAACATTTATCTAAACAAATGAGTCCACAGCAATACGGACTGTAAGATATGTCTGTCATTCCTCGGTCCTAGTGTCTAGAACTTGCACTTCATTTCAGTCCTCGGTATGTCTTTTTACTTGTATACTTTTAACCATTGTTTTAGATTTATAGCAACTTAGAACACTAGGATCTCGAATCATGACGGCAACCCCTCAGGTATTAACTCAATATGGATATTAACCTTCAGTCATAATGCACTGTTTCACCCAACTGAACCGTTACGCTGGATTTTTTAAAACAAAGACTACCATTGAAAAACAAAAGCTTTTTTTTTTATACTAACTCTCTTTTCCAGGTGTAAGACACCATTTTCCAAAAGCAATGAGTATAAAAATAAAAAATTGCCAGGTCATCTTATGCATTACATAGTACTTAACTGAGAAGAACAGGCATCAACTATAGATTTAGAAATTCAGTAGATCCTTGGGAGCTGCTATGTAATCTTATGAAAGCAATTATGATTCAAAGCAAATTTTAAAATCAATGTCTTTATGGCTCATCATCAGCAACACATCCCTCAGAAGAGAAGGCTGACAATGAAGTTAACTGATGGATGCCTGTCCTGTAACGCTGCTTAGGGCAAATTATTTTACAGCACATTCCAAAGTGCTGAATGGCCCAGAGAGAGGCCAGCCCCCTTCATGTTTCCCCTGGGAATCAATCAAGAAAAAGGTGGAACTCACCAGTGAAAAAATTGACTTGCTGAATAAATTGTTACATTTTTCTCAGTCGAATCCTCTACATTCACGAAATGGAGGGGACTGCAGTAACCTTCCCAGATTAAATCAAATGGCAAAAAGAGCTGTGCTGCTGAGCTAAAAATGTGTGAGTTCGTCATGCTTTTACCAACAGGCAGAAGCTATATTGTGAAAAACTCTTGAAAACCTTGTGGACTCCATCTAGAAACCTAATGGTGGACAATAGCATAGCTTAATCCTTCAAGGAATTCCTTTAGCCTAGCGAGCTTTGACGTCTTCTACAGATCTACAGGAAGTTACAGTTTGACTTTTTCCATTCATAACATGTGCTTGGTAGTCAACCTTTTTGTCATCATTTCTTTCCACAGCTGTGTCCTTTAGATCATAACAGAGGTTGTAGACTGTCTAATTTGTAACCAGTTTTTTCATGAAATAATTTTGGGTTGTCCTTGTGCCATTCTGAAAGGACTGGGTGCAAACACTCTATGGATAGGGAGGTGGATGCCAACAGGGTATGTTCTTAAGTGGAGCATATCACCTCAAAGAGGTTGAAACCATCCTGAAGCCTCTGCGTTCAGAGTCAGAAAGTGGAATTATCCTTTTCCTTACATCTCTCAGTGAAAAAAACAACCAAATAAGAAGGAAAAACAAGGACTTTCCTTCAATATAAAAGAAGTCTGTGGTTATGGCTGGATGCTTTCCATGATAGTGGTATCTCTTGTTACTAAAATAACGGTGAGCTAATCCCAGTTAATGGAGGATCTTCTGTTTAGCAACTCCTGCCAATGAGCACATATGGGATATTCTATAACAGAGCATGGCACCAAGTTGGAGAAAGTCATGAGTCATTGCTGGGCCCACAAGGCAGACAACAGATGAGAGCTGTCCTCCTCCCAAAGCTGTTTTTTCTGCCAAGGATTACAAGCAGGGAGCCTGGCAAGGCTGAGGTGGTGTTGGCGGTGCAGTCCCCAGGGATTCACAGGGATGGCACCCTATTTCTGTACCGATGTGTCCAGATACAGCAGAGCAGGATCCCCTGAAAGAAAACCTGCAGAGAGTCCCTAGTGGGAACAGCCTGATGAATCTGTCCTCTGCCCAAAGCAGCTCACTTCAGCACAAGTCCTGAGACACTTGATGACAGCAGCTGAAGTTCAGTTAAATATCTGCAGACAGAAGTCACTAAAATATCAAGAAGGAACCACAAAATAGGGCAAATTGTAGAGAAAAATGATCTCAAATACTCTGGCATGCTTTATGTAGAGGTATCTCATATGGACAGGTTAAGCTGGGAAGGCTTACCACGCCTGTACAATCTAGAAAGGCTCCATTGGCAGCAGTGTCTTTGTTATTACTCAAAAATACAGTGTCCCAAATCCATAGAATCATAGAAACATAGAGTCATATAATGGTTCAGATTGGAAGGGACCTTAAAAATAATAGAGTTCCAACCCCCCTGCCATGGGGAGGGACACCTCCCACTAGAGCAGGTTGCTCAAAGCCCCATCTAGCCTGGGCTAATCCACAAGAGTTGGGATCCTTTTGAAATAGTGCAAACTTAGAGCCATCCTGAAGATGGGAAAAAAGTATCAGGTTTGCTGAGCTGGGAGATGGCACATAAAGTGAGAAAGCTCAGGGGCTAATTAGGCACAGGAACATGTACATAGGAGCTGTTGAATCACTCTGAGATTTACAGGGACATCAGGAGGAAGAGAAGACACCCCGACACGAACTCTTAGAGGTGGCAGAGGAACATCAGACATGACCCAAGACACCAGGCCAAAGCAGACTGGCACAGACTGCAGGCAAGTGCCTGGCAAGCAGGAGGTCATAGAATGGTTTGGGTTGGAAGGCACCTTTAAATGTCACGTAGTCCAACGCTCCTGCAATGAGCACAGACGTCTTCAACTAGAGCAGGTTGCTCAGAGCCCCGTCCAACTTGACCTTGAATGTTTCCAGGGATGGGACATCTACCATCTCTCTGGGTAACCTGTTTCAGTGGTTCACCACCCTCATTGTAAAAATTTCTTCCTTATATCTAATCTGTATCTACACTTTTTAGTTTAAAACTATTACCCCTTGTCCTATTGCAACAGGACCTGCTAAAAAGTTTGTCCCATCTTTCTTATAAGCCCCCTTTTAAGTACTGGAAGGCCACAATAAGATCTCCCCAGAACCTTGTTTTCTTCAGGCTGAATGACCCCAACTGTCTCAGCCTGTCCTCATAGGAGAAGTGTTCTAGCCCTCTGATAATTTTTGTGGCCCTCCTCTGGACCTGCTCCAACAGGTCCATGTCTTTCCTTTGTTGAGGGCTCCAGAACTGGATGTAGTACTGCAGGTAGGGTCTCGCTAGAGGGGCAGAATCACCTCCCTTTACTTGCTGGCCACGCTTCTTCTGATGTAGCAAGGGATGTGGTTGGCTTTCTGGGCTGAAAGCACACATTGCTGCCTCATGTCCTGCTTTTCATCCACCAGTACCCCCAAGTCCTTCTTGTCAGGGCTGCTCTCAATCCCTTCATTCCCCAGCCCCTATTGATACTGGGTGTTGCCCTGACCGAGGTGCAGGACCCTTGGACTTGGCCTTGTTGAACCTCATGAGGTTCACACAGCCCCCAATTCTCAAGCCTGTCCAGGTCCCTCTGGTTGGCATCCTGTCCCTCAGGCATGTCAACTGCACCACTCAGCTTGGTGTCATCTACAGACTTACAGAGGATGCACTCAATCCCACTGTCTATATTATTGATGAAGATACTGAACAGTACTAGTCCCAGTTAGGACCCCTGAGGGACACCACTTTTCACCGATCTCCATCTGGACATTAAGCTGTTGACCACTACCCTCTGGATGTGACCATCCAACCAATTCCTCATCCACCCATCACTGGGAACAGTCCACCCATCAAATCCATATGTCTCCAATTTAGAGAAAAGGATGCTGGGGCTGACTGTGTCAAAGGCCTTACAGAAGTCCAGATAGACGACATCTGTAGCTCGCTCTTTGTCCACTGATGTAGTCACTCCATCATAGAAGGCCCTGAGGTTGGTCAGGCAGGACTTACCTTTGGTGAAGCTGTGATGGCTGTCTTGAATTACCTCCCTGTCTTCCATGTTCCTTAGCATAGCTTCAAGGAGGATCTTCCCAGGCATAGGGGTGAGGCTGACAAGGTGGTAGCTCCCAGGGTCCTCCTTTCTACCCATTTTAAAAATGACTGCAGTGTTTCCCTTTTCCCAGTCACTGGGGATTCACTTGACTGCCATGACTTTTCAAATATCATAGACCGGCTTGGGTTGGAAAGGACCCTTAAAGATTGTCCAACAGCCTTGCCATGGGCAGGGTTATTTTTCACTAGATCAGGTTCCTCAAAGTCCCGTCCAACCTAACCTTGAGCACTTTCAGGGATGGGGTGTGCACAACTTCTCCAGGTAACCTGCTTCAGTGTCTCACCACCCGCATCACCACCCGCATGACCAGAGGCAGTTCCTTCAGCCTGACCTCGTGTCCTATGTGCCTCGGCCCCTCACCATCTTGAGGACCTGGGCTAGGCCTACACCCCACACTTCAGTATCTTTCCTGGGCTGGGGAGACTAGGAGGGGTCAGAGGAGTCCAGATGCCGTTGCTAGTGTGCCAAATAAGAGAGCAGGAAAGCACTTTTACTGTTTTCTTTTCTTGTTTTATTGTTTTTTAAAAAAATTGTTCATTGTCAGTCCTGAAAAGAACTCCTAAGGAAGCAGCCAGAAGGGACCTTAACGCTGAAGGCCAGCACTTTTTCCTGGCAGAACAGCTCCTCCAGAGGAACAGCAGTCTCTCTAACTTCTTTGCTTGACTTGTTGCTCTTCTCCATGCACTGCTGTGGAGAGTCTGGCTTCATCTTCATCACCTGTTGGGCAGCCTTCTCGTCCTCAGACCGGAGAAACCCCACCTCCAGGCCCCAGGGAACTCGGTGGCCCTCTGACGGAGGACTCCTGTCACCCAGGGCACAGCATCCCTGCAGAAGCCAAGTTGTCTCCGCTCTGAGCTCTGTTCTTGAGGCTCAGAGCAGAGAGATGGCACCCATTGAGGAGGGGTGGGGGTAGTGAAAGAAGGACTCATACCACCCATGGCAATCAACACAGAAATTGCTAATTGCCAGGAGATGTAATGGGTGAGCCTGCAGGATGGCCAGTTGCAGAGGCTGGGCCTCCAAGCTAATGCCGAGGGCAGAGGCTGGGCCGATGGTAAGGTGCTGGCTGGGTGCTCCTGCAATGCCACTGCCATGGCATCACAGAGGGGAGCCCTGGCACAGTGTAGTGGTGCCAGCAGACAAATGCTGGATCCACTTTCATTGGTTCTTCTTGATCTTTGGGTGGATCCACTTTCATTGGTTCTTCTTGATCTTTGGGTGGATCCACCTCCATGGGCTCCACATCATCAGCCACAGGAGTGATGGTCGTTGCCACCATGTGGCTGATGATGCCCTTCCTATCACGCTGTCTCCTCTTCCTCTGCAGCTCCTGCAACCATCTCTCTTCTCTGCCACTCAAAGGCGGGCAGCCACCTGCCTTGCTGATCTGGGATCTCTTGCTTCCAAGCATACTTGGCATGATGGGGCCTCAGTGAACTGTGGGCCAGCTGCCGGGGTCCCTGTATTTATAGGACCCAGAAAAAATGGCAATGAGGTGGCTCATGACATCAGGAGGCTGCTGTGATGGCCATGAATGTGGCCAAAGATGGATATTCTGTGAATTCAGGCCTGTGGCCTCAAAGATTCCCTGCTGTGAGAGGAGGAGGAGGATGATGAGGAGGGCTGAGGGATCACTCCCCTGTGCCATTCTGCTGCCCCATGGGCAGAGGGATTGCTCTCCACCTCGCCTTGTGTGCCCTGGGCTCCAGCCCCCTCCTCATCCCGTGCCTGGAGTCCGCTGGATGAGATGGTGTCAACAGTGGGGGGGTCAGGGGTCCTCAGTGACATTCCCCCCCTCAACTCAGCTCCCTGCAAGTGGCACAGCCCCCTGCACTTGGCAGCAGCTGCAAGGGGGGAGAAGAATCCAGACATCCCGCTGACAGGAAAGGGAGACCCGAGCGGCCTGCACAAGGCCTCCCTGCACTCCGTAAAAGAATTGCCGATTGCCAAGTGTTGCGTGGGTCCCTCATCCCTGCCCCTGGAGCGTGGAGAGGTGCCATCTCCTCTGCATGGAGCCCTGCGGAAGAGGGGAGGAGAAGGCCTGGCATCCTTTGGGCCACTGCGTTGGTGTGATGCGAGGGGTCTGTTGGTGGGACACCAAGGTTCCTGGGGCCTGGAGGTGGTCGGGTTTCTTTTCCGTCTGAGGTTCACCCGTGCTCTATTCTCTAGTTTTAAGGACCAATCTCACTACTTTTCTTTTGTAAGAAGGGGGTGACATCTCTCCTGGGAAAGGCCTTAATGGTGTGTGCATTCTTCATGCCTTGACTTGGGAGTTGTTGTGAATTTCTAAGTAGATGCAACTACTGCCTCCCATTGCTGTGAGACTACAGACTGTGGATCATAATTGCTGTTCACAAAATTTCCTCTGAAATAGGATGATGTTTTCAGGAATGGCGTAGTTCATGCCTGCCTTGCATCATCTTCTGCACTGGGCAGTTAATGAACATCTGAGAGAATGCTGAGGTTCCCACCCTGGTACAGCCCTGATAGTGCTATCCATTATTGATTTTTAAGGTAGGCAGCGATGAAGGTGCAACAAGAAGTCTGAGGACAATTAAGAGAGGCTTCAGGGCCTCAGGACTACTGGTTAAGCAATCAGGAGCACAAGTTGGGAGCGTTTTGACTGTTGAGAGCTTGATGATGGTCACAACAGGGTTGAGTGTTTATGGGTAAGAATCAGGGGGAAGGCCAACAAGGCAGATATTACGGTTGGAGTCTGTTATAGTCCATCTAATGGGGATGAAGAGACAGATGAAATACTATATAAGCAGCCGGGAGAAGTCTCACAAGCGCCAGCCCTTGTTCTCTTGGTGCACTTCAACTTCATAGATTCATATATTCATAGATTGATCCAAACCGGAAGGGACCTCCAAAGGTCATCTAGTCTGACCTTCCCGCAGTCAGCAGGGACACCCCAACTAGACCAGGTTGCCCAGGGCCTCGTCGAGCTTCACCTTGAATATCTCAAGGGAAGGGGCCTCAACCACCTCCCCGGGCAACCTGTTCCAGTGTTCCACCACCCTCATGGTAAAGAACTTTTTCCTAATATCCAATCTAAATCTCCCCTTCTCCAACTTAAAACCATTGCCCCTCGTCCTGTCACTGCAGGCCTTTGTAAACAGACTCTCCCCAGCCTTCCTGTGGGCCCCCCTCAGGTACTGGAAGGCCACTGTTAGGTCTCCCCTCAGCCTCCTCTTCTCCAGGCTGAACAACCCCAGCTCCCTCAGTCTGTCCTCATAGCAGAGGTGCTCCAACCCCCTGATCATTTTGGTGGCCCTCCTCTGGACCCGCTCCATCAGGTCCATGTCCTTTCTATATTGAGGGCTCCAGACCTGCACACAGTACTCCAGGTGAGGTCTCACCAGAGCAGAGTAAAGTGGCAGAATCACCTCTCTGGATCTGCTGGCAACACTTCTTTTGATGCAGCCCAGGATGTGATTGGCCTTCTGGGCTGCAAGTGCACATTGCCTGCTCATGTCCAGCTTCTCGTCCATCAGCATCCCCAAGTCCCTTTCCTCAGGGCTGCTTTCTAATACCTCATCCCCCAGTCTGTGTTTATACTGAGGATTGTTTCAGCCCAGGTGCAGAACCCTGCACTTGCTTTTGTTGAACCTCATGAGGTTCATCTGGGCCCACCTCTCCAGCCTGTCCAGGTCCCTCTGAATGACATCCCATCCCTCTGGAGTATCAACAACACCACACAGCTTGGTGTTATCTGCAAACTTGCTGATGGTGCTCTCAATCCCTCTGTCTATGTCTTTGATAAAAATGTTAAACAGTACCAGTCCCAGCACGGACCCTTGAGGGACACCACTTGTCACTGCTCTCCATCTGGACTTCAAACCATTGAGTACCACCCTCTGGGTGCGACCATCCAGCCAATTCCTTATCCACTGAACAGTCCACCCATCAAATCCGTATCCCTCCAATTTGGCAAGCAGGATGTTGTGAGGGACTGTGTCAAAGGCCTTACTGAAGTCCAGATAGATCACATCCATAGGTCGTCCCTTATCTACTGACCTAGTCACTCTATCATAGAAGGCCACTAGGTTAGTCAGGCAGGACCTGCCCCTAGTAAAGCCATGCTGGCTATCTTGAATCATCTCCGTGTCCTCCATATGCCCAAGCTTGGCATCTAGAAGGATCTGTTCCATGATCTTCCCAGGCACAGAGGTGAGGCTGACAGGTCGGTAGTTCCCAGGGTCCTCCTTTCTACCCTTTTTAAAAATGGGTGTGATGTTTCCTCTCTTCCAGTCTGCAGGGACTTCACCTGACCACCACGACTTTTCAAATATCATGGAAAGTGGCTTGGCAACTACATCAGCTAGTTTCTTCAGGACTCTGGGATGGATTTCATCAGGTCCCATGGACTTGTATATCTTCAGGTTCCTCAGTTGATCATGTACTATGTCTTCACTTACAGTGGGAGGGACTTTGTCACCTTGGTCACTAACTTGTGGGCCATCAACATGGGAGCTAGGAGGAAAGGGGTTGCCAGTGAAGACTGAGGCAAAAAAGTTGTTGAGAACTTCCACCTTCTCCTCATCCGTTGATACAAGTTCCCCACTGTTGCTCGTCAGGGGGGTTACGTTTTCTTTGATCCTCCTTTTCTGGTTAATGTACCTGTAGAAACCTTTCTTGTTTTTCTTTACATCCCTTGCCAAATTCAGTTCTAGCTGTGCCTTGGCCTTCCTGACCTCATCCCTACACAGCCGGGCAACGTCCCTATACTCTTCCCAAGATGCCTATCCCTTTTTCCATTTTCTGTGTAGCTCCGTCTTGCCCTTTAGTTTGACTGGCAAGTCACGGCTCAACCATGGTGGTCTCTTGCCCTCCTTGCCCAATTTCCTACATGTCGGGATTGAGATCTTTTGTGCTCTATAGAGAGCGTCCTTAAAGATCTGCCAGCTTTGTTCCGCTCCCTTGTCCTTGAGGGCCATTTCCCACGGGGTCCTATTTACTAACTCCTTGAAGAGTTGGAAGTTTGCTTTCTTTAAATTTAGAGTCCTAACTGTGCTTCTTGTGGGCTTCAAATTTCTTAGGATAGTGACCTGCACTAGGGCATGATCACTGCAGCCCAGACTGCCTTCAACTTTGACATCCCTGATAATTTCGCTAGCATTTGTGACCAACAGGTCCAACAATGCATCTCCTTGAGTAGGGCTGTTAATTTCTTGTCTCAAGAAGTTGTCATCTAGGCATTCTAGGAGCTTCCTGGAGTGCCTGCAGCCAGCCGTGTTGCTTATCCAACAGATGTCGGGGTGGTTGAAATCCCCCAGCAGGATGAGAGCCTGTGATCGTGATGCCTCCTCAAGCTGGAGTAAGAAGGCATCATTGACAGGCTCCGCCTGGTCAGGAGGCCTGTAGTAGACTCCTACCACAAGGCTCCCTTTGTTGTCCTGATCCCTAATTCCTACCCATAAGCTTTCGACCTGTTCATGGCTATTCTTTAGCAACAACTCTTCACACTCTAGCCACTTCTTTACATAGAGGGCAACACCTCCACCCCTTCTTCCTCTCCTGTCCCTTCTGAACAGCTTGTATCCACCGACGGCCACACTCCAGTCATAGGATTCATCCCACCATGTTTCTGTGATGGCAACTGTATCATAGTTTTCCTGCTGTATAATGGCCTCAAGCTCCTCCTGTTTGTTGCCCATGCTGTGTGCGTTTGTGTAGATGCACTTCGGCTGGGCTGATTGTCTTTTCACTCTTTGGAGGGGACGAGCCCTATTTCCCACCCGACCACGTTTAGTCCCTTCTGTAGTTGCCAATCTATTACTTCTCCTTATGACTTCGCTACTGTATGGAGTTTGGAGGGCCTTGCTCTCACCCCATCCTTCCAACCCTGATGTGTCATCCTGCCACTTACCACAGACCCTTCTGATATTATCGCTGTTATCCGCCTCAAGTGAAATGGCAGGCTGAAGGCTATCCTTAGACTCATCTCTAGTGTACCTGTGTTTAGCCCCCTCCCCCTTCGAGCCTAGTTTAAAGCCCTTTCAACAAGCCCTGCCAACTCATGTGCCAGGATCATTCTACCCCTCTGAGACAGATGTACTCCATCTGTAGTTAGCAGACCAGGTGCCATATAAAGTCCCCCAAGATCAAAAAACCCCAAATTTTGGTGGTGGCACCAGCCTCTGAGCCACTTGTTAATCATGCCTGACTTCCTATTCCATCTG
The DNA here is from genome assembly GCF_964106895.1 of Numenius arquata. Lineage (NCBI taxonomy): Eukaryota > Metazoa > Chordata > Aves > Charadriiformes > Scolopacidae > Numenius > Numenius arquata. The sequence goes on from NC_133576.1 coordinate 47,979,868, forward strand.
CAACTGAGGGTATCGATGAAAAAATTACCTGTGCCCCTGTTCCCTCAACCAGTTTCCCAAGGGCCTTGAAGTCCCTTTTGATTGCTTTTAAACTTCCCTTGTCAACCTCATCGCTTCCCACTTGTATGACTACTAAGGGATAGTAATCATAGGGGTGCACCAGACTAGGCAACCTTCTGGTAACATCTCTGACCTCGGCCCCAGGGAGGCAGCAGACTTCCCTGTGGGAGGGATCTGGCCGACATATGGGGCCCTCTGTTCCCTTCAGAAGGGAATCACCAATAACAATTACCCTCCTCTTTTTTTTTAGGGTACTGGTTCTGATGCGAGGGGGGGACTGATTTGCTATAGGCAACCCCCCAGAGGGTGTTTCTTCTGCCTTCTCACCCTCCTCATCCTCAACCTTCAGTGCCCCATACTCGTTGTGCAAGGGCAAATGGTAAGGTGAGGGGGACTGTGAGGGGTTTCCCTTGCCTCTTCTAACAGGCACCTGTATCCATTCCCCCCTGTTCCTTGGGCCATCTCCCTCTGCTAAGGGGGTCTGCAGAGCCTGATACCACAGGTCTAACTCCCTTTCGCATTCCCTTATGGACCTTAGTCCTTTTACCTCTTCCTTCAGTTCAGCCACCATGCTAAGCAGATCGTTGATCTGCTCACACCTAACACAGGTGTTGTCTCTGCCATCCTCTGTTGCGAGGTTCCAGCACTCACTGCAGCCAGTTGCCTGGGTGCCTGCGCGTTTGTGTGTGGCCTCTGTTTGGGTACCCACAGTTTTTTTAACAGCCTTCTGTCGAGTTGTAACCATGGCTGATCTCTTCGGGCTACCGATTTTTTTTTTTCTTTCTTTTTTTTTTTTTTTTTTTTTTTTACCCTCCCCCCGACCCGGCGCGCGCTGCTGCGGTGCGGCAGCTACAGCCTCTCCAAGCCGCTGCCTTCCCCCCGCTCCGGGAAGTTCCCCGCTCACCTGAGAAGTAGGAACCAAGTGCGCGAAGCACCTCTGGAGCTGAAGCTGGAGCCGGTCCTGGTGCCGGAGCTGGCCCTGCTTGCCCTCCATGTCGCTGCCTCGTGCCGGCAGCACCACATTGTCTGCTGGAAATACAATACAGGAAGGGCCAGAAGGAGGATGGGGTGAACTACAGGCCTGTCAGTCTGACCTCAGTGTCAGGGAAGGTGATGGAGCAGATCATCTTGAGAGCCGTCACGCGGCATGTAGAGGACAACCAGGTGATCAGGCCCAGCCAGCATGGGTTCACAAAAGGCAGGTCCTGCTTGACTAACCTGATCTCCTTCTACGACAAAATGATCGCTTAGTGGATGAGGAAAAGGCTGTGGATGTTGTCTACATAGACTTTAGTAAAGCTTTTGACACTGTTTCCCACAGCATTCTCCTGGAGGAACAAGCTGCTCGTGGCTTGGATGGGCGTGCACTTTGCTGGGTAGAAAACTGGCTGGAGGGCCGGGCCCAAAGAGTGGTGGTGAATGGAGTTATATCCAGTTGACAGCTGGTCACAAGTGGTGTTCTCCAGGACTCAGTACTGGGGCCAGTTCTCTTTAATATTTTTATCAATGGTCTGTGCAGGGGGATTGAGTGCACCCTCAGTAAGTTTTCAGATGACACCAAGTTGGGTGGGAGAGTTGATCTGCTCGAGGGTAGAAAGGCTCTACAGAGGGATCTGGACAGGCTGGGTTGATGGGTCAAGGCCAATGGTATGAGGTTCAGCAAGGCCAGATGCCAGGTCCTACACTTGGGTCACAACAATCCCATGCAGCACTACAGGCTTGGGGAAGAGTGGCTGGAGAGATGCCCGGCAGAAAAGGAACTGGGGATGTTGGTCAACAGCCGGGTGAATATGAGCCAGCAGTGTGCCCAGGTGCCCAAGAAGTCCAAGAGCATCCCGACTTGGATCTGAAATAGTGTGGCCAGCAGGACTAGGGAAGTGATCATCCCCCTGTACTTGGCGCTGGTGAGGCCGCACCTGAGATACTGTGGTCAGTTTTGGGCCCCGCTCTATAAGAAAGACATTGAGGTGCTGGGGCATGTCCAGAGAAGGGCAACAAAGGTGGTGAAGGGTCTAGATCAAAAGTGTTATGAGGTGCTGCTGAGGGAACTGTTTAGCCTGGAGAAAAGGAGGCTGAGGGGAGACCTTATTGCTCTCTACAACTACCTGAAAAGAGGTTGTAGCGAGGTGAGGGTTGGTCTCTTCTCCCAAGGAACAGGTGATAGGACAGGAGAAAACATCCTCAAGTTGCTCCAGGGGAGGTTTAGATTGGTTATTAGGAAAAATTTCTTCACAAAAAGTGTTGTCAAGCACTGGAACAGGCTGCCCAGGGAAGTGGTTGAGTCACTATCCCTGGAGGTATTTAAAAGCCATGTACATGTAGTGCATAGGGACATAGTTTAATGGTGGACTTGACAGTGCTAGGTTAACAGTTGGACTCAATGAGCTTAAAGGTCTTTTCCAACCTAAATGATTCTATGTTTCTGTGGTTTCTTGGGGCACGTGGAGGGAGGCTGACTTTTCCTTACAGCCTTCTGGGGAGATTCCCTTGGGGATCTGAGATGAGAACCTACCCGGGCCCCAGCATATAAATCAGCATCACTGTAGGCTTCCTTACAAATAGGTGAAGAACAAGGTAAAGACTTGGGAACTGCGCTTCAGAGCTCATGAGGATGTCTCTGAGCACACAGCAGGCTTGGCCAGACCCCGGCAGCCAGCAGAGAATGGGGGTGGCTCTGCCCACCTCCAGAGCTCACCTGGTGTGTCACCAGTATGGCAACCACCATAATCAGAGGTAACTTTTCCATTGTGATGATTGATACTGCCTGAGGATAGGGGTGACTGGGATGATTTCTTAAGAAGACCATGGTTGGGCTTGTTTTTACCTACAGTAACCTTTATTTCCCCATGTTTTCTTTCTGGCAAACATGTGATGGCAATGTGTAAGAGTGTGAGGAGCAAGCAGAGCCTCCAAAAGCAGACTTCAACACACACATGGGGACACGGGAACCTTGTTTTGTGGCGAAGCCACCTCAGGAACACAGTGCCACATTTCTTGTTTATTCACAACATACGTACTGCTGAGGTCTTGTGCTCTTCAGCAGCTCACCAGGCGCCAGCTGGCAATAGCTAATTGCAATCAGCAGGTGAGAAATGCAGCATCTCAGCAACAGAATTGGTTCTGGCACTGGGACAAATTCTGGGAAATGGGGAGTGCCCCAAAAAAGAAAAGGAGGTGCCTTAAACCTGAACTTCTGTGAAAAGCATTACTTGAGAAAGACATCAATGCACAGGACAAATCATGTTTGCTTTTACTGGAAGTTATAATGGAACGATTTAGTATTAAGAGATGGGAATCTTTCAGCACTCACTTCTGGTGGTTTCTAGTTGCAGTGTAATACTTGGCCTCAGGTGGTGGGCAGTTTTCCACTTTGCTGTGGGTGTTGTTTGGGAACCTGGGATGCCAAAGCCACCTTATGGGACAAGTGTGTAGTCTGTGTCTTGTAGCTGTGACTGCTTTCAGATGATTTTGTCTGAGCTAAAGATATCTCTACCATCTTGTCAGTCAGGGCCCGCAGCAGAGGAAACAGTGATTAAATCTGCAAGGAGAATTTGCTGCTTTCTCGCCCTGAGAAGTAGATCCTTACAGGTCAAGGTTGAGTCACAAAAGCTGAGAAACTTGCCAGGCAGCAATGTAAGCTTCTCTGTTGATAAATTCAGGAGGACTTCCATTTCCACAGCTAGCAATATAGTATCTTGACAGGTGCTCAGTTATCACAGCAGTAGGTATGTTGCAGGACATAGAAAGCTATGGATGATGGATACATGTTTGAGCAGCTCTACATTTTAACACGGTATAGTGAACCTAGTATTCCTCTGAGGTAGATGAGTGGGCCATTTCTAGGTGGTTTAATCAATGAGAATGAAGATTTCAGTCCTGAACCGAAAAGAAACCGCCTTCTTCCAAAAGAAATCCCACGTTTCCTTTCATGTAGCGATGGCCAGTATAGCGGATATGTGATATTAGCATATGTGCTGAGCAGTTCCACATCAGTGGTGCTGCATGCAGCTGCTGAAATGAAAAAGCATTGAGCAGCCCGGGAACAATGGGAGAGAGACCTGAATTCTTCTAATGTGAGCGGCATGTCTGTGTTTATTTGTTTGCAATTTTGCCAATGTTACGGGATTGTCAAGGGCAAATCCTGCTAGATACAGATCAGTGCATGGGCAGAAAAAGCAATTAACATTTTATTATCATCCCGTTCATATGCAATTAAAATAGAGTTGATTCCCCTTCAGATAAAGATGCATAAATAAGTAGAGACCAGATTTGGGTCCTAAAGTAGGCAAAGGTGTGCTGAAAGTCATAAAAGATCACTTGTCAGTTCAGTCGCTCAGACTGAGATGCTGCAGGAAGAGGTGACTGAGACAAGCAGAGCACATGGGAAATGGCAAGCCAAATGGTGAGATAGGATGCGTACAGCTTGTTTTTGTTGTTTCGGGACCCCATTTTAATTGCTGTGGGTTTACGGATTAATGAAACAATAGATTTCTTCCAAAGAAACAGCTGTTTGGTGAGTAGTTTTAATCACAACCTCGTGATAACCTCCCATGGGAGTTCATCTGAGCTGCCAAATAACTTTTTTAACAAAGAGTAAAGATGGTCTCGAGACTGTAGCTAGAGAACTGAACAAGTGGAAGCAATTGTGCAAATTAAAATGCAACTCTGTCCCTTGCATGCATATCTCTGAATAGAGGAAAAGGCTGGAGAACACAGATCACTCTGTCACCAGAATACAGCTGGTACCAGTATACACACAATCACTATTGCTGACCATCAGCTGGTGCGAAATGGCACACCACATTTGATGCCAATTGATTGCACCCCAGCATGCCACCCATTAAGCAGTTTATTGAAGCACTCAGTTTGAATACGCTGGTCTGAGGCAGCCTCCACTGCTGAAATTGCTGCCAAATGGCTGGAATCAGGCACTTCTTGGGTCAAACTAGATATTGGTCATTTAGCCTGACATTAATTGTCCCAGCAACCACACACTGTAAAAACAGGCTTTTGCCTGTCTAGGGTAAACAGCGCTAGTGACACTCCCTAAAGATCAGACAACCTGTCTGGTGAAAGCTTTTAGAGCCTTTCACAAGCTGCAAAAGAGCACATAAGTGATCGAAGGCGGTAGGGTGGGTGCATTATTGTTCTCATTAGAGCGTCATCTGCCAATTTATTGCAGCAAGAAGCCAGCAAATGCAAAGCCTTCTCTGTGTAAAAAAACCACAAACTCTGCTGTACTCTTTATGTAACATTTAAGATATTCAGGGGTTGGGTATGGGGGTGCTGTGAATGTGGCCCTCGCTGAAGCCTGGCTCTCTGTTTATAAGAGCAAAGGGAGGCAGAGCAGAGGGCTGCGAGGCGGCCATAACAAAGAGCCCAGCGCATGGCCCTGAGGGCACAACAGGCACCAGCTCAGGCCCCAGACTCTCTGATAATGTAAAGCACATGGGCTCCCCAGGATTTCATTATAATGAAGAAATGCAGATTCTCGCCAGACTGTTAATTTTTATGCATTAAAAAAATACATCACTGTCTTAGACACATGCTTCCAGCCACACGTTTATTTGATAAGGTGGATTGATTTTTCCCCATCATCACTTACTTATGGCCTAGATCCTGTTGCCTTTGAAGTGTGTGGTTTCAGTAGTACAGGATCAAACATCTTAGCAGCTCTTGAATTAGAAGAATCCCATGCTGCTCTTCTAAAAACTGTCCATCCACATGCAGCCATCCATCTCCCATCCTTCTAATGGACAGGCTAATAGTTTTGCTTAAGGTATGCTGGTGGAAGAAATCCCATTACTTGGGAAGCTGGGGGGTTGTTGAGCCATTCATTTACAACAAAATTTGTGGTGTAATCCATAGTTCATCCCGTGACTGCTAGAGACCAGGACTTTGATTGATAGACCCTGTGCAGTAACAACAGGTAACCCTAGTTTTGTTCCTAACTATACAGGCTAAATAGTCAGGGAGTGCAGGTCATGGTGGTGTGAGCAATCCCTACTGGCATCAGCTGATTGCAGGAGCATCAGAGGTATCACTCGCTGGCTGATGAGAGCAGCTGGAAGCCTTGGTCCCTTCACTGACCCCTCCAGGGCTGGGTTTGGGTGCAGTTTGGTATCTGCGCAGTGAGACCTCGGAAACTCATTGGAGCTCTGCATACTACTGTAATATAGATGCAATGATTTAATAAAGCCTTGTGATGCTCCAAAGAGCTGTGTGTGCTACATGTGAGATTCTTTTTACCTGCTAAGGAGGTTTTGTAGGATTTGTATGAGCAGAAGCAGCTATTCAACCTCTAAAAAGAATCTAAATTTTTCATGTTTAGGGAAGAGGCATACATTTGCCCTACTGTCAGATAGACCTCAGGTGTCTTGACATGGACCCAAATCCTCTCACCTCTTTGGTTTTTCAGCTGTGGCAACCCACCTCCTTGGAGGGAGGGAAGCAGGGGAGAGCAGAGGAATGGTGGCCAGGCTGTCCCGATGATCTAAGGATCCCCAGCCTCCCATGCTGCTGCTCTGAGCCCAGCCAAATCTATCCCGTGAAACCTGGCTGCCTGCCAGCGTCTAATGGGCAGTGACACACAGCAGCTGATGCCCTGCTGAGCAACCCAGGGAAAGGGAAATCCCAACACATTCAAATCCTTCCCACCACAACACTTAGAAGCACAAAGCAATGCAGGGGACTGCTCTGTGGTACAGCACTGACCTAATAGCATGTCATTTCACAGCAGCGCAACTGCTGATGGGGAGGGATGGACTACCTGGACCTTTGCAAAAGGTAAGGGTGAGAGGGCGCTTGCGGGAGGGATCATAAATGCTTTACCAACGCTGCAGTCCTGCACCAGGCTTCGGACTGCTTCTGGCACTGAAAAGTGCGCTGATCATCAAAACTTTGGAAGGAGCTTCTGAAGCAGCCTCCATTGCCGTGGAGGGCAGGCCACCCAGCCCTCCCTGAGCAGTGCATCGAGGGTTGCAGAGGAAATAAACTGCCTGGCTGCCTGCAAAAGCATCTCCTCCTGGGGAAGGCACTGGATAGCTCTGATTTAGCCACCACTTCCCAGGGGAGCCAGGGATCCCAGGCACCTCAGGAAATCCAGGCTTAAATGTTTCTAGGTTTTTGAAGTTTTGCCAGCCACTCCTTTTCCTTTGTGTCTGTAGATCAGAGCGAGCGAGCGAGAGCAGAGATAGCAGATGGTTTTGTCTAAACAAAGTTCAGACTCACTGCTCAAGAGGCAGCAGACCTGTGTTCTTCTGCACCAAGCATTGTAACACTGTCAGGTCACACAGCTAGAGTCCCCTTAGGAAGGTGAAAGCTTTATCCCTCCAATGCAATTTCTATCTTTTATGAAAGCATGCACAAACACAAATTGAGCAATTAGATAATACTCTGATAGCTGGCACCTTCTAAGTGACTCAGATAATATCAGGCAGTAAAAGCAACAGAACCTCCTGTTTAAAACATCCTAGGGGTGGGAAACCATGCCCCAAACAAGAAAACCTAGTTTTTAGCCATGTACCTGATGCTATTGCCAAATGAAGAGTAGAGAGTCAGCAAACGTACACAAGAGAGAGTTGGGTAGGTAACCAGCATTGGCTACTCCAGCAACCAGACCTACCAGGGCAAAGGAAAGCTAAAGCTCATTGCTTGCATCCCATCAAAGACAGAGCTAAGCCAAAACGAGCGCAAGCTGCTGATCAGGTTACCCAAAGTTGTCTTTTGCTTCTCATTCTTTAAGAAGAAGGAAGCACTTTTTTTTTGATCTAACAATGGCTATAGCCAAACTGTAAAGCTCATGGGGGAACAAGTGAAATACCATATTATTTCGGTAGACCAGACATCACTAATTACTTTCTTACTTTGTAGAATGTCAAATTAGTTGAAAAAAAAAGATCAAGCTACTCTTAAGTGCAGTGATTAAGGTGATCAAAGGCTCATAACAGCACAGAGAGTGCAGCAAGGTTGTAGCTGTGCTCTAAAACCTGCATTTTGTGATCGAAGATAACAACAAGAGGCAAGGAGAAATGTAAGCGAGCATTTTGCAAATGCTCACACCAAATTCCAAAAATGATCCAAAATGTGGACTTCTGAATTTAATCTCAGGCTTCCGTTCCAGGCTTTGTTTTTCCAAAGCAAGGCAAAGCTTGTAGGAAGAGTTAATATTCTGTCTTCTGACCTTCAATCATCTTGCCTACAAAATACTGTTATGTCATTATTCTAGAGGCCCATTAATATTCTGAAACATAAGGAGATCCTGCGCAGGTTTAAAAGACCCAGGCCAACTTCTGTGTCAGCATTCAAACCAACCTTCAGATTTTCTTCTAAAGTCTACCAGTAACCATCCACTTCTCTATCCAGAATAGAAAGACGGATCTCACTACTTCACTATATTTCACATTTATCTTCACAGTGCTGCTGTGTGGACCAAATGCTAAGCATCTTTACACATTTGGAACAACGCCACGTAAAGGTCAAAGCCTGGACTTTTCATGGTCCCTTTAGGCATCTAGCAGAAGAGCCTAAGCTGGCAGACTAAATTTTCTGCATAGCCCATGTAAAAATATGGGCAACACAGGAGGGTAATTTATGCAGGCTTCCTGGTGCCTTCACTGGCCCTCAAGGCAACACAGCTTCCTGATTTAGACCATGCTTCTATCACAGGGACTTCCAGTCAGACAGCAAGAATTACATGCAATAAACCCACACCTGAGTGACTTGTCCAGTGTCATACTGGGAGCCTGTGGCAGATCAAAATTTAAACCCATGTTTCCCCGGGTCCTAAACTATTCCATTATAATAAAATTATTTTGTTGTTTCGACTCTTGCAAGGTGGTAGATGAGTTCCTCTTGGAAATTTAGGTTTGTCCCAGTTAAAATTCTGCAAGAAACACACAGCTGAAAACTGTGACAAATAACAGTCACAGTGTCCATAAGGATCCTGTGGTATAGCCCACAGAAACAGGAAAACGTGTTTTAAGTTCAATGGACTTGGAAGTAAACCTATGAACCCCATAGGAAAAATAACTGGCTCATTTCTTAAAGAAATCGCTCAAATGAATATTATTTTGTGTGAGATCATTTATCTAAGCAAAGAGAGCCAAATGGATACTCAATAGATGTAAGCCAGACTCTTCGAGTTTATGGCAGGACTAAATTTGACCCAGGATATCTAATAAGATATTTGATAATCAGGATGTCTGTGAGGGATCTGGAGTGGTTGCTTCTGATCTTGGTCTTGCGTTTCTTCAGCAGAAGAAGGGGGAAATTCTACAAAGTTTTCACAGAGATTACTGGAAATTCTGGAGAAGATAAGGTTAAGACTGATGAAATGCATACAAGTATTGTCTTTGGCATCCTCATAAAGTGTTGCAAGATAGAAACTCATTTTCTTTTTGAAACTGCACAAAATTGAACCTCAAGGTGCAGTAACATTAAGATTTGCACAGAAAGGGAGACTGCAAACAACTCAGAAATGAGAAATTTTAACTCAATTTGTTAACCGAAAAGCCAGCTTTGCTCATTTGCATTTTCTGCCCTGCAAAATGTAATTTGGGAAGAACTCTCCTTTCCTTAATTTCTTACGTAGAAATTCTTTTTCATAAAATGTAGGCAACATTCCTCTTATACCTCTGTTCATTAGTAGATCATCTGCAGTCACTCCTGTTAATCCTAAACATCTCTATCCTTAGGAAGCAGGCAGCAGTGTATGTAGGTGGAGCACTGCTGAGTGTTCACTCTGCGCTGCCCTGGGAGCTTCAGGCTCTCCGTGAGACAGAAAGGCAATGGAACTGTCTGAAAACTGCTGAGACTGTGGGGCACCGCAACGGTGCAGAGGAGAGGATGGGGGAGGGAGGTGGTTATTAACAGTTTGCTCTCTATCTAATGTACAGCTTGGCAAATTTTTATTTGAGAATTTAGAGAATTCGGCCTTTTCCTTGGCCACTGTTGCAAGCACGGGCATTTGTAGGCACAAGACTGAAGACGTACGTATTTTCAGTGTTTACAGCAAAGTGTCTCCCTACAGCTAGTGTTCTGTTACTGCGAAAGGGAGGGCAATTTTATTTTTCCTGTATGTGTAGCTAACAATTCCAGGAACCGCAGTTCTCCTCCCACTTCCCCTTTTCCCTTTCCTGGCTCCTTTCCTCTGGGATTTGACAACACCAGCCTGAGGCTCTGGGTTAACCTTAACATCTCATCTCCCCTCTTCCTTCCAAAACTTGTAAAAGAATTAAAAAGTGAAATTTGTTTGTTTTTTTGGTTTTTTTTTGCTGATGAAGACCATTGGCAAAAACTAAGCTAGCACAGCTTTCCTGGGGTTCAAGCTTTGGGTGCATCCATGCTGCTTGGTGCGGTGCTGGGCAGTGGCACACAGCATGCTTTCAGCGCCCACGCTAGCCCAGGATACCTGCTGTGCTGCTTGGGTACAGTCTCCTTTCTAGACTTCTCCCACTTTCTTTAAGGCCTGGCCTTAGTAATCAAAATCTTGAGCTAATTCTAGCCCTAGTTTAATCTTTGCGGCAGTCATCCCACTGGCACAGCTTTATGCCAATGGCGAAAGTAGGAAAGAGCTTGATCCCACAGAAGACCCTTAAGACGATGTGGCTGTATTTAAGAGGCTCATTCCTCAAAACATCTTCCAGGCATTAAAATCTCAGTGTGCACTGAGAGGGTCTGAGAAAGATAAACACAAAATCTGGATATCCTTAGAAGTGAAAATGCTGGGGTATGGGGAATGGTGAGTGCCACAAGCTTTCTTGCTGCCTCTGTGTGTGCAGCTGGATTAAATGCTGGACATGCTTTTGTACTACAGCACTACGTCCCTTCTGGAAGGCAGAAAGAGGCAGCACAGCAGGGAGAATGGCAGGATCTCTGGGAAGGATTTGGTTTTGCTCAGGTGCTTCCTACAGCCCTGGTCTACATTAGGGGAGACTTTTCCTTCTGTGTGACTGTGAAGCAGGGAGATGTCTAGTTTCCCTGTCACACAGGGATTTTATGGATGATTTCCAAAGTGAAGCAAATCCCCTGATTTCTAGTCTCACACCCTGACCCTAAGGCTGTCCTTCCCACAGTTTCCATGTGCGTGCTGAGAGCAGGGCTAGGAACGCAGCCCAGTTTGAAGCCGTAATAACCTAGACCAGTGGTGACCAAAGCCTTTTTGTCACTGGTCACCGTGCCAAATGGAGCATGGCACGTGGGCCACTGCCACGTGCTGGGGCATACCTGTCATTTCAGGACACCGTAGCCAGGGAGAAGCCAAGTCCCTGCACTAGGGCTATAACACATGCCACCTACAAGGGCGGTGTGGAGCCTGGCTGGAAATCGTGTGTCCTGGCCTCACAGGTCACTAATGATCTGCAAGACACAGCCTGGCATGGCCAACAACTTGCTGCTGGACACTGTGCAGTCAGTCTGCTTGGAAAATGATTCATTTCTAGCTTTCTTTCACAAAGATAGCTTGCCTGCTTTGCTGGCATAGAAAGTCATAATGTGGTATTTCTTAAGACAGGGACTTTAGAAAAGGTTTTAAAGTTCTATTTGAAATATTTTGCTGTAATAAAGTAATGGCATGATGTTTTTTGTTCTCTGACCAAGCGTGGAAGCTAGCAAAACCTAATTTCAATGTTTAAATGTCATGCTTTCTGTTTAACGATATAATAGTGTTGCCTGGAAAGCCCTGCAAAGGCAAAAGGCTTTGCCCCATGCTACAAGGAAAGTTTTGGTTGAAGAAGGCAATGGCGAATGTAGTCCAGCCATAATAACTCTGTTTTGCCAAGTACACACTTAGTTCAGTGCCCAACGGGGCACTGAATTTACATTTATAAAGTCCTGTCCACTACACCTAGGGCTCTTGGTCAAAATTAAGTATTTTACTTAAAATTAAGTTGCACCCACGCTGATTCTTAAATGATTCCTCTGATCCTCCTTACCTCTATGCGAGCAATAGCCTTTTCTCCCCCCCAAACCCTGGTGCACACAAGCAGCAGCAGCCGCCAGTGCACTGCTATGGTCCCAGTGAAGTTGTACTGGGGTCATAGAATCATAGAATGGTTTAGGTTGGAAGAGACATTAAAGATTGTCTAGTTCCAACACCCCTGCCATGGGCTGGGACACCTTCCACGAGACCAGGTTGCTCAAAGCCCCATCAAGCCTGGTCTTAAGGGATGGGGCCTCAACAACTTCCCTGAGCAACCTGTTCCAGTGCCTCACCCCAGCTCAGGACCTTAACCCAGAAAACGGGCAAAAAGCGGCAGGACAGCAGGTGTTCTTGCAGCCAACTTCGGCTTGGTTTCATTTTTTCAGTTCAGTTTCACTCTTTGGCTCTGGGGACTTGTTACCCACCTCACTAGACGGGGTGTTTCAGGTCTGTAGAGTGCAGCTATGGCACGCATGGTGACAGCAGCTATTTGATAGCACTGTGGTCCAGTGCCGGGTAAGCAGCACTTTCGCATTCCCGCTGATCCCTGCTGGAGCAGCGCCAGCCATACGTGGCCTTACAAGTCGGCTTCACTTTCCTTTTTATTTAAAGCTACAAATTAGCAGCCAGGCAAATATCTTGGTGTCAGGCCTTGACAGTCCTCAATTTCACAGCGAGGGGCAAAAGAAAACTGACAAACAGAAAAATGCTAGGGAAAAAAACCCCCACAAAACAAAATGTCATATATGATAAGTTCTAGCTCCCGTCCCACTCGCATTGTAAGATTACTTAGGTCCTGTAGCTTCTTAGTCCTATGGGCACGATGAGAGGTATGGCAGTGCTGTTATCTGTCCAAAAATCCTGCACAGAATTTCCAGGGGATAGTCAGCACTGCACTGTATGCTCTACGAGAAAGGAGGCACAATCCTCATTTAAGAGGTGGGTAATGGTAGCTGTAAGAGACATAGCTAAGATTTCAGGGCACAGAGCAGGTCAGGTAGCCAGCACGATCAAAAAAAGCTTATGTAGGTGTCACGGGGCAAATTCACTGTGAGTAGGGAATAGAAGCCATGTGGTGTTCAGGAGTACAGGCACTTACAGAAAGATTCAGTATTATGGAAGTTTCTGCAAGAAGGTTTTGTCAAAGCTGGTATTTAATCCAGATCTCGCACATACCTCTCCGGTGCCTAAACTGCAAGAATATACCTGTTCCCTAATTGCAAAAGAACACCAAGGATCTGTAAGTATTTGTGCCAGTGGGATTGCTGAGTGTTGGCATAATCAGAGAAACCTTTGACTGCAGGCTTTTAAGTGTCCAGATCAGCTCTGGAGTTTGGAGAGCAAGAGCATATGAGGACAAAAAAGACTGGTGAAAAAACAAGCGGTAGGTCAGAGTGCTCATTGCCACGCTAAGTGGCATTTTTTAAATTCCCCACCCAAATCAGATAACTTAGGGAAGGTGGTCCAGATTCAACTCATGAGTTCCTGAGTGCCTTGTACCAGTTTTTAACAAGGTGAAATTTCCATTACCCTCTAGAAAGGCCTGACTGGAGTAAGGTCTGAGTATCACGTTGGAATGTTTCCTAACTGGGTTGTGCAACCTTTTTTCACGCTGCTGCCCTCAGTTCAAGTAGCCTCTTTGCAAAAGCCAGTTACTGTACTCCCTGGACCACCTCTGTGTGTATTTGCACCTTTGATGTAGATGTCCCTTTTGTAGTGCCTCCTGGCCAGGGATCTCCAAGACCTATATAAATATTGGTTATCAAACTCTGACACAAGCCTGTGAAGTGGTTTAGGATTTCTCTTTGTCACATGAAGAGGAGTAAACAGAGGTGCCAAGCTAGTAAGTGCTTTGCCCAAGATAAGAGTTGTTGTTGGAACACAATTTGGGGAATAAAATATCAACGGAAGTACAGGGTCCTGCCTTCAAATCCCTGCTTTTTACTGGCAGAGCTGCAGTTTTGAGACTACACTGTTTTTAAGCTGCCACCAGAGTTCATTTGGCCTTCGTCGAGCCTCCTGGTTCCCACCCACTTCATTTATTTGCTTTTGAATCTGTGTGACTAAAGAAAACATGAGTTTGTTCCCAGGCTGACTCTGCACTGCTGGTGTCTCAGGAGCCACCCGCAGCAGGAGGAGGTTTACTGGGACAGTGTGCGGTTGGGGAAGAGGTTGAGGGAGGACTGCCTGGTGGGTGTGACGGTGGGTGGCTGCAGCCACCATCCCTCAGCCCCTGCATGGTGCAGGTGGGGACTGTGCCCATCCCTGGGTGTGACCCACCTGGGTGTGATGATGGCCCATACTTCTGAGCCATACTGTTGCATATACTATCTAGATTACACTATTTTGTGTCATTCCTATATGTCAGCATGCAAATACAGGCGGAGAGGTACCCAGGGACAAAGGGGAAAGACCTAAAGAAGTGAGCAAAGGAGTCCTTTAGCACAGCATGACCACAAACAGCCCAGTTATCTACAGGCACATTAACTGAGGCTCCTTTACCTCTCACCCCTTCTGATTGTCACCTTGATGGCCAAGTTCCCATGCATCCACGTGGGAAACAAGGGCTGAAGGTGCCCCCCAGCAGGCAGCTTGCCACGGCTATCGGATGATCTCCCTCAGCAGCGCACTGCCGCCTCCAAAACGCCTTCACCTGTTGTCTGCTTGGCTCCCCTGTCACTGCTGATAGCATCACCACCATGACCTTGAAATCCTTCTCACAAGTGCCACCCTGTCTCTCAGCAGTGGGAAATGAGATTTTCCTTCCCTCAGCACCACTCCCTGCATTTTCATTTCTGGAGAAAGAGCCAGGGAGGGAATGAAGTTTTTTCCCTCTGCAGCAGTGACTCTATTTTCAGCTGTAGCCCAACAGATTGCTTTGCTCTTCAGCCTTATCATCAAATACCACCTTAATGCATGCAGCTACACAAGGTTACTATTAGTGACTGATATCATTGGCGCTGCTGGCTGGAGGTTTTAACCCTAGATGAACCAAAATGTCCTCTCTGCCACATCCGTAGTACTCCCTGGGATTTCAGATGATAGAAATTATTATTATTATTTTTAGAGTGTTTTTTTCTGAATCAGAAAATACAGTAAGTTTGTTACGTCAGAGGAAGACAAAGAGAAAAGTCAGCCATTCTCTAGGACCAAATCAATCAATGGTTTACCATGCGTGGAGTGACTGACAGCTCTGGCCCTCTGGCATCGTAATTTATTCTCCAGTCTCATCTCTTTGCGAGTATTGCATGTCATGCTTTTTAAAATGTATATATAGAACCAGCTAGATGGTTATATTTAGTGCAACCGAAGGTACGGAAGCATTTCTTTTTTTAGCTTCTCTTGGTACAAATATAGAGATAGGAGAGAATCGAACGGCCCCTCTGCGTCTCTCTCCTGCGCTCCTGCAAACGCGTCCCCTCAGTTTGGCAGCGTGCCCGGAGGAGTCTGCAGAGCTGCTCCTGAGGAAGGGCTCTGGTCGAGGAACGGTGAGTTTACAGGACGTTCCCAAATGTCAGCAACAACCCCAAAAAATCTCATTCCAGTGTGGAACAAAAATGTGGTACAAAGCAGAAGTTACTTTCCCCCCTCCCCCCCCCCCCCCCCGAAAGTCTAAGCAGTTTATTTTGACCTTTTCCAACATATTTTGAGGTTGTGGAGGTCACTGGGGGTGCACCAGTTGGTAAGGGGGAAGCCCCAAAGGGCCGAACACCCCTGAGTTAAGCACCCTCTCCAAGATAAGCATCCTCCAATTCAGGATCCCCTAAATGCACCCTACTTAGCAGATTGGCCCAGGTCCAAGAAAAGGAAGCGCTACAATTTTGTGAGACCCTCAAGGCTCCCAACCCTTCTGAACCTCTTCCATCCTGGTAAAATGGGCAAATTGGAGAAACTGGGCAGCTCCAGGGACCAAGGAGCCTGCTGGAGACCACTGATATCCCTGTGGAGCGTGTCTAACCACACAAATCCACATTTTCCATAGAAAAGTGATTCCAGCAGCCCTGGCTTCAGACTGGGCATCAGAGAGGCCCTTGGCAGGGAGCTGCTGGCTGCAGGAGCGAGTGTCACAGCAGGGGAGCTGATGTCACGGCATGTGGGCATCCCTGGGGGTGTGGGGTCCCTTGCCAGCTCCCAGCTGATCCTGGCGGCTGCATCCCACGACTTGACAGAAACTGTAACCACTGAAAGCCATGAAAAACAGACAAATTTAACAGATACATGGACTTTTTGTCAGATCTGGACAGAAACCGTTGCTCTGCCCTGAGGAGGGGTTTGTGTGTCCCAATATACCTGTTTTTTCAGGCTGTTATCAGCTGGCCTGATACAAGGTGTTACTTCTCCCTGCAGATCTCACTTTGCTTTAACACTAGCTCATGAGGGATAACAGGCTTATGAATAGCCTGTTATAAATGCACCATAAAAACAAGCACTTGCATTTTTTTAAATGCTGTTGTCCGTTTATATTGCAGCTTTCCATTTCTTGTCTGTTTGGTATCTGCCGGTCTGTCCACACATGAGCATGCCCATTTGTACAGGCATAAATCAATTAGCACACACCCTTTCCTGTGCAAATACACCTGTTCCTCAGGCACTCGTATATCACAGACCGGTGACACCTCCACAGCTTATTTTAGGAGCTGGAGGTAGTTTTGTCAAATGTTGACCTCAAACCTACACACACAAAAAATCTTTGCTCTTAAACTCTCAGGCCTCGTTTTTCACACTTCTCAGCAAGGGAGAAGGATAAAGCACACACAGACCTAAGAGTGCATTTTATAACCATCGAGAAAGTAATAAAATTTTCTGCTTCAAAGCGAAGATACATAATGCATGTGTACCTGCCCGGAGCTGGTCTGAGCAGGGCTCCCACAGGGCTGAGGCCAGGGTGTTGGACGCAGTGTCACGGGCTGTTTGGAGATGGCAATGTTCGTATCCTGGGTATCGGTAAGGGCTTGCGAATTATTACACCCCTTGCTCAATGGGTGAGAGAGGTAAGGAGCACTTTCAGCAGGGTCTAAACACATGGGGCAGTGATAAACGCAAATCCCTTGTGCTCTGCACAATGCAGGTGATGGGTCTTCAGCAGTTTCTCCCCGGTGGGAGAGGGGCACAGTCTGTCTGACCTCGTCCAGGAAGACAAAAGACAAAAAGATGAGAACCTGTAGGAAGCAGCAGCTGTGACAGAGCAGAGAGAGGCATTTTGGGGTCCGAGATCCCAGAGGCACAGGACTGCCCTGGCCACAGTCTCCAGGGGTGGGGGACAGGCCACTGCCTGGCAGAAATTTGGACAGAAGTGGCAGAGTGTGCATTTGTCTTGGTTGAAATCAAGCTTTTTTCTTTGGTTCAGTTGAAGCTAACTGAGTGTCTGCACTTAACCTGGCATGGGCATCTCCAAACCAGACCAGCCATAGCATCCTCTCTCACCCTGGAGCAGAGACGAGGAGCTGCCCCAACCTGATCCCGGGCTGCCGTTGCTCAAGCCACAGCCAGCAAACCTGCCAAAGTGACCCAGACCGGGGAGAAGTACCCTTGGGACACAATGAGACACTGCCAGTTCAGGAACTGACAGCCCTGGCTCTAGTCCTGCCAGGATCTCTCTTTGCAGAGGTCTGAATGCCTGCGGTGTGCTGGTTAAAGAAATACATCTTTTCTCTGCCATTTTTCAACGTTGAAGGATGCATAATCACCACTATTTGATGAAGCTGCTTGTTAATTATTCTTACTGAAAGGTATTTCCTCCTGTTTCTTCATGAAAGTCATGATGCTGTCCCACAATACTCTAAACTGTGCAAAAAGTTAGGGCAAAAATACCACCTTTTCCAAGGTGTTAAATGAGTAGCATGGACTTGCATACTTAGTGTAGTATACTCTGTTCCCCTCTCTGCCACAATCAATACCACTCTGATTTCTTTATCGTGGATGATGGGGGATGGAGATGAGCGATCCCGTTCATACCTCAGCTTTGGCATTTTGATTCCCAAACAGCCCATTCACTAGTAGCATAAAAATAATGTAAAAACAAATACATCAAATAAATGTAGCTTGAAGACATCTCTATTACAACCCTGCTCTGTATTCTATAAGCGAAATATGTACTGTGCATACAAACACTGGGGAAATGAAAGGATGCAGGTATTAACACTGACATATCAAGCGGTTCCTTCATGAGACCATATTATCTATGCAATCACCTACAACTATTTACATTTCATGAACGAGGTTTTCCAAACGGCACCTCCAGCCGTACCGCCTCATGCTGTTCTTGGATGAAGTTCAAGTGAAGAACCAGGACAAATCAATGCTTATAGAGGGTGTTTTGCAAAAAGACCCTGCTGCAGTGGGAAGCAGTCGGTGCTGGTGACTAGGGGTGGGGGTTTCTCCCCTGTGGGGTGGCCCTGAGCCGGGGTGACTCTGCAGCAGTGAGAGCCCCAACCTGCTGGAAGTAAAGCGCCGTGTTTCTGGAAGACACCATTCAACACCCAAGACAGGCAAGTCCCCAGGCAGAAAAAGGGTGGGCGAATCCTTAGCTGGATTCAGCCTTGATCTTTGGCCACAAGGTTGGGTGACCTTTTTTTTTCATGTTTTGGTGTTTGTTTCTTTGAACAAGGTTTAGCGGAGGGAGGCCTTGCGAACTATTCACTAGGACTCCTCTTTGGAGCAGTTGTGGCTAATTTTCCTCTGCTGGGGTGCAGCTGGTGGCTGAACTCACACGGCATTTTTACAACCTCTGCTGGATGAAAAATGTGTTAATGAGGAAGAAGGTTTAAAAAAGCCACCCATTCTGCAAATAGCTTCCTTCTGTAGATATGCTGACTGAAGAAAACAGCATTGGCAGTTCAAAAAGTTTGAAAAACACCGTAATCAATTAATGGATTTTTTTCAATATTGACCCACTCCTAAATCCTGACCACTAGTTCAGCTAGGGCAGTTTATGACATTAATAAAACAAATAGCGGTGTAAATTGTCCCAGCATCAGCTCAGCAAGTCACCTCCAAGTACCAGACTGACTTGAGGCCTTCACCATGTCTGGACTCTGGCACAAGTTATCGATTTTACTTACTTAAATTCCCTTTACAGTTTCAATGAGACGTGTTACTTCTCTACTTTTTCTCCCAAGTCATTGTGATTACAGTTGCTCTTAAAAGATACCTGTTTCCTTGGATATACTTTAGAGTGTAAAACAAAAAAACCACCATCACCACCCACATTTTAAGAAGTGAACCATTTGGAAATAAAAGGTGCTAATACTGTAAAAATTATTGACCTATGCCCCACCTGCTCAAAGCAGGAATCCACATTTTGTGCAAGGACAATTTCTATGACACTGTATGAAAATGCATCTTGCATTTTTATAAACATAATTTTTTTTCACATACCAATGAGCAGAGCAGGAGGTTGTTGAGATACCCATGCAAGGCGTGGGAGATTAGGGCTAAATTCCCGCTCTGCCACAGGGAATGTGATCCGCTGCTTTTACTAGGAAAGTCTCTTTATCCTCTCTCTTTCAGCTGTGGGTGCTCCCAGCCAGCTGTTGAAAAACACTCAACTCTTTCGTGGCAGTGGGAGGAGAAAACAAGTGAATGCCCATGTGAGGCTGGAGAGACACACAGTTATGCTTGGTAAATAGGTAGGTGTAGTCCAACTGGAGAAATAAATGAATTTAGCATTCAGCTGTATGTCCCTCCAAGCACACCCCAACTGCTGGAGTAATTGTGCTGCAGCCAAAGGAGAAGGGCCATGGAGAAGGATTTTCTCTCCCACTGCAAAAACCCTTTTGGCCCCTCTGAGGTCTCTTTTCCAATGCTTCATCTCCAATGATGGATATGACCACTGGTCAAGGGGCTATAGCTGCTGGCTGAGGGTAATAGGAGGGTTCATGACGTGCCTCTCTGACCTTCCTTAGTCCCGTTCTGTGATGCTTAGGGCAGAGCCACACTTTATACCATGTTAGCACTGGAGGCCCATGTGAACCTTTGCCATTGGTACCCAGCTTCCTCATAGGCAATGGTCCTAGAGCAAATTGAGTTGCAGTGCCTTTCCCAATGACCAGCTGTCTGGGCATTATCCAAAGCTTGGTGGGTCTCCCCGTTGCACTTTGGTGGCTCTTGAACCAGAGCCTTCCTGAATTTTGTCTTCAGAGCACCACTATGAGCTTTGCATTTACAGCTGAACTTTAAGGTGCCTGTAAACTAGAACAAAATAAGTCCTTGGTATAAAAAAAGAGCCTATGAGTGCGTGCACCAGGCTGCCATGTAACAGGCTCATAACCCTACCTCTTGTTTTGTGGATTCTCCAAATATCACAGTTCCTGCAAGAGAAGAGGAGAGCTAGGTCCATCATAGTTATGACACTCACTTGTATTAATGCTAATCAGATAATTATTCCTCTGTAAGGAAAGGATCCGTAGATAAATTTCAGCCCACTATAGGATGTGGTTCTGCTGGCATCAGTCATTGGTACTTCCACAACAGGTGCCACTAAGTATTTCTCAATTATTAACAAGCCTGAAGCCAGGTGAATGGGTATAGTTATGTCACAAGGGACACCATTATATTAGAAAAACTCTGAGTTAAACAAGATCACCCCATAGTAAGTTGGAGGTGCTTCTCATCTTCGAGGTGTGAATTTGCACCAGCTCAGGTAAACAGGCTGAGAAACAGGTGGGTTGATCATCTGGCACTGCATGGTCTGATCCAGACCTCATTCATGCATTTGGAAATTTCTCCTCACCTTCCACAGGCACAGAAGCAACCAAGAGGATGGGAGTTAGCCTTGTGTCAGTTGGTGCCAAGTTCTCTCATGGAAATCTACAAAAAAATCTTGTCCAAAAGCCCTGCTACCAAGACAGATAACGAAGATGATGGAAGTTCACTCATTTTACGTTCCTCTGGGCTCTTTCTCTTTACCCACCTCAGGTCTGTGTGCCCTTCTTATTTGTCTCCTGGATGACTGTTTTCCATTTTGACTCTTGGGCTAGCATGGATAAACTTTTTACAGCACAGCAGTGTAGCAGCTCTGCTGCTCCCACTGTCCTTCTGTCTAAATTGGGCCATAACTTTTGGAGGAAGGCCTGGCAGGGTGAATTTTACCCAGCACTGGTAGTTTGTGGAGAACCACTACATGTAGCCTGCAATTCATGCCTCCTTCACACAGCCAGAGTGTGGGAAATGGTCTGAGCAGAAATTAAAATCAGCTTCCCATGTGCCACTGCAAGCTGACCCAGCTAGCACGCTCCCACTGACATCCTTGGGATGTAGGCACCTATAGAGAAAATGGACACCTCAACCGCTTAGCAGAGTCTGTCCCCAGTATTTATGGAAAACTGATACCTTACAAACCTTTACGGAATGGCATGAATGGGGGAAAATGTTTGAATGATATATTGCTGTGCAGGCAGCCACTGCGTGGGACCCAGACAGTCAGCCTCCTGTGTCATGATAATAGTATTTTGTTAGTAGTCGTATCATATCCAGCCTCTGCAAGTGTTCATCTACAGTTTGCCCCTTCGTGAACCACAGGGTCATTTCCAGTCCCTGGCAGCATGCTCACTGCCTTAAAATGAACAGAGGGAGTAATTGCATGTGGGAAAATAGTGCCCTGAAAGGAGGAATTGGGGGTGACCCACACAGAATCGCAGAATGGTAGGGTTAGGAGGGGCCTTTCGAGATCATCCAGTCCAACCCCCCTGCCAAAGCAGGTTCACCTAGAGCAGGTTGGACAGGAACGCATGCAGGTGGGTTTTGAGTATCTTCAGAGAAGGAGACTCCACAACCTCTCTGGGCAGCCTGTTCCAGTGCTCTGTCACCCTCAAAATAAAAGAGGCTTTCCTCATGTTGAGATAGAATTTCCTGTGTTCAGTTTGGTGCCTGTTGTCCCTTGTCCTCTCACTGGGCACCACTGAGAAGAGTCTGGCCCCATCTTCTTGACACCTGCCCTTTACATATTTATAAGCATTGATGAGATCCCTTCTCAGTCTTTTCTCTGGGCTAAACAGACCCAGGTCTCTCAGCCTTTCCTCATAAGAGAGATGCCTCAGTCCCCCTTGATCATTTTCGTAGCCCTCCTCTGGGCTCTCTCCGGTAGTTCCCTGTCCTTCTTGAACTGGGGAACCCAGAACTGGACACAGTACTCCAGATGTGGCTTCACCAGGGCAGAGTAGAGAGGGAGGATAACCTCCCTCGACCTGCTGGCCACCCCAGGATACCATTGGCCTTCTCAGCCATGAGGGCACATTGCTGGCTCATGATCAACTTGTTGTCCACCAGAAATCCCACGTCCCTCTCTGCAGAGCTGCTTTCCAGCAGGTCATACCCCTAGCGTTCTTGGAAGAGCTGGAAAATAGCTATTTCCTGAGCTCTGGGGTAGATTGATTAGGGAAAGGAGGAGAGGTCTGAGAGCACTGATTGCACTGGGCCCATGAAGTCAGAGGATTAAGGTCTGACCTGGCATCTTTGGTAGGGATGCTAATGAAAGCATCATGTGCTGAGGAGCCATGTGTTGTGTAAGAGACAGAACTGGAAAGGCTCTTTACATCTACCTGTTATATGGGAACTAAAAAGTCATGCAATCAGTTCCTCAAACAAAGATTTGCAGTCAGTGTTCAGAATCACAGAATCACAGAATTGTTTAGGTTGGAAGGGACCTTTAAGATCATCTAGTCCAACCATCAACCTAACTCTGATTAAAAAAAGCCAAAAAACAAAAAAAAAAACAACAACCCATCACTAAACCATGTTACTGAGCACTATGTCAACCCGTCTTTTGAATACCTCCAGGGATGGTGCCTCAACCACTTCCCTGGGCAGCCCATCCCAAGGCTTAATAATTCATTCCATGTAAACATTTTTCCTAATATCCAATCTGAACCTCCCCTGTTGCAACCTGAGGCCTTTTCCTCATGTTAGTTGAAGGCAGACCACAGCCTTCCGAAGGACTTCAAAGATAAGATAACAAGCACACACACCAAAAAATGTGGTCTGCCTTGCATTCTTTCGGAGGGTCACTAAAGCACTGCAAAGTCAGCTCTGGGTTGAATGCACTGCTTTGCCTAAAGCTCTTCCAGTAAAACATGGTTTTATGCCTGCAAACCTTGGTACTTAGAAAAGGAGAGATGTGTGGAACTGTCTTGTCTCCAGAGCAGGGGTGCACACGGCATCTCAGGATCAACACATTTATGCAAGCGATCTGCTGTGCCTGGGGACCACAGGGCTTGACCTGTGCCGTATTGCAACGCTGAAGCTGAGAGTGGTACACAGGGTCAGACCAAAGTTTCTGAATCAGCCTGGTCGTGCATTCCTGAAAGCAGCCAGGGGTGAACGCAGAGGGAAGGAGTAAGAGAAATGTGGCAAGCAGAAGATGATCCATCTCATCGTCACCTTCTCAGCTTCTGGCAGATGTGAATCTTGAAGGACTGTCTGAGCTGGAGCTTGCAATTGAACCTCTGTGCCCTGCAGCACCAGTTAGCCCATCTTCTCAACTCTGGCTAAGTCCTGCTGAAACCTGTTTATACTGGGGGCCTCCACATTATCTGGTGGCAGTGAGTTCCCAAGTTCAATTACGTATGGTATGGAAAAGCATTCCTTTGCATTTATTAAGAATCCGCTGCCTGGTAATTTCAAAGGACTTCCCATTCTGTCCTATCTAATTTGGAGGATGTGTGCCCAGTGGCTAGACCACAGGACTGGATCTCTGAATTAATTCTATTTTCATCTCTGTCATTCTTCTAAAAGGGCAGGTATTATTATTCAATGGAGTGAGTTTCACCTTCAGCCAGCTCAATTAAAAATACCCCAAGCAAATAGTGATCTGGAATTTGGGCTGAAATGACATAGTTGAGACTAATATTCCCTGTATACTGCAGAGAACAGGTAGAAACTAAACTAGGCAATAAAGGTAAAAATTCTATTTTAAATTTCCAATGCCTGGATCGATTTGTGGAATTGAAACTGCTGCCAACATGTTACAAAATAACTTGTCATACAGTGGTAGAGCCAATTATATAGCAGAATGTCTGTAGTTAAAGATAAGATGAGGTCCCACATGAAAAGGAAAAATGTGTAATTTCTAAAACCAGCAATTTACATACTGACCTAATAACCATATATATATTGAGCTGTTGTAATTGTGCAGTTTGCTATTTCTATTGACGTGTCTTCATGTCACTTGCTGTTTGCCGGTGAAACAGCACAAAAGTCTTGAAAAAAAATCGGCTATACCAAAGAGTGCTTAACACCTGCCTTAGCGGGTGAGTAACCAAACAGCCGAGAGAGACACAGATATAAGGGTGCTGCTCAAAATAAGAAGTGGTAAGTGTCCGTGTTAATTATAGTCTTGGGCACATGCTAGTACCACACTCACAGCCCAGCGTCAATGGGATTTTCTTCCTTCTTGCAGAGGCAAAAAGCCACAGGGAAAGCCAGGCAGCCTTTCTGCAAGGGGTTGTTTGCATCCAGGACGTGTACAAATCTCTTTACATTTATTTAGAAACTAAGGCAATTAAAACACCCCAGGTCCCTCCTGTTAACTCAGAAACATCATTATGAAGATGCTTATGCCACAGCGGCTTACTACGCTCGGTTTACTGGAAAACTGGAAAGCTGCATTTTCAGCCATTTGATTAACAATTTCCCAAGGTTGCTAATGACTTGCAAAAATCTGCCCAACAGTAACAACCTCAGGGAGACTCCGTTGTCTCCTCTGAGAACCCTTATTTGTTTTCAGAATGAGAAATTTAATTAGGCAAGGTTGCTTTTTTTTTTTTTTTTTTTTTTTTGGCAGAGGAGTTCATGCCTTGCGCCTTCAACAAGCAAGCCCTGTGTGACTGCCCAGCGCCACCCCGGAGCCCGAGCCTTGGCAGAACCCAGAACCAACCGGGTCAAAGGAAATTAATCTGATTTTAAACTGGTTCCCAATGCATTTTCCCCCGTTCTTGTGCATACTAAGCAGCTGAGCTCACACCCCCACCCCCCACCTTTTGAAGTTTACCCCCATGCCCATGCAAGAACTCGTGCATGGGTTTCATGGCCAGGAAGAGGTCTAGAGGTGAGGTGGGGGCTGCAGTGGGAGGTCCACCGTGACTGCTCGGGAGCTGGCCAGGAATGCCACCACAGGCAGGCGGGCGGCATTCCCCCAGCGGGGCGATGGCCAGGAAGGATGCACACAAACAAACCCATCCAGGCAGGCGCAGAGATAAGGGACAGCCAGGTGCCACCAGCATTCCTGAGGGCTTTCTCAACTTCCACCGTCCTAAGAAACCCACGCTCATGAGGCACGCTTAGAATTCCCCAAAGACTCCATTAAGTCACTAATTGCTCCTAATTACTGTGAGGATGATTTGTGAGTGCCGGTAATGTGCTTGGTGCTAAGGAGACTGCAGAGCAGTGCCAGTCCCCAGCCGGTGGCACTGGCGACTGATGGAGATGCAAACATCACAAGAAGCAGCTCTGGCACCAGGCAGCTGGCCCTTGCTCCAGAGCCATCCAAGGGGTACAGGATACGGCCCCCCCCGGGGACCATGGGGTGTGGGGGTCACAAGACTTCTGAGAGCACCTTGTGATGGGTGGTCAGATGGGGAGAGGGGAAACGGGTGTTCGGGTGACCCAGGCATCCCTTCACCAGTGCTGGAACAGGTTGTACTCTTGTGAAAGCCGCCTTCTCCACCACCTCGGGGTGTTTTTCTCAGCAGAAGCAGGGGAGGGAAATGCCATGTTTATCTGAACAATATTAACAGCCTCTCCTCCATGTATGGTCTCACAACAGAATCACAGAATCACATGGGGTTGGAAGGGACCTCCGGAGATCATCTAGTCCAACCCCTCTGCCAAAGCAGGTCCTCCCAGAGCAGGTTGCACAGGAATGTGTCCAGGTGGATTTTGAATGTCTCCAGAGAAGGAGACTCCACCACCTTTTTGGGCAGCCTATTCCAGTGCTCTGCCACCCTCAAAGTACAGAAGTTCCTCCTCGTGTTTAGGTGGAACTTCTTATATTCAAGTTTGTGCCCGTTTCCTCTTTTCTATCCCTGGGCACCACTGAAGCAGGAGACCCACGCGCACAGACAAGAACAAGATTTGTACGATGCATGGGTTGTGCATATTTTTATTTTTATTTTTTTTTGCATTTTTTCCCACCTGAAGATCTTTGCTTTGTTTTGCTCCCTGTAGAAAACAACAGTCTTTGCCATGGCTGGTTGCACTGCACTCTTCCCTTTCCCTCCTTTGCCAAGAGGTGTTTGTAGGCATGCTCCCCAAGTTATTTTTAAAGACAGGCAAGCACTGCAAAGCACTCAGGGACTAAGGAGAAGAAGAAGATGAAGACAGACACTTGCTTTTTTTTTTTTTTTGGCAGGGGAGAGTGAGCCACTGGAAAATTCCCCTTTGTAGGATAAGAGAGACTCTTCCTCTTTTTCTTTGGGTGGCAGAGTAGCACGTGTAGCTCACCCTACCCTGCGAAGGGAAAGCAACTGCCTGTAGGTAAGCGTCCCTGAGATTAGGCATTCCTCAGGCAGCGACTGCCTACCAGCCTCCACCTCCCCATCCGCTGTTCTTTGGAGAATGATTTTTCTTAAAGCAAGCCCTCTCCTTCTTGGCTAAACAAAATGGGCTAAATCAGTGATGGTGTCTCCTACAGAGCCCCTTATTTAGTTTGCTGTCAAAACCATTGTATGTATCATTTTTGCACTATTTTGTTTCACAGTGTAAAATTAATAGAGAAGCAGAGGGGGCTTAAAAAAATCAGTCGTGAACAGCGTGTTCTGATGTAAATGAACACTCTCCAGCAGCATTTGCAAATCTGCAGTAGAGCTTTGCGCGTCAGACTGCAAAGGAAAACTAACTGGGGGCCTGGCTACAGAGGGAAGCCTCAGTTTTCCTCTGTGTTTTGGTTTGTTTTTTTTTTTTTTCAATCAAACTGAAAGGGGGAAAAAAAGCAAATAACATGCGGCTGAAAGCTAAATTAGATATTTAAAATTCACTCTGTTAAGTTAGGGAAGGAATTGCTCGACACTCCAGAAAGAATATGCTTAAGGTTGGCAGTTCTGAACCCCACCGTGGGATGTTTCTCTGCATCAGACCTTCCCAAGGAAGCTCTCTGTTGGGCTCTGCCCTGTCTCCATCTCCAGTGCAAAAGGAGTGCAAACCAGAGACAGGCATTTCCCACTCAGCTCGTGCGGCCGTCAGCAGCTGATTAGCAAAAGGGAAGTTGGCCAAGATTATTTTTAGCCCAACAACATCCCTTTAAAGTTCATAACTCCACAACACATTGATCCATGATGCATGCACACCTGAACAAAGTCAGATACAAAATTCCTTTTAAAAATTACATAGAATCGAATGCAAACCTATATGGGAGTTGGAAGCTCAGCCTCCAGGCTGCTGCCTGTCTGTCAGGGCAGCCTTCTGTGCCGTACAGATTGATAACTCCCTATCGGAAGTAATTTGGAAGGAAAGCTGTGCCTTGTTAGGCAACTCCTAATTTTCATATCTCTTATCTGGGCATCACAACAATGGCCAGAGTGAGATGAGGCAGATACATAGAGGGATGCTTTACATTGCCTTCTAATGGCAAAAAAAAGGGCCCTGGAGAGAATGTGTCACTTGCCTCAAGGGAGGACATAAAGGGTGACACATCTGTGATAAGGGAGTAGTTCCGTGGTAAAAAAGTCACCGCCCGTGACTAACTCAACTCAGCTGATAGCTTCTGCTTGCCCACTTTGATGCTGTGCTCGTGGCAACTTTGCTCTAAATAGCAAAATATTACAAGCCATGAGGCTACCCGGTCAAAATGTTCTGTTTATACATCAAGGTTTTCACTGAACTGTCTTAATAACTTAAACAAATAACTAAATAACTTAAAGCAGCTTGTTGAGGTATCTCCTAAGCTTGCTATTTAAAGTCCATCAGACACATTGTGGACACAAAAATAGGGGATTGCAAATTACCTGGTGGGGGTTTTTCCTACCTCGCTGCCCATGTGGTGAGTTGGTGCAATGAGCTGTTCAGGAGGGAAACAGAGAAGCTTTGCCTTGAACCTTGCAGGACAATTCATTGCCTGAAACGATTCACTGAGATACAACAAGCTTTGTTTAGAAACGGATACATCCAGCCAGGAGCCCTCAGAGACAATAAAGCATCTGTTTGACTTCCTCAGTGGGTTAGCTGTGTGTAAATCATTTATCCCCGCTCTGGCTCCTCCTCCTCAGCTCTCACTGTTTGTATTTTTTTTTTTTTTTTTAAAAAACATCGCCTGCCTTTCCATTGGTGAGCGGCTTGGGACACATTGCCTGGAGTCTGACCTCAAAGTAGGGTGGGATTTGAATATGAAATCCACTCGGTTTGATCTCACAAGAACTGCCGCGCTGCACAGCTTGTATGTCTTTAGTAAAAAGGCATGCCTTCAAATCCGTCCTTTTCAGAGGCCTGTCTCCGTTGTCAGCTGCCATCTTTCGAGAGAAAGATCTAAAATTAGAGAAAAGCTGCCCTCCACTGCTGGAGAATTCTGCTGCTGTGACATATGAAAGCAGAAAAAAGCTTCAAATAAAGGTCTTCTGCTTAGGCTCACGTAACAAGCAAGAAAGGCTTTGGGTCTCTCCTATCCAGGCCAGCATTTGCGGAGATCTGATTTAAATAGGCAGCCACAGCACCAATGCTTATCTTTGTCTGCCTAAGCGTTTATACTTTGCCTGTCATCATAGGCGCTATTATTTTGATAGAAACCTACAGATCCGAGGGTTTTTCTTTTAAATACCTTTCCTAGAAATCCTGAGGGATGCCAGGAGACCCTATTTTTTTTTTTTTTTTAATAAGTCTGTGAAGAAGAAAGGAACCCTCTGAGTGGAAACAGAGGCTTCAGCCTCTTTGTACATGGTGGTTGTGATGAGGTGTGGACACCGTGCAGGGACTGAGCTGTGGCTGCAGCCCGGGAGACCTCGGGTTCAAATCTGTGGACTTCAGCTGGGCCCGGGGTATCCTCAGGAGCCCCAGAAACCTACTGCCAGTGGTAGCACCTGAGGATCAGGGGTCTGGGGCTACCTCCCTCTGCGCCTCTGCTAAACCCTGCCACATCCCTGCTGCTCCTGCTGCTGTTCCTGCCACCATAGTCTCTGTGCACCGCTGCATCCCTCCTGTTAAATAGCATTTTCCCGCCCCAGAGGGATTAGTGGGGCTAACAGGGTTAGAGCTGCTCTAATGTATCATGCCACAACGGCCCAGGCTTGGTGTCTGGAGGCGGGGAGCCCTGGGAAGACCCCTTCCCGGTGCCAGAGGGGAGAGAAGCTGGTGGCGCGCCAGGGCAGGATAATTAAGATGAGAAATGAGTACAAGCTTTTTGCTACCTGGAGGCAATGAAGATGCTACAAGAGAGCAGGATTTGGCTGGGAGCAAGGCAGTGTGATGTTTTACTTTTGAATCTGTGTGTTTTATTGTGTCCCAAAACCAGAGACCCTGCTCTGACCCAGCAAGGCCAGCACCACCTTCTTCCTTCTTTCTCTTTTTTTTTTTTTTTTCTTCCACTGGCATCCCAAGGACCCACTCCCCGGCTGTGTCATCCCTCGTGCCTCTGTTGTGCTGGTGATATCATTCCGCAAACTACCCGCCTATGGCCAGCTGGCTCCAGCAAGAGTGGAACGGGTTTCCCACAGCCCAGGCTGGCCACACTTGGATCTGTCTGGCAGCACTGGCACACTGCTTGGAGAAGGGACAAGCATCCTGAGGTCTGGGGGAGGAAAAACAGGGGTTACTTAGTAAGAATAACTGCCTCAGCAGTCAGCTGGTTGAACCAGAGATTGTTTGGAAGCTGACTTTGAAAATCCCTAGCCAAAGGTGAGTGCACTGAGGCCAAGCTCTCACCCACCGGAGTGCACGGGGAAGGATGAATGTTGGTACCAGGAGAGCGGGAGGATGACTGGACCGAGAGCAAGGTGCAGAAACCATGCATGTGAGGAGGCTTTGCCTTGGCAGGATTACAGCAAGGTAACCGCAAAACTCTCGCAAGCAGAACGTGCCTTCAGAAGTCCCTTTGCCACACTGCAAACACAGGAGAGACTTCTCCCCGTCTCCATCCTCTGGACTCTCCCTGCAGCAGGGCCCTGTCATTGCCAGCCCTCTGTGCCGGCACCACAGGCTCCCCACGGGAGGGGCTCTTCCTCCCATCCTCTTCACCGCAATGACACATGGCAGCCAACTTTGTTGTGTGCCACACTGGGGCCTGCCAAAAGCAGAGGCTTCTGAGTGCTGCAAATAGCCTGCTGCTGGCAATTGGAGCACCGGCATGTCTTCCGGGCCCTTTCAGATCCCCACAGCTCATGAGACAGTGCGACGGCAGGGAAAAAAGCAAAGACCATAGCTGGGCTGCAAGTGCAGGTGATGCAGGCATGCTCAGTACCCCACAGGGCACAGACCATGGAAGGTAGGATCCCGTGGGAGAAAGCACCTGGCGGCTTAAGGGGGAGCAGGATTTGGTTGCTGGAGTTAAAAGGGACCCATTTTTCTTAGACAGGAGCTGTAGAAGTTTGACTTCTTGAACCATTGAAGTGTAACTAGGATGGTTCGTCGTCACCTGGCATCACCCCAATCCTGGTATTACTGTTGGGTCTGCAAAGGGATCAGATCAAGTTATTAAAGGGTATGGCTAATTGTGTGCAGCCAAAAGTGTGTATACTTTTAGCATCAGCAGCATTTTAGGCCCGATTCGAAAGCCAGTGAAGCCACTGGGAAAAAAAACCATTTACTCCCCTGAGTTTTTTCCTCCTGGACTGGCCTTGTGGGAACAGTCCCACAGGAACCCAAGCTGTCAGCAAAACATGGTTACTTGCACGCTACGTAGGTGGAAAACAGGATACATTGCTTAAACTGAGAAACATGACCGTCAGTGAGTCCGTGTTGCTCGATATGGTATTACTGCCAGGCATGATTCTGTGGAGGATTTGCTCCACAGCCTTGCTTCATCCCTCTCCTATGTCTCCTCTCCCATGTTCGTGGAGGTCCATCTCTCACAAGCAAAACCTGATTCAAAATGGGTTATTTATTTTAAGCCAAGCTATTCGGATCAAGGTCTTAGGATGTCCACCTACTAAAATACCTGATCCCTAATCTCTGCTTAGCCCCTGACTTTGCACTTGACTTAGGAGGGTGTGATCCTGTGCTGCAGGGATGACTGTGGATGCAGACCCAGGTCCCAAGGCCATGAGCCAGAAGGTCAGCAGAGCAGGAAAAGGAGGAAAATGGGCAGCTGCCTGAAGCCCAAGGCATGACATCCATTTGGAAGCAGGACCCAGCCTCTGTGGGGGCAGTGGGTATCCGCCTCTCCTGCCAGGTAACGAGTGGGCTCCCAGATACTGGTGGGAACTGCGGTAGCTGCTGGCAAACACAGCTAGCCCTGTCCAGGTTTACATTGCCATTTCCAGGCCCTCCTCCAACTTACGAGTAGAGAAATGGATGTGTATGGCTCTTTGGGGAGATTTACCTTCAGAGTGCTGCGGAAAGCTCACTTCCAGGACACCTAGCTTCTGGTTATACTCAAGCCACACGGATAACGATGCATCCCAGTGGCTGTGTGTCTGTGTCTCCTGATGGCCCCTTTCATGGCAGCATTTCTCAGTTTGGACACAGAATCATAGAATGGTAGGGGTTAGAAGGGACCTTTGGAGATCATCTAGTCTAAGTCCCCTGTCAAAGCAGGTTCACCCAGAGCAGACACTGCACTGTACATCCTCTCCCACATTCCTGAACTTGTCCTGGCTTCCCAGATTGCTTTCCAGCCTGCACAGGGGGATCAGCTCCAGCAGATGCCTTGGGTGAAGAAGATGAGCGACCCAGCAGGGATTCCTCTTCTGTCCCATATGTGTGGTTGCTCCCAAGCCATCCTGAAGCCTACCCTGCCAAGGCAGTGATGGGAAAAAGGGAGGCAGAGCTGGCACTTCCCTAAAAACCTGCTTCCACTGCACTGCAGCCCCACTCAGGGTGCAGTTCCCTGCCTGGCTTTTCATGCCCAGCTGCCTGCCCATCAGCTTTGCGCCCTGAGAGGTGGACAAAGTGTTGTGGCATCCAGGGGCTTGGTTCTCCCAGCAGCCCTGCACCTTGAAAGGCAGGACCCTCTGATGTGCAGTTCCTGGGGGGAAAGCAGGGAAGCCGTCAGTCCAGAGCCAAGCATCTTTTTAAGCTGCTAAAATGCTCCTCTTCTACTTACATGGGAGTAAATGGGAGTGGGAAAGTCAAACTCCTTCGCACCTGGGGACAGCGGGGCTCTTGGTGCTCATGAACAGCAGAAATGAGGTGCCTTTGCTGCGAGGCTGCAGCACAGGAACAGTACCGTGACGGGGTGGGAAGATCTGGGCATTCAAACAAAAGAAGAAGTGGACACAGTTAAAAGGATTTTCTGATATTTGTTTAGCTTGGCTGCTACACTTTACTGAAGAAAAAGAAGGTTTTTGCTAAAGTTGAAACAAACAGTAGATCAGAACATTAAATAAAGGGTTAGCAAACTTGCCAGTAGTGCGAAGTCAGGTATGCTGATGAGGTCAAAATTTAATTCCACACTGAAATTGGAAATTTCAAGTACAAGTGTTCACAGCAAGCCAAATTATATTGCCTACCAAACCTCCAGGTGCTCTGAACAGTCTCTTTCATTATCATTCGTCCGATCAGTATTTGCAATACTAAAATTCACCACGGAAACAGAGACAGGAGGAGAACAACTTTTTAGTCTATACAGGGCAGACACAGCGGGTAAAGCTGGAAACTGTCCAGCTTTGGGGCCTCTTGTCGGCTGAGATCTGCAGTACCACCTAAGCATCTCCCTCTGAGCTTCCCCCCATCCCTGTCCATTCCCTCAGCTACTCCATTAAATTGTGATAAGTATAGGAATAATTTAAAGGTGCTAGTTCAGTGAGGTCAAGAGGAGCAGAAGGCTGGGAAGATGAGGAGAGTGCATCTAGGAGGATTCTGGCTTATGGAGGAATGTTCATCAGGTGGGTTGAGTGAGGTGCTGGCAGGGAGATGCACAAAGCTCCCAGCACTCTGCTATCAAGCCTCTGCTGGGTGCAACATATTAGCCCAGGCCAAAAATATAAGCAATGTAATGAAGCAATGGGGCTTCTGCTCCGATAACATCCTTCCTTCCACCTAAGTATTTGGTGAAAATGGAGGCGTTCATCTTCTCATTACTCCTGTGGCAAAATGAGTAGCATGAGTAACTCCTTGCAGGGGTGAGTAAGAGGTTCACAGCTCGGGTTGTGTGCTCCTTGCTCAACGTGGCATTGCCCATCTGCAGCAAAGCCAGGAACAGAGCTGGTAATGCACAACATCCGAGTTTGTGACTTATGAGTAGTAATTATTGTAATTAAACAGTGGTCCCGAAATACTCCCTGAGTTACGAATGCTTCTTCACTCAAGTAAACTCCCATTTACCTAGCTGAGTAAGGGCACAGCAATTTTGCCCCAGAAGACTTTGTATAGCATATTAAAATTGTATCCTCAAATTACACATCTAGTTAAAACACTCATAAGTCATTTTCCTAACTGTTTGCAGTATAAACATATTAGCAAGTTAAAATTAAATGAGCAATTAGCATATAGTATAATATCATATAAAATTCACTCCTTATAAAACAATCTAAAACTCACCAAATAGAACAGTAGTGCTCTGTAACTAAGCAAACAGGATAGGTGTGAAATCAAACAGGATATAGATGCATTGTGCGAGGGAGATTTGGTGGTGGAAATGAGTCACCTCTTTGTCAATAGCATCGCTACCAGCTACGGCGTGCTGCGTAGAGGGGAAGCAAAACATCCAGGACAACAGCGGCTATACAAAAATAATAACACCAGAACCATCCCAGCCTGCGCTCAATTCTCTTTAACGGCGAGAAGCGCCACAAGCGAAGCTCAGGAACGTCCAGGCTGGAGAACTGTGCAGGGTGGGTGTTCCCATCCTGGCTCCATCAGCCGGCACAGATCGCATCCGCCGCCTAGGGAGCTGCCTCCACCTGTCTGCAAACAGGGATGGTCTCCTCATGGCATGGAGAACAGATGACTGAGAGCTTGTGGCTAATACTGGCTCCTTCCAACATGTCTAATGAATACAGGCAGACAGTGCTATGTTAGAGCTGTTTAGTGCCTGGCTGAATTCACCCCCGCAGTGGATAAATGAGCTGTCTTTGATGACCTTGTTTCAGCATGCCCGAGAAGGGAGCGGTACCCTGAAACCTCAGGGAGCAGTACTGTGTCCCTTGCGGCCAGCCTTCTGCCCTGCTGCCAGCCTCAGGCCTCCCTCTCAGCGTTTAGCACAGCCCGAGGGGTGTAATCCTGCTTTCGGGTGCACTAGCACAAATCTGGAGCTGGGTCGCAGGCACAAATTCATCCCAGGGGTGCCCTGGTTCCATCCCCTCCCGCTGGTGGCCCCGCAGAGAGGAGAAGCTGCAAGGGGCTGCCATGTGTTGATGGTGCCCTTTTCCAAAGGACAGCCCCGCTGAGGGCGATGGACCAGCAGCCCGGGCTGCCTGACTCCCACCAGACGTCACGTGGACCACAGCTCCTTTCATGTGCGGTCTCGCGCCAGGCTGCCATGGGGACACCCTCCTCCCTAGGGGACAGGAATCGGGCTCCCTGATTTGAGCCGACTTTGCTCCGCGCTGTTTTGCACATTGTTGCATAAATGCATTCAAATATTTGTAAGGTTGATGGAAAATGTTGCTAAATCAGACTGCTCAGATTTAACCACCAGAAATTAAATCAGATAATAAACAATCAGCGTTTCATTCCGACAAAAGGATGATAATTTTGTAGGACGTTGGGTTTATATTGTCTGTGCACCTGCAGGTGGAATGCTAGCGATAAAGTGAGATTTGATAGCAAATTGGACTGGCAGACAGTTTTTGAACATAATTACTCAAAAGAAACCACCCGGAATCAATTTAATCATAGTGCAACTGATTTTTAATTTCCAATGGTACAAAAAAGTACCATTCACATTAGGCTTTTACTGACTTTGGTTTGTAATCATGTATTGTAGCCAAGCTAATTAAATAAATGCTAAGTATTTCTCGCTTTATAATACAGAAAAAAAAAAGATAATAAAAATTAAAGGTGCCTCCTAAACAGCAAAATGAACAAAAACTAATGGCTTGGCAGCCCACCGAATGCGCGTTTATATGCAGTTTGTACTTGTTTAGCAGTTGTGAAATTCTGGGACTGTTTTCAGCCGTTTCTGTTGAGGCTCCGCGGACAATTCGCAGTCGCGCTTGCTGACGGCTGGGACGCAGAGCCCCACCGCCAGAAGGGAAGCACTGCTGCAAAACACCACCTGAAATTCAGTGTGCCACGCGGATCTCTGTCCTGAGGAAAAAAAAGTACTACCCCGGCCAAGAGGGGGGTGGTCAGGGGCTAGGACTGCAGCCTGCCCTCTCTGCTCTTGTCTTCTAAGACAAGGAAAGGAGCTGTGCAGCCATCCAAAGGAGCACAACAGAAGTGCCAGGGCCTCTTTCAGCTCCCCAGGTTGCGGAGGCACTCGGTGCAGAGGAAGGAGCCGCTCACACTGCCCGTGCATCAGAGGAGAAGGCGGCCGTCAGGGCACGTGGTGACTGGAGAAAGAGTCCAGAAAACACATCGTGTGTATTAGGAAGAGCAAAACAAACTGCCCCGTGGCAACTTGGTCCTGAGAGAAAAGGGCTGACGCAATTATACTAATTTAATCTGGGATGGGACATTGTCCCCAACCTGCTTTTATTCTCTAAGTGATCCTTTTTAACCAATTTTGGTGTTTGTTCTGGATGTCACTCTCTTAGCTGGAAGCTACAGAGGCGCAATGATCTTAAAGCCCTGTATCCTCCTGAGACAGAGATCTGAGATGAGACAAAACTGGATACTCGCCTTCTCGTCCTGCTTTTGATTTAGGGAGGGAGGAATTAGATCCTACATTCACATGAGGGGAAATATTAAAAATCATTTCTTCCTCTGAGCCTGTAGAGCATCGTGAACAAAAGAACGTAGACCCCCATCTGGCTGAGGATGCATCCCCCTGAAAAGTGAGGTACTTCCTCTCCCGTCTGCGACTGCAGCATCCCCCTCTGCCAGCAACCTGCCTGGCAGCAGGTGCGGGGATTTCTGACGAAGTAGCCAGAGAGCAAAATACTCCTTTCTGCTTTTATGCTGCCTTTGTGAGGGCCGTGGGAGGACAGACAATACCTGAGCTGACAGGACGCCTGGCAGCCCACAGCCTTCAAACAGCTCCCGGCGACTCTGAACTGGCGGAGTGAGTTCCCAGTGAATCAGGGCTTTGCAGGACACGGCACCGCCGGGCTCTGGCACCACGTATCCTTTGATCCGAGGCTCAGGGCTGAAATAGCATGGCTGAACCGCAGCCCATCTCCTGTGCACCCGGTCCCTGGAGGGGAAGAGGGGAGCCTGTGCCAGGTACCAGGGCATCCCACGCCACACAGGTAGGTGCCTGCTGGAAACCCAGGGATGCTCAGGGTGCTCTCAGGGTAGATGCAAGCTCCTGAGGGCTGCCGGCCCAAGTGAGGGGAACACAGGAATACCCTGGGAACTGATAAAACACACCGTGACAGCTCCTGAGCCCCCCTTTTCTCATCATAATGTTGTATTTGAGGTTGTATGCAGCTTTTCATTTGTGTGTGCAATGCAGCTCAGCATCGCTGGGAGAAGTGGTGGTTGTGAAGGGGCAGCATTTAGGCCAGAAAGCTTGCCCGTGGCCCAGACACACAGGCACCAAAGAATGGGTGTTTATACAAGGCACATAGCAGTGCAAAGCCTCGCTCATCCTTCAGGCCTTAGGCAAAACCAGCCTGTTCCACTATATATATTTAAGATTGATAATTCCTGTC
This sequence comes from Numenius arquata, assembly GCF_964106895.1. Taxonomy (NCBI): domain Eukaryota; kingdom Metazoa; phylum Chordata; class Aves; order Charadriiformes; family Scolopacidae; genus Numenius; species Numenius arquata. The sequence goes on from NC_133576.1 coordinate 48,016,681, forward strand.
ACAAGAAGGCCCCAAGCAGTTGGCCTGGCTTTAATAAAACACAAGTCACTGGTGCCTTCTCTCTTTCACTCAAGGGTGAAATAAAAGTTGTGCTTGTCCTTCGCAGAGCTGGGAAAGGACATGCATCAGAGCATTTCAGGCACAAAACCCAAACTCTCGAGATTAGGGTACCCCCACAAGAGGTTTTTCCCAGCTGTCGGTTCTGCAGAACTCAGCTCCGGCACCAGTTAAACAGGTGACCCAGTGTCCGGGCACTGGAGACCAGTAGTGTGGAGAGCTGTGATGGCCCCTCTTTTCTGGGTACTCGTGGTTAAAGCAGCCCACTAGCTCCCTGGGGCTAAGATGCTCTGGGGCTCAGTCACTTCACTTTTGCTTCACAAAGCAAGAAAACTAAACAAAAAATCCCACTGCAATATGCTTAAAGCATCCAGAGGCTAGAAGACAACCTCCATCAAGGAAATTCAGCTTTCATTCTGAATGTATGCATTCCTCACTCACATAGCCTATGTGCCACGTTATTGGAGGTGACAGACCCTTTCTTTACCATACCTGCCCCTCAAAACCCCAGGCAGCCTTCCTAACTCCATGCAGAATCAAAAATGAACTATACTTAGAAATGGCATCCAACATAGTCTAACAAGAAGCAAACAAAGATATAAAAAGGCCTGTTATTTGTTTTTTTTTTTCTTTTGAAGAACCCATTTGAGAATGGCAACATCCCCAAACAAGTCTGTAGTATTCCCAGACAACGATACAGCTCTGCAGGATGGATAAAAATAAACTTGTTGAAAGGCTCTCCCTCTCTCTTGTACTCTGCGGGAATTTCCTGTGGCTGCTACCTTCAGGGTATGCTTAGCAGTGACACGCAGGGAATGCTGGCATGCTTCATCCCTCTTGCTCCACCCTGTCACCAGGGAGCGGATCTGCTGGGAAAGGGCTTTGCTGACTCACCGGGTGGGATTCAGGTGCCTAAATATAGGTGTCTAGTGCCATTCGAGATGCCCTAGGATATCCCGCTTGATTCCCAGCTGCCACTCTGGGAGGGTGGGGATTTCTGGCAGGTCCTCTGCTGAATTTGCCCGCCCCAGATATTCTCAGGTCTCTAAAAGGGCACAAGGTGTTAAGAGATACCGGGCCACCAATTTCCCTGCAATGGCTGAGACAGATCTGCCTGTTACAGACATACAGGAGGTGAGCACAGAGCGCAGGGTGCCTACGCTGTTCCTACCAAGCCAACTTTTATTGAGGTCCTCAGGGTACGTGAACCAGGACCCAAGCACAGGAGGGATGCAGTGGATCCGGGGCATCCAGGTGCTACACAGCATCCCTGTGGCAAGGGTAGAGGGGGTACAAGGCCACCTCCCTGGGAAAAACTAGGAGAGTGGTAAACACGCAGGATGTCCTGAGGATGCACAGGGGAAAGATGTGCCTCAGGCACTCAGCAAAATTCATGCCTGGTCGGGACATCTGGCATCTGCCTTTTGCTGAGCCTTGGTTACCTGCAGAGCAGGGCTGGTAAACGCCTGCCTGAGCCGGATCCATGGGCAAACCACACGTGTTCCAGGTATGGGAAAGCTCCCGTGGGAATCACATCATCTCACTGTCTGCCTGATTAGCTTTATTTCAGTGGGGACAGGTGAGATGCTGCAGTATTTTTCCTTCCCTGTGTTTTGTGGAACAGGGCAGGAAAAACTGAAAATATGGCATAACATACACTCTTTTCCCCAATGAGATCTTTTTAAAGTAAAAATATAAAATGTCATAGAAGACTTCAAATAAAATGAAAAATGACAGTGTCTTGGGAGGAGGTGCAGGCACTTACTTTCCCGGATTATTCAAATTTGGGATCTCCTTACTTTATGGTTTATTTTTTTTCTCCTGAGAGTCTGATAAGAACTGTCTGAATATCTCAAATGAGCTCAGGCCTCATCCCAAACAACTGACTACCCTAGATGTTACCTACACAGGGAAGTTGTGCCAGATGCCCTAGCATCGGAACAGAGATGACTTCCACGTGGACACTACTATTGTAGTATAACTACCTTCTTTGTATGCTCTTCATCTGTTTCCCAAGTTTAACCACAGACCACACACAAAGCATTTTTGTTGCAAAAATGGCAGTATGTACTGGGTGGATTATGTTAGTATGGCTGCGTTGTGCTCACACCTGCACTCAAAAGTGCGACTGCACTCAAAAAGCTTTCCCACAAACACAAGGGTGAAGGTCAAATGCCTGTGATCGTTTATTCTGGTCAGAGCTTTGGGAGATCCTGGGATGAGTGGAGGAAGAAGAGTGTTGCTGAGTGACGTGGGGGACCAGCATAGGATTAGAAATCACAAAGTGAGGAATAAAAGGGAAGGTTTTCAAGACTTCCCACAGTCTCTAGGACAGCTGGGAGCTTTAAAGCCTTCCCTTCCTATCCCTCCTGAGGCTGTGGTCCCCAGAGCGGTGGCTGAACTTCCCAGGCTTGCCTTCTTCTGTGTCCCTGGGAGGCCAGGCCACCGCTTCAGGTGTTTCTGGGAAACATGTCAGGGTGCGAAGGGTTACGAGCCACAGCTCAAAAGCTACTTTGCCAGTAAGGAGGGAGCTATTGACTTTCGGGGAGGAAGTGAGTTGGTCACAGGCAAGGCTGGTCTTTAGGCTCCCAGCCCCAGGGAGTAGAAAGTTTCCTGTCTGTGAAGCAGAGGGCTCTACCAATGTTATCCAAAGCAAAACTGTGACACCACTAATCTTTAGGACATGAGATGAAAACTGATGTCTGGATAAAGTTTATGAATCACAGGAGATTGCTGGGGAAATAGGCCTCCTGGGAGAAAATGAACATTTAAGAGCAGGGCTTGTCCAGAAGTGGGGATCCTGGCAGGTGGAAGCAGCACGCAGGAACAGGGCTTTTTCTGCAGATTGCCTCCTACCACCAGAGGTTACGCAAGCAGCTGGACACATATATTTAGCTGGATGAAACGAGAGGGAAACCTTAGGAGCTGACCTAGAGAATACGTATCAAGAGGTGCTGCAGTCTTTTATTTCAGTATAGCTGTTTTCTACCCCAGCAACATAGTACACTATTTTTGTAATAGATGTGCCGCTGCCAGTGCCCATCAGAGCTGTATATAGCTGGTGCTGCCGCTGATAGGGACCCGTTGGGAAGAAAAAGCCACTCAGACAAGGTCCTCGGCCAGTTCCCAGGGCTCCCTGAGGAGGCAGGGTCCAAATCCAGAACACAGATGAGCAGCACTTTTCTTTTAGCACTCTGGGCACCAACACAGAGCTGCAGTTGGGAGTTGTCCTCCACAACCAAATGAGGGAATCTGCTGCCTCCATTTGGCACTGGTTATTTATCAGTTTCCTGAACACAATCCTTTTTACAGGATAGAGTATCTGCCCTTGGAGCTTACACAGACATAAAAGGGGAGGCTAAAAAAAGCACCCTGTCACTGACAGGCTGATGGCGCAGGTTTGAGCGGAAGGTTAAGCGAGCCTGATAAACCGGCCCATCAAATCGATCACAAAACCTGCGAAATACTGGATCTCATTAATTCTTAAACTTGTGTGTAACAGGATTATTGTCATTCCGGATCGTGCCACCCAGCCACAAGGTGCTTTCATCTGCCTCCCCTCTTCTCAAGCATCCTTCCAATGGCTGCCTGGCCCCTTCTGCTGGACCCTCGCTGTTCCCGTCCTGGCCTGCCCCTGTTCATGGAGGATGCCACCAAGCTTTCCTGCTGGTTGTCAGAGCTGGCAGGTCTCGCCACAGCCGCTCTCCCTGCTGGCACAGGGGCATGTTTTCCCCCAGTCCTCCAGCCCTGGACACACAGCTGAGGTGGCAGTGCGGACCAAGTTGATGCTTAGGACAGGATGCTGTCCTAGGAATGCTGCAGACACCACTGAAGCTTTGTGCTATGGTATCAAATCAGCCCTGCTGCAGGAGCAACGGTACATCTGAGAGGCAGATCTCTTCTTGGCAAAACTGCCAAACTTCATACTTTGCAGTCTGATCGCAACTTTTCCAGTATCACTCTGTCCCCTCCTCTTTACTGTAAGAAGGCTTAGTTTGCATTCCTGAAGGCAAACGTGCACTTTGGAAACTTCCCTAACCTTTGCTGGGCCTCCCACGAGTAGAGGGTACCTCTATAATTGCCAAGAAGGTATGGAGCAGACTGGTCTGCAAGGGGAGCAGAGCAGAGCAGGGCGAGTGGGCATAGCACTCATGGTCCCGGCCCCATGGGACCCACAGCAGAAGCTCACCCATCCTCCCACCCCTCTGTGCCCACCTCCCATCACCTTGCCTTCAGGAAGACTCCGGCCTCCTGCACTTCATCAGCCTCCCCCAGAGATTCACTATTTTGGCACTCTGAGAGCCAGGCCACGCTATCCTTGTTTTCTCCCAGTGTTTTTTGTCCTCCCACAATGTAAATTACTGCAGGATATGCCCTGCCCTCGCTCCTGCTGCGTTCCTTTGGGAGTATTAAGGAAAACAGTTGAGATTGTTTTGTTTTTTTTTCTTTTTTCAATTTACCAGTGGCCAATTCATATCAATAAATTATCCTTACCATGTCCTGCAAGTAAATTTGTTGTCTCTTCCTGAGAGCTTATCTTGCGTATCTAAAGAGTTTCTTATTTACCTTAACCTCTTGCACAATATTTCTTTCATTCTTTATTTTTGCTTTTGTGTGTTTGTCTCTGTGTGTGCACACGTGCGTGTTACTTCTTTCACTGCCTCCCCTCTACCCTGTGACACCTCCCTCTGTTCTCTGGGGTGACATGTTACACTTCACATATGTCACTCTCTTATCTTTGATTATTTTCTGTGCTTCCGTACTCATCCGTGGTGCTCTGTTTTAATTCCTGCAGTACTTATTACTGTGTGGCATATAAAACCAGTGGATGGGCCGTGATTTATGTGTCAGTGCTTTTCATCTCCTACCAGCCCACCTCATGTCTTTTCTCTCTTTTACCTTGTGTCATCCAACCTCACCAATACTTCTTGGTTTTTCCTAAGCAGTTGCACTAGGAGCAGACATCCCTGTTTGGGAATTGCTTCCACTTACTTTAGGATTCACAGGGAGCCTGTGAAACCACAGCCTCTGCCTCTGTCCCGGTGAGAGCTCCAAACACCCCCAACAAGCACAAAAAAGCACCCAGCTGAGGGGGACCATGCTGGCTGACGGCCTCTGCCAGCCTTCCTTTATAGACTGATGTGGGCTGAGCCCCACTGTGCTTCATCCCCACTGTGCGGCTGGGGCACAGCCAGGGCTCTTCCTCACCGGCTGCTCAGGCTGAGAACTGCACCGACCTTCAGGGATGCTGCAGTACCCAGCCCTGAGCTGCCACTGCTGGTGGTAAACTCGGGCTCTCGGAAGAGTCCCTATTCCTAACCTGACCTTCGTGTTAAACAGCTGGGAGAGGTCAGACTGCAATTTTGGACATCACTCAAACGCCTTTCTGATGCAGGGCAAGAGCAACATCCGACAGTCTGTGCTGTAGATGCCTGGTTGTGGGGCTGGTTCAATGCCACACTGAAGCAGGTGGGATTGGACAGGTGTAAAAATGAGTGTAGTGGACCAGACCCATGGCAGAGCTCTCCCCGACACTGCAGGAAAGGTTATGGTTAAATTGCAAGGGGTTCCGGAGGGACTGTAAAGGCAGAAAGGGCAATGTGGTGGCTCTGCTCTGTCCTCTGAAGATCAGGCAGGGCTGGGCTTATCTCAGCCATCCCAGCCAGGAGCTTGTTTAAGCCATGCTTTAATCTGTTGCAAGAGCTAGGGTCAGGCTCTGATTTGAATCACTGTGAGCCAGTCCCATATACCATTGTCCTAATGCCTCTTATCTCAGTTATTTCTAAACATTCCTCAGCAGCAATTACACCTTTCCTCTCCAATCTCCCCCAAAGTATCCCTTACTATTTACCCACATTGATTTTTTGCATCCCATTTTATTTATGCCTATTGTGACTTGAATTATAAAGTGAACAGCAAATTTTCAGACTCTAGCATGCTCCGGATTCCCTCCATATGTCTGTTCTTATTCCTACCTCTTCGATATACCACAAATTGCTCTTTCGTTAGTGAAGGTACTTTACGAATGTCCAGAGGGAAGCCTTGAAGATGAAGCACATATCCTTTTTTTTTAATGTCTAGCACCTTCCTTTTATTTTATCAGTGGGCAGATGTATTTTCTTGTTCTCTCTTGGGATACTTCTCCCCTGCTTTCCATAGGTTTCTTGTTAAATAAGAAGAAAAATACCTCAGAACATGGAAACATGCTCCTTATCCTATATTTAAAAATCTCCAGGCCTGGCTGTGTCTTTCTTGGACAGTGCATTTAAATACTGAAATTAATCCCAGGGAAGAGACAACTTATCTGTTTGAATGCTTGTAAAGTCTTATGGGACAAATGGCTTACTAAAGGCAGGTAGATAGTATTTTAACGCAGGCAGTTCTGACGTTATTAGAGTTCTCCTCAGAGACCGCATCCAGAGCATGCACTATATGTTGGAAATGAATAAGAAGTTCATCTGAAATTCACTTTGTGGACCAACTTTACAGAGAAAACACCAGGTGAAGCAGTGTACAGAAATTACAGGTAGACCACGGGAGCCAGAGGTGTCCCAAGCCTCCCAAATAACTTCAGCCAGCGAGTCTGACTTTCCTATAGCTCATAAAACACTCCACTTGTTTGTAGCCACAGGAAAGCCCTACACTATATTAGGTCTGGAGAAGCTTCATCCCAAAACTCGACAAGAGCAGGTACATTCAAGTTTGTTATCCAGCACAAAAGGGAGCTGCCTTCTTCAGGAGGTTTGCATTGCAGGGGTAAATGCTCTCGCCGGCTGCAGCGAGTAGCTGGTGACAGGGGCAGGGAGGTTGGTGGGGGGTGGTGGTGAGCGTGGGGTCCCAGAGCTGAGGCTTTACAGTCACAGGAGGCACTGGGGTATCAGGTCCTTGTGTCAGCTTCCACAGGACGGCCTCCCAGGACAGCTCATTAATTTAAGAACAGGCCATGGGCTGAAAGCAGCCTGTAGCTGATATTGGTGGATAATTGCTATTGCTGATTGCTCAGTGCATTCAGTAAAGTCTTAACAGATACAAATCTCCTTGTGCCCATTAAAGACCATCTCCTTCTAGACCACAGTTGTAAAACAAAACATCAACCGGGTCTTTAGGATGGGCATCTTCTGACCAGAGGTAAGGCAATGAGTTAGGGACAGCCTGAAGGGAGAAATCAGACCTGCAGTGGGAAATGACAGGCTCAAATGACTATAAAATGTAAACACACTTGAAGAAAAACCTCAAATGTCTATGCCTTTAGTTTGCTTGCTTATACATGTAGCTTGAGTTCTATTTTGTTAGGCACACATTTCTTTATTTTTCTTGACAATGTTTCTGCCTCTCCTTTCTTTCCCTGGCTGCCATTGCCAAATGTTGCTTCTAACTGGCAGTAGAAAAGCAAGAGCAGAGGGGAACAAAGAAACTACTGTCAAACAAAAGCAGGCATAAATAAATGGAGTTTTCCTGTGGTACTTCTAAAAACTAGACAAAACCTTCATTCTCTTCCAAAAGAAACCATTTTATAATGAATCATTCATTCCACAGGGCTTATTGTTTAGCTGATGAACATGTGTAATGCTCATTTACATTAGCGCAGGTGCTGTGAGAGGAGGGTATAGCACAGCATATAGAAAACATGTCAGTTCCGGGATGCTGCACAGATTGCGGCATCTACCCTGCTATGACACTTCTTGCGACTGCAGTTTGCAATCTTCCCTCTTCAGCAACAGATCTTATTTATCGGTCATTATGAGGCAGGGTTTTACATATCAACGAGCATCTTTCCAATAACTTTCATAGCTCTGAATCAACCCTCTGGTGTGCCCAGCGTGGGTTAATAACAACAAGGGAGCTCCCTCTCTACCAGCTTGAAAATATTCCTGTTGAGGAGGGAAAGCATGTTGCTGAACAGAGGTTTGCAAGTCTCCGACGGAATCAAGTCCTGCCTTTTCAGAAATCAGGTGGGAGTTTGGTGTTTGGGCCGTAAGGCTTTAGGGATAAGCAAGCGCTATCCTATGGGCTTTTCCAGCAGGAGTCTCACCAAAGCCCCGTGGAGGTGAAGGAGGGGCTGCACTTTTGAGGGCAGCTGCTATGGGCACGGGTGCTGCCAGCTTGCTGGGCAGTGTGCTGGCAACCAGCCCCTGTGGGAAACCAGAAGCGAGCTGAAGGCGATCACTAACTGGTAATGTGAGGCTTTCTCCTGCAGGAGAAAGGCTGCAGGACACCCAGCCATCCAAGGTGCCGCAGGCTTCAGCAGTGAGATGGTTACTCCTCATATTGCTGAAGCAGCTTGCCGGCTGCTCTGCAAGCTGAGAGCAAGAACACCATGATGGGCATGTAGGCTGGAGGGGGCACCCCAGTTCCCCAAGCCCATCACTCTGCACCAAGGCAGGAGCGCCCAGGCCAAACATTGCAGGCAACAGTGGTTTGTCAAGCCTCTCCCAAAGTCCCACCAGGATGAAGTTTACCCAGCTTCCACCCACAGCCAGTTGTGACTTTCTTCCAGGGGGTTGCATCATGTTTCTGATGTGAACATTTGCTCCCAGCAGCTGGTTAATGTTATATTATGGAATGGGTCCAGCGGAGGGCCACAAAGATGATCAGAGGGATGGAGCACCTCTCCTATGAAGACAGGCTGAAAGAGCTGGGAATGTTCAGCCTGGAGAAGAGGAGGCTCTGGGGAGACCTAATAGCAGCCTTCCAATATCTGAAGGGAGCCTACAGGAGAGCTGGCGAGGGACTCTTTGTCAGGAAGTGTAGTGACAGGACAAGGGGTAACGGTTTTAAATTGGAAGAGGGGAGATTTAGATTAGATAGCAGAATGAAATTCTTTGCTGTGAGGGCGGTGAGGCACTGGAACAGGTTGCCCAGGGAAGTTGTGGATGCCCCATCCCTGGAAGTTTAAGGCCAGGCTGGATGGGGCTTTGAGCAACCTGCTCTAGTGGGAGGTGTCCCTGCCCATGGCAGGGGGGTTGGAACTGGATGATCTTTAAGGTCCCTTCCAACTCTAACCATTCTACGATTCTATGATCTATATATGCTTTCACCCCTGAGAAAGAGCCCATGGTACCAGAACATCTCTCTGCACAGGCACATCTGTGTGATCAGCTTCCGGTGATCCCTGGGTGGATGCAGGTAGGGGATGACCAGTGGGAGTACTCCAGGCTGGGAGTCAGCCCTGCTCTTGAGGAGGTAGACCCACCACCACATGTCTCACCCCTTGGTCTTTGCCAGCACAGAGGACTCCACCTTCTGCAGGCATTTCCCACCTGTGATGTGCCCTCCCTCATGGTCTTCCAGCATCACTTACAGGTGGGCTGTAAGACCCTGGGTTGAGCTCAATGACCGTTGCCCTGCTTACTCAGGGGAAGGCATTTTCTCCAGGCCATGAATCAGCTTTGGAGGAATGTTCTGGCCCCCTCTCTATTTTCTCAGCACCCTTTTAAGAATTGGACAGCAAACCCGGACATGGCATGCTGTATCACTGCCTTTGATTCCTGTACTGCAGGCACAAAATCCACCCCTCTCCTTCTCTCTATTTGTTGCTCTGCACCGCACAGCATCCCATTAGCTGTGTTTGCAACAGCGCTCTACTGAGAGTTAATCTCGAGCCATTTGCTTTACAATCATTGGATTTACAACAAGCTTGACCAAACCCCAATCTAATTTGAAACTGTGCTAAAGCACTTTTATATTTACTTTATTAATGAAATAAAATTTCAGTTCTGTTTTTAGAGTGATTTATTTCAGCATCGCTACTGGTACAATATCTCATTTGTGTTTCATAAATTGCCATAGGCAGGAACAAAATACAAAAACTGTTTTCAGCAAATTACTTCTAAAGAGGATGTTTTCCCCTGTACACTCACACACACAGACTTACCTTTTGAAAACTAACCAGTGATTTTGGTGCTCAGTCTGACATCTCTAAAGTGCCTGATGTTTAGAAAAGGGTGAATAGCAATCTTCTGACTATCCAACTATCTCTAATGTGTTTTAGACTGGATACCTAAATATATAGTGCTAAATTAAATCACTTTTGAATCTGTGGACAAAAGTTATTTAAAAGTAAGATATCCATGTGATCAGAATGTGGTCAGCTAGTTTGCAGCATGGTAGCAGTGTAAGATGTCCCTGACAGTCTGTGTTTCTAGCCTGAAGTCGGCCAGCAGGATCTGATCTCCCACCGAGGGCCAGTATAGGTGAAGAGTTCAAGGCAAGGTGTCTCCACAAAGGGGATGGAGAGGCGATGCCTCAATTTTGAAACTCATTTTACCCTTTGGTCCATTGGTGCCCAGATTTATTAACCTTCCCAACAGGCTGTAAAGCCCATCTATTTCCCTGTTCCAAGCTAAGGCTATTGCTAAGGGTGTGAATTGAGGAGGAGTTATTTATGGATAGTCCTTTGTCTAAGTTTATGCTGTTATTTTTAATTTATGTGGTAGGCGCCCAGTGTACTGCTAAGATGCCTAGAGATGCATTTTAAAAATTTGAATACATAAATAAATAAAATACTCTGTACTCAACCAGACCTAAATTATGTAGTACGGAGACAGAAGCGATTCAATAGACATTAGGGAAAGGACTGAAGGAGCACAGCAGACCAATGCATTTTGCAGACCCAAGAATCCTTACCCTTGAGCAAGCAATACAGAGGAGCTACAGCTGGCAGCCCAGGTTTTAGGTGGTGTTACAGCCCCTCATCCAGCCTTTCACTTGAAGGCTGAGTTCATATCTACAGTGACCTCGACCCTATCAAAGAACAGAGCTCTTCCTAAATAAGCTGAATTGGGGAGATGCGTAAGACCAGCTGTGGGTGGTGAAACCCTCGTCCCTGGGAAACAACCGGGTGCTTGGCCAGCAGCTTGTAGGGTAACCAGGGTTTCACCGATTGGGTTAATCAGTGGTGTAAGTCAGGTCTAACTACTGGATGAATCCATTGTAAGGCACCCACTACTTAAAAGACAGATGCTTAAAGAATCAAAAGACATTAAGCAAATAAACATCAGCTGGCCTATCAACAGGATGACTCTGATTGATGATGCAAATACTATAGTGTGCAGTAAATAAAGCATACATCTATCAATGTTCATAATTAAGGGTAGCATATCATTTATTAATGTGACGCAACCAGCAGCGTATCACAAATGTAACCAAGGACCATGCTGGTCCGTGATGGGGTGTCTATAAACATATATAATTATACATAATAGTGCTATAGTATGCTGATAATATAGCGTACTTATTGGATATGTAATCCCAGATAGCATCTCACAAACAATGTTATGATATGCTTGGCTAAACTTTATAAGTGATAAATAGGGAATAATAAATATATCCATTTTACATCCTTTCGTTTATGTATGGTTTTAACTCAATTATAAGGGCACGCAGGACCAAAGGCAGAAGACATCAGCACCTCTGCATGCACCTTGCTGTGGCCCAGGGCCACCTGGAGCAGAGGCTGCAGCACATGGAGGGGGCTCAGGGCCTTCGGTAGCCAACAGGCAAACCCCACGTCATTGAAAGCTTCGCAACAGTGAAAGCGCTGATGGATAAACTTCTGGCCTGGGTTTCCCTGGGGCTGGTTTGCACTGCAACCACAACTAATAAACATTACTGAGCTATCACTTAAGCAAAACAGCTCGGGTAATTTTACCAGTTCGGTGAGTGTGGCTTGGGCTTCAGTGACCGCAGGCTTTTGCTCAGGCCACTGAGAGCCCCTGTGACCACCACTGCTGTAGATATTGCTCTCGGGGTCAGTGATGCAAAAGGCGGCAGTGGGGCCAACCTACCTGGACTGTGCTGGCATCTCAGGGCTGTGCTGGGGACTTGGCCTTGGGAAACAAAGGCAGCAGCTTCTCCTTTAAAAAATTTTATTTTGGAGTTTTTTGTCTGCACTTTGCATATCACCCAGCCCAGGATTTGGGCAGGCACGGGGGCGCCCCTCCATGAGCAGGAGAGCATCTGTGAGCATCAGAGCATTTCTAAGGCTTCCTCCCCAGGAGGTGTCAAGCTGTGGCAGGAGCCAACCCATGAGCAAAGGAGACACCGCACATGCTCCTGGTGTTAAAGGATAAGCAGAGAAAAAGGATGTGAAATAGGAAAGCTCCAGCTCACATGGGCCACCCAGAAGCACCTGGCTCCGGTGGCAGAGCCTGGCCAGCAGCTGCCACCCCAGGGAATGGGGACGGGGATGTGACAAGGTCCCCCAGTGCGCTGCTCACCCCATCACAGCCCATTGCTGTCACCACAGCTGGCACAGGTGGCACAGACCACAGCACCCTGCCAAGCCCCACACTCATGCCAGGTTTTTCCCCCGCTTCGTGCCACCATGCCCCCACTGCCCCACTGGAAACAAACATTCAGCGTAGAAATAGATACTTTCCACCCTCTGGTTCCTGGTGATGGAAAATACCAGCTTGAGCAAGAAGGAGGATATATTTGCCATTAAGTGTATGGTCAGAAATACCTGAAAGGGGGGCATCGGAAGCTGTAATTAATGGAGGCATTATTCTCATTTGCTGATGTGAAGCAATGGGCATCTTCTGTCTAACAGAGGATGTCAGGATGCATTGCACAATTCAGAAGTTTTATTCTCTTTGTTTTGAAAGAAGTCATTAGGAACCAGATGGCTCAGGGATTTGGTAATAGAATATGAAACCTCTCATCTCTCCATCGACCATTCAGATATGACCTATTGTATTAGTCACAGAAAATCATCAGATTACTCGCTGGTGTCCTATGCAAAATGAGATAGTCGTCCTCTTCTGCAGTCCAGCTCCAGCTGAACAGATTTTCCAGTTGAAATGGCAGAATTTTGTTCCAGCAATTTGGCTTTCAGCTTTTAAAAAATCAGTCTTTCTGGACTGTGAGCTGCAGTTAGCTCCTTGCTGGGATGGAGTTGAACAGGACTGCCACCTCATCCCTAATGCTGATGCCTGCCAGTGATGTGGGGAAGGGACAACTCAGAAACATGTCTTCAGGTGTACATAATTAATGAGTGAAAGTACCTTCTAAAGATGCTTGGCCAATGCTCCTCAAAGAGAAGTGCATATCAGAACAACTCTGTAGCTTTATCTGGGAAAACACTACTGAAAATAGTGGAAGGGATGAAACTGTAGAACAAAGATGTTCTTTGGCAGATTAATTTAGAGGAGAGACCTCACATGGATCAACCGTGTGGGCAGTGAGAGGTTTGGGATAGGTTTTTCCCACAGATGGTACTGCCTAGCACAGAAGAGCAGCATTAGGTGGCAGGATGCAAGGAAGGAATCCTTCAGGGCACAGTGCAGCAAGTGTGGGAGTCGCTGTTTCACCACGACCGCAGCAAGTCACCACGTTTCAGCTGATCTGGGGTAAAAGCCTGCAAGGAAAGTCCTGCATCAGGGGAAATGCAAGAGAATCAGAGGTAGCCCCCAATAACAAAGCACTTCTATCATCCTTTCCACTTAGCAGAGATGCTTTGAGATTTTCAATCTCTGTGCTGCCAGCTGGAGTCCGAGGGAGGGGAGGGGTAAGAGAATATCCTTGACTGGTCCATAGTTGGGGCCACAACCCACACAGAGTTTGAGCAAAATGCAAAACCAAACAGGGAGGGATGAGCACTCTGTTATGGTGAATGAAATTGCAATAGCATAGAACAAGAGGCTCATAAGAAAATAACTGTAAATATGTTTTGGAAAGATAAGACTAGATGACCTTGCAACCCAAACCATTCTATGATTCTATGAAAAGAGGAATGAACCAGGACAGAAAAATGGAGAGAAATGTGTCTTCAATCTGTTCAGCTTTTCCCACCCATGGCAAACCTCTGCTATGTACGTACTGGCTCTCAGCTTGGACAGCTGAAGTAATTAAGCTTTTAAGGAATATGTGCACTCTCCCCATGTCTCCTTGTGACCTCGAGGACAGGACCAGACTCCTGAGCAGTCAGTCAATACTTAGTGGAAGACAGAGCATCTCTGGCGCTTAAGCATTGCATGCCTAATGTGCTCAGGCGCAAACATCAGCAAACTTGTAAAATGGCTTGCAATTCCTCACAAAAGCAATGAGCAGTCCCATCTGTGGTTGCATTATGAGCTTGGGCATGACCCTCACCATGCCCAGCTTCTTGCCAGCCATCACCTTTCTTCGGGGGCTTTGGGCAAGGCAGTGTCAGTTCATAATCTAGCAGCTCTCCTGAAAGAGTTGGAGTGGGCGAATAGCAGCTAGCGGCAGTTCAGAGATGCTGTGAGAAGGAGTAGCTAGGGCTTGCAAGGCAAGAATAAATAGCTGAGCACTGTGGCACATTAAGAAGAATGGGAGGGGGGCTACACTGGTCCCCTCACTTACAGCAGATGGAGCAAAAGGGAGGCTGCAGTGGCTTGGGCTGCGCAGCCGTAACTGCAGTGAACAGCCAGACCCGCTCTCCCAGATGGATACCAAAATATATTACAAAGGAGAAAAAGCCTGACATGTTTTTAATAGAGACAAAATTTGCTGTCCTGCTCCCCTTCCTGTAAGCCTCAATAACGTAATGTTAAAAAGGAAAAAAAAAAAAAAGGGGGGTATGATCTCATGCTGGGTGCTTTATCTAAAGTGAGTTGCTGATCTCAGTCCAGCTCTTAGCAGGCAGATCTAGGCTTGGTGAGCATCTCCATGCTCCTGAGCTGCTGGTGGTTTCAGCAAGAAAGCCATGGCAGTGAGGGTCCAGACCTTCCCCGGGGAAGCCACTGGAGTTTTGCTTTTAATGTCAGGGGCAGCAGAGCTGAAGGGATAGAGACTGGAGTATTTTTTATTTATTAAGGTAGTTCTTCCCAGGATTAGATTTACCAATGGGGTCACCTTGCTGCATGGTTTTGTGCCAATGAGGGCTAGAAAGCTTCACACCTGTAGAGGCCATGTATTCCACAAATCCAAAATTCGCTTAAGAGTGAGAGAAGTGATAGGAAGTAATTAACAGGAAAGCCAGGAAAAGAACAGTTGAAAATACATTTAAATCCGTCCCGAAAGGTATTGTACCCTTAGGACTAGTGGGGCTATCTCCAGAAGTCTTGCTTGCACTGACATGACTGTGCTACTCTTTCATCCTTTTTGCCTGTTTACCCACTTTCCACCCCCAAAACCCTTTGCTGGGGAGGGGAAGGGAGGAGAGGCAGCCACCTTGCTCAGTGGTGGGGCAGAGGGCTGGAGTAAGGGGAACGCAGGACTGTGAGCAGACAAGGTTTTGTCACCCACAGGTGAGTGCCCCGCTGCCTGCTGCCGTGGGATGGGGACCTCCCCGTGCCTGGAAAGGCAGCCGGCTCTTCGCCCCGGCCGCAGCAGGGAACATCAATATGGCAAATGTTTCTATCCGTCTGCCATCTTGGCTATGTGCTGCATATTCATCATCTTTATATTTTCTTTACTTTAATCTCCTCCATTTGCATATACACGGGTCGAAATGATGACAATTACCATAAAACAATCGCATTGTCGCCCTACCAATAAAAATTGCTCTGTTAATCAGGAGACTTTCAGAGGCACCATGCCTGAAAGACCTCATTTTAAACTGGCAGGCTGAACAGGGCAGCAGATAAATTAGCCTATATATGATTGCATGCTGAAATACATTGATTTAAGATTTTTCCCATTCAGCCTGACAACTTGTCTAAATAGGCTCATGTCTGAAGAAGACAGCTTGCAGACATGATGCGAATGACAGGGCATTGCAAATATAATGCAGCACTGCGCAGAGCGAGGGAGCAAAAACATCGTAGAAGGGATTAGCGAGATAAAAGAGTGGGTTAAAAATAAACAGAAGCAGGTACTCTAAACAGCACAGCTCTCAAATTTCATCCTGATTTTCTTCTTCCATTTCTAATTGCTAAGTCACTACAGGGAAAAAGCAATTACTGATCTGCTATCATTCACCATGTCATCTTCAGGTCCTCATTAGCAATTCCATCGACAATCTTAGCATTTAGCTCCCATCCTGCGATTCTGAGTGTCCTAATCATGCTGTGATGGTTCAGGGTGCCTGAGGAGAAGAGAGCAGAGACCGCATCTTCCTCTGTGTTTGATAAAGTGTGGTACCTTTGGTATGGATCGTCAGAAGTGAGTGACTGAGATGGGCTTCGGTCACCGCCAGTGCTGTGGGCTCTGCCTGTGCCGTTCCCACACGTTTCCGATCTTGGTGAACAACAGAAACACTTGAGAAGGACTAATGCTTTAAGGTTTTTACTGTGTAAACTAAAATCCAGTATTTTTCCTCACCAGCAGCATGCAATGCCAGGAGGTTGAAGGTGAAGTTGCTGACATTACTTGCCAGAGACTCAACATTAGATTTGATATAAAATATTATGCATGTTTGGATACACTGTGTCATACCACCTAGCACAAATGGATCATAAATATTAAGTAACTGCTGGATTTTCAGCACAAGGCAAAGGCAGAGAGATGAAGATATATGGAGGGACTTCAGTGCAGACCTTATCACCCAGAGGGCTCAGAAGGGATGAGTTCAGGGAAGGTGTCCTGACCCTCAGTGGAGGTTGAGGCAGCTGGTGCCTAGGAGGCTGGGTCCTGCATGGGCACATGTGGAGCTGGGCTGTACGAGGCTGTTCTACCAGAGCAACCCATGGTGGAAATATACTCTTCCCTACCTGCAATGTACATAGGCCAGTGGGGTCCTGGCTCAGTCTCTGGGAAGAGTTCTTGCAGTCTCTGCAAGAGAAGCCTTGCACCCAACCTCCCAGCCCACCTTTAACACTTTTCCACCCCCCAAGAGGAGCTTGAGGGTCTTTGTGAGGGGTCTCCATCGCACCTCAGCCAGAGGGTCTTTCCCTTGGCTCCCTGCTGGGAGAAACCCCTGCTCCCCACCAGGTACAAGGGCAGAGCTTAGAGCAGGGTGCTTCTCTCTCTCAGCACATGAGGACACTCAGACTCACAGCTATGATTGTATCTGTCATTTCTGGAGTTAGTTTTTGAGGTTTGTGGTGGTCAACATCAAGTATTGCCACTTGGAGGTGTGCAATGTGCTACAGAGAACTCTATGGGTAAAGCCTTGTGTAAAAGAGGTATGTAGTCCTAAAAAAGCCCCAGCATCACATGCAGTTCCTATGAAGACTGTGGCCTTGGCAACATGAGGAACTGGGAGTAAAGCAGGTATTTTCCATGTGTACTGAAGCACCAGTGGAAATCCCTCCCCCTTTGCATGCAGACATGCCTCAAGGTGGAGCATGTGCTGCAGGCAGGCATGGGACCCTCACCTGAAAACTCATCTGTGCTCCCCCAGTTTTGTGTATTCAAACTCAGGCCTGTCTTGCCAGTGATGACCTGGTTCTTTGCTGTGTTGGCTCATGACATAACTGGGCCTCCACTGTCCAGAAACCATGAACTTTTCATCTGCAACTAACATGCAGTGATGACCAAGGGTAGCTAGGAAAGAGCCTATTATAAAACCAATATGTGCTGTTGATTCCACTGGTGCCCTAACTCATCAAGTATTAGTCACCAGAAAGGCTGAGACCGCTGTTGTGATAAGAAGTCCTACCTGTGTCCAGGAGGACAGGGAGCAGCCGCTGCAGGTGGCTGGCTATCAAGAGCATCACATGCACTTTCAACACCCGCTTCCTGCTTCTGCTTGGTTATTGTGGCGTACTGACATCTGAAGAGGGTGGGGGATCTGGGAATGCCTCTCTGACACTCTTAATTATCATTTATTTGATCGTCTCTCGCCTTAGATCCTTATTAAAGCATTTCAGACATGATGCAGTTTTCCCTAGTGGACCAATAAATTAAGGAGCCATATATTTTTAGAGCAAGCATTTTAGTAAACAAATGGTCTGGCAACAACAAAAAAAAAAAAAAAAAAAAGAGAAAAAAGAAAAAAGAAAGAAAATTCCTGGGAAGCTGTTATCAGGGAGAAAAGTCTGTATGTTCCGATCTTTGGAAACTGCTCATGTCATACCAGTGAGAACAACGCAGCTGCCTTGAAGACAGGGAGGGAAGAGACAGGGGTGGGGGACAGAGGGTGCTGCCAGGAAGGCACCCTGAGGTTGCTGGAAGGGAAAGGACAGGTCTGCTGTGAGGGGCGATAGTGGACTGCTCAGAGGTGGCCCTCTTCCATTTTGTTTGGAGGTACAATTATAGCAGGAAGACACTGCCTAGTCATCCTGGGGGAAAATCCTCTTTCTGAAGCCAGAGCCCAGGGTTTGATTTGTAGAAGGAAACGTGTTATAACCTGTGGTTCAGAAAATAACCAGAACCAAGGACTGTGCTTCATGTTCTGAACTCCTGTTGGTCAGCACTGTGTACCAGGAGGCCATGCAAAGCCCCACTGCATGAATTCTCCCACCTCTTCCTTGGATTCAGAGCATCCATGTCCCCTGGAGGACATCCCTGTGATCCCTCCTTCATTGCTATGGCCCACCATGAACGCATCCTTCTGATGGGACCAGAGGCATGACAGCATTGTATCTCAAATAGCATTTCTGCCTGTAGTTGCTGGAAATTGGATCTTTTCACCCACCACAGTTCATCTGCACCGTTCTTGTGTGTGTCCAGCTTGCGATCTACAGATACTCCCCTTCCTTCAGATGTCTGGTTCGGTCCTGTCAGCCTGCACTGGTTTTGTTTCTCTGCAGGATTCGCTTGAGGTAGGAGCATCCTTGTCTTTCTCTCTGTCCTGGCTAAGCATAGTCCACTGATTCTCACAAATTCTTCTGCACAGCAATGTAATGCATTATATTTTTGCACAATCTTTACCTACTGGGGGGTTAGTTTATGCTGGCTGCACAGGCCGTGCCTCTTTACATGCCATTTTTTGCTGGAGACTGACTTTGAACTTCACATGACCCCTTGCGTCAAGCCTTTACCTGCAGTATCTTAATTTTTTACTTTGTCCCTTGTATCAAGGCACTGTCCTCCTCCTTCCGTGATTTACCTCTCTTTCTTGACAAGCTTTCATTCTTTGTCATGCATTAATTCTACACCTTCCTTTAATCTCTCCCGGAAGGTCTCAGTCCAAACCCTCCTTATAACACGATCTTATCACAGACTTTGCTCCTCAAATCATAAAGGTATTTCTGCAGCTCGACATCACTTGCCCACCGTTCCTCCCTTGCCTACACATGCAAAAAGATGTATGTACGTCTCCTTTGTTTCCTGTTGACATAACATGCTGAAGCTCCTGCCATGCATTTTCACAGCTAATCTGAGTTAACTGCAAATGATTAAGAGCGCGCTGCTTACAGCAAGGAGCGGAAGAGCTCTTTTTCTGGCAACCAATTGCCTGTGCGTAGTGCCTGGCCGTAGCTGAGCCTCCTCCAGCTGCTCTCCATGTTTGCAGCATTTTGGTTCCTGCTGGGAGGCTCTGGCTGCATAAATGGGATCCCCACCCCCACCTCACCCCCCGCTTCCTGGTTTAAAGCTGTCTCCTGACATCGAGGTGAACGCAGGTCCTAACTCAGGGTCCGACTGCCAGTCATTCCCTTTTCTGGGGGGCCAGACCAGGGACGCGTCTCTACCTGATGCGCTGGTGGTTGCCACCCCGCAAGAATGTCCCTTTGGGGATTGCTCTTACTGTGGTGCACCGGCCGCCCCGCCGCTCGGGTGGCGAGTGGGTCCGTCTCTTCTGCATATTCATTAACGGCAATATAAAGAACAGATGGCACCTTCTCCCTTTACTGCGCTGAAATGAAGTTTGATATTATTCTCTGCTCTTTGTTGCAAGCAGGTTTAAATTACATTAGAGGCTTCGAGATCTGCAGCACACGTCATCCCTTATCGTGCAGGGCAGGGAAAATAAACACGCTGAGCTCGCTACCCAGTGACTCATTCGTAGGAGAACGTTGGGGGATCGGCTCTCGGTCAGCGCACATCCAAGGGCCAGAGCATTCTTTTCCTTGCAGAGACAACTGGAAGGGTTGATAGCGCTGACAGGGAATGCCAAAATAATAAGAGTTTTGCTTTGGGGAAAAATATCCCTAAAACAGTTGAGGAAAAGGGGGAAAAAGAGAACTAGATTTCAAAGATATAATTAGTTATTTAGGTATTTGCATTTACATGTTCAATCACATAGGTAGGGGATTAAATGCACATTAATCATTGAAAAGTCTCAGGATAGATATTTGGTTACATGAAAATGATCTCCAGATTCCTATTCCAAGGCAAAATACTTAAGAGGTTGTTGAGAAATGGTCAGTATCTGGAACAGTTGCTGAGAAATGAGTAAAAGCTAAAGTTCAATTTTACAACAGGATCTGTGCTGTTAGCCCCATAATTCCTGTGAATAACCTCTGGCTTCAGTGGATTTACAGCCTGACCTAAATAGCACTCGGGTTTCTGCTTGCCTGCCACACAGGAGTCTTCAGCCTTCTTCATATTCAACAGAGGTATGGAAATTTATTTTTGCTTTTTTGTTTTCACCTGGAAATTTGGGTTCACCGTAAAAGCATTTACTTCTAGTGAGAATTTCTGGAAACGCCCATAGCTCCCCTCCCAGAAACATCATACCTGCACCCCCAATGGTAGAAAAGTGGAGTTTGCTCCTATTTGGTTCTCCATTAATTTTGTCATAATTTCTCAGCGCTCCAGGCACCCAGTTTCCCCAGCCACTTTTATTATCTTAGGAAAAAAATGAGCACTTACACATAGATAACATATTTCAGCCACTTTGTCCAGTTACTTTAAGTACCTCAACACTCCATGGAGTCAAGCCCACTGATTGATAAGCGAAGAAAGAAGTTTGTTGGCATGGTCCAGGAGTAAGGAGCACATTAAACAAAGAAGTGGGAATAAAAGCCACTTGTTCCAAGTCCCAGCCCCCTCATCCGGGGCACATAACGTCCCCCTGCCTTTACCTGGTGGGGGGTACCGCAGGAGCGGGGAGGTTGTCTGTCACACTCCTGCGCTCCACCACATGGCTGACTTCAGCAGTAGACTTTGCCCAAGCCCTGAAGCATTTCACGTTTGAATTTCACAATTTCACCATTTGTAACACCACTGGTAACAACTCATCAGCTTCACTTAAGTTCAGGTGAGCGGCAAAGCTTTGTCTTTTATCGATGTGTAATAAAGGGTGTTGTTTCTTTTTTTGCTGTTGTTGATGTTTCCCCAGTCTTTGCTCACTGGATTTGAAGTCAGTGTTAATCTGGTTAAACCCAAGTTGATTAAAAATGCGGCATATGAATAAAACTCAGCTACCCGTCAGCAGCACGTGCAGCCTTTCTGGAAAACTCCTGCAAAGTTCCCTCTGAGTTCCAGCCTGCCCTCATGCGTTACTGGCAACCCACCAGCTGTATTGTTATTCATCGACAAAAGCTGCCCCCACAGCAGGCAGCAGTTTAAATGCTTCCTTCCCAGGAGTAACTCCAGCAAGGAGGTGACAATCCCTTGCAGTTGTACAGCCACTTGCAGAGGGCTTGGGACACCTGAGCAGGGCACAGCTCACAACGGAGAGGACTTGCCCATGTGAAACATGTTTGCCCCACTGGCTCCCTGAGCTTCTCTGGGGCCAAGCTGGACTCGGGAAGGGAGAGAAAGTATGGCACCAGCTGGCTTTCTTTAAGGACTATCTTACTTCTTTCCAAGGCAAAACGATCTTCAAAGAGATTTACCTCCCACTCCCAGTTTCGGGTCAGCTAGTTAATCTCCCCACCTAGGGCACTTTCTGCAACCAGGAGGATGCCAGACTTCTCCAGAGGGTTTCTCTGGGCACCGGGACATGCTTCACCACCAAGGCACCCTCTGCAAGGACTTTCGTCTCTGTCCCTCCATCAGGAGGAGATGAGCGACTAGACCCCTAGTGCTGGGAAATTAATCAAGCAGGCTGATTATCCTGCTTCCAGCCCATGATCTGCATGGCCAGGTTCACAGTTTACCTCTTTTGCCGATTTCAATTAAAGGTAAAACTATCCCTGGTTGAAAACATGGTTTTGCACTTTTTAATTTGTTAGTCGCCACACAGCCAGATCTCAGGCTTTTATTGAAAGCTCTGTGGCTCTTGGTATGCCAGCTAAAGCACCCACTCCTGGAGATATATGACTGTCTTTATGAACATTTCAGTCTTCTTTTGATCACTTAATTTTTCCTCTTTGGTTTTGAATAGGTTTGCTTTAACTCTTATCTTAGAGATTTTACAGAATAGTAAAATAATTTTTGTAAAGATAACACACATTTTAATTAAAAAAATTGTAAGAGTTTTCTGACTGGCATTCTCACAAATAGAAGAATAACTCCACCTTTGTCCTGTGAAATGATATTTGCTTCTACCTGAAAGAGAAAGGAGGTACAGATATACACTGAATCCGTCAGAATGCCAAATAGTACCCAAACAAAAGATGAGAATATCAAGGCAGTAACTTTTATATACTGGTTTACTCCATGTGATATTGAATGTATTTGGCCCATCATAGTAAAGTTATGCCTGTATGTCAGAATTTGCTAGCACATTAAAAAACATTAAAAAAAGCTAAAAAATGAGGAAAACAACTAAGACCACTTGCAGATGTTGGATTCAGTTCTCAAGTGGTGGCCCAAGCTTGCATACCAAGGATGCTATTTTTAGCAAGAAGAAAAGTTTGAAAGTGGCCAAACTTCTTAGCTCCCACTTTTTTAGCTATACTAAAATTTTCCCTTAAAACAAGACAAACATTCTTCTCAAATCCTTCCTATGTGATCATCTTCAAACATTTTAAAACTCTTTATAGACCAGAGAAACTTGAAAATGTAACGTAACTGGTTTCCAAAGTCCTTTGGAACAACCCACAGCGCAAAGAAAACCTCCTCCTCCCAGTTTACAGCTAAGCTGTGATTATTAAATCAAGCTCAAGACTGGAGAGCTTGGGACTGGAAATTCATGGGACTATTTCATGCCATATTATCAATTTCCAGATAATGGAATAGTACATAGATAGTACAATAGTACATAGTACTTCCTACTCTCTGTTCTCCTATGATCCCTAAATCCATGTTTTCTGTCTTACGGTCCTGTGATCTAACCCATAACTGTTTTCTACATTTTAAGTCTGCTCCTCTTTGCTCACTCAATCGTTTTCCCCCTTTGCTGTTAACTCAGCTCTGTCCTAGAGCTGAACATGTCTCCTTCAAGACTCTCCAGCAGCAGCTCAAACTCCCAGCAGCACAACTGCCAGGCAATGGTCCCACTCCTTCCTACTCTCTGTTTTGCAGGAATTGTCAAAGAAAGAAGCAGCAGCCTCTGCTTCCCTGCACAAAAATAGGCATTTGCATGTTTTCAGCAACTTTGCACATTGGCTGGAGCAGCTGTTGCATTATGGAGCTGAGCACAGACCACACAGGACCGAGGTTTGCTCTCTTCTCAGAGGAGGGAGCTCTGTCTTGCAGGACGAGGCTGGGGAATCCCCAGTGGAAGCCCTATCATAGAATCACAGAATGGTTTGGGTTGGAAGGGACCTTTAAAGGTCACTTAGTCCAACCCCCCTGCAATAAGCAGGGACATCTTCAACTAGATCAGGCTGCTCAGAGCCCCATCCAACCTGACCTTGAATGTTTCCAGGGATGGGGCATCTACTACCTCTCTGGGCAACTTCTTTCAGTGTTTCACCACCCTCATCATAAAAAATTTCTTCCTTCTATCTAGTGGGGCCCTATGCTGGGCACTGATGGCTGCTGCACAGAGTTCCCTCTGTAAATATATGAGCTGAATAAAAGCTAACACCAACGTAATGAGACCTGAGACTCACCCTGCCTTGTCCCCAACTGATCAGTGGTAGTGGATCTGCTCAGCCTTGAAGGGACCACGTGGTGCCTTCCCCATCCCCCTGACCAAGGACTTGCACTCTGGAAATTCGCTCTAAGTCTCTGAGTAGCCGATACACTCAGCCTCCTTGCTGGCCTTAGACTTGGGACCTTCAGAAATACTCTGGCTCTGATAGTACAGATGTACTACATGTGGGCATGAGAGATGCTCAGCTCAGTTTCTCTAAGTTTTTCTTCCTTTTTACCATTACTCATTCAGTCTTAGGAGGCTAAACTTACTGTCAGGAGGATGCATCTAAAGTGTAACGATTAACCATTAAAGATCAAGACATAAGTAGAGCTGTGTCCAGATGGGCTGGGAACTAGCAGCATTAGCACCCATCTCTATTACCTTCCAACAGCAATCAGCCAGGGGCCCATGCTGGATGCCAGGCAGGTGGGTACCCTTCCCCACAAGAGGCACCCCCTGACAGACCTGAAGCGAGCTTGGGTAAGCTGACTTAAGTAAGAAATACATTCTGCAGAGGCAGAGAGGAGGATTCCTAGATTGTGAGCCTCCTGCAGCCAAGGAGTCTGCCTCCCCAGCCTTGGAGAAACTCCTTGCAGCCATGCATTAGGGAAGTCTGCACTCAGGTACGGGAGCTTTACATGTCACCAGTGCACGATGCCACCGAGTGAGTCAGATGGGACCTGCTGTTGTCTTCATTGACCTTTTATAGACAAACAGGGCACAGCTCACTTCCTCACGTACCTTTGGTCCCAGCCTGCCGTGCCTCTTCCTCTGCCCCGGCCATTTGAAGAAGAGTGACAATGCCAGACTGTGCCCCTGCCCACACCCCAAATGACCATGCCACCCTGCAGCACACCAGCAGCCCCTGGGCACCCCACCTCCTCCATGCTGGTGGATTAAGGCTCTTGGAGCTCTATGGGCTTGCACACCCTTGCAGAGCACTGGGAGCCTGGTCCTCATGGAGGGACATCAGGCCCTGTGTTATTAAGAGCATCCTTCGTTTCACACTCTGATTGCGCGCGCGCGCACACACACACACACACGTAGCCTAAAGTACTTTCTCTTCCGTTTTGCCTGTTTTAAAACCATGCAGCGTGAGGGAAGACCAAACTGAAATTGCTTGTACCAAAAACTGTGCAATGCATCAGCAAACCTTGTGTGTTGTAGGGTGAATGGTATTTACTCTACAAATGCAGCCCAGCCTAGAATATTAAAATGTATTATAGATAGCCATGATATAGAAGTAAAAGCTGGAGGTGCCAGTTAGGAGGAACAGGCAGCCAAAGGCACTCTGGAGAGAAAGTGTTAATAGAGACCGAGCAGAGGCACTTTCCCTTCTTCCCCCAGCAGCCTGCCAGATCAGCACGCTGGGAGAGACACCCTGCCCCTCCTCTACTCTCTAAACACGACCTGGCAAAAACACAGAAAAGAGTTTTCCAGTCAGCAGAAGGAAGTGCAGCAGCAGCCGTGGCAGGGACCTTTGGACATCCTGGAGAACTTTCTAGAGAGGACTTAGGCAGGGAGGAGGATTGACCTCTTCTCCTCAGTCAAGGAGACCAAAGGGATCTCTCTGGTTGTCCAGATCAGTGGCACACTGTCAAGGAAAGCCATAACTCCATCAAAAGTTTGCCAGGCTGCTTCTCTAAACTACTTAGGATTTTTAATTTCCTTTTTTTTTGCCCCCAAATTATCATTTAGTTGTATTTATTTGTGTTGCATAATGTTATAACAAACTTTGAAGGCAGCAGCTGAATTTCCAGGGGAAGAAGAAAATAATAGAGCAGGGAAAAGAAAATAAAGGCTGAAATATGTCATGGATGTAAACTTACTTCAGCGCTACCCATCTGCCTGGATTGCTTATGCTGCAAATCCACTGGCATGCCCAAAAGATGCAAATATTTCAAGACTCATCAGCACCGGCACTTTGGGGGAGAAAAATAACACACCACCAGCAGTTGTCTTATTTTCATCTACACAACTATGAGAGGAGAGAAAAGTGGGGTGGATGCTAGGGAGCCCACCTAGGACTGCGTATTTTATGTCCAGACCACCCAAGGCTGTGGGCCTGGAAGGAAGTTCCTCGACTCACCCCTTCCCAGCTTGGTCCATGCTGAAAACTTCATTTCCAGCAGAGCAGAGCTCCCACCAGCCTGGCAGAGCTGATGGAAATCTCAAGGGCTCTGCGGAGCTGGGCTCAGTGCCGAAGGAGCTCTGCAAATTGCACTCTGCTCCCCACGTAGGGACTGTCCCCACGCCCAGTCACACTGTGGGTGCATCGGGTCCAGCTGCCCTGTGTCACGGGTGCTTAGCTGGCTGTGCAGGGATTTTTGGAGCCTACCTTTAGGAGCCCAAATTCGGAAGGGTTTTTTTGCAGAGGGTTAGCGTAAGCAAGCTACATTTCAATTTCCTCAGCAACTTCAGTGCTAGAAGAGCCGGGATTTCATACAAATACGATCGGTGTACTTTTCATGAGATTTTTTTTTTGTTGTTTTTTTCCCCTTTATTGTTCCTTTATTTCAGATCTGGAGGGGGGAGGCCAGCCAGCAGGCAGGAAGGGACAATTTTCTCCAGCGAGCCGTGCAGAGACAGGCTGCAGGCAGTCCAGGGCCTGACGCAACTTTACCACTGAGGAGGCAAAGCAGGAGAGATGCCTGCCCACCCGCCCTCGCCTCTCGCCCCCGAGCAGCATCTCACCTCCCCACCTCACTCAGCACCGACCAGGCAGAGTCACTTCACAGCAGGTGCAAGATCTACATCCATTTATTTTTGTTGTGGGGTTTGGGCTTTTTTTTTTTTTTTTTTCCCAGTGTTTCCTAGCGCAATGTTTGCAGTGTTTTGTGAAATGAGTGTTTGCGGAAGAAATCAGGCTTTTGGTACAGATACAAAGAGCAAGCACTGACCCGGGATAGGTGTTTCTTTTATCTGCTGGCTCGCGTGCCCCATCTGTTCCCATGCCCACCTCCCGAAGGACAGGAATCTGTCACAATCACTGTCAAGCAGCCTCGGTTATTTAGTTCAAAAGGATGAAGACTAATTAGCTCCCTTTTGAGATCCCCCAGCCCAGCCTTTGGGGCGCTGGATCCCACTTAGCTGACTTTCAGGGTGCCAAGTTCTTAAGCCTCCCAAGATGTGCAGATGGTACCGGTGTTTGGTCCCCCTTCCCCATGGGAAATCAGCAGTAGGAAATTATATAGCTGCTACACACCCCCCCACACCCCGCAGAATCCACCCTTCCATGAAAATGCCAGAGAGATTTAAACAGCTTGCATAATTTCAAGAGGAAGTAGCGGGAGTAGAAATAAATACACATTGTAATTGTGTAACGTGCCGGGGTTAAAAAAAAAAAAAAAAAAAAAAAAGAGCTATGTTCACAAAGGTATCCAGATCTGCTGGCAGCTCTCGGAGCCGGGTGGGACTGGGTCTACAGAAAAGCACAGCAGGGTAAGCGCCTGCCATGGGAAGGGAGAGGTGCCACCGCACTGCCCCCGAGTCCAGCACTACTGGGAGTGGTAACGGCTCCTTCTCCAGTGACGGCCACCGTGTCCACCCGTTGCTCCAGGTGACTGCTGGCACTTTGGTGGTTTAGCAGAAGTTGCAATGATTGCACGGGCAGATATCCTCAAAAAATGACTGCTTTGAGATTTTCTGAAACTCTTTTGTCTTCTGACCTTGTGGTGTCTGCTTGCTTTGTGTTTTAAACTACCAAATGATGATCTGCGTGTATTAGGAAGGGCATAGAAATTTTACTTAATAACTAGCATAATTTACACAATAAAAATATCTTCCAGAGACTTCCGGGGTGAAATAAAGAGCTTTTCTCTCCTGCTTGGGAGGCTTCATCTCAAGTTACCTGGGGACACACAGAAACACAGTGCCCTCAGTCACTCAGAGACCCTTTTCCCACCAGTTTGCCCATTTGAGAAGCAGCACTTGATGAGAGGGTTCCCACCTGCCCTGCACACCTGAAATAAAGAACTGGGTATTTAGTGGGATGGAGGAAGTACAAGATCCTGAGGCTGCAAGAGGGAAAGGCTACAATGATGTCAGGGGGCTGGTGGCCCTGTGGCAGCCCTTACCGTCCCCCTGGCCTCGGCAGAGGCGATCCCCATTTCCCATGCGAACAAAAGGAGCCTCAAACCCAGGAGCTTACACGCTGAGATGATGTTTATCCCAGCAGGGCTCTGCTCCCAAGGAGAGCAGGCACCAGGAAATTATATGCAATACATTTAAGTGATTTACAGCTCTCTGTGTGCGCAAGCCCACTGTCAGCTCTAGTTACCTTACAGTCAGCGGCAGCTTCAAACCATTTAAAGATTTCTTTTCCAGCTTACAATACGCATACAAGGCGAAAAGGAAGTCTACAAAAATCATGAGTCCGGGTTAAAAGGGAAATACAGTTTCAAGGAAGAAAATACACATCACCCCATAAGACAGAAGAGTCTAATATGTCCCTTGGAAGGAAATTTGCCACCCCAACCCAGGCACTGAGGAACTGAGAGAGGATCTCACGGGGTCACTGGGCAATGATAGTCCCCTTGAGCCCATGGGAGACATCGGCTAGAGGGGCATGGGTGAAACAGATACCATCCCCATATGGGCACTTTCGCCATATGAGCATGTGGGTAGCTAAAGGAGAGCCAGTATTAATATGAGTTTATCTGAAGGCAAACAGTAATTCTCAGAAAAGCAGTGGCAAGCGTGGATGAGACAGACATAAATCCAGTGACAAACAGCCAGCACAGAAGTCTCAGATTCACACGTTTTGAAACAAATGTGAAATCATTAAATGTATTTCTGTTTCTCATTATGCTGCATCACAGGGAATTACAACGCATCTTTTAAGGTGCAAAAATCTCAGTTAAAGTTAAAAATTAACTTTCCTTCCTTATCTATATCTGAGCTGAGCTCAGACTATCACAATGGGCACCCCTCCAGTTTCTGTTGATCAGTTTGAATCACCCTTCAGATGTCTCTTTTGCTCTTGTAGCAAAGACCAACTTTGAACTTTGTGCATTACAAGTTTTCTTCCCAGGGACCTATTCCTCTTTAAAAAATCACCCAAACTGAGGCCATTTTACTTTCAATGCACTTAAGTTTTAGCCTCCTTAAGCCTGGCGACTGACTGCCTGAGCTCCAGTTCGGGACCCTTCAAAGCTGAGGGGAGAAAATGGGATTCTTTCCATCCATATCTATCGTCTTTAGTTGAAGTCCTTGTTGTGCATGTGATTGAAGTGCTAGGAAGTGTCAGAGTGTACTGTAACTCCTAGATAAATGGGAGCAGTGAACTTCTTTCACATCTCCTATGTACCTTAGGGTGTATATCTATATAACCCTATAGCTACAATTTCTCCATAGCTAGATGCTATGCTCCATAACATAGAAGGTTTCCAGTTCCCCCTCCAATGTAATCAGACCTGGCAGGGAGAAAATGCTCCGAAGACTATTCTTATTTTTCAGTTTAATTTCTGAGCTCCTTACAGGGTTTTTTTCTCTCGAGTGGAATGTGGAACATATTCACCAGGGGCTCCAGTCAAAGCCAAGACCCTCTAAATTAATTACTATACAAGCATGTAGGAAAAGACAATTGCTACCTCATAGCATGTACAATTGGGACATCTTCCCTAAACCATTGACACATATACACAGAGAAATGATATAGCCCATCTATGTTCTAGATCAACTGGTAAATGGTCAAAGGCATTTGCAAGATCTCACTATTTTGTTTGTGAACTAATCATTCATTAGAGCTCTGGAAATAGGGTCAAACTCTAGGTGGGATAAAGCATCAGTAAAGACCATGTGATACCCAGAGACTTGCCTAAAGCCCTCTGATGAGCACGTGTCCCTGCATCCCTATCAATGTGTATGTAGGACCTCTACATCCCAAGCTCAGAGACCTACATGGGCTCCACAGCCCACTCCACAGCAAGCACAAGCCCCTTTCTGCCTTCTTGTCCCTCACAACGGAACTATAGGGAACAAATCTGGTTCCTTCCCACCCCTCCACCTCCACACACTTCTCCTGAGCCTCTTCCTCCTGGTAGGAAGTTGGCAATTCAGGAGGCATTAAGCTCTGCAGGAAAAGCCAGATGTTTGGTCTTGACAAGCTCAGCATAAAATGAGTCTGAAATGGCATAATAAAGATCACACTTAAGAGAGCCCTGCTCACAATTTTTATATCGTGCAACACTTTTTTTTTTGAGGTACAGATAACTGCAAGTACTACCTAAATCATTAAGATTGAATTATTAGCATAGAAAATGCACTCTTTGCCACGTACTCAAGTAATTAGTCTTGTATTTTGAATATGGAATATTAAAAAATAAAACTTAGCGCCTATGTTGTGGCTGTGTTTCAAACTGCTTATCAAATTAATTAATTCTCACCAGCTTGTGTGAGGCAGAAAACCATTATTAGCCTAGTTTTTACATACTGAGGCAGAGAGCTTTCTCCAGCCTGTAAGCTCCTTGTGCAACATCATTGCCTGGCTCTTTAAATAGCACTTTTAACTCCTGGAGCTCAGATTACTTTGCAAAGGAAATTGGTTTCCCTTCCTTGAGATGAAAGGAACCAGGAGGAGTAGAGAGCTGTCAATTCAGAGGTCTGGACGTGTTTCATTTAAACCCCTGGGGATCCAGGGATGCTTGCCAGATCCCCTGGCCAGTCTCCTCCAGCTGCTGGCAGGCACCAGGGATGCGAGGAGGGTGTCTCCCAGCCCTTATAGCCTGGAACAAGGTGGGCACAGGGGAGATGCTCCAGGCCCTGCCTAGCGTCACCTGGGTCTGCCCAGCAGTGGCCTCAACAAGCAGGATCCCGAGCTGTCAAGTAGCCTTCCGCATGGGACCTGCAACTGAAGCAGAAATCGCTGTGCCAGCTTTTCTAGGGTTGATACCTAGTTCCTCTTGGCCAAGATCCCAAAATCTCTGGTCTCAGTCAAGGTGCAGCTCTCAGGTCCTGGAGATGCAGATCTGAGCTGTGACTTAGGTTTGCAAACCCTGAAGTCCCTTCCTGGGGTCAGATGCTCCAGAACAGGAGATGGGACAGGTAACCTGGGCAGCCATGCAACTCCTCCAAAAGAAGCTGCTTTTTTTAATGCTGAAGACTGATTTAGGGGCTCTTCTAACCTGCTACGCAGCAGCAGGGCAGGATGAGAGCCCCAGACTCTCTCCCTGACCATTACCCTAACCTTTGCCCGTGCAGCCCCGCTCCAGACAAGCTGCTGTGCTTGGGGACGCCACACAGCTGATGATGCACATGAACAACTGACTTGTCCAGGGCCAGGATTTGAGGTTAAAACATCCATAGACTTCTCCAGGGGTTAGCAATGAGCAGGATCCACTGGAGCACACGTACAGGCACAGACACAAGTCGTTCGTGGAGACTCGCCAGAGAGGGGCCAGTTCCCCAAGCCAAACCCGGGGCAAAAGGCAAGGTCATTTTGGTTCACTTCTGTTTGCTTAAAGTAATTCAACGGAAGAAGTAAAATAAAAAGGGCATGTAGAATTGCTGCTGCCAAGTGACAAAGGCCATTTTAAGTAAGGCCTTTGCTTGGCCCAGCCTCACCTCGCCTTGTTTCCGGGTCCTTACATTTCCCCCTCACATGCCAGCCATACCCCCAGCCTTCTCTCCCATCTTCTGGCATACCATTTTCCCCTGACCTCAGTCCCATGCCAGGTCCCTGCTGCACCCAGAGATATGCTATCTGCATCTGATAAACCCCACACAATCAGGTAACGGGCTAACTGGTCCTCTTTGGTGTTGGCATCATGCAAAATGGAGCGAGTCATCCTCTGCAGCAGTATCGCAGGCCGAGTAAATGGGCCGTGTAAAGCACAGGGGACTCTACGTGACCACAAGTTTGATTTAACTTCTGAGTCAGTCTTGCGAGGGAGGGAAAAGCCATAAAAATTATAAATACAATTTCTGCAGAAGTACGCTATTATATCAGCGGGACGCAAACACAGCTGTCACCACTCTGGTCTCTGTAGGAATGCAGGCAGCCGTTGGATGTTTGGTACTTGGAAATCTGTCAGCCACGTATGACCAATGCAAGCCAGAAAGGGCTGAGCAAGTTTGTCAGTGTCAGGAGCTGATGAGGGGCTGAGGAGCCCCCAGAGCAGTGGGTCAGCTCTAACCACCACCTGCAACAAGGGATGCATACCCCATCCTGCCCACTCTCCTTCTCCAACCGTGGTACCCTCTCCTGCTCAATTTGCCCATCTGCACCTAGAGCAGAGAGCCTTTGGGGATGAGCAGGAGCATCACGGGGCCTCTGCCTGTGGCTGCTGATCTTGCCGCTGCCGCACAGAGTGAGATTTTGGCTGCTGCCAGGAGCGGCTTCCCCCTCCTCTCTGTTCTCAGCAGCAAGGGGTGATCTCTCTGCAGCAGGCTCGTGAGGAGGCACTCACCTACTTCCATCTCAGCTGGGAAGAGGCAACAGGCCAGGGGGGTTTCAGATGCATTTTACAAAAAGGAAAAGAAAAAACAAACCAGACTAACCAACCAATCAAACAACCAAACAAACAAAAAAGAAGGCCTCCCCCACATTTAAAGGAGAGGGCAAAGCAAAGCCCAGAAGACTTTTGGTGGTCTTCTCAGCACCTCCAGTGGCTCTTGGCTTCTGGCAAGCCTGGGCGAGCAGAGCCTCACTCTGCAGCCTCCCCTGCTCACCAGAGGTTGCGCTGGCAAGCCCTAATGGTGCTTGCACACCACATCTTGACTAACTGGGTCTTGATTTGTGAAAAACCCCACAGAGCTCCTCTGAGAGCAAAAGCCAGCAGAGCTCACAAGTCTGTCAAGCAGTTCAAGCACTATGTGAGACCAAGGCCAGAGGCTGTTGAGAGACAAGACCCACGGCCCCCTCTCTTCTGGGCTCTTCTTTATTTAGGTAGGAGGTTCATTCAGGTTTAACAGCAACAGCATATAATAGAGTGGTAGCTGCTCCCTTTTTCAAATGATCATTTAGCTGGGGTTTACCAAGCCATTCATTTCATGCTCATTAACCTTTTGAGTATTGTTTTGTCCAGACTTCCAGACATATTAACTTTTAAGAGGGTTCTATATGGATGTCTACAAACTCCCTAAGACACAGAGCAACTCTTAAGGAATATTTAATGAAATATGTAACAGTTGGTTTATCTATCTATAAACTAACACATCATTCTGGACAGCAGCTCATTGGAAGTGCTGTGGGTAATTCTCAGGAAAAAAAAGTAAATCCTTTAAAGAGGCAAGCAAGGAGGAGATTAGGATGGCCAGAAAACTCCAGAAGATTCCTCTACAGAAGTGCTTATTACTGTGTGGAAAAGATTTACCTCACTGTGGAAAGAGCTGTAGCTTACAAGGATCCTCACGTCTATCCCACGAGCTCACCTCCATCAGCTGCACTCATCAGCCCCCTCTTTCCTGATGATAAACATGTTTAGGAGACTCAGTACCTCTACTCAGCCCCCTGCCAAATTTCTCTGAAAGGACAGCAATATGGGACTTGGATCAATATTGTAAGAAGCAAAACCAAAGTCCACTCTGACCTCTGCTATCACTTTAGAAAGGTACATGGTGCAAAGGGCAGCAATTGCCCTTCTGTGCTGTGCCCTGTACCACATGCACAAATACCCCTTGAGGATGTTGTGTCCTAGTCTTGAGAAACTCATAAGGCAAACTTGGTATGGCTTCAGGAGCTCCCGTAAGTATTATCTTCTATGCAGCCGACACAAATGTTTTTAAAAAGGCTCCTAAACACCCGTGCTGGATCCCTGCACAGTCCACCAAAACCCAAACATTGAACTGCAGTGAGCTGCAGTAAGGAGGGTGATGGTTTAAGGGGGCTTGTATGACAGTGTCATCCTAAGTCACTGGGGAGAAGCCCGGTGGAAAACAAATTCCCTGAAAACTGCTCGGAGCAGTTCTTTTCTCTCACAACATATTTCCATGCAGGCCGGGTCTCCTTCTTAACATACTTTGCCTTTTGTCTTGTTTTTCTGGCTTCCAACAACAACCGAAATGAAACACTGGAAACAATGAATGCATTAAAGGAAAATGTCATGCCTATCAATATACGCCTTTGTGGCTGTGAGAGTGGAGAAGGCGTGATGTCACTGATGGCAATAGCTGAAAATTTTCCATTGAGAAAAGAGATCTGCCTTTAATAGGAGCAAAGCGTCCCCAAATATGTGCTGTGCCACCCAGTCATGCAGGAGAGCACTGGGCTGGGATGCAGCATGGGCCAGGAAGCAGATTTAATTCAGAAGTTACATAAGCAACTTGCCCTTGTTTACCATAGGAGCATATAGGTGGTGATGCATGTGGGATTTAATTCCGTGAGCAAAGACACTGAGGGTAGCATTCTCCATCCACTGAGAAATGAAAACAGCCTACCCAGCAAGCTATACGTGAAATGCCGAGGCTGGGTGTGGAGTATGTAGCTCTGCAGCTGAGCCCTTCGCTGGGCTGTTGAGTTTAACTCTTATGGCTTTGCATCAAACCTGATAACAAGTAATGACAGAAGTTTGCTCCCTCTCACCTGGGACCAAGCAGTTGGCTGTCTGATGGACTCCAGTTGGTTTCAAGGGCATGTCAAAGGGATGAGTCTACTTTCCCGGTGACAGAGATGTTAATTTCTTGGGTTGAGTTTGTTCTGGACTGGAAAGAGCAGCCTGGTCCCTTATGGCTGGGTGGTGGTTCAGAAAGCCACCCCTCATCACCCCTCACCCAGCTCCCACCCTTTAGCTCCTCAGCCATTTTAAGCGGCTTTCTGGCTGGTGGCTCTCTGTTGTGATAGGTGCAGTGAGTGGACTGAGATCAGATAAAAAATTTTTGAATTTGAGAAGGGCTAACACTGTGATGGTTAATTTCGGATCCAGATGTCACAGCCCTGAAATTCCTGGGACTGTGGGATCTGAAACTCTGGTTTCAGCAGCTGCAGAGGTGAGGACTTCAGTTCTGGCACAAGTGAAAACTTCACCACCTCTTTGGCTCACTGAAAACCTGAGACTTCCCCACCTGGGGATAAGAGTGAAAAAGCAGAGTCTCAGACAGCAAAGTCCTGCCAAGCCTTCTCATTTTCCTCTCTACAGGAACCATTTCTGCTCTTTTAAGGAACAAGTCTGGAGGAAAAGTAGAGCAATTTACAACATTACAGCAAACTTATAATGAGAATGTGCAGGCTCCTGGCAATCTGTGCTGGGATATATAGAAATATATGGACTTTCATGCAAATGCACGACCTACAGGGCTTTTGTTGTTGCTGTTGATGAAAAGCACCAGTGGGTAAGAAACAAGTTGAGCAGCGAGCCTGCCTGCCTGCCTGCCTGCCTTTGGGGTCATCCTCTCTCATTTCCAACATGGCAATTGCTTGCTGCCGGAGAGATCCCCAGGACACAGACAGAGGAAGACAGCTCTGGCTGAAGCATCAGCAAGTGCTAAGGTACGATCTTGTTCTGGGAGAAACCATGCTCTGAAAATATCAGTGCAAGGCTCGGAGAGCACCGCTGCCTGCATCCAGCCGAGCTGGCCCTGAACGAGCTGCCCCGCACGGGAAGGACACGACCAGCTTTGGTGCCACCTCTTGAACACCCGTCAAGTCTAGCTGACAGAGACCTTGAGCTGGCTGGAGCACTTGTGCAGACAGAGCTATGCCCTGTTCCCCTGCAGCTGTAGCTAAGGCAGGTCTGCTCTCTGTTTACCATGGTCTCGATCCTCGGAGCGGAGTGGCACATCCCGCAGCTCCCTGCTTGCCTGCGTGCACAGGTTTCCTTGTAATGTAATCGAGGCCACCGGAGGGACTACTGTGGACCTGCATCTGCTCGTAGCGTGCACAGTGTGCTCAGTTCCCACCGTTTAGATGCTGCAAATCCTACCGGCCCTGTGAACTGATCCTTTCATCGGGATGGATGATATCTGTCTCACCTACCCCAAAAGTCAAGTTGCTACAGCTAGAACCCACTGAACGTTCCTGTTTATAAAGCAAAGGCCAGCACAGCTCACATTTTCAAAGCATAGCTGGATCTGGTTTAGAGAAATAGCAATGAAGTCATAACAACTTATTGTACCATTAAATTCAGCTGGCCCGGTTTGGACACACTCAGGAAGCAAAACAATTGAGGCTGAAGTTAACCAGACCCTTTCCAGGGTAGACTTGTACTGTAAAATGCTACAATTTTGGGTTGCTAGGGTTCCTTCACAAGGCTCCCGTGCAACGCTAACAAGTGAAGGGTCACATCAAATGTCTACCATATGCTGCACAGGCAAAGGTTCCTTTCAAGGTTTTCATCATTTCGAATTTTTTCCTTTTAGATTTAATTCCCTAGGCTGCTGTTGGAAGTAGATGCAGTTGTATTGATGGAAGGAATTTCACCTGTTCAAATCAAGTTTTGAGGGATCCAGACACAGCTGGGTTTTTTATATTTCCTAATAAGCATTCCACCCCCTTGTCCCTCCAAGATATGGTAGTCATGCTTCTCATATCCTTACATGTACCCAAAGTACCCGCGGTTGTGCTGCACGGGGCTAAGGCAACACAATAACCATTTGCTTACTTAACAGAAGTATGTAAATGAATGTCACTACCACCTCTAATGTCACGCAAAAGTCAACACAGAAAGATTATATTCCACCGAAAGTCTTGGTCTGCAGGTCATCATCCCCCTGCCAGCCTCCTGCAGCTATTCCGGGAAAGTCAACAGACCCTGACAGGTCACCTCTTCCAGGTGGGTCAACAAATGATACCGCTGAGTCCATTCAGACTTTTTAAAAGTGCAGTTTTTCAAACTGGGAAAATATATACTGAGCAAATTTAATTCTAGCTCAGACACACTTAGCCAAATTAGAGTACAAAAATTTCTCTGTTTGTTATGTTTCTCCATGAAAGCATTGCAAAAAAGACTAATCTGCATTGTTACCTGTACCAAGTTGGTAACAAAGTACACCAGCCAATTCTGTATTTAAGTTTCTAATTTTGATTTTCTGCACATGCTGAAGAAAGCTTAGCTGTCGCAATATGTGGACCACTGTCAAAATCTGTAGCTTTTAAACACTTTATTATGCAGCTCCCGTGTTTTGGACAGAGTTGCAATTTCAAGAGATCATTTCTCAGTGAAGTTGAGGATCAAATTTAACAGCCAAACTAATGCAAACAAAAGGCAGCAGGTCAGATAACTTAAAAAACAAATGCTTGGGAGCCCACTTACATTACTCGTTACATAGACAACTCTTCTTGGAAGTACACCCTCTGAATAATTCAAAACCAGATTACATTTTTTATCGTAAGGGAGGCAGAGTTGGGCTCAGAGAGACTCAGGCTGAGGAGAATTAAAAGACTAGTTTTTAACAGTGATGCATTCTGCTTCCTGGCTAAATCTGTCCTTAGGTCTTACTAAGGACAAGTAGAAAGTGTTATAAACTGTCATTCGATGTGTAACACAAAGGTTCAGTCCTATGTTTAGTTAACAGTATCCTATTGCTGCTCGCGGCCATGTTAACTTTGTCTAGCTTTTTAAAGATATTTCTACAGCCACTGGAAAAATGGAAATTTTAATATTCCACTTGGGTATAATAGAAACACGAATACCAGAAGCTCTTGAAGCAGAACTCATCCTTCAACTCATGGGTGGAAGCCATAACTTCCTTGACTTCACAGTGCTGTTAAAGAGTCAGTAAACTACCACCTCAACCTCCACGTACTCAAGAGAAGGGTGCCAAAAAGGATGAGACTTTATTTTTCCCTAAACTTTCCTATTTGATGGGACATGTAGTACGGAGCTTGAGAACCATGGCTTCAAGTAGGCCTTTGGGGGTTCACATCCAGCGAGCGCTACACCAGCACTCACTAGGTGAGGAGGATGAGGGAATCATTGCAGAGATTGTGTGGGAGGTATACAGGCACTCCCTGGTCAATCATTATATTCTTACTGGTTTTAAGACCACTGATCACACTCAAACTAACTCTAAAATGGATAGTTTGCTTCAGGACTTCCCTCAGCCCTTAAGAATTTTTTAGTTATTTCTTTTTCCATCACAGTTAATTACAAGATGTGAGTCAATGCACAAAGACTCTTGTCTTTTTTTTGCAGCCATCCTACTCTTATGTAGTCTTGTTTATTTAATGGTGTCTTAATCCAAGCTAATCACGTCCCTAGCAGCGAATTATGTTCTAAATGACAATGAATTATGTTAGCAGGAGGATAATCAGGGGAGAGCAATCCAATCACTTCTACTGTTTTCAGAATACCTTAATCAACAACAGCAATGAAGAAGAACTCTGCAGAGCGCTATACGAGAGGAGTAAAGTATTGCTGACCATACCTGGACCTGCATAAGCAAGTGTGAAGACAGTGTAGGTCCCTCCCATCAGAGCAGTGCCTTCAGGTTTGCACTGACTTCAGGGCAAGTAACACATGGCTTGTAGGGAATGGGAGGAGGGACGAGGAGGGGGTTGAAGGAAGCTAGCTGAGAAGTGTCACCTGGATTTGAAAGCCCATTTAGGATCATGAATAAATCATAATTTATTAGTCCAGCACTAATAGTCTGCACTAGACTCCAGAAAAGTGCTTGATGGGTCAGCACCACATTGAGTATGGGTGGGACTGTGCAGTGTTTCCTTCAATGATCTAAATAGCGGAAAGAAAGAGGGTACAGGGGTAGAAGCAGGATCGGTGTGCTGAGACTTGCAGCATCTCAGTGGGCAAAGACACAGGGCATTGCAGAGATGCACAACCCCTTCTGTCCCCCAGGCTGTTCGTCTTCCAGGGAGACACAGTATTCTGGATACTGGGTATTTGTTAGTCTTTCGAATACCCTGACAGACAGACCACAGGTCAAACATGCTATTTGCCAGGAAGCACTTTTATTGATTTTTTTTTTTGATAAGAGAGTAAAATATTGGCAAAGGTTTATCTTAGTCCTTAACATGAGCATCAACACAGAGCAAATTTCATGCATCAGTCCCGTACTTTTTCAACAATACAGTAGAAAGCTGAAATAAATTCATTCATCTTGCAGCAACGTTGGTTCTGGAATAGCTGCTTTGTAACACTTATTTGAGCGCTGGGAAGGGACAGATCAGCAGCCAAACAGCACAACCAGTCCTGGCACTCAGAGGGGATTATTTGGGGCTAGAGAACTGCCCTGTGCAGACACAGGCACTAGCAACAATTTGCTGAAGTGATATGCCCTGTCCTGCAGCCCTTCCTCCATCTGCCTGCACACGGCTCTCATTTGCTTCAGCCCGAACAATTCAAAACAGTACTGATGAAAAAAAAAGTACATTTTGTCTTCAACAGTTTCACATCTGCCACAAACACCACAAGAAAACAGGGCAAAGCCTTTTCTGCAGTGGGAGAAAAAACCTTAAGGGACAGCTCTCTTTCAGCAAGCATTAGGAAAAAAACATGTTTCTAAAAAGGCAGTAAATAAATCGAGATTCAGCCTAAAAGAATGCAGGCTGGTATGGTTTGGGGGGAGGGGAAGGGAGGAAAGGGAGGAGTACGAAGTAAGAGGCACTTAAAGTTGTGCAAAAAGCTGAGAATCAATAAACAGACTGAAGAACAGTGAACAAAATGCACCAGGATTGAAAACGAAACAAAAACCCCTTCAGCCTTGGGGAATTTGTGCTGCATATACAGCCGCAATGGCCCAGGAAAAGAAAAATCGAGGGATCTAAAACCGTGGATGGCTGTGGCCAAAACCCCACACATCTTTATTTCTCGGCTTTAAAAAAGACCCGAGAGTTTATTTCCCCTTTCCTACCTTATGGCAAGCTCTCTAGGACTGAGGCCAAACCTTGAGGAGTTGGAGTGGCTGTCACTCTGCCACTCTCAGGGGCTGTACCTGTCTGATGGGGTGGGAAGGAACACTACAAGAAAAGGAGGCTTAGGAATTTGCTTTGGGAAGTTTGTAACTGTGATTTGTATACACCAAATGTTCTTAGCACCACACCAAGTTTTTAAGCAGCATATGTAATGGAATATAGTTAACTGCTTGTATTTCTTTCTTCAAAGTGTGTTGTCCTGAACCTACTATGCTTCTTAAAGCTTGGGATCCTGTTTTTGGAACACCTTCTTTTCCTGTTGGGCAGGTGCTTTAAGCTCTGGGCTGAGCACAGGATGCTCAGGCAGCGGAGCTACATATGCCACTCCCGTCGATGCCTGCCATGATGCCGAGGGGAAAAAGATATGATAATCTCACCAGACCCTGCTCATGTCTCGAAAACACATAGGCAAGAAGACAGAGCACATGGAAAAGTACATCATCTCAGCACAAACGTCCCCCTTGTTACGGCAGGTTTCCTTCTACAGGGATACCAGCTGCATTGCAGGTCCATAGGGTGGGGTAATATATCTCACATTGACAGCCCAACCGTGACTGTTTGAGCAGGTCTGGCCCACTCCAGCGGCAGTTTTCCCTGTGGATCTCTGTGTATGACTGCAGTGAGCGGAGCCAGTGCCCTCACACTCGAGTGTTTCTAGTCCTGGAGGAGAGGAGATGCACTGGAGCAAAAGCAAGGGGCTCACCCCAGGCATAGGTCTTGTTTACTCTTACGAGTGAGTTTTCCCTCGTCCCAGCTTGCTCAGCTGGATGGGACATATGGTGTGCTGGTGCCGTGCCTACATCTGGGAGAATGCAGGTCCCAAACTTCAGAGAGTTTTGTGGTGCACGAGGGTTGACTGCCTGAAAGCCTCTGGGTGGGGTGCCAAGACCTGCCTGCTGCAAGCTCGGTGAGGTCCCTGCAACAGGCAGCCCATTACTGTCTTCTCTCTCTGGAAAGGATACCTGATCAAGAGCCTTCCTTTAAGCCTGGTTTCCAGGGAAAAAAAAACCTCCACGTGATTTTGCTCTGTGCATGCATGAGTGCCTGGATTTCCCTTACCAAGTTTTGAATCCATCAGCCCACTTCACACAGGTTTGACAACAGGAGTTGGTATTTCCAACTGCACTTACCTGCTGGGCTAAGCAACCTTAGAGGTGGCACATGCCAGGGTACCAGGTGGAGCATGCCGCATGCCCCATGTGCACCTTTCCCTCCTCCTGAAACCAGAGCCTGGGGCTGGAGCGGACACGGGCACTGACATTTGGCTGTGTTTTGCCCCCACATGGGGTGAGAGTAAGGCCACAAGACCCAGGGGAGCAGAGGCTCGTGAATCATGGAATGGTTAGAGTTGGAAGGGACCTTAAAGGTCATCTAGTTCCAATCCCCCATCCAGCCTGGTCTTGAACACTTCCAGGGATGGGGCATCCACAACTTGCAGCCAGAGATACCTGGCTTCTTCAGATTTTGTGGGAACAGGCAGCTGGCTATTCACACTCTCCCCAGGCGAAGCCTGAAGCACGTGCTTTGTCAGTAGGGAGCATGCATACCAGAGCAAACACAATGGAGACGGACCTCACAGTGCCCCAGCTTCAAGAAGAGCTTCAGTTGAAGCTTTCATTTTCTTAGATGTCAGAGGCAATCAACACCAAGACACAGATCTGTAGGAAACTATCTGGTCATTAGTCCTTCTCCTTGCTACTCCTCATCTTCCCTACCAAGTCCCCCAACATGCTCTACCAGCCCGCTCTGCTTCTGGGGTATAAAGCTTACAAAGAAAGTGAAGTCAGATCTAATCTGCATAAAATAATATGTTTTATAGTTTATAATTATTTTCTCCCCTGCACATCTTCACATGCACCACAAGCTTTTCTCAAGGCTTCAGCCCTGCAGCCGGGACTCTCGTATCCCCTAGGATGGAAATCTGAAATCACAAAATGATCTCATGCATTTTTCTTTGCTCTGGTTTCAATCTCCCTTCCCTTTTCCAGCATATTTCCAGAATACAAAGCATGCTTCCCAGTGTTCATTTTCAACACTCTTTCTTCTCTGTTTCCATTTTAGCTTATTCCTTTTCCTTGCTCTTTCTTTTCACTTGTCTTTTGTCTATCAGTCCTCCTTTCCTCCTCTGTCCTATTTCAAAATCTCCCTATGAGTCAAGCCTACTATCTCTAAAGAGTAGTGCTGTCAACTTTAATAGAAGCTGGATTAACTCCCACAGCTTTAATCTTCCCATCATTTTTTTCCTGCATCCTCTGTCTGTCCTCCCCATCCCAGTTCGTGTCTCCATCTTTGTCTTCTCTGCAACTTGCTTGAACTTTTCTTTCCATCGCTCACCTCACACCCTTCTGCTCCAGCCCCTCCTAGAGTCTTTCCTGCTCTTTTCCATCTACCCATCTCAAGGCAAACAATCTGCCTAATCTACCATCTAGCCAGCTGTTAAACTTTCCAGTCCACACCCACCACTGTTGTATGTGAGCTCCTAATATATATTAAGATTAGGATCTCTCCTGTTCCCTCCCCCTTCCTTTCCAAACTATGTTGAAAAGGCTGGTGTGTGGGGTTTTTTTGGTAGTTCTGCCTCTTCCCTCCATGCCCCTCCCTATCTCTTCTGGAGAAACAGAGAGCCAGAGATGTGGGTTACAGAAAACTGTAGTTACCACTTACCCTGTTAAATACAAGAGAACTTTACTGTCTTTCTCTTTCCCCCAAAAGAGGACATGAGGCCTGATGTAATGTCATCCAAGTCAATGGAAAGACTGAGATTAAATTCCCCAGGAGCAGGAGCAGACCCCTGGGATAAATGAGATTGACAGGGAAAGTGAGAAAAAAAATAAATGGATGTGAGAGAGAACTGTAGAAGACAGGGGAAGGAAAGGGGACATTAGAGGAAGCCCATGTTACCTGAAACATGATCTTTTCCCTTGTAATCCCGATCTCCCTTGAAATCTGTATTTCACTAAAACAAATCGGCACTCCCTGGGGGGCGTTATTCTAGGAGGATCCACCCATCATGATCTCAGCTATTTCTTTCTCATAGTTCATAAGAAAGTCATTTTCCCACAGCCACTGCTTCTCCCAAACAACTGTGCTATTCTGGGAAATAAAGCAGAAATGGGTAACTTCGTGCTGCACCCATACTGGATCACAGGAGAGGTACAAGCAAGTCTGGGAGGGATTCAGTAGCCCTGACAATAGCAAAGAGGAGCAGTTCCTGCTCCTCTCTGCCCCAAAACCAGGAGGAGAAGACAGAGAGAGACCCTTACTGGAGTTCCCAGTCTATCCATGTGGCCAGGAGGGAAAGGAAACAACAGAAATCAACAAGAAGAGTGGAGAAGTATGAATGTCTCCTATCCTCTTCCTAGATGCAAGAGAGGAGAGGGGAAGCAAGGGTGAAAGTCTCTTCTAGGTCTCTCTGCGGCTGTGAAGCATCCATATGGGAAAAGCAGTA
This sequence comes from Numenius arquata, assembly GCF_964106895.1. Lineage (NCBI taxonomy): Eukaryota > Metazoa > Chordata > Aves > Charadriiformes > Scolopacidae > Numenius > Numenius arquata. The sequence continues at coordinate 48,059,695 of NC_133576.1, forward strand.
ACATTTAGGGTAGGGTGCTGGGGGGCGACATGGGGAGCAAGGGACTGAACATAGCCCTGCAGCCCAGAGATTTCTTCAGTTCCACCATGGAAGAGGGACAAAGGTGGAGAAAATCTTCATACATGTTGTAGAAAGCATGTTTCCAGCCCTGGAAGCCTGGCTAGGCTGCTGCAGGCAAGCACTTCTCCAAAACACAGAGGCTAAATACAAAGCATGCAGACAGGAAGACCAACGCAAGTTGCCAACTGTCTTCTTTAAGAAATAAAAGGAAAGACAGGGGAAGAAAGAGAAAATGTAGCAAGAAGGAAAGAAAAACAGGGTCTTAGAAAATTCAATTCAAAATCTCTTAATTCAACAAAATTCAAATCAGCTATATTCTGTTAAATAAATTGTGCTAATAAGTTAGAACTGCCTTGGTTTGCCTTATCCAGCCACCACAGTTCTTTAAGTGCACCAGCCATAAATTATGTGCATTTGTCATGATGTTCTTGCAATCAGAATTAGGTTTCTGCAGGTTTCACTTCCCCTTCTTTCCTACAGCAGTAGCCGAGATGGAAATAATGAACAACTCTACACATACACTACTCACCATTTCCCCTCTCCTGATTACTCAAATTTTCTACTCCAGGCAGTGGAGTCAGCTTGTTCTAACGTATGGAGGCTTTGCAGCAGGTACAACATGACACTGGCTGTGTGTCCTAATCTCAGTCCATAAAGCTGAATTAATATAGTGTGTTTTTCCACAGACTTCCATAAATTCAGGGAAATATCTGCAGCAAGGAAAAGTCAGTAATTCTATGTCCATTCAGATGAATTACAACCCCAAAATAATAGCTGGAAACTTGTTTGCAAAAATCAGTAGACTTCAAAAACAGCAGTGTGTAGTTTGGGAAGAAAGATAATCATGTTGATGTGCACCAGAAGGGAAAGGATTGCAGTATAAATAATGCAAGAGGGAAGGAAGAAGGGACAGACAAAAAGAACGTATTATTGGTAAAAATCAATAACAATCATCGTACAGTTTTTATGAGAACCTATCCTCCTTGAATAGGTGAATACATAGGACTGTACCTCCATAGCCTAAAAATCAGAATGTTAAAGAGGAGTAAAGCAGACCATGTTTTTACCACTTGTCAAATAAAACACAACATATTCCTGAGTACCTAAAGCAGTATGTCTCTTGGCAAAGTAGTAGTGCATAATACTGTCATCTGTATATTGGGGAAACTCAGATCTGCCAATTCAGAGAACTTGTGGCTTCCTAGAAATGACTATTTCATCTGATTAGTAATGAATGGATTTTTTTCTCTTTCCTGAAAGAATGTCTCCCCTTTTTGGGTCAATTTCTTGGAGATCTCCACACATCAAACTTCAACCTGAAGAGCTTGCGCCTAGCAGTTCTGGACACTGGCTGCATCTGGGAGCACAGTTGAGGAGGCATCCTCAGAAAAGCCCTTGTCTGATAAATGCCTCAAGTGGCACAGAGAATAGCTTTTCCCCAGTGCCCACAAACTGCCTTTCCCTGCTGCAGTGTGCTGAAGGGACCCCACCAGAAGTGACAGATCACACACTGTGTTCTCGGTGCACCTCGGGGTGCTTTTCTTTCCCTCCATAAGAGCATCTTGATTTGCTAGTGGAAACTTAAGGATACTTATGTTTCTTCATATATCCGTGCTACTCAAAAATAATGGAAAAGACCTTTAAAATACATTTGTGTTTCCTCTGCAAAGAAAACTGAGAGGTCTGAGGTCAAAGACAACTTACCATCTCTCCAACATTAGTCAACATGTGGCATCTATACTTAGCTTCGCTCCACATCCTTTTGTATTCTCGCTTGTAACCACTTATGTTTGCTACCTTGAGGCTGGAGCAAAGGTGGCCTGCTTTCGTTCCTTTAAAAACAATTTAGAAAAGGGAAACAAAGAAAAGTGAAGACATTGCTCTACAACAGAAAGCATGACTTGGGAATAGATGCTCAGACAGCATGAGTCACGCTGCTTTTCTAGGAAGGGGCTCTTACCATGCACTGGAGATGGACCACATTACCTTTTTTTTAACTCAAAATACTGCCACATAAGTCACACACTGACCCAGCATGTGACATTCAGGGTAACTGAATGGAAAGAAGACAGTGCTTAGCTTAGCCAACAGAGACTGAAAGATCAAGCATCAAAGGTAGTCACATTGTGTTCCTCACAATATGCTCTGACAGTCCACAGACAGCTGGTTGGTCATATGGCGCCAGTCTCTCTTCCCTGCTTCTAGCTGCTACACAAAATTAAAAGGAAGAGGAAGGAAGGGAAATCCCTTCTTAAAACCATGTATACAAACAATAGTTGCATCAATGCAGATGGAAGGGGATCCTATCCAAAACACACAGTCAAAAGCTGCAAGTGCTTCAGAGTCTGACAGCCAGTCTCTACCAAGCCTAGCTTTTGCAGAGAAAGCCATTGCACCCTGGCCACTGCTGAGTCAGGGGAGGAGGAGAAGAAGAAGGAGGAGGAGGAGGAGAAGGAGAAAAAGGAGGAGGAGGAGAAAGAGGAGGAGGAGGAGAAAGAGGAGGAGGAGGAGAAAGAGGAGGAGGAGGAGGGAAGGAGTAAGAGGAGGAGGAAAGGAGGAGGAGGAGGAGGAGGAGGAGGAGGAGGAGGAGGAGGAGGAGGAGGAGGAGAAGTAGAGAGTGGACATGGCACCCTTGAAGCCCAACCCTTGCTGCAGAGGGCAGGTTCCCATTACCTTCAACATCATCAACACCCGCACCCTGCGTGACTGCTTGGTTCAGCCCACGGGTCAGGGCCCTTAGCCATGTATCTGATGGGAACTCTTGCCCAGGATTTTCTGGGCAAGTCATTACGTACATGCAGACCAAAAGGGCACTTGTGGACGTCAAGGCATATTCCTTACCTTACGTGACTCCACATCAGATGAGGGCTCGGTGAACAACATCCTCCCCTGCCTCCCACTTTCTGTATGACGGGAAGTTGGGCAGGAACGTCAGCCAGGGTCATGTAGCCCTCCACAGCAGCTCCCTGGCCTGTGCAACAGCTCCCGGGGACTGCCAGGAATCTCAGGGCTCACAACATCCATCTAGGCACTGCTCCAGGCCTGAGATTTGGTAAAGGATGCAAAGGCAGAATGAAAACATTTAATTCCAAAATATAAAGCTTTGTGTGCCATTCTCTTCATCCACCAAGACATGACAGGGCAAAGGAACATAGTTATCTGTGCTTTCACACCAAAGCTCTGAGCTCTCTAAAATGCAGCCTGACAAAGGCACCTTATTCTTGCAAGCACTGAACTGCTTGGCGTCTCTTTCAGAAAGAGTTCACGTAGTAGGCAAGGTTGACTTTGGGACTCAGGGGAGATAAATCAGGTTGGAAAAGCACTGCGGATTAGTACCCTTGTTCCCACAACAGCGGCTTCATTTCTGCTCTCCCTCCCCACGAAGGCAGCATCCCCTGGCAAAATCAACAGGCAATCTCTCCTCTTTCCTAATGGTACAAGCTCCTGCCTGCACCCGCCTGTGTTTTCCAGGCAGCTGCTCTAAGAGTTAGGAGGGAAAAGAGGAGGAGAGGTGGAGCAGGGCATGGCAAGACTCCAGTGCCACAGGGAGGAGACGAGAGGGAGCTTGACTGGGAAAGCCTTTGCCATGCGGTGCTGCCTACCCAGCAGAGATAATGGGGCAAAATTGGCTGGGAGAGGCTGCCTCCCTCGGCTCTCCACCCACCCTGGTTGCAGCAGCAGCAACAGAAAACTTCACCTTGCACAGTGATGTGGAAGCAAGAGAAGAATGTTCCTGTAGCACAGCCAGATCCTACCTCCTGCAGGAGGTGAGCTGAGCCAGAGTAGAGAACTGTGCAGAAATCTGCACTCCTCTAAATCACAGCCCCCAAGAGAAATGGTTTCAGTCTTGTCAATGTATAAGTCAATATAGTCTTGTCAATATAAGTATCTGAAGGGTGGGTTGAAGGAGGAGGGAGCCAGACTCTTTTCAGTGGTTGCCAGTGAGAGGACGAGGGGCAACGGGCACAAGCTGGAACATAGGAGGTTCCACTCAAATATGAGAAGAAACTTCTTTACGGTGAGGGTGACAGAGCCCTGGAACAGGCTGCCCAGGGAGGTTGTCTCTGGACAACTCTGTCTCCAGAGTCCCCCCCCGTCTCTGGAGATTTTCAAGACCCGCCTGGATGCAGTCCTGAGTAACATGCTCTGACATGCTCTGGGCAATCCTGCTTTGGCAGGGGAGTTGGACTAGATGATATTTATGGTCCCTTCCAACTCTAAAAATTCAGTGAAATTCAGTGAAATGGTCTCCAAGCCTGTCTGCTGAGAAGGGCTCTCCACAAAATACTCTCTCTTTTTACCCAGTAGCAACTTTGAGAGCTAGCAGAGACTTCATTTTCAATCCTCCGAGTGGCTTCAAGTTCACTTCTCGAGGTCCCTTGAAGAGTGGTTCCAGTCCCTTCAGGAGAAACCTGCTCTCCTGGCTCTCAGCCCTCCGGTTGCAGCCTTATTTTGCATGGCATCCTTTAATTAGAGACCAAGAGAGACCTCGTGCTCAGGGCACTCTCAGAGAGGGCAACTCCTGGGCTCCCATCCCTGTGTCAAGGCCTGGGACTTGGCGTGCATCAATGCCTGCACACAAGATGAACCCAGTGTTCCTGCTGCTCTTTCTCTCCCACGCACTCCATAAATATTAAAGCCTTCCCTACCAAGCAAAATTGCTACCATAGTGTACTTGGCATCACCATCCCATAACACCTTCTGGGTGCTCTCTCTCCAGGGAGCTGGGACACAGTGCTTCACGCTGGCCTCCCCTCGCTGGGAAGCCATCTGGCATCTGCAGCCCAGGGCAGCAGCGTCGCCGTTGGCTGTGCTCCGAAGGAGCCGAGTGTCCCATTCTTAAAGACCACATGGAAGCATCTCCTCTTGGTGGTGGGCACCGCGAGGGGATGGAGGCATCCGAGCACCTCTCCTGACTGCTTTCACAAAGCGGTTTGTGCTGAGTCTCGCTCCCAGCTGCACAGGAGGATGGCACGGGAAGCCAATGCTGCCTCCCGAGGGACTGCGGGTTCTGGCACAAGGACCCAGCGCCTGGGAGCGAGGTGGCACATCAGTGCACACTGCCGTGCTCGAGTCCCGCTCAGCATCTCGACCTGAGCAGCTGCTGGTTTCAGTGATGCTCAAACTCACCGGCATACACATCTCTTTTGAAGATGGGACTCAGACGACACTTTCACAACCCGCGTAATCTGATCTACATGAAAGGGGCTGCCAAGAGGGGAGGTCCCCTTCTGCCTCCTGGCAGCCTGTTCCCAGCCCTTCCTCCACACCGGCCCTGCAGCTAATGCAGCCACATCTTCTGCTGAATGAGGGAATTAGTACAGCTGAAAGCTTTTTTCCTCTGTCAATTTTCAGCTGGATCAGCTCCCTGGTCTGGTAACTTCATTGCTGCGTGAGAGCTGGTGCCAGCACAATGGAAATAGGGAGTTCACAGGGACAGGGGTGGAGGACAGGGGACAGGACAGAACCAGCCCTCTTGGTGCTGCGTAGGCTTAAGCAAGTCAAGAGATAACCACCTCTGGGTCTTAAAGTACATAGCCCTTTGAAAATATTGCATGTGTTCTCAGTTTGGTTTTTAAAATAAGACTTACATGACTGCATTCACCTAGATGAGGAAATATTTTAGTCTTTGCTAAATATTTTACTAACAATACCAGGGAAAGCTGAAAGAAACCCACCATCTCTCTCATTAAAACCAGACTTCTCAACTTCTTTAAATGAGGCGGTTTTGTGCATTATGCTGAGCTTGAATGCAAAAGCCAGCATCATAAATGCAAAGGCCATGATCTGCCAGCTCCCTTGCTTTTCCTTGTCACTGTACAGGCTCGCTACAGGGTGTATTTTCCTCTCAGTGTGAGTGTGACGCTACAATTAATACTAATGGCAATTATGAGGGCACATCAAAAGATGAGCGCAGCACACATTAGCAACAGAAACCAGCTTTCTGCATTGTTGGCTCTGCCTTCAGCACAGCTATTTAGGCACTCTGATATTTCTCCAAGTACAGATTGGTGATCAGCCACCACTATTGAAACATTTTCAAAAAAGCAGTGCCTCCACATGCAAAATAACAGGTTAATAAAAGAAGCCAGGTTTAATTATATGATTCAAACAAGGAAATGTCATGAAATCACCTAATATGCTGTTATTATCAATTACAGTTCCGTTCAAAACTGAGACCTGTCTGGCTGATGAAAGGAGCTTGGTGTACTAGGAATTTCAGGGAGGCAAAGTCTCAGAGAGATGGGAAAGGCATTGGCAAGGACACAGGGACAAGTCCATAGGAGAAACGGCCTCCATGGAAAGAAGAAAGAGTACATGAGGAGAAGGGGATGGACAGCACATGTGGGAAATCAAGAAGCAAGGCAGGTGGCTTGAGACATCTTGAGTATTATCTGATATTACAGATAAAAAAAAAAAATCTGTGTGAAGTCGATAGGTGTTTGAGTCAAAGGCTGGGGCACTTTCCTTATGTGGGCTGTTCACAGCTGCAGGAGCAGGCTCCTTTGTGGTTAGCAAGCTTGATAACTGTATTGAGTTGGTGGCTTTGTCAGCTTCTAGCTTCAGTTCTCTAAATGGGCAAGTTTATAACTGGCCCTGCAAAAAAGCGGAATACTGCTGTACCTCTCAGCGTGCTCTTAACTAGTGCATGTCTGCCTAGCTCTTCAGTTAGTGGCATACAATCAGGGTCTAGAAGTACGTGCCATGAAAAGTACATGCAATCCCATTTTGAAATGGTCTGATAATAAGGACGAAATGTGAACTAACTTGATCCAGAGTGCAGGACGTTCTCTAGGTTGCTCATCCCACCTGAAAACTGAAGAAAACCAGATTTCAGCTGCAGGCTTCCAGGGGAGGATGCTCATCCCCCTCTTTGTGAAGACAAGTCTGGGGAAGTCATTTCAAATGTGAGTAAGATGAAATACAGTACCTCAGAAGCACAGATATTAAAACTTGAAAAAATGCTTTTGCTGAGGTACATCTAATTGAGACCTTGTGTCTCCTAGGGTCTGCATTTAGACTGTCTACCTGCAAAAGAGGCGAGGGGAGCAGAACGTTACACTGAAATACTTGAGAACTAAAACTACTTATTTGCACACACACACAAAAAAAATCACTCTCAGATTCCAGTAAAATCTCCTCCGAATGTGGTATAAGTGAACTGAGCTGACTGATCAGGCTTCCCACAGACCCATAAAAAAAAGCGGGGAGGGTGTAGTCTGTCTAACATATCTAATCTCTCCATTGAAACAGCCTCCATCCATGCAACATCTGCTGACTCGGTAAGTCTCAAATCTGTCAACTCCCAGGTGTTTTGATAAACCATGAAAGCTGTCAGCTTGGGCCTCAAATAAATCTCTTCTGACCTGAGTGTGGTGGAAAGCCTTTGTGTATGGGCACCAGCTCTCCCGCTCAGGAGGGGTGAAAGGATGCTCCATCATTTCCCTTTCTTTGCTCCCAGAGAAAAACCACGTTGGGTATGGGGTGAGAAACCTCCCCATTGCCTTCCTCCCTCCCCACCACAGCACGATTCGAAGGAAATCCTTGAAGGAAAGCTTCACCTTGCATCCTTCTTCCCGCTCCAGCACATATTCTAATGACCAAACAGCAATCCTACAGCAAGGGGTTTGCCACGCTGCTGCACTATGCTCTGAATCACGGCTTTAGGTTCTCTGCCCATCTTCTCAGTTCAAATACAGATGAAAAGGGAGATGCACTTAAAAAGGCTCAGCTGGTCTTAAGTGGTGCGTCTGTGCCTGTGGGACATCAACCCTGTTGTTTGCAACCCAAAGTTGCTGAGGTAAAACAGGCCAGAACAAAAAGAAAGAACTATATTCGAATCAGACGTATGTAGACAAACGTGATCAAAAGATACAACGCTTTAATTGATACTATGACAAACCTTACAAACATCACGAGGCAAGCTCATTTACTGCTTTGTGATTTAATACAGAAGCACCTGTGTTGTCTCTAAGCTCTCCAAGCTTTTTTCTGTGCCCTCTCTTCCAGAATAAAATTTAAAAGCACAAGAACTAGAAGGTGTTTTCCTCATTCCATTGCTCTGGGTCAAGTAAATATGAGTGTGTTTGAATGGAGAAGGAATATTACTTTTATAAAGAGTGTCAATTCCGGCAGTTGGCTACCAACAAAAAGATATACAATTACTGCACTCCTGTTTGCAAATTTCCTTTTGGAAAGGACTTTATTAGCTTCATTCCTTAAAACTAATTTTGACCCAAACTTGTCATGCAAGTCTGGAAGGAAAATGATTTTGCAGCATTAGAACTAATGCATTCAGGTATTCTTTTTTAGAGGTGACAAGAACAAATAACAGGAAAACTCACGCAAAGCTGGAACTTTTGCAATGCTCACCTTGCTTGCACTCCCCTCAGATTTTATGGCAGGTTATAACCTACAGTGCTCTTTTTTCCCTGTATGTATTATCACCTAAGATCTTTGAACTCTTAGAAATATAGTACGTAGCGCACTGTTAGCAAGATATAAGTAATAAAAATATATCAATTTTACAGATATAAATAATCAAAAGCAGTACTTCCAGACAATCCTTGCCCCATAGTCAGTGCTTCAGGGAAGTAAGTCTGTGGAAGAAAATCGCTGCAGACTTTTCCACAAAGAGATAAGCCATGTACCAAACCCATAGGCACAAAGAGGAGAAGCTTTTTATCCTTTTCTTTTTTCCTTTTTTTTTTTTTTTTTTACCTGGTAGAACAGGGTGCAGAGTTTAACTCCATAATAATGAGAACCTAATGTAACCTTCCATCTGGCCATTAACGGTAGTGCATCTTTCAGCGAAGCTGAGCTACTGATGACTCCTGTGTCTTGGTGCAAGGGCCTAGTGGGGGCAAGGGAGGCAGGAGGAAACAAACCACAAAACGCAGATATCTTGGTCTATTTAAAACTTTCCGGAAGAAAAAAGCTTTCAGAGAGAAAGTAGGAAGATGACAGCCTAGCCTGACTCAGCCTCATCTGCCCCCCTTCCACCACGCATGGACCAGGGAGTGACCTTTGCAGCAGCAGAAGGGGCTTCTGAGCTGGGGAGGAAGCCGAGGAGAAACGCAGACCATCCAGCACGGGGAACTGCAGCAGCCGGGTCTAGTCCAAGTGGGTGTCACGATACTGATTTCAGACTTTTAATCCGCTCCTGGGCAGAAAGGGGTATGGCAGCCAGCTTCCAGAGAGGAATGGTGAAAACTTTATGGTGCCAGAGGCAGATACAATTCCTGAAATGCACCTGTAATACGGCACAGACCTGCCATCCATCCATCCATCCATCCATCCATCCATCCATCCATCCAGGACAGCAGTCAGTGGTCAAAGCAGTTTTTGAAAGGCTGTTCTTCCCGTGGAACTCACACCCATCCCCAATGCCCTTATTTTTATACACATGTATATACACGCCTTGAAACAAAAGCTTGTCTTCCTCCCCCCCCCCCCGTTTGCTCTCTGGTTCTTTTGTATACACGAAAATAAGAGTTGACTCATAAACTATAATGACACGTACCAGGCACTTTTGTATATTAACTGATGCATCCCATGAGCAACGTCCTTGAGGCTCCTTGGCTGTAACATACCTTCTGCTGTAATCAATTTGTAAGTGCAAACTGTTCTGAATCTCATTATTTATTACTCTTCTAATGTCTGCCTTACCGTATATTGAGCTGATTTCACTTTAAGTGAGCTAAAAATGACAACTGCCTCTCACAGTGAATATGTGTATCCCCCTGGTTTGTGCATGGTTACTGTAGTTTGGCAAGTCACCTTTTTGTTCACCTCTGACTTGGAGTCAGAGCGCCTTATCAACATATTTGACATCATAAAGGTACTTTTATGTTCAACTGATGTCATTTGTCATTATCTCTTGCAGATATCAGAATCACTTTACCAGAACACACTAAAGGTTTCCTGAACTTGGTATCCAATCAGGACCACTTAAAACCATCCAGTCCTTCAGAAGAAAACATAACTCCTAATAATAAACCTAATTCTATTATATTAGCACCACTAATGGAATTTTTTCCCCAATTCAGCATCTAATGTACAAAATCTGAGTGTTAAGATTCTGCCATCTCATCGTTGTTTACTGCAATATCAGGAGGTAGCATGTCCACAATTGCCCAACCAGCCCACCTTGTAGGCCAAGTTGTTTTCCACAGCAGCCAAGTCCCATCCCTTGTCCTTTCCATGAGAAATGTCTCCTTGGTTTTATGTTAGGCTTTTTTTTTTTTTTTTTTCCACCCCTGCATCACAAGATCGCTTTCTCGATCCCGAGAGCCTCCATCCTCTCCCATGACCTTGAAAAAGGGGAATTCTAAAGCAGCTCCCAGCTGGGGGGGGGCAGGGAGGGAGGTGGCGATGTCTCTTCTGCCAGCGTTGAGCCTCAGCAGTTTTTGCTGTGGCTGCACTGGGGTTTACCAGGGGCTGCCACCAGACGTGCGGCAGGACACCCACACGGGAGCCACGTGGAGTTGGGCAGCTGGGGGTTAGTCACTCAGGCAAGGCAAACCCTTGAGTCGCAGCATCACCCTACCTCCTCTGCTACCCAAAGCCTGACTTGTAAAGGAAACGCCGCCTTCGCTGCTGAAGAGCACGGGTTTTGAGCTGCTCCGTCATCAAAACTTTTCGGGAAAGGATGTAATATTCATGGTGATACTGCACTACTGTAATGCCGTTTTCTTGGTTGTTACTCACAGCCTAAACCAGCTCCGTGTTGTCTCTTGGGCAACATTTAAACAGCACTGGCTAAACCCATGTCTGAGGCTTTACCGGGCAGAGCTCCCCAGCAGAGGCTGCAGTGTGGCTTTCAGCCGGCGGAGCGGAAGGCATAGGGGAACCCGGCAGCAGAACAGGTTCTCCCTCCCTCCCTTCCACCCTCGCCTTCAGGAGAGCAAAACTTTTACCGTCCAGCGTTAAGGCGCCGCCACATCTTTTGCATTGCATTAGTTGGACCACGGCAAGAGCGGCGAGCTGACATGTTAGGAAACCAGGGCAATCCCTCTCCCTCTTCCTGACTCTTTTCCTGGCATCTTCCCAAGAGGGGAGGGGAAAAGGAGTTTAAAACATTATGAAAAGAACAAGCGCTGCCAAGCTAAAAATCCTCCGGCCTTACAAAGTTCTTCTTTACCCTAGAAGGGAAAGCCGTCTCAAATATGTATTTTTAAATACACGTGTAGGCTGATTGTTTTAACCATACAAACATCTGCCAACTAGTGCTGTGTCTGATCGCTCATGCTTTACTACAATGTTCTAACTCTCATGCTGAAAAACTAACTGCTAGGAAATATCTGAATTTAAGCAAAAGTATCCTTAAAGCTGAGAGAAAAAATATTCTGGTTTTAGAAGAAAAAAACAGACACCAAACAATCCCTAAATCTGATGGCAACCATACGAAGTGAAATTCCAGTATAAAGAGATGTCTACAAACTTGGCATTTCAGTGCCTGAGAAGAAAACTTCATACATTATGGAAGGACATACATATTTATTAAATGGCTATCCTCTGTGATATGCACATTATATTGTAACCAGTAAGTACACTTTTAATATTAGAACACGATATGGACACCCAATTCTGAGGCACATTACTTCAGCAAATGAAAAAAAAAAATGCATAAAGAAATCAATACAATTTGGATAACATAAAACCAATTAATTTTTAGTATCCAAGGAGGATTACAGAGGAAAGAAAATAACGCAAGCAATGGGGGAGGCAAGTATCCCAGACCTATTCGGAGGGAGAGAAAAGAGCTCCCCACGGTACATTAAGATACTTCCCGAAAAAAGCAAGTCATTCCTAGGCTTTGCTCCAACCTCTATGAATCGCTGCCTGCAATGCAACCGTGATTGGATCTTCTCAGATTTTGTTAAAGGGCCACTGACCTTCACGCCAGCATTCTCACAGAGAAACTGGACTGTCCAGTTGTGAACAGCTTACCCAAAACTCAGGATGTGTAAGGTTCAGTTAATACGGTCATTCATCCATTTTAGATATGCTGCTATCATCACTACATAATTGATCCATTCGGAAAATTAAAAAAAAAAAAAGCCACAAAAATCCTCTCTTGCACATACAGATTTCTCTGTCTAGTAAGGCAGCTCTGGAAATAACGTAGAAGAACAACAGAAGAATCCCAGATATTAAAAATATCATTTAATTAAAGAAAAGTAAATCATACCAAAAAGTTTAAGTCACTTTTAGTTAATACATTTGCATTTATTTTAGAATATACTCTACATCTGAGTAAAAAAAGTTTTAAATAAAACTCCAGTACATGTACAACCGTGGGACCCGCCATCTGTCCCGCCACAGAGGGATGCTGGGTTCCCTCCGGGGCAACAGACGCAATTTTATGCCAGTTTTGTCATGTTCATCGGCTTGTGTCGAGCCTCTATCTGCCAGCTACGCCACCACCTCGCACACGTACGGGTTTTCGGTCTCCGGACCGAACAATACAAAAAAAAAAAAAAAAAGGAGGGTGGGAAAAAATAATTAATAAACTAGTATTGATTAATTTACATCTCTCTCTCTCTCTCTCGCTTGTGCGTTGGTAGAAAACCGGCTGCAGTCCTGGGAGGTCGCAGGGAAGCCCCAGCCCCGGGGCTCAGCCCTCCACCGCGGTGGCGGCAGCGCTGCCGGGCGGGGACGGGGACGCGCCGCTCCCGCTGCCACCGCCACCACCGACGGAGCCGGGTGTCCCCTTCCCCCGCTCCCCTCGCCCGCCCCCCCCGGGCGCTCACTGCCCCCAGCTGCTGAAGCCGATCTCCTGCTTGTATCTGTTGGTGAGGACGTTGGCCTTGCGGGTGAGCTTGGAGAGGACCGAGTGGAGTCCGCTGAGGTGGTAGTGGAACTGCTTCTCCAGGTCCTCCTCCCCCTCGCCCTCCTCCAGCTTGTCCTTCTTGCGGGCCGCCTCCTCGCCCGCCGGCGGCTGCACCACCCCCCACTCGATGTCGTTGCGGATGGACTTGAGCAGCACGTAGTGGCTGTACATGTCCCGCCGGGAGAAGAAGGCGCCGGGGTCGCCGGGCGGCAGGGCGGCCTCCCGGGGCGGGCAGACGGCGCCGGCGGCGTCCAGCTCCTCCAGCAGCAGCGGCACGTCGCGCAGCAGGCTGGGCACCATCACCGTCTGGTCCATGTTGTTGACGGCGCCGATGAAGCGGTTCATGGCGTTGAAGAGGGAGTACTTCTGGCTGTACGAGTCGCAGATCTGCATCATGCCGGCGGGCGGGCGGGCGAGCTCAAGACAAGCGAGTCCAGATCGCGGGGATCCTCCGACAGCGGCAGCGGTGGCGACCTCCTCCTCCTCCTCCGCTGCGGGTGGGCTGTGCGGCTGCTGGCGAGCAGAGTCCTGCGGGGAGGCGGCGGGCGCCGGGTTAGGGGTTGCTCACTCTCCTTCCTTCCCTCCCTCCCGCCTTCCCGCCAGCCCGCCTTCCCGTCCCCTCCCGCCGCCGCCGCCGCCGCCGCCGCCTTTATCCTCGGCCCCATCTCCTTTTTTAGGCTTCCCCTCCCCATCCCTTCCCTTCGCCCTCCCCCCCCCCGCGCTGCCGCCGCCGCCAGGGCTGGTAGCTGCCGCTCCCCTCCGTGCAAAGAGAGGCAAAAGGCACAAACGCAGCCCCCGCCCCACAATCCCCCCTCCCCCCCCAGAGCTGCGGACGGTAAATTAAAATTCCCTCGGCCCCCCCACCCGCCGTGACCCGGCCCAGGCACCGAGTCGCCGCGGGGGAAGGGCACCCACCGTGCTCCGGAGCCGCTCCCCGCCGCGCCGTCAGCCCGCCGCCACCCGTGGCTGCGTTCCCATCCCCGCTGCCGTATTTATAAGCGCCCTATCTTCAAACGAGGTGTTCCCCGGTGCCGCCACCCCCACGCACCCGCCCTGTCCCCCTCCCCCCCGCGCCGACACGGCAGATAAAGGCGGCGGCCACAACGGCTCCGCCTCTCGCCCCGCGCCGGGAGGAGGGCACCGCCACGGGGAGTGAAGGGAGGGAGGGAGGGCGGCGGGGCCGGCCGGGCATCCCGCTCTTCGAGTAGAACCCAGCGGCGCGGCTGGCAACCGCGGAGCCGGGTCCCCCGGGGGAGTTGGGCCCGTCCCAACCCTGAGACAAGAGACTGGCGGCTGGAGAGCCCCCCTACAGCCCTCCCGGGCAGGGCGGGCGGCACGGCGCCGTGATGGAGCGGTGCTTCACCACCGCCCGCTCCCCAACAACCCGCCTTGCCTCAGCCCCGAGGTGGCCCCCCGCCTCCTGGGGCCAGGCCGGGTGCTGCCGGGCGAGGGGGAGAGGCGGGGCGGGGCAGAGCGATTGACAGGGCAGGCGGCGGAGACACGCGGGCTCCGCGTGCGGCTCGCGTTGGCCCCTGCCGCCCATTGGCTGCCCGGCCGCACGGCTCCGCGTGCCCGGCCGCGCCGCCCGCCCGCCCGGCACCGCGTGCTCTTCGCGCGGGGCCGCAGAGGAGGAGGGCGGCGGGGAGGAGGCGCCTCCAGCCATGGCCGGCTGCCCCGCCGCCCTCCCGCGCCGCGCCTCGCCTCGCCGTGCCAGCCCCGGGGGACCGGGCGGCCTTTGTCTACCGGCCGGGGCCGCGGAGGGGCGGCGGGGCGGCCGGCATCACCCCACAGCCTCACCTCCGGGCCCAGCCAATCAGCGAGCCTCGAGCAGCAGCCAATCGGAAACAACAACCCCCTCTCCCCCCCCGCCGGCGTGCGCCGGCTCGCGCGGCCCTGGTAACAGGCGATGTTGGCTGGAAGAGCCGCCGTGGGTCACGTGGGGCACAACGGCATGGGGAGCTGGGGGGGTGAGGGGGAGTGTTGAGCGCGTTGCCGTGGCAACGGATCAACCAGTAGGCAGAGGCGGGGGCCCCGCGCCGGGGCCAGAGCGGCGCCGGGGAGAGCCCGCGGCTGCCGGCCGGCAGGGCCCGGGGATGCGCCGGGGGCACCGGCGGCGGCGGGCGGAGCGGGTGTCCCGGAGCCCGGCTTTACCCGAATCCGCCCGCCCAGCGCTTGCGCTTCCTCAGCGCCTGCCTGCAGCGGCGGCCCGGCCTGCCGTCCCGGTTTCCTACAGCCTCTACGGCCCCCGGCTGCTTTAGGCCGCAGCCCGAAGGGAGGAAGGCCGCTTGCCGGGGCACCATTTGGCGAGCCGAGGGTGTGAGAGGTGCGATGGCAGACGGGTGCCCTTGGCCAGCAGCAGAGGGGTGGCACGTCCCTGTGGTTGAGCTGGAGGAAGCGATACGGACTGGTGTGAAATTACGATCTGTTCGCAGATAATTCACTACAAAAAAAAAAAAAGAAGAAAATAATCTCACCAGGCCAGAAAATTGGCCACAACACTGATTTGCATCTTTATATAGGCGCAGTGTGTCATTAATACACCATTAGCATCTTTGCTGCCTTTAATTGAAATACAGCGTGTGCTGAACATTCAATAAATTCGAAAAAGAGATAATTCTATAGGAACAAGAGGAATTCATTTATTGTCCAACTTTCCTGTCCAAATTAAAACCAAAAAAAAAAAAAAAAAAGTCTGAAGAAATTAAAAATGCAGATTTTACCTGTGGTTAGAATGTACTGGCTGGGCAGGAGAAAAAGTTCACAGAAATAGCCCAGCTTGAAACTGCAGACAGAGGAAGTATGTGCTTGTAGCCAAAGCACCAGATGAGGAAGTGGCCTGTCTCCTGTGCCATGATACTATATAAATTACGGCCTGAGCATGAAATCATCTTCGCCCCCACCTGCCCTCTTCGCTTCCCAAAATGTATAGCCGTACGGTCTGCTTCCACCTTTTGACTGTAAATGTTACCTCATTTTAGCGTGGCACTAATACAGTGCTGTGGCCTGTGCAGGCGTGTCTCTAACCCATTAGGCTGAGATAGATCATGCTCAAGTCAAACTTCACAGCATAAGGCAATTGGTGCTTTTTTTTTTTTTTTTTTTTAACTTCCTTATGTTCTGATCGATTTTGATATGCAGTGTAAATGTCTCTGGTACGTATAATGTATATCATTAACGCAAGCCTGAGTAGGTTTGATTGCTCTTTGGTTAGAACGAAATAAAGGAGCACATATTTCTAACTCCAGTGGTATGTAATTGCAATGGCTGTGCGCGCAAGAGAAAAAGAAACGGCACTTTTCTTCTTCCCCTCCTGTTAGGAAAAGACGATCCCGTTTGTGGCGCTAACTTTTATATGCAAGCGGCGTTTGTTTAAAATATTTCCTCTTCAGAATGATCCAGTTATCATGGCCATGCAGTGCCTGGAAGGAGAATCAGCTGGAAAACCCTTATCTCGTGTCCTGAGCAATGAGGAAGCTTGCACGCTTGCTATCTGGCAGTGCAGGAAGGTGTAAATGCTTACCTTTGCCCAGCACAGGGTCCTGGATAAGGAAACTAAAACGACAACACGCAACAGTAGTCTTTATCCAGCACCTCAACTGGATGGAGCGCTCCTGATGTACAAGCCCAGCAGTGTGGGGGCAAAACCACATTTCTGCTTGAATAGATTTGGTACCACTATTCGGGAAAGACAGAGTCACATATAAGTTTCTATATTAGCTAAAAACCTTTAATTTTCTCTGAAGTGAATGACAGCTACTGGTGTTCAGCCTGTTCTGGACGAGGGCCTTCTTTCTGTGGCCGACTCCTGAAGAACAGGGATGAACTATCACTATTGCTATTTAGCTATTACTGTGCTATTACTAGTATTAAGTACTTTACTTAGCTGTACACCAGTATTTAGCCACAATAGCACTAAAGTTAGTGCTACAAAGGCAACGCTGCTAGTGTCCTGTCTCCTCCGGGGACATAAGCAGCTGCGTAGTGTTTTTCAAGAAAAGACAGATGATTCCGTCAACTTGTGTGGGTTTTTGTACCATTTGCAAGGCCTATCTAAATTCCCTCTTCGGTGGCAACAGGATAACAAACCGTCTTTGTTAACAGTTTTCCCAGGACGCGTGCTGGCACGAAATAGGTGCCACTGGCACATTGCAGACCAGCGATGGCTACACTTTGACGGTTGGGAAGTTGTTCTGCTGCACAGTGTTTGCAAAATAAGATGAGGTCCTGTGTGGGCGAAAAGTGATAAATATGTGCAAATATTTAGTGTTGCATTCTGCAGCCTGGGAACACCATTTGGGCCGGCCTTGTAAGAGGGACATCTCTTGGGGATTTCACTTCCTCGTGTAATTTGTTGTCGATGTGACATGGCAGATTAGAGTTCAGCCTCGGAAACTGCGAGTCGTTTCCTTCTATTCCTATTTGACATACATTTTTGCTCAAACTTGTGAACTGCTTCCATCATTTTTGGGTGGCAGTACAGATGCACGCATTTAACACTTCTCTCGTCTCCTTTCTCTTTCTGAAACTGAGTCCAGTTGTACCAAACTCTGAACCGAGGAAACCTGTCATTTCTCATCCAGAAGGAATGTATGTAAATTTGTCATCTTAATTGATGCCTCTCCACGAGTTTCATATAATCAGCCCTTGTAGCTTAACGTGCTAATGAACAGGGTAAGTAGAAATCTAATATGTTAAAGGAATGCAGACCAATTTGTCTGAGTCCTGCTGAGACCTGTGGTATAACTTTTGCGAAGATTTACTCATCTCTCTGCTATCTTTTGCTTAGCTGCTTTTCACTCCTGTTTCTGTTGGTCCTCTGCGAGCGGAGTGATTCTCCAAAGTGGACAGAAAGCTCTGGGAAGGCATGCAGAGGGGTCAGGAAGAGGACGTATGGAGAAGGCAGCAGCGATCGTAAGTCCCCTTTCCCTCTGGCACACATGCAGATCTGAACGAGACTGCACGCGGACAGAAGCAACACAACAAGGGCTCTGCGGCGTCGCGTCTTGTCTCAGAGGAGCAGTGTTTCCGTGTGCCTGGTGAAAAGGATGGGAGTCCGGCGGGAGCTCTGCTGGGAGCAGGAGCAGGGAGCAGTGCCAGGCAGGGAGGCGGCCGATTCAGGGGGCTCCCCTGAAGCCTCTCCGAGTCGCCTGGCTCTGCAGGTTGCAGCCGGGTCTCTCCAGGCCCGCCAAGTCCTCGCTTCCTCAGAGGCATTCCTGGAAATCATTGCAAGTTCAGCTTCAGTCTGTTCTCCAGTTGCTGTGTATTTTCAGGGGCTGGGATCCCTCCCAAGCGGTGCTCAGCTAGCACCAGGAGGTCAAAGCAAGCTGGAAACCCCCCATAAAGGAACCGATGGGACAAATGTTGCCATGGCGTTGTTCGCATGGCATTTGTGGAGCATCCCTCTCCCCTACCTTTTGCCAGCCTCATCCTTTTCCCCTGGAAGCTGGTCAGAGTAGGCACTGTGGTGTGCAGTGCCCAGGACAACAGCAGCCCTTTTCAAATGGCTCCTTAGCGCTGCCATAATAAGCCTGATAAATAAAACATGGCTTGCAGACACGGATTTACTGGAGAGGGCTAAGGGGGCTGTAGCTCCCTCATTAGTATCTCCCTGTGCAGCATGTGTGCTCCTCATTATGTGGCACAGTGGCGGTTGTCTAGTCATCCACGATGAGGCTGCAGCCACTCCAAGGGTGCGCCAGGGATCCCAGGGATTTTTTTTTTCTTCTCCTGTGTTAATAATAGGAATTTATAAGAAAAAAAAAAAAAAGGCCTTCAATATGAAGAGGATGAAGGGGTAAAGACTGCAACTGAGCCTGATTTTCTCTCCCTTGCGTCTCTGTAAGTCATCAGCAAACACAGAGAAATCTGTATAGCTGTGCTAGTACAGAACCGGTGTGAGTAGGATCGAGACCTCTGGACTGCTCAAACTCTTATTTTGGGGAGCTTTGTTTCCCTTCAGTCTAAAATGCTGCTCGTAAACTCTTGGCTGAAGTAGAAGCTTCATCCTCTCCCTCCCATTTTTCTTCTCCCGTTTAAGGGAAAAGAATCAATTTGTCCAGTTTCAAGTCCCTCAAAGCTGGGGACTCGGGAATCTGGGTTAATCTGAACATGGCTTGTGGAGGTTTGATCCAGCTTTTCTTTCCGGCCATCATTTAAATCCCTCCTGCCTCCCGCATACAAGCTGCAACTGCATCATCGTAGTAACCCTGTGACCGAGAGGCACGAGAGTCTCCTCTGAGACAGTAATCTCACTCTAAACAGCTCTCCGGCGGGTGCTCCTGAGTGGTGATACATCATGCAATTTTCTCCTTTAGAGGCTCGTGGTGTCATCTCCACTGTGATCCTTGGCCCTGCCTGGCCAGTGCTGGTAAGCCAGGGCCCAGGGCTGGCCTGGGAGAGGGTTCCCGGTGCTGCATGGCACAGCTGGGACATGTACAGGGTCATGAACAGCGTTAGCAAAAGCTGTCCCTTCCTCTTTGCAACCCTTTTCTGCTCTGGCAGAAAAGATACCTGTTTAGGATGGCAGGGGATTTTTATTGGCGTAGCAAAATAATCCTCAATAAGCTCGTGACTTTCGGTAATGGTATTTAATATGCAGATAGCCAAACGAATGCCACCATGATATATTTTTATGGACAAATATTATATATTAAGCCCTGATTTATACATTTGAGTGTAATACCTGGGGCTCTGAGGAGAGCCTTTAATCTCTGTCAGCGAGGCAGCACGCATGCTAAAATGCTGAGTAAATCTGCACAGGAGCGGTGAACCGAGCACAGCATATATCAGAGTTCTTCCACCTGATAAAATTAAATACACAAGCCCACCTTTCTGTGACATTAACGGTTTGATACACAGGGGCTGACATCAGGAAATACCGATCTGCGCTTCCCACTCTGACCGTAACCTGCAGCGTTCCTGCTGCTTCTGCTGTCCCTGTCCCAACACGCAGGAAGGGTGCCACCTCAAGCTCCCAGGAGAAGTTCCTGGGTGAAGGGAGGTCTCTGCCCGCAGCTTGGTCCCTCTCCTCCCATCACCCTGCAGCATCTTGCCTTCGATGTTGACCTGGGTGCAGCTGGGGCGGGGGGGTGATGGGGTGGGTACCGGCACCCTACTTCCCCTTCATCAGCACGTGTGGTAAGGTGAGCATCATCTCAGCATGGGGTTCTGCATTTAATAATCTCACCAGCTCAACTGTTTTTATCTGAATCTCCCTTCTGAACTGATAAATCTAAATTGCACATTTTCTAAACCGCTTAGCTTAGGGGTAAATCTTGCAGGTATCCTCAAATGACTAGCTGGTGTCTTCTGCACCTGTCTAGCACCATCTACTGTAGCTTTTTTATACTGTTTTCCTTTCCCATCTGCAGCCTTATGATTCCTGCAGGAGCTGCCTTCATCCCGGGGAGTTTGTAGAAGAACGGGAGCTCTGGTTTCGTTTGAAAGGCCCGAGGCTGGGATGATGGTGAAACAAATATAATATGCGCCCATCCTATAGCTTGTATTTCCTCGTTTTAAACCAGTGACCTGATTTGCAGTCCCTAACTGGCTGTTGGTAAATTTTACGCTCTTCTTGGTGCTCACAAAGAGAAGAAGATGGAGCAGAACAAAGGTGGCCCATCTTCACTGAAGCTTTCTGTGCTGGCCAGGGGAGAAAAAGTTAGGGATGTGGCAGAACGAGGGGCTGAAGCAGAGCTTTGTGTGGGGAGAAGAGGGCCTGCATGGGAACAAATTGTCCAATTACTGCCGGAAGATGCCAAGTGGGAGACATCAGCTTGGGTTTCTACCATCTGATGTGGGGTAAGGGGAGGGACTAGGAGCAGCAGGATTTTCCTGTGAAAGTCCTATCTCTTCTTGTTACATTCAGTGTTAAAAGGGAAGCTGCTCTGAAAGAATATCCTACTTTTTCCCAGCTCGGCAGTTCAGAGCTGACATGGAGGCGTTTTGTGTCCTTATTATATGCACTCCTATTAGAATGTGGTTTTGGTTGGAGGATGTTGCATGGTTAAAGACAACTATTACAATCAAAAATAGAACCAGAGCTTTCCGACTGCTATGGCTATTATGGATTTGTTTGATTATTAGTTGCTTTACAAAAAGCACTAAAAGCTGGCAGTCAAAATCAGAACTAAGCTGTGCTAAGGATTACATATGGATTTTTTTTTTTTAAAAAATCTCTTCATAATGATAGCTGATAGATTAACATAAAAAAACCCAAAACAGTCTTTTCCAGGGTTGTAGAACACAAACTAAGGTACATCACACATTTATTTTTCTTTTTTTGCTGAAGCCCAGATCATCTGTCTGAAGCTAACTTGTTTCAATAGCAAGGAACATCTTTTTCCACAGTCCTTGTGAAAACTGGAAATAAGGTAGATTTGGCGGCTTAGCCTGTGAAGCTCTGTGGCAAATCTGCAGACCAAAAGACCACAGGGTTTTGTCCTGGCTTTGTTTCTTGATGAAGTTCTGAAAAGAGCTAAATTAAATCCATGCTTGAGCCATATGTGTAATTTTGTTCTACTGGAATAGCTTATAGCTGTCCGTGAATTTCTCCATACTCCCGGCATTGTGCAAGGGATGATACAAGAGCCTGAAGATTGCTCTCTCCAGTAGTACCACGCGTTCGCGAGCTTAAAGTTATTACAACAGCATTTTTTCATTTGCATGGTTGGAGAGAATCTGTTTTTGCAGTAAATTTGTATTTCAAAGCAGATTTCTGTGTCTGTCATTATTGGTGGTTTACAAGATTTCTCTTTTCCCCCTCCCCATTTGGGGATGTGGGAGCAAATGAAATAAACCCATCATAAAAAATAATTTTGTCCAGGTGGAAGATAAATCAGCCAAAAAAATATTATTCTGCATGGCAAATAAAAAGCATATGCTGTATTATTTAAAGCACAGCCTCCATATTCACATACAAAATTAATGCTACAGTGGGAGGTAAAACTGATGGAGGCAGACAATGAAAATATTAGGAGTAAAACATGATGCCAGGAACAATTCAAGCAGAGCCACTTGCAGGGTCATGGTCATATTCCATTTCAAATGGGCATGGAAATACACTGTGGGTTATTCTTCTCCAGAGATGCACAGATAATAAGCACCTGCTCCCCATGTCTACTCTTCCCTTTTAACTGTTGATTTATTGGATGTTTCTGAAAGCTGTGGTCAGGCTCGTGAGGGATATATAACGTGGTGCCTGCAGGAAGAAATGGGAGCGGGCAGATGAGCTGCCAGACTCCCCACCACAACCGCGGGGTGAAGGGCTGAGCAGGGTTCAGAACAAAAGCCGGCTCCTCCTCAGCTTCCAAGTGAAGGGATGCTACTGTAAGGCAGATCAGCGCTCTCGCTTATACTCATCTTGCCTGGGTCGTGCCTAGGAAAGTCAGTAAAAATCCTAAATGATGTTCCTCACCTCAAACTGAAGTAAATGGTGGTTTTGGAGGAGACACGTACAGCGTTCAGCAGTCTAAGGCACCAAAGGGGATCTCTTCTGTCACTAAGTATTTGACTTCCCACAGCATCAAGGAAACTACTGGGGTATATATATCTATATATCTCTAAAACATATTATTGCATGTATTTCAAGCTCATTTTCAGAACAGCATTAGGAATCCAACCTTCTTATGTCTGTAAGAAGGTTCATACTGCATACTACTACTCCAGACTACATTGGAGACAGTACCACCGGCGAATTTTTTATGCTCATACTAGTTCTCCCAGGGTTGGGGGGGACTTCCATTCCATTCCCTGCCTAATCTAACAAACAGCCTCACTAAATAAGGGATGAACATAATCTTCAGATAATGTTGAAGCTGGGTCACTATGAAGAGACTTTGAATTGATGTTTTTCCATGTGATTTAATAAAAACCATAATTGCACAGAGAGCTTGCTTGGCGGAAGTTATGCTCTTTCACTATTCTCTGATATTTTCTTATCTGCAGCAAGAGTAGAGCTTTGCATGTACGTGGTCTTGAGATCTTCCAGTCATGGAGGTCCGTGAGATTTAAATGACGCTGCATGCCCATTTAGAAACAAAAGAAAGAAAATGCTATTTAATTAAAAATGTGAATCTGGAAATGTAAAGCTATTTAGAATCATTCTGAACTGCACATTTTACATACATGGCTAAAAAAAAGGTCCACTGCAGCAACTGGAGCAATGCATTGTTCAATTCCTCTATGATGATAAGCAGTTTATTAACCTAGAGCTACAGAATAATTCAAAATGACATCTGGCGATGCCAAACTTCTGACACAAATCCCCCAATGTAAGGAAACCAAGCAGGCAGCCACACGGCCTTCCACTGAGCCCTACTGTGTCTTCAAACAGCAGCAGGAGAGGTGCACAACCAGCCAGGATCGGAAAGATAAAGAGCAGTGTGGGAGCAAGAAACTATTGCATTTTAACCCTGCCTCTGACTCCTGCTACGGTCCTGAGCTGGTCACCTTGGGCCAGAGATTCAGACGTTAAGCAGTGATGGCGAAGGCCAGGCTTTAAACAGAGCTCCCCGTGCTCATTCCCAAGCCCCTTGAACCCAACCAGCTCAGGGACCTCCACACCACTCCCCATCCCGTGCTGTCCGTGTGCCCTCTTTCCATTTAGTACCTAGGGGTTTTTCAAAATGAAGTTATGAAGAGTTTCAGGCAGTACACTTGACTGTGAGGGCTCCTGGTTATAGCCAACAGCTGTATTTCCTTTTGCATAAAGCTCTGTCTTCTCTCTTTCTCAGTGCCTTGTGCAATCTATCCCTGACCACCACAAACCAAAGACCAGGTTTTTCACTTCTGTGTGTAGCAGACCTTAACCGAAGGTGTAGTCTTGACCGACACAAAATTACTCACGTGCACAGCGAGGCAGAAAAAGATCATCTCCTCCCACACAGGCTTCCTGACCCGGGTGCGGATTCATCAGCACTCACTTGTAAATCCCCCCGAGATGAACCTACCCCATGTAACGTGACTGGAGGGCAACGCTGTGCTCCTCCGCCATCACGGCTCACAGAAGGTTGCCACAGGCCTGGTAGCCAAAGCTCCTCAGTGGATTTCCAGGTGGGCTGCTGGCCAGATGGGTGCATGGGCAGATAGGAAAATCAGGTAGACCTTACCGCTTGGCCTGGTAAAGAGGATGATGATGACCTTACCTGGTCATCAGGGGATTTTTAACTCCATGTGAATCTTTTTCTTTGACAGACCAGTTTCAGGGAAAACATGTTTCCCAGCCTGACCTGCACACGTGCATCACGTCTGTCCTACCATGTAACTAGAAAGAAGATTTGGAGCACGCGTCTGGCAGGAGGCACTGTCAAAAAGTACAAAGTAAACATATCTCCCAAAATGGGGGGAGGTAAATTTACTCTCTGATGTCTTTCAGCCCTAGTAATCTCAACTGGTCCAGTAATCTCAATTGCTCTGAATAACACTGCAAAGGTTCTCCAGCAGAAACGTTATCTTTAGCTGATGGCATCCCTTTAAGCACTAAGACACTGTTGTGGTGAGTTTTTGCTGTAGCCAAACAGGACTAGATTGAAATCAATAGCCCCATTTCACCTGTCACTTACTTAAGCTTGATTGGAACCCATGTTTGTAAAGCTGAAAGGCTTTTCTAGTCCATTGTTATTGTGCCTCCCGCAGCCAGCCCGCCCGTGAGGATTTCACATTCCTAAGTCGTAAAAAGAAATATGATGGACAACGAAAATAAATGTTTGTTTTGTATTAGTGTTTTTAACTCAACACTTTTCTGTTACTAAGGCTGGGCTAAAATGAGACTGCTTGGAAAGGAGACACATCTGCTCAGAGTAGAGACTTTCATAACTCATTCAGAGTTATTGGTCTTACCCGCAATATTAGTGATAAAAATTGATTATCCATTCCCACTTGCTTCACGATCCATAGCTATTTTTTTTTTCATTCATATTATAAGTTGTTTTATACAGAGTGAGACAGCGTTACTTAAATAGCCAAGGATGAGCATAATACATCTTACTTGCTAAAAGCCCACACCAGGAGAAAGCAGGATTTTTTCATGTTAGCCCCATCCTGTAGGTAGAAATTATCTGGACTTGGCAACTGTCATGACCGTTTTCGACTCTGAAGAGAAAACACCCCTCAGTTACCGTGTGTGCACTGCCCATTGCTGTGTTTTTATCCCCAAGTGCAAAGTTTTATGGGAATCAATACAGCCCTATCATTTGATGAACAGTTGTGCTGAGCTTCTGAGGGGAAGGTAATTTTGGGACTGTCTGACCAGCACCTCCTCGAAGGCAGGAGAGAGGGGGAGGGACTGAACGTTGCAAGGATAGAGAGAAAAATTGAAGGGAGGGACACAGCTGAAAGCTTCTGCAAAACTTTGTGAGTGAAAGCTTCATTTTGGAAGTCACACTTCAGCAATATGGGCTCACCTGCTCTGAGGGAAGGGGACCACACGTAAAACATCTCCAAGGGAGGGTCACATCACGACCATTAGCATCCAGAGCCTTATACACATACTGCCTTGCAGTAGGGGAGAGGAGCAGCGTTCTTGCCATCAGCTCTCTGAGTTCCCAACCATTAAAAGGACAGAGCAGTTTGGATATTGCCTTCAGATGAAAGTGTAAAAGTTGCAATCTCCAACTTAAATTGATTCTTTGAGTCCAACAGTTAGATATGGTGTGGGAACAGAGGTTACCCCTAAAATGGGATGAACAATAGTATTGCAGTTGTGAGGAGGAGTTTATTGACATGACCATAATCTTAAGTCCCTTATAAAAAATAGAAAGGCAACTTATCGGCCTGCTCAGAGATCAGTGGTTCCTTTGACTTAGACCTGGAAAATTTTGGTTATTTGATCCAAAACTGGATCCTGGAGATTCCACCCTTTCCTCTGTAACTCCTTTTAACATTAACAGAGGAGGAAGAGGAGAACAGACTCCTAATAAAAATGCCTTGCAGCTTAACTGCATAGGTGGTAGCTTCCCTCACATAGTAAAACAGCCAATGCATAGACTGACATAAAATTGAAAGGAGAGGTGTTTCCCCATGGGACTATTAAATGTAAATCTCTTTTTGTTCAATAAGGAGACGAGACAAGATTTTCCACCCAGTTTCCAGGTAATCTCTTTGGGAATGAGGACTGCTTGTCTGGCACGGGATCTAGAGCTCCTGAGGGCAACTGCAGAGCAAACAACCAGTGCCAGAAACAGCAATAAGAAAAATAGCCACCTATTCATCCTTACCAGCCTGTATGGTCTCCTCACCTACGGTATTCAAGAGCCACATCCGATCTATACGGCGCCGATCTCTGGGGTCGCAGGTTACCCCGGTGGGTCGAAGGCAGGAGGGAGGTCGGGCTAAAGGGCAGGGATGCCCACGGGCGGGATGTACCCGCAGCTGCTTGCTTCTTGGGGGGGCCGGTGGGGGCCGGCGGCGGCAGCAGCCTGGGCTGAGCTGCCAAAACTGACGCTGTTTTGCCATCTAGTGCCGCGGGTCCAGATTGCAAGAGCCCATTGCCACCCTTCCCGCTCGCTTCCGCATAGCCAGGCTCCCAAAAAAAAAACCAACAACCAGTTTTATGGCCCAGCTAGAATTACAGGAACTTCAGCTGGTTTTTTTTTTTTTTTTTTTTTTACATTAATTTGCATCAATATTTTATGTGCAGTAATGGCTGGATAACCCTGGCTCAAAGAGGCGGTATTTGTGTTGTCGATAGCAATGGGAAGGGGATAAATCGCCAGTGGCCGCACGAGCTATCTGTGAAACCCTCCCCTTGCCGATTAGCTATCGCCTAAAAGTAGATATTCAGTGTCATTCGTACCTCCTGATTTAGGGCTGAAACTGCGACGGAGCCGAAGCCGTTAGCCCAGCGCCGCTGCCGCCGCTCAGCGTGTTTGTCAAATGAGGCTCCTTCGGGTTGTGAGGGACGTGATTTACACGGGGAGGCTTGGGAGCAGAGCCAGGTGAATTGCTTTCAGTGGCAGTGAGTAATGAGTCTGATCAATTTTGCGGGCCCTCCCCCTCCTCTGGTAATCGTCCATGAGTAGGTCACGATTTTCTCACGTTTATTCATTCTTCTGAATTATTTGGTGAATAATTTCAGCGAACGTAGGGCATCGTTAAAGGATGTGCGAGCAGTTTATTGGGGGAGCCCTGGAGTCAAAGGGATTTTAGCTGGTTGACTGGAAGCGCAGAAACACTGTACTAAGCCTTTCAGTCAAGACACACAGGGGTTACTCATGTGTGTGAATTTATGATTTACTTTCTAAAATCATTCTCCCCTGTTCATTTATGGTGTGCTGTGTCTACAAACTTTGGGGCTGTGGCATTTTTAAGACTATAACTAGATAGGAAAAAATGCCTGCGATGCAGTCCAACCTAATTTCCTGTAAAATACAAATTAATATTTGCTGAACCTTTCAGTTTTAGATTTAATTTCAGCAAATTCTAGTCACCTCCAAAATGGAGAGGGCAGAGATAAGCGAGTTTGGCTGCCCCACAGGTTCCAGCACATAGAACTAAAAAGTCTCATGCTTCATGAACTGAAGTTAACAGGAGGGGGAAAGGGACAGATTTGGACTTTGAATACTATTCTTTTAGAGAAAAAATGTCTCTTTGTTGGTAACCGATTTCCACAGGAGCTTCAGAAATAATTTCTGGTTTTGTTATGTAAAACTTCCTTCCGCAGTTGGATCCACACATATGTCTTCACAGGCACAAGAACTTGTCATAGGGGAAAGTCACCAAGAACATAAACCACGTGTCAAGCACGTTAAAAAGTAGATGATGTTGGGGCAAAGCAAAAAGAAACTGAGTTGAGCTGGGGACTGAGAGGTAGTCAGGAGGAGTGAAGACAACAACAATAAACTAACGAGCTGTATTCAGAACACCTCTGCCGCTGCACAGGAAAACAGGGCAACAGCCGTACCACCATGAGGAAAACTTGGCAGCTTTCAAGTAACGCCGTACCACACCCTGTAGGCTTGGTGAGCTATGAATAATACCAAGGTTTCATTTTACATGCTAGCACAGGCTGTATTGTCATCTCCAATTCAAATCTTTACTTAGGAGGTTATTGGGTTTGCTATCAAGAGAGAATAACAAAGAAGTGTTTGAAGCCAAGATCCAGTGAGACCTGGTTTTCTACAGATTTGTGGCTTAAGGCTGAGCACCTAAGAGGACTTTGTACTGTGTAATAGCAGTTATGCTCACACTTCCCATCAGCTGGGAACATTAATAGGGTCTTTTCCATCCACCTTCCCGCTTTCATGCAACCCACAGGAAATTTCTAGCTTGATCATCTTTGGCCTTCTGTCACATTTGGTTAAATTGGCCAGTGAGTCTAAAAACTCTTGAGGTTACCAGGACTGAAAATCAACCAACGGATTGAATTAGTCTTGCTTCCTTAGCAAACTCAAAGTTAATCAAGACAGAGTTGAGGGATGAAGACTTAACTCTTCAAAATGGGATTGAATCACGGCAGAAAGGGTGACCTTTTTGAAGCCAGGTGAGCATTTTCATCATTATCAACAATAATGACTAATAAAGTAATAACAATAACAGCCGACCTTTTACGTAATAGCTTACATCTCAAAGTGCTTTTCAAGCTTCTTTTTTCTGCTTTTAGAGTAATTTTCTCAAAATGCATTACATTTTTGCAGTGCTGCTCAAGTCCAGTCCCTCCTTGGATAGGAAAAAGGCAATCACATGGATTGCAACACACTGTATGTCAGTGGAGGGAGAGGAATTTTTAAACAAAGACATTAGATAGATTCCTGCTCCAGCATAAAATGTCAGGGTTTCTTTCATATTAAAGCAAGGAAGCCAGGACTTAAATGGTAGATGTCTTATTCAATCTTTTCTTGGCTAAACTAGGCAAACTGTGAGCATTATTGAAGATAAGACACCCCAAAGCCAATCTCCCGTCAATACAAGGAGCTGAGTTTGGATCAGAGTTGTGCTGTGAATGCTTGTGCTGATTTTATGAGATGAGCAGCGAGCTGCGATCGCACAGATCCTAAAAGATACAGAGCACACACCAGATAACGCCTCAGACCCAAACTTGTAAACGCTCCTCTTCCAAGGACTTGAGTGCCAAAGATGTGTTCAAAGGCAGAGAAGCGGCCATCGAAAAGCCTTTGAAAGTAGTGCTGCTGAGCTGCAATTCAGTTTAGCTTTTGGGGCAGGATGGGTTATATTTGTTTGTATCCTTACAGAAATATTAGCTATGGAGTCTCTGCATGTATGAGAATATATATACAAAAAGAGAGAAAAAAAAATTAATGACTGCTTTATATTTTGCTCCTTACAGATTCTGAAGTTGGTGGTAGTTATATGTTGAGGCTGGGCTCTCATTACTCACCTGTCGTCCTCAGCATACAGACATGAGTGCTTCTTCTGCAGTTTAGTGAACATACAGAAAGGGTACAGTAACACTTACTAATTAGTTTCCCTTTACAGTATTTCATAAAGATATTATTATTATTGTTGTTGTTATTGTTACTATTATTCTCCCAGTGAGTGTGCACAGAGAATGACTATGTAATTTGGACAGACACAGCGTGATTGGGAAATAAAAGGGTTTCTAAGCACTTCATTTTCCCCCGTCCTGTTCCCTCCAGCAAGAAGAATAAAAACCCGTGGTTTTCATGCAGAACCTTGTGCAGGAGGCAGGCAACAAATAATTAAGCATTCCTTTCCTACAGCCCAGCTTAGGCCTTGTCTGCAAACACGCAGATAATGCCACTGCAGAAATGAGGTGTTAGCGGCTGCGTTAGCTTACCGGTGTGCCAGCAAGTGTTGGAAGGGGCTGCACGCAGCCAGTGCTTGCTCACTGACCTGACGCCTGT
Source organism: Numenius arquata (assembly GCF_964106895.1). Classification (NCBI taxonomy): domain Eukaryota; kingdom Metazoa; phylum Chordata; class Aves; order Charadriiformes; family Scolopacidae; genus Numenius; species Numenius arquata. The sequence goes on from NC_133576.1 coordinate 48,089,410, forward strand.
CAGAGGGTTGATGCCAAGCACTGCTAAAGCCTGATGGATGGGCATAAACAGCAAAGTGTAGTATAGGGCTTGTAAAGGGGTCAACACCTGGATGAACTCTACAGGCATTAAAGGAAGAAAGGGGTAGCTTTTCTTGGGTTCATATGAAAGCAAGTTAATGACATAACCCACGTCCATTTCCTTGAGTTATACACAAGGACAGCTAGGAGATGCTGGAGCAACCTCAGGTACAGTAAGCCTACACTAGCAGCTGGTGTTATGCCAGCTGTGATGTGCTGAGCATGAAACTGATGGAGCAATGTGCTTGGGATCCTGACTAGCCAGCTCTCCATCCTCTCTGATAAAGGAGACTTAAATGGCTTCTTTAAAGAGCTGCAGAAGCTCAATTATTTTTTGCAAAGGCATAGGATAAAATAATGGATGCAGCTGGAGGTGGAATTGAGATGAAAGAAGGGTAAACTAGACTGAGGTTTCCTTCTGTATTGCATTGATGCAAGCAGCACAGATAGCTGAACTGAGGTGTAGGACTTCAGAGAGAGAAAGAGAGATAAGGGAAGGGCTGAAACACTCTTCCATGTCAGTAATGCTGTGTCAGGAATGCCCTTCCAATTTTTTTTTTCCCAAAATAACCATATGTGAAGTTGTATGAAGAATGTTTGAGAGGAAGGACTAATTGTGTGTAAAGCTACTTCTGGAAGTTCTATACACGAGCCTTTCAAAGCAACTTACAGAGGTGAGGGGTCAATTTTCATTGAATTTTAATGGGATTTGTGCATCTGCTTTTTCAGAGTCTTGAATAAAATTCTGAAACTGTTGGTTTTCATAGCAGCAATACTTAATACTGCTTTCTTCGTACTATAGTAAAAAACATCAAAGTCCTTTAACTACAAATCAATATAATGGACAAAGATTACCATTTGAAAATTGTAGGCTACTATATTCATTTAAAGAAAACATTCTTAATCTTGCTAATCCCTATTCAAATAAATACAGCAACTACTTTAAGAGACATATAATAATCTAATGTACTCAGCCAGCTCTGTGTCTCCTTGAGTAACTCAAGGGGAGAAAACAAAACAAAACAAAACAAAACAAAACAAAACAAAACAAAACTCCAGCCAATTGCCAGATGGGGATAGGGCACAAGTTAGTAAATTAAAGTAAGATAGGAGACAGATGGAGGCCCTTTCAGAAGTCAGATTTTGGTAGTTAGAAAGAACGGTGATAATCAGGCTGTGATAAAATCCCAGCTACCAATCACCCAGAGCAGATTGGACCTCAAAAAGCCGTGGGTATGCAGGAGTCACAGCCTTACATTGAAAGTCTGTAAATAGTTTAGTTAAGTCCACAGCTCCCCTGTGCTTGAGATACGAGTTATTTACTTGTGAGCATTACAAGGGTACTTGGGCATGAACGTTGCTCATGGCATCAGGATGCCACGAGGAGCAGCAGGGATTTAACACGGCTGATCTGAGCCCCTCAGTCAGCTGCCTCGGGGTGAAGAGCCCCACTTGAACGCCTTTCCAGGTAGACACAGAGGTCCTTCTCACTGTCCATCCCTGGACTTCAGGCTGTTTTCTCTCCATTTCAGCGTCAGTGTGTGGAGTTGTTGCAAAGTACTTTCCCACACCCCCCCTTGCATGCTTTCCTTTTCGGCATCGTGGGAAATACCGTGTCCGCACTTTCCACGGATACTCCCTAAATGACTGAATGTTCATGTTGGGAATATGTAGGGGGATTGGTTGCTCCATCCTTTACTTTGAGGGTTTGTTGCTGGTTACAGTATTTCCTCTTTGGCTGCGTTTCTTTCCTCGCTCTCCTCTTTTTGCTGGAGGTACAGCACATTAGGCTTTATAGTCTTCACATGGGAGGCTTCTGCTTTCTCCAAATCATTTGACTGTATCTCATCAAGCTGAACACACTGACACATACTGGGTGGCACTCTGGCTGCTATTTTGAATTAACATCATTCTTCTTTCAGACTTTCAACTTACTTCCAAAGGCACTCATGGTTACCTGCCAGGGTGCTAACTCCCTACCGTTTCCTTCTCTGTGGCAATACAGTAGTTTAGGAAAATTTCTATCAGAGTGCTACAGAGTGAGGGAATTACCATCAAAAAACTGCACAATGACCTACATGATCCAGCATGTCTTTCCAAACTGTGTCCCCTGTCCTTGTTGTGCCACCTGCGAAGCTCACTACAGGCTACAGCCTGTATTTCTGGGGTGAAACACCACCTTTCCTTTCATTAGCTATTGCTGTAGACATCTTGCTCTCTTTCAATGACTTTTTTTTTTTTTTTTTTTAGCTTAGCAGCTTTCTGAAAGCAGAGACACTTGATCATCATCTCAGCATCACCAAGCATGTTAAGTCTGTGTTTCAGATCAACAGATGTCACACTGTTTGATGGATTATAGTTTAAGAGGAAAAAAATATGGCCGTCCTAATGAAATAGACACTTGTGAAGGTGGGAACCAGAGACCACGGAACATTTTACAGTCATTGCCGTAGTTTGGCAAAGCCCTATTATTTATTTGCAGCTGCAGTTTGGCTGTAGCATAAGCCTGATTGCAGTGGTTGAAAGGGAAGGAGGAAGAAATACTGGATGGCGATGGTGGTTAAGTGCTTGAGATCCTTGCTCTTACCCTTTCTCTGTGTCCACTGCTCTAGTTGTCGTACTTACTCTGTATCTGAGCAATGCTGTTTCTTTAGCAAGTGGTTTGAGTTGCATCGCTGGGTGTGAACACACTGACCTATTTCAACCTCCTTTGCAATTTCTAAATTTCTCTGTTTACCTCTTTCATTCTCAGCTTGTTCACTGTTGCTTATAATCAGCAGGCTTTATTGCCCTTGTGGTTGGTTTCTCCAGACATAATTAAATTGTCTGGGATTGACATCTGGCTCTGCTGAGGTTTGGGTTGTATCTTCTTGGCTGCCTCAATGTCCTCCTTGATTTGGGATTCTGATCACTGCCTGCCCCCGCATGGCACACAATCAATGGGTGCTTTCATTCCTGCAAGACTCTCTTGCGCCTGCAATAACTCTGTGAAGTGTTTTTAGCTCTCAAAGCACTCCGGAAGGTTATTTCAAGACTCAGTCTCAGCTGTGGTGCCTGTTGTGCATGCTGGAGCCTCCAGCAGGACTGCATCAAGCTGCAGCAATTTATAAGGGTCCCTGTCCCTTTGCAGGAGGGCCGTGAGCTCTCCAGGGCTGATGTCTTCACCTTCACACCCAGCTGGAGCTCTGGTCCTTCGGAGGCTGATAAAATCCTGCCACAACAGCTGATTTGTGGAAGAGTTGTGTCTCTTCCTGCTGTCTGTGATCTTGTCTAAGGGTCAAAGCAAGACCTGGTACCTCTCCCGGCCCCCTTCCTCTCCTCCGCTATTACAAAGCCTTCTCTTGTTTCATATGCTACAAGCTATGCTATCTGCCCTCTTCTTCTGCAATGCTTCTTTTAATCCCTTAATTTCGGGTTTGTGAAACATTGCAGGTGGTAACAAGAATAGGGCTCTTCTTTTCCATGACATACCTTTATGTCCCTGGGTGACAGCCCTGCGCCTTTTGTAAGGGCACAGTTAGTCCCCTTGCTCCTGGGAAGGCTTTTTGCTAGTTATTGTTGCAGCTTTTGGTGCCGTGCACCCTCTTGGTCTCGGGCCTAACAGCTCAGGTACACACAGTCTCATGACCTACTGCTTTTCTTTGTCAAGTTCACTGACTTTAGTGGGTTTGGTGGCAGGTACCCAATCTAGAGATGTCCCTCACTGGAAAGTTTGACATTGCAAGTTTTAATCTTCATATTAAATTTCCTGGTCCCGTGCTAGCTTGCGTGGCCATGGTTAGCTATGGCTCTCTCTGACTTGTCTGACTGAAAACTACACGTTTTCACCAGTGAGAGCCTTAAAAGCTGGCAGATTGTCTTTTCGCTGCACTTGAGCTTGCTCCTATCTTTTCTGTAAAGAGACTTCGCATTCTACCTTCACTTCCCAACTTTTCCCACTCTGAATTGTTTGTGATATTGTTTCTAGTTGGACACCCTTCAAAGTACGCATCCAATCTGTCTTGTTATCACTCCTTGCAGAAAAGCTTTCCCCCTTAGCCTTGGATTTTGGGTGCACTTTTCCTCTGTCTGCTTTACTCCGGCATTTCTAGCCACGTGCTCTCTGTCGCTTTCTGGATGTCATGGTACAGTTGTGTTTGTTCATTTCTGTTGCGGGCACGATGCTTTGCCCAATGTGATCTTTGCACCCATGCGGAGGCTGCCATGTATCTTTATTTTCTATAGCCCAACACGGAGACATTCTGCCCACCCATAGGGTGCCAAATGAAGATGTGTCAAGAGCTGATTAGTTTGGAGTTATGGACTTTCTTTAATAAGACAGATTAACAAGGCTTATTATTTCTTTTAAGTCTGTTTTAAATATGTAGGATTTTTTTTCTTTCTGAGTTCTTATGCAGAACATCAATCTTTGGTAGATCTTTTATGGAAATGATCTGAAGCCACATTCTTCCCTTCTTACCCTCACTCTCTGTCTTGCAGCTCCAACCACCACTAAAACCAACAAGAAGTGCCACTGGCTGTGCTGTTTCCCATTTTCCTACCAAGAGGCAGGCCTTTATCTCAACTTTTTTTTCCACAGTACCCTTCCATGTTCCTTATATTTAATCTTTTAATCCTGGTAACTGATCTGTGGTAAGTAAGATTTCCAAAGTAAGCAAAGTATACTCGTACAGCAAGCAGCCCTCTAACGCCCCCGTGCTTTAGTCTGGCTGTATTCTGAGGTGCTACGAAAGTCAGCTGGAAACTTGGTGCCGCACAATAACCCACCAAGAAATACAGTCGCTTCAGATTTGCTGCTGGGCTTAATGCTTCACTGTAGATTACCTCTGTGTGCGGAGGCTGAGCCTCGCACCACGCAGGCTCTTCCAACTTGCGCTAAATGAGACATCCTTTATCTGTGGCGGTGTGGGGAATTGTGTTATTAGCAAGATTAGTTGCTCTGATCCCAGGCAGGAGGGCAATCTATTAATTATACCCTTCCTTGATTTGGCAGTCTTCTCCCAAGCACCTGAGCTGCATGAAAGTTCAGGTCCTGCAGCGAGAGCCCTCAAGGAGCCCTGGCTGTGCAGCGCGACGGGCAGAGCTCTTCCCGGGAGAGGCTGGAGCTCCTCTGGGCTTCAGACACTGGTGAACAAGCTTGTTTAACAGGAGGAATATGTAAAATCCTGGTCTTGTGCCTGTGGTCATGACTATATAATAAGAATTCTTTTTTTTTTTTTTTAAGCCTGTGGTTTTGGTGCTGAAATCTCCGGGTTGAGTCCCCCATGATGATTGGAGTGTCTAACTTTGTGTTTCAGCAGTACCTCATTTACACCCGGGCTCATTAGAAAGAGTGAGATTTACAGAAACAACCACCTCCAGAGAGAGGGGTCTCCTCTCTTCCTCCATTTACCTCCCTGGCTCCTAACTAAAAGTGCTCCTGAAGGGAGTGGACCCACAAATATTTGGCATCCAGCATATCTTGTTTTCCCCTAGTGGAGGTGGCAGATCAACCAGCAGAAACCAAACTGGGGTAAGTTTCAGGTGACTGCCCTTTGTTTCCCATCGATTTCAGGGCTGCCTCGGTGACAGGCTAATGAGGGCTGCCGGGTGCCAGGTGCTGCCGGGGTCTGCTGCTGCGCATCCTTCCACCCTGATTGAACTGCCACCGTATCACAAAGCGGTGAGAACAACTTTGATACGCTCAGGAGGTGAAATGGCAAGTACAACGGTGAGGTTTGAAAGGGAAGCGCCAGAAAGCAGAGTACAAGCTACGGCTTGTCATTTAGCAGAGACAAACGTGAGTGCAACCAAAACAGCAGCATTATCCGATTAGCAAAAGCACCTGCAACCCGACAGGAGCAGATTTGTGAAGGCAGGGGATCTGTCAACTGTCGTTGCAACACCACTGCGAGTGCCACAATACATTAAGTGGGAATAAAGAGCGGTGGTGTAACAGGTGTAATTGCAATAATGCTGAAAGGGACACTGTCAGAGCTTGCAGACCTGAAATGAGATCTCCCGATCTCCTGCGTAGGTGTGCGGGGGATGCAATGTTGGTATATTGCACTGAGGCTCTGCCTGATGGCTCCACTGTGGCATCCAAGGATGCAACAATCCTGCGCTCAGGCACAGAGCTTGCGAAACTCAGCATCCCCTTTGCTCGTGGTCCTGAACAAGCAGAGGACTGCTGCGACTGGGAATACCTCAAGGAAAGCGCCTGGTGCATCCATGCTTGGGAACACTGTTCACCTGCCACATACATCTCTGCTGCCCTGGAAAGCTACCTCTCAGAAACATGTATCAGCTTTAAAAGCACTCAGTCACTTTTAGTTTCTCCTTCCCCTGCCACACGCTTTCCCTTCCCATATGGCAAAAAACGTATTCCATTTCAGTCCGACTATAATGTATACAAGTATATTTTACAATGATGATGATGATGATGATGACACATGACATAATAGCTGTCTTTTACACACAAACTCATATGTGAGTACCACCACACGCTTACTATTTCCTTTACAGAAAATACTCGTTATGTGAAATGTCACCTAGGCATATCTCTTCCCTGAAGGGTAAGTGGTAAAAATAAAGAACATTGATAAATTGGAAAGTGCATATAGGATTTTTCATGGCTAGGGATTCTTCTGCTCATTAACCCACACAAAGCAGAGAAGATACAGTTCACATGAGGGACTGGTGTCTCGTGCCCATCTTCCACTTTAAAGATTTTACAGGCCAGTTCATTAGGCTGCTACTAACATACTCAGTTTAGTCAATCAGCCCTTGGTTGTTGGACTGTCTTGGGATTGTGCCTTAGATGCAGAGATGTGCAGCCTCACTAGTACCTTCCTCAGGTGGCAGAGACTGTATCTTTCTCAAGGAATCAAACCACTGATAATGTTAACTGGGAGTAAAAAAAAAAACAAACCCAACCAAAAAGCTTCATCTTTGAATGTGATGTTGAAAATTGAACTGTCAGTACCAACGTGGGGCTGGAAAGGACTGCCAGGACTGAGAAACACGGCTTTTCTAGACCCCGGCAGCAGGGCCTGTGGGGCATGTCCTCCGCAGCATGGCTCAGGTTTAGTCAGCTGGAGAGGGACCAGACTAACTCCATCAGGGCAGGAAAGCTGGGCCCTTTTCTATTTGCCCCCATGCCATTTTGGCAGATTCACTGCAGGGGGGCTGAATTTCCAAATGTCTTTTGGGTGCCAGGACCCCATAACATTGCCAGGCAAAGCTCTGCTCTCCACCAGCCTGTGTGTTGGCCTGGGACGGACTGAGGACTCCTGGGGGGTGGGGGGGCACGTGAGCCTTTCCTGGCCATTTATCGGCATCTCCCTGGAGTGACAGTGCCTGGGTGAGCTGCAGAGCCTGGGGTGAGGTGGGGGTGTTGCACCCTGCCCTACGGCACAGCCCAGTGCTGCAGCCTCATCAGAAGACAAATGAGACCCTACAAATGGAAAGTCCTCCTTATTCACCAGCTAAATCTATCCTTGCCTTCTTCAGGCAGCAGGAAGGCAGTACATATAGTGCCTTTTTGCAATCCGTGTCTTAAAAGCAGCTTATTTTTTCCCCAGTGAAGAGAAATGACTGTTTTCTGTGAGTTTTTGGACACGGGTGCCCACAGCATGCCTTCTTCGACCGCAAGCAGGGGACTTGGAAAACTTTTCCTACTTATAAAGAAGAAAGGGCTCCAAATTGTTCTCAAATACAAGACACTGGCTGGCAAGAGGGAATTAGGGAGACTGAGGAAAAGTATCAGATGTGGCTTGCCCCATCTGGGAGTGAGCCAAGGGCAAACACAACAGCTCATTGGTGCTAAAAACTGCCTCCTGACTGTTGTAACTGTGCAGGGTGTCCAGCGTTGAAACCTTCCTGGGACAGGCAGCTGTGTGCAACCACCTTCAACGCCACAGGCAAGTTTATTGCAGGCGGCAATGCAGCAAGAACATCGGCCGTGATTTGGCCACTGGCTGGACAGGTTGAGCTTCGACTTTGCGATGGACTGTCACATTGCCGTGCCACTTCAGGCCAAGAGAAACAGTTTACGCCATTTTCAGCATGTGCTTTTGACACAGCTGTTCTTTGAGAGGCCAGCTGCAGGCTGCTCGCGGGGAAGGCAAGAGTTTGGCCACCAGGGACCAGGGACTGGAGCCCACGGTTCGGCCAGCAGCGCCGCTGCTGCTGCAGCCCCTGCCGTCATCTGAACCGGCCGGTTGGTGCTTGTTTGGGCTGCAATTTCAGTGCCTTATGCAGAAACACAGCCTGATTCCAGAAAAGAGCTATTATTAATCATCTCAGTCATCCAAAGCGAGCTGCATTTGCCATTATTTAAACAAGCATCGCTTGATCCACTAGGAAATAATAAAAAAGAAAAACATCAGTGGAACAGTTCAGGTTCAGAAATTACTATAATTTGGGGGTTTTGTTGTTGTTGTTGTTGTTTTGATTTTTTTTAAGGGAGACTGCAACTGTGTGGCTGAAAGGAGCTGAGCTCCTTACTCCAGTGGCCCAGGGGCAGCCTGCATTTCTGTGCATCTCTCACCCTACCATCACGACATCCCTTTCTAATAGGGAAACTTAGGCACATCGCTTTCACCTTAGGACTTGAAGCTATTCAAAGACTCAGGATAAAATGAAAAAAAAAAAAGATCAAAGCTGTCCATCTCCTTACTCTGATAGCCTTTGCTCCTCAGGAAGCCCGGCAAAGCTGTCTGGACAGAATGCCGGGGGAAGAGGAGGTGCTGGATGTGTTGCCCTGCGGTGGTGGCAGCATCCTGGGAATGACTACCCAGGATGACTACCCCACAGGGTGCCAGGGGCTGACAGATCTGGTCCAGGGGCTGGTGTGGGGCAGCTCATAGGTAATAGCTGTCTAGGCTTTACGTTTGCTGGGCCTACCTGGGATAGGTTCCTTGAGTGCTATATTAATGGGAGTTTTGCACGCAGGTAATTTATAGGGAGGGTTTATGAGCATCTCCCATTTCAGTAAGTGCACCTGTGTACTGGGTCACAGCTCCTACTGAACCAAAACATACTCCATAACTCCATCTCTTCTTGAGCTTGTGGCTGCCTTTATGTCTTAGAGTCTGACCTGTCCTAGCTGCAGATACTAGCAGCTAGTGTTTCTTGGCACTGTGGCTGTGATGGCATTAAAGGATACTGTCCTTTCCAAGCTTCAGCCATTCCGATAAAAATTACCTTTCCTTGTATTGCAAGAAAATGAATGATGGAAAATACAGATTCCAGTGCGCTGCATGAATCCATAGGAGACCTAGCCATGATCTTCCTCGGTTCTGTAGTAGGATCACACCAAGTCTTCATCCATTTCGTTTGTTGAAAAAAGCAAAAATCAACCAAAAAAAAAAAGGGCAACTCTCTAAAAAGTGAAAACTGCAAATACAAATGCATTAAGTTTAAATACCATTATATTACCAAAAAATATAATCCTTGAGCCCAGATACTTTAAATGTGGCAGTTAAGTGATTACTAATTCATGTTTCAAAGCTAATTACAGCTCACTGAGCTCTTGAAAACTTCTACATAGGAAAAAAAATAAATTTCCCCCCTTTGTAAAACTTTCCCCAGAGTTCTGCCAACACTACCAGCAAAAAGGGCTGGGGGGTGGGGCGGGTGGTAAAGCTCTAGCCAATGTTGAACCGAAGGACCTTTTCTTTCCCTTTATGCTGAAATCATGACACAGCATGGGCATCAGCCCTCTCAGGGGGCTGGGTGCTCTCCATGAGCATCCCCTTAATCCCCACTCTCTGTAGCCCAGGCAGCTTTGCCGGTGGGCCAGCAGCTGAGCAGCCCTGCTCCACCATCCCATAAAGAGCCAGTGCGACAAGCGGAAAGGGGGCTGATCTAGGGATTGCAGCCCCGCTAAGGCTCCCTCAGAGGATGGTTATAGTTCCACATGAAAAAAAAAAAATATCTTCCCCCATGTACTTTTTTTTTTTAAGTAATTACTTAATCAAAACAAATGTGCGCTGAAAGAAGCTTATGGGTGCAAAATTAGGCATCCATAACCTATGAAATGCCAAAATTGAGATTGCCTAAAGCGACTGTAATGCAGCCCTGTGCTCATTGCACTGATCCCAATTGCCCCCCACGCTGCCTACTTCTCATTTTCTGCCCCTTTGTTCCTATCCTTACACTTATAGCCTTAGCTCCATGGCGTGACTGTATTTCCTTGACATACCCAGTGAGACGGTGCTCTGATGCCGCACCATCGCCTCCAGGCAGCACCGCAAGTTAAGCAATCATTACATTTACTGCTCATCTGGGTGTTTTATCTTGCTGCACGCAGCGCGGAGCCGTAGTGGAGATGTGGCCACCACGGAGGCATCTGGTAGAGCTGGCTATTAAAGGTTGTGTTGGCTCCTGAACCGGATGCCATGCTTGCCTCCAGTGGTCACACATTGTCCCCCTTGAGGCTGTCTGTGTCCCCTGCATGGGGTGGAAGGTCCCTGCTCCCCAGGAGAGTGCAGGGAGGGCTGGAGGTGCCTATTTGCCTCAGGGGGAGAATGGCCTCCCTAGCAAATAAGCGTGACATGGCAGGGGGGGAAGTGGGCAAGGAAGCATATTAACTGCAGTACGTAAATTTGCTGATGGCTTTCTTAATTAGACCTCCCATTACCATTATGTCTTTCCGTGGGGAAAGCCCTGGGGGCCAAGCTCCCCAGAGTCATCCTGGACCACTTCTTCCTCATTTGGCAGCCCAGCTTGGAGGGAAGGATTCAGCTCCTCACTTGAATCCCCAGGTTTGTAAATGTTAATGGGGAAGCTTTTAAAGCCTGGCTGCAGAAAGCTGTGCCAGCTGACCCCTTGGTCAGCAGCAGCAGCCTGGGTCCCCACCAGACCTGGGCTGAGCAAGGGCCAGGCGTGGGTCAGAGAGGAGTGCTGCCCCAGGGAGGGGTAAGGATTCTCCCAGGGCAGGGGAAGGGAAATCCTTGTTTATCTGTTCACTCTTGGAGGGCTTTCCTCTGACAGGAAAATGCCTCAGCACCATGCCTTACCACCCTGAGGAGAACCAGGCAGCCGTGATAATAGCAGATGATGAGCTGTCAGACCAGGACAGACACTGAATTGAGATGTCTGTGTGGATTTTGCATCTGCACCAATGCATATCTTGCTGAAAATGCCAACAAGCAAATAAGGGCGAAGGGATGCCACTGCCGTGTCCTCATTCTTGTGGTGCCAATGGGTTAAGCAGCGAGAGGTAGACAGCAGGGACACACAACCCTCTGCGGCTCAGCTGCTGGACACCTCTCAGACAGTTAAAATCGCCACGTCCAGACAACCACACAGCCAAGTCAGGTCCCACCCTGCCAAGCTCTATGGACACATTCAGCAAAAGGTAGTAGCCAGCACTAGTACATCTCCACTGGCTTCCTAAGCTTTGCACCCAGGGAGACATGAGGCACTGCTCTTTTTGTATGCTTTGCTTCATCTCCTTAATGAGTAAGAAGTCAAGTCTATTGCACTAATGCAAACAAATTATTAATGGCTTTTCATTTCGAAGCAACCAGCTCCAGCGTTCACCAGAGCAGGATTGCCTCCTGTTTGTGACCATCCTGCCGCCTGCATTGTCAAACAATGTTGTTTTAGAACAACATTCATCTGAAGTGGATTATTACTGGGTTGACTACCCCTTGGGGTGTAATGAAAAGCCTTCATTAATTCTCAGGGCAGGAGGGCTAATTACTTTTTAATAAAAAACCGTGCTAATTGCCAATAACATTTTTATTGAATGGGTCTCATAGAGATGATTTTGATTGGCTTTTTGATCTCCTTTTCACATTGTAGCACTTCAAATGCATAGCCTAAACAAGTAGAGAGCATCTAGGTTGCTCTCCTGCAAGGCCAAATTGGATGGGGCTTAGAGCAACCTCGTCTATTGGAAGGTGCCCCTGCCAATGGCAAGGGGGTTGGAACTAGATGGTCTTTAAGGACCCTTCCAACTCTAACCATTCAATAATTCTATGATTTTATGATCTAGGTTATCCAGATAAGCATCAGGAGGAAACCTCACCATCACGAAGACCGGTGGACTATGCCAGTCTACACTCAGTTCCATGCCTGCGTTTGCTGTGGCATCGGCCAGGGTTTTTTGAGTCTCATACCTTCACGCCACCTCATGCTTCCACACAGCAGGTGGAGACCTGTTTTCCATCCTGTTTTCCATACTTCCCCAAGGCATGACACTGATTTTGGCAGGCTGTTGGTGCCGGCGTGGCAGAGGGAGCGCAGAGGGCTCGGGCTGGTTCCCCATGGGGCTGAACTCCACCTCGCCTGCAGGGAGGAGGCAGCCCCCGGCCCGGCAAGTACCAGAGTTGCATAAAGGTAAATGGAGAAGCACACAGCAATAACCCACAGGCTCAATGTACCAGTTCCTACACTTGGGAGAAGGACTCATTCATCTGACATTTGGGTCACAGTGAAGTCTGGGATGAAGAAAATTCTGGGCAATTTTTTGTTTGCTTTTAATTACGGGCCCGAAGACACCAAATAATCAACATAAGCACTAACCAGTTCTTTTGAGCAAGCAATAACTTACAAACACGACGTTAAAGGTAAATGCCACAGAAGCACAGCAAGCCCCTGGGAACCAGAGTAGGAAACTACCAACATCACACTGCTCCAGCAAAACCTCGGGTAGTGTCCTGGGCTGACACTGGCCATGAATTGCGTTGCATGTTAGCCTTGGTAGTTTCTAGCAGTCTTGACGCTTGCAGGCTCCCACAAAAAGCTCTTCTTACCATCAGGAGGACGTAAGAGGTGTCCTGGCAGGCCACAGTCCCCTTCGGACCGGACCGCAGACCCCCTCTGCTGCTGGACTGAGCTGCTCAGCCTGCCCAGCTCAGAGCTGGAGATTGCTGCACCCCTGTGTCAGACACAATCAGGTCAAAATACTTCCTGTTTCAAACCCTTTTGATTGAAAAAAAAATAGAGGGTTATATATTTTTTGCTCTTTTTTCTCCACCTCTTCAGTTTTCCTTCTCTCACATCATGATTTCTGACTCTCTACTCAAGAAGATAAAGCACACAAACCATGGCTTCCATGCAAGCCAGAAAGCTGTCCTTGCTTCCCCTCTGGAAATAACTGCAATTTTAAAAAATACCAATGTTTTTTACTTGGATGAATAATCTCCATTTTAAGAACAGATAGGGCTTTCAAAAATGACTTTTCACTTCTGAGTGCCCTGAGAGGTTTTGAAAGGGCTGGATTGCCAAAAGGTGGGTCGCTTGGCGCTTTCTGAAAGCCAGAGCATTTTGGAAATACCTCCAGGGGGTTGTCTGAGATCTCATGCTTCTGAAAGTCTTGGCCAAGATGCCTAAGTATGGTGAATAAAAAATAGCATTCTGGTGATTCGGCAGTTGCATTGGGAACGTACATCACCTTGTGAGTTAACACTGTTGTACAGTGCACCAGGGATGCTCTATACGTGTGTGTGTATTATATACACACCCCAGTTACTGATTACTCGGAAGGAACTGCAATCTAAAATAAGGACTCAGTGTCACCTATAGATAGTTTCAGCAGAGACCAAAAATAGCCACACTGCAGCTACCGTGGAGCAGAACAGACAACAGAGCTGGAAGAGCTGCTGCCTCAGCACGGCTTGCTTTTAATAAGCTCGCGCGTACCAAATATCTCCGCTCACGTAGGGCAAAAATGAAACCCCCTTTGAATGAAACGCTTCCTGGTTGCAACAGGAACAGGTGCACTGGCAAGCAAAAGGCAAAAGCAACAGCTTTTTTTTTTCTTCAGAATTAGGCCAAGATGGTAAAAGCAGCCTGCAGAAGGTCGACCAGATTTCATACGTTTGGGGGGCAAAACACTTTTACTTACAGAAAAGCAGGAGTGGCATTTATATGTTGAATCGTGAAGACTTCTACTTTTATTATACAGGTTCATACTGAAGCAGCCCTAACTCAGCCCTGGTAGAAGTCTGACATCCCAATCAATCCTGCCCCTCCAGTGGGATGTCAGGTATTTTATACAGCGTTAACTAAATAGTGCATGGGACTTGACTGGCAGCAAGTTAATTTGATAATCTTGAAATTACCTTAAATGGTAATGAGCCATTAAAGTCAAGGGGAAGAGTCACAGACGATAAAATCAGTTTAGCCCCCACACGGAGTCCTCCAAGGAGCAACAGGCTGAAATCCCATAAGCAGTCTGGCAAAGCTGGTCTCCTCTGCAGCGATGCTCGCCCAAGGATGCCGGCAGCCGGCATGGCCTCCTGCTCCCAGAGCTGCAGTTTGATATCAGTGAGAAAAATCACCTTCACAGCAACATATTGTCCTCTTGGCAGTGCTCGGGGCACCCTCCTCAGCAGAAGCAAGCCCTGGGAAGCAGCTCAGGACAGGATGCATGTGCCAGATGGTCCACCTTGCAGCCAAACCAAGCTAGCAGCTCATCAGGGCCAAAAGGAGGTGGTCTTAATAACCCTTCTTCCTCCTCCCACAGTCCTGCTCTATCTCCCAGTCTCGTCCCCCAGCCATGTCCCGTTCCTCCTGGACCTCATCACCCACATTGACTCCCAAACCTGCCCACCCTTCTTCTGCCCAGCTTGGGTTGGTGACGGCAGTGAACAAGCAATTTGCTCGGGGAGGGATGAGGCAGCCTGAGCCCAGTGCAGCTGGAGCCCTCCTCCTCCTCCTCCCCTGATTCAGTTCATGCCAGAGGGTAGACCTCAGCGTGGGAGGCAATGCCTCCCCTGCTCCCAGTACCCTCTGGCAGCTTGACCTCTGGAGGGAAAAATGCCTGGCTGACATCAACCCATACTCAGCAGCTCCGGCTTCGTTCCCTCTCTACCGCCTCCTTCTCCCTCCAGCAGGGAGGCAGGAAAGTGGGATGCTGCGCCCAGGGCAGGGGATGCCACGGTGCCAGCTCAGTGCAACCAGAGCTGCTGGGTGGCACCAGCCAAAGCCAGGGAGATTTCTCCGGGGAAGCCCTCGGCAGGTCCTTCACCACCCTGCTTCTCTCCACGGAAGTTGTCGAAGGCCCAATTAACACAAGCAGGAGTGTTGCTGGGCTGAGGGAAACAATGGAGCGCGCACTGAAGGGCTTTGCTGAATGGACTTAATTCAATGCTTACGCCTTAAGGCTGAGCACAAGCTTCACTGAATGGGGACGGGCAAGCTGGAGCAGTTTGGGGGCCCGCTGACCTGTCACCCAACATCAGCATCTTCAAAAGCAGCAGTTCCTGGCACAAACAACTCCTTCTTTCAGGAAAAAAGAAGAAAGAAAAAAAAAAAAAGGAAAGAAAACCGAAGAGAGGCTGGTGCTTTTCCACTCCGGAAGGTCGCTGGTGGCTCCTGAGGGAGAAGGTGGCAGCCTCGCCCCCCCTCCCTCCCCTCTGTGGGGCAGGGGGGACCTGCCCGGGGATGAATAGGGGAGGGAAACTGGGGCAGCTGGTGGGCCAGTTCTTTCTGGCGTGGAAATATATTGCGAACTTCCTGTGCCTGCGGGAGAAGGGCATGGCTCCAGCATCCTGTAGCCCCAGCAACCGAGCGAGCGGCTGCGACTGTTTTTAAGCCCTCG
Organism: Numenius arquata; assembly: GCF_964106895.1. Taxonomy (NCBI): domain Eukaryota; kingdom Metazoa; phylum Chordata; class Aves; order Charadriiformes; family Scolopacidae; genus Numenius; species Numenius arquata. The sequence continues at coordinate 48,105,007 of NC_133576.1, forward strand.
GAAGGGACTGCCAACGTGAGTGTTGTGACCCGCGCCCAGCGGCTTTGTCTCCAGCAAAGTACACGCAGACTGCCCAGCATTTACGTACTGATGTTCCCCACATTTAAGGATGCCCTGCTCCCCTCCCAGCACATGTTTTATTGAAGGCAGAGTCAAATTTGTGGACCAGCTTCCTCTTTTCTCATTTACAAATTTCTATTTCTGATTAGTTTTAAACCCCAAAGACAGGATATGGGGGGAAAGGAGGGAAGGGGAGGGAGACGGATGACCCCCCTTTGTGAGTGCTTTACTTGCTCTGAGGTAAAGTCATTTGCTTGGTAGGGAAAAAAAAAACTGTAAAATGACTTCCATGCTTCCACAGGACGAGCGCTACTAACTTCACTACGGGCTATTCATTTACAGTGGTAGGGGAACATCTCAGATACAGAAGACCTTGGAAAAACAGGTCTTCATCTGGAAGTCAATGCATCCCCAGCCATAACAGCATCCTGCCACAAAATACACTTCGCACTCCCCAGCACCTTAAAGCCCCTCTCGCACAAGTATACTAAGCCTTTTTGTCCCCATTACCAACAACTTACAACAGGGAAAATGTAAGTGATGAGGAAAACGTGAGTTGCTCATGTTTTTCATGGAACAGAGCAGGCCTGTGGAAGTGTGCCGCAGTGCACCCGGTGCTCAGCACAGCCAGAGCTCCAGCGCCGGGGCACCACAGGAACCCAACCTGCTGAAGACCGCACACGGTGGGGTTGTGCGTTTTAGAGCCGGGCTGAAAAAATGCAAATTGTGACAGAAGCCAAATGCGAAGCTCTGAGCTGTAATCAAACAGAGAAGCAGAGACTGAGCAGCAAATCGCAGCTTTTCATTTTGGCAGCGGATCAAATCTATAAAAACCATTACCTGTGTTTCAAGAGAAACACGGACTGCTGATTTCCCATCCCCCTGGCAAAGCAGCCGGGGTCCCACCCCTCCCTGCTCCGGGAGCGCTCTCTGAATAAAGCCAAAGATGCCACCAGGGTTTTTAAAACATGCTGCCTCGGCATATGCTGACAGGTTTTTGCCCGTGTGGCTGCAAGCCCTTCTGTAGTTGTGAGTGAGAGCGCATCAGCCGTGCCAGCACCGCTCAAAGGTTCATCGGGAGCCGATGCTGGAAGCACCACGCTGGGCGTCCCCCCTGGGCAGAGGGCCGCAGGAACCGGGTGGGTGACACTGACGGATGGACAGATGGAGAGAGGACGTGGGCAGCTGTACAGGCTGTGCAGACACAGGTCCTGCGCAGCTCCTCCACAGCCGGAAGGCTACAGGGCTTCCCTCCTCAAGTTTTCTTCTCTGTCCATGTTGCCATTGTAAGGGCTTTGTCCAAAACTTCCGGGTTTAAACTTTCATGGGCTTTCCATCAGGTCTTCAACACTTCACATATTCAAATGAGAAAGAGGCAAGTGCCTGCCTTTCCATGAATGCAGCAAAGACGC